>NC_073633.1:17262500-17887500 GCF_029407905.1 Bubalus kerabau | reverse complement strand
CAGTCGTGTCCAACTCTGCGCGACCCCACAGATGGCAGCTCACCAGGCTCCGCTGTCCCTGGGATTCTCCAGGCAAGAACACTGGAGTGGGTTGCCATTTCCTTCTCCAATGCATGAAAGTGAAAAGTGAAAGTGAAGTTGCTCAGTTGTATCCAACTCTTCGCGACCCCATGGACTGCAGCCCACCAGACTCCTCCGTCCATGGGATTCTCCAGGCAAGAGTACTGGAGTGGGGTGCCATTGCCTTCTCCGGCACCGGCATTCAGCAGGCTCTTAATATGCATTCAATACACTGACTCGTCATCCCAAAGCCTACAGTCAGGAAACACGCCAGCCCTGGGGTCCTTTGTCAGGGACCCTAGAGGGTGTAAAAGCTGTGTGATTTCTGGTGAATCAGTTGCCTTCTCTGGGCCTTGGATTCATCTCGGATTAAGTGTACCCCCAACTCTAGTTCCCAAGTTTTCATACTCTGGGACTAGGATTGCCAGGGTGGTGAGTGGTGGGGAGTCCAGGACACCAACCATCTCCTTCTGTGTGGCCTTGTTCCAGGCCGTAGTTTTACTTTGATGAGACAATGATGAGAAGCTAAGATGCTGCAGGCCAGAAGTCCCAGCTCTGCACAACCCCTCAAGGTCCAGGAGCTGGTACCAGGGAGCCCTTGAGATCAGTGGTCCAATGGGCCCAATGTATAGGGAGAAAACTGAGACTAGGCAGTGAGGAGCTTACCAGAGCTCATACCACAGGGCAAAGGGTAAAGGGCAAGGCCAAGCCTGGGACCCACAGAGGCGCACTGCTCACCACCCCCACGTACTTCTTGGCAAATGATGCTGGCCAGGCCTCCTCACACGGCCTGGTCCTCCCAGGACTGCTGACATCATCTCTGTTGCTCCAGCCCTCGACCCCCTCACTGCTTCTCTTCTAACCCCAAACCACCAGCCCAGGAAGAATGGGCTCCTCTGTGAGATACCTGGGAAGCTTTAGGGAGGAAACAAGGCCTTTTTTTTTTTCTTTTGTAGGTCAAAGCTATAACAGGAAGAAAACATGGCAGACAGACCTCCCTGGTGGTCTAGCGGTTAAGAGTCCACCTTCCAGTACCGGGGACACAGCTTCGATCCCTGGTCCAGGAAGATTCCACGTGCTGTGGGGCACATAAGCCCGTGCACACAACTCCTGAAGCCTGTGCGCCCCAGAGCCTGTGCACCACAACAGAAGCAGCCACTGCAAGGAGAAGCCTGCTCCCCGCAACTAGGGAGTAGCCCCCGTTCGTCACAACCAGAGAAAGCCTCAGCACAGCCATAAATCAAAGTTTCTAGAACCTTTAAAAAAAATAAAATTATAAAAAAGAACCCATGGCAGAGATATGATGTTAAGATCCAAATGCAGCTTATTTTGGAACCAGAGGGGAGTACATCCCACCCCCGCCCCAAGAGGAGGCAAGGAGTCTGGGGCCATTTCGGAACTGGAAACGGCAAGCTGGTCCTGGCCCAGAAGCTCAGCGCCAGCCCCCATCCACAAATGTCCAAGCTGGTTCCTGACCTGGGGGGCAGGCAGAGCAGGAGTGGGCCACACCCAAGAGCACCTCCGATCTAGGTTCAAGGCAAACTAGTCAGGTCACCATCTGCCCCAAACTCTAGTAACACATCCTTCCTGCTCTCCAAAGCCAAAGGAAACCCTCTTTTCAACTAAAAGTAGATCCCCTTGCCCTCCTGCTCTCTCTTCTTAAACCACTCACTCAACACACGGCCCCCGAGACCCACAGGCCCTGAGCGCTGTCACATGTGAAGGCTGAGCACAGTCATGTACAACGATGCTATCCAGGCCCTGCCTGTCACCAAGGTGCCATCGGTTGGTAAAAATCCACCAAGTTGGACACCGATCTGTATACTCGGTATACTACAGAGGAAAGTCTTTTAAAAATATATATATATTACCCAGGCCCTGACTCCTCACACCTCATCTCCCACTAACATCAGGTACTTTCCTTTCCAACCCTCTACCCTCCTTAGGCTTCTCAATATCAGACTGTTTTTCACACCTCCAGGACCTTGCACTTGATATTTCTTCTACTTGGACTGTATCCCTCAATCCTAAACCTTGTTTCTTTGGTAAACTCCTATTTATCCTGCAAAACCCAGCTTAGATATCACCTCCTCCAGAGAGTCTTCCTGGGCCACGTGGCACACCAAGAGTGAGTCACCACGCCCTTCTCCCTCTTGACTGCCTCTGACACCACTTTCCATGGCTACTAGCTGTGTCTTCACCAGTTTGTGAGCACCTTGAGGGCAGAGATGATGTAATTTTTATGTCTGTGTCTCCAGCTCAAGCACAGTGCCTGGTACATTGTAACAGCCATACCTACCACATGTATGCCAAGCCTTGGCTGACTCACTTGGCATCACCTCATTTCACCCTCACTGTATATGATACGTTGTCATTTCCACCCTGATTTTATAGGTGAGAAAATTGAGGGTCAGAGTGGTTAAATGGCTGCCCCCAGTCCTACAGCTAGGAAATGGCAGAGCCGGGACTTGAACCCAGGGCCTGCTGGTGTGCAGCCCATGCTCTTCAGCCCGTCTTGCTGTAGAGGCTCAGCACACACTGACGGAGCTGAGCTGAGGACCTTGGAGAACGAGGAGGTCCAGGGTCTGTGCTGGACCAGGGCCTCTGAGGCGAGCATGCTCGAGCCCAGAAACAGCAGAGGACGCGATATTGCGTTAACTCACTCCCCTACTGACTTCTGTAGGCACTGACACATATCAGACAGCACGGACCCCAGAGGGGAACCTCCTCGGGGACCAGTGACAGGAAAGGAGGCAGGTGGGCGGGCAGCATGGACCCATCTGAGTTGTCACCTGGCTCCACCTGCTATATGCTTGCTGTGTGGCCCTCAGCCACTCTCCTGACCTTTCTGAGCCTTTGAGTCCAGAACAGGCAGCCTCTGTTCTGCCAATCTGCAGAATGCACAAGTCCTAGAGAATGATCTGTGCCCTCGAGGCGCTTACAGTCTGACTGGTGGAGGAAAGACATCCACATCCAGCTAAACCTCCAGTCTCCACATTGTCCTACATAGCTCTCTTCCTTCCCGGGCCTTCTCTGCAAAATGAGAGGTTCAGCCTCACCGACGCAGCTCTGAAGAAACCAGCATGCTCCAAGAGATGAGATGCTGGTACACAGGGTCAGGTACCAGACAAAGGACTGCCTGGTGCCCATGACAGGCAGCTCACACCTGACTCACGTATAGTGGGTGCTTAATAGAGCACCTGAACAGTTATCCAGTAGGCACTGGAATGGGATATTCTATCCTAGAGGGGAGTCACTGGTTCCTGCAGAACCAGTGCTCCACACCCCAGCCCCCAAGCACTGGAGTCAGGCAGGCCTGGCTTCTAAGCAGCGCATCACTGCAAGCCTTGGTCAACGCCCAGAGCTCACTCAGCACCCAACACCGAGTCTGGCCTGGCCGCCCCTCCTCATCCAGGGCAAAAAAGCTCCTTATGTCTTGCTCATTCTGTGCTTCTAACCTAGAGCCCAGAGAACCCAGTCCTCAGAATGGTCATTCCCGTGCGGCCCTTTATCTTACAATTTCTTTGAATTATCACATATCTTGCCTTTCAGTTGCCAAAAAGAGTTGCCTACCAGCCACTCACACTTTAGTATGAATTTAACTAGAGCAAATCTTGCTTTCCTCCCCAAACTAAATCAAAATCAAGGGAAAGGGAAAGGGAAAGGGGTGGAGATGTTGTAGAAAAGAAGAGGATGACCTGAGGGGGCTTTAGGCAGTCAAGGGGCAGCAGTCAGGCAAGGAAGCCAGAGTGTCAAGGACCTAAAGGCACGCCAGAAGGGACGTCTAGGCTTTCAGTGTTTCCTAAATCTCACTGAAGACTCTAGGTGTAAGGGTCCTTTACTCAGTGGCAGCTCCACATTCTGGCCCCTTACTGGGTGATCTTGGTGAAGTCACCTGCCCCCATGAGCTTCAGTTGTCGATGGTGTGGATCACGTATCAACATGGGGAGGTGATGTACAGATCAGACGAGAGAGCGTCAAGCATTCAGCAGAAGGCTGAACCAAGACAGACGTGTGTCCTGCTGCTCCCACGACACCCACCGATGTGTCCTCAACTGCCCCAGCTATGACTGCGCCTCAAAACCCCCACCCTGTTCCCCCTAATGCGGCCTCAACAACAGGACAGGAAAGTGAAGCAGAGAGACCTTGGAGCTGGATAAAAATAGCCAGGCTCGGGCCGGGTGCTGGCATTGTCACTGTGCAAACAAGGGCGGTCTCCGGCCCGGGCTGCCGACACCCCGCTCCAGAGACACTGGTCCCAGGATGCTGAGAGGGGCCAGGCTCTCAGGGGCAGCGGCGCCCCCTGGGATGCAGAGAGACACAGGGGACTGGGGTGGTGGCTGAACTGGTCTCTGGGTGGTTGGCAAGGTTCACCCATTAGGGAGCTGCCTCTTGCCAGGCCCCAGCCCTGTCCCTGGTGCTTCAATCAGCACAGGCTGACCCCAGGTGGCTCAGTCTACCTGGCCAGGTGTGGCTGGGGGAGGAGGCTGGGATCGCTGCCGTGGGAAGCTGGGTGGGCCCTACACGATGGGTGAGCTGGGCAGTCACACGGCTCAGGCTCCCATCCCAAGCCTGCCACCTCCAGTTTGGGAATTTGGGGCAGTGGCCTGGCAACGAGCCTCAGTGTTCTCACCTGTGAAACGGGGGGAATCACATCTGTGTCACTGGGTTGTGGTAATGAGTCAACGAGATAGAGAACAACCAGCAGTTAGCAAAGTGTTAACTGTGAACATCACACGTTAAATAAATGAAGGTCAGCATCAGCATCCTTATCATCTGTCCTCGAGCGTCACGGGCCTGGCCCAGCGCATTCTGCCCACTTGGAGCCCTCACCTTTCCCACCTCACCTCCCGCCCTGCCCTTTACATCCATCTTTACAGGATGAGTCTTGTTTTACCATCCACTGAGACCTCTCTGGCCATTCTTCTCATCCTGCAGGGCCTCCCTGCCTGAGCCTGTCCTCCAGGGTGACAGCCACCCAAAGCCCCAACTCTGTGTGCTCCCAGCATGCAGGGGCAGTGCCAACCCCATTGGTCCTGGGGTCCCCACGGCACGAGTAAGCTAGGAAAGCTGAACCATGAGTCCCCCAAGCGGGAAGAGACCTGTGCCATCCCTGAGGCAGGCTTGGATGATCACACTGGAGGGGATGCTCTACTCACCTACTGAGACCACCCGCAACTCAGACCAATCACCCCCCAACAGGAAATCCCAAACGTCCTCCCCAGTTCCTTCAGCCCCTAAGAATCCCAAGGCGCTGGGTGCCAGACTTGCTCACGAGAGCCACGTGACCCTCATCCACAGTAAAGGGCATCAGTGCTACCCCACCAGTCAGAACCAAAGACCGCGCTGGGGTAACTGGGTGGGAACCCCAAACACGGGCCCACTGGGCCCCAGGGCAGCCAGATCTAACGGCCTCAGGGTCTCCAGAGACCTCCCAGCCTCTAGAGGGTGCTCCCTCCCGGGAAACAGGTAAAGGAGGGGCCTCCAGCAGGTTCTCTGGGCTCTGCTCCTTCCAGCCTGAGCCGCACACCAGGCCAGCACTGGGATGACAGCGATCAAGAGAGACGACGTCTGCGAACATGCCATGAACCCATAAGGCACCTCCATACACGCAGTTTCCACCATTAACAAGGGGAAGGGATGCTGAAAAACTATCCATCCGACCATGCAACTGACGCCAGTGTGATCCATCCAAATTAAATACACTCTGACGGTTGGCACAGACATGGAATCATGCATTCAGGAATACTTTTAAGCCTCTTGCTTCAAAATATATGTGGCTTCCATCCACACAGGCAGAGAGGGAAAAGAAGGGAGTAAAACAACAACTGCTTGTGCTGCTCTAGTTAGGTTTTTCAGGGCAAGACATTTTAAGAAGTAGGGTCAAAAGGCAGGGGTGAAGACAAAGCGGCCCAGTCAGAGGGGCCACCAGAGACCAGAAGGCAAGTGGGGCCCAGAAGACCCGGGCCGCAGTACCAGCTGTGTCATGAGCCCCTCTGTGCCCATGGGCAAGTCACTTCCTGCTCTGGCTTCCAGTTTCCCTGCCTTCCAAATAGACACACTCTTGCGCTCTCCCGCGGTTGTGACAGAACATGGAATGGATGCGGAAGGGCTCTGGACATAGGAACTGAGCAAGCAGCCCTGAGCAGCCAACATCAAGACACCCTTCAGTCAAGGACAGAGTACATGAGCAATGACAGAAGTCCGTGGAATATGTTCATTGGAGGTACATCCAGTCTTTACAGAGAAGTGGGGGACAGAGCCGTGGTCAGGAGCACAGAGGCACGGTGGCAGATAGCTCTGCTCCTGTGTGACCTGGGCAAGTCACTTTCCTACTGTTGTGAGTTGATGATCATAAAAGGGCCTGAGTACAGGATGTGGCCCAAAGTAAACACTCAATAAATAGCTACGATGGCTGTTGTTGCCATTATGACATGGGGGTGGGGTCAGGGAAGGATGGTTCAGATGCAGACAGAGGCCTTCTTGCAGAGATCCAGCCATGCCCGCTCTGGAAGCATCTCCAGCCCAATGGGCTGTCACTCAACGCAGCAGACAGCTGTCCTCACAGTGCCCCCTACACACCCTGCTCCCAAAGGGCCCCACAGACCTCGACACCTGAGTCCCTCCTAGGCCTTGAAACCCCTGGCTCACCACTAACCTGTCATTTCTCAAGGAAAGCTTGATCTACGTCTTCCCCAGAATGGGAAAGACCCTATGGCCAACACTTAAATGCTGGGGGTGGGAGGAGGCTCTACAGCAGAGTTCTCCCTACTTCCTAGCCCAGCATCCACTGCCCAGAGAGAGACATGGAAACCACAACCTCTGGAAAACTCCTCACTGCTCAGACTTCATGAATGTTCTACCCACTCCACTTTCCCCCCTTCTGACCCTTCACATCAGTCCTTCCCTAGAGGTGGGGATAAGAGAAACCTACAAAGACAATGAAAACAAACACATCCATTTTGCTGCCTCTCGGCAGCTGGGGGAAAGGATCCCTTCAAAATCGGGATGGAGAGGTGGGCTGGGTTTTTATCATTTCCACAAGAGACAACTGGTTAAAGCATGGATTGCCAGACACTGGACAGGTTCTCACCCGTAGGCCCCATTCATACAGACTGTTCTTCACCCCAAGAACACCAGTGATGAACACATTGGCAGTCTTCTCCTTGAGGGGTAGGAGGCCCAGGGAAAAGAAAAGGCGGAGGGACAACAACAAGACCTCCATCAGGCCCCTGCCACCGGACCCCCTCCTGTAAATTCAACATAACAGTAACATGCAAGGAAAAAAGAAATGCCAACCTGAGAATTCACCCGGAGCTGTGATGAGGGAGTTGGTGGCCTCTGTTTCAGTGTAAGACAATGTGGAATCAGATAGATCTGCAGGAGGGAAGAGAAAGAACTTAGTTGGCTGTGGGGTGTTCCTCTCTTATTTCTCAAGCATGCATGTGTGTGTGTGTGTGTGTGCGTGCGTGCACATGTGGGCATGCGGGTGCTTGCAAAGGGCAGCCTGTGCCTCACAACTTTCTGCTGCCACTCCCTGTCCCACGATCGCACGAGACCAGGCCAGCCAACCCTGGAACTCTTGTGGAAAATGCTGACTGCTGCAGCCCTGGCACCTGAAAAAGTTTCAATTGCTCTGACCACAGAAATAACCCAAGTTCAGGGGACCAAGCAAGTAGGAACTTGGAGCCTCCTTGGGTAAGGTTAAATTAAGCCCCTAAACAATTCATAGCTGCTGTACTTAATTACAACCATTAAAATTCTTGAAGCTGTTCCTTCTTGCTTCCTTCCTTCCTTCCTTCCTTCCTTCCTCCCGCTGGAGCTGGGGAAACTCTGTTTTAACAAGTTACCAGCCATCCTCACTCTGTCCCGCTTACACCCCTCTAATTAAGGGCTCAAGCATTTGTCCCAGATTAACTGTTTTCTCTCTCCCTTCCCCCACTCTCTCACATCCAAACCTGCTTGCTCCTAGAGGAACTTTCAACGTCTGGACTGTTTTTTTTTTCTTTTTTCAAGGCATTCATTTGTTGTTTAAGTAGTTTTAAGGACCTCATACGGCGCACACTATTTGTTTTCCCTTATCTGCAGTGCAATTTAGATGGGAGATGGGAAATTCTTTTGCATGTTTTCTCCTGAACACTGAGCTGCTAGTGGGACAAGCCGGTGCCTTTCGGGACAGGCTGACTTGGGAAGTTTTTCCTGGGCCTGCGCCTCTGCCACCAGCAATGGGGTGTTGTCTCTGTTAAGGGACAGGTCTGTCCAGGAGTCAGAAAGCATGCTCCTCCTGGAAGGCCTGAGCATCTTTTATCTTCTCACCCAGCACAGTGTGGCTCAGCTGGTCCCACTGGCTCAGGAGAGCCACTCCAAGCTGGGGAAACCCTGAGACAAAAACCGTTAGCCTAGGCCCTCGCGAGCTAGAATTCCATTCGATCCTGTAGGAATTTTTTTCCTTTTACCACATGGCTTGGGGAGCGGGAAGATGAAACATTAACCAATTTGGCTTTTCTCTATTTTTTTTTTTTCCCTTTTTCTTTTCCCACTTGCCAGATGCTGACTGGGTGTTCTGGGTTTTATTTTGTTTTTTGGTTTCATGTGATCACAGCAGCTTAGAAGTGAACTGACTTTTTGTTTATGAAAAACTAACAATGCAAGGAAAAGAAAATAATACAAAAAATAACTCAGACTATTTACCAGGGCCTGAGAAAGTTATCTGCTGGTCAAACAGGTTTGGAGGAAAATAGGGACAGATGGAAAATCTCTTTTAAAAAAAGATAATAACCTTAATGCCTAAGTAGGAACCTCGTAAAACAATTTTGCTTTTCATACCTAATCTTCCCAAAGTGTTCAGTCCCCAAGTCTCGTTGCCACTTCTTGTCTGAAGCAGTAACATCCCAGGCTGTAACCCTGTTTCTTCGTGGAGCGCTGTGGAGCCAACACAGCCAGCTTTGTGAACTTGCCAGGGGTTGGGTGATGGGTGTTTTCCATCCCTTGCAGCTACAAGTCCTTGCCATGCACTCTCCAACCCCTCGCATCTGGTGCTTCTAGTGAGGCCCTCCAAGGCCGCCATAGGAAAAGAACACTCCCTGCCTCGGTCACTGCTCAAGTCCCAGGGAAGAACCCCATTTGGAAGCTGGAGCCCAGGGTTCGAGTCCCACCTCCACTCTTAGTCAAATCAGGGGTCACCAGCTTTGCTTGCCAGGGGCCCAAAGTGAGTATTTTCAGCTTTGTGAGCCATACAGTCTCCACTGAAACTCTCCACCTCTGCTGTGGTCCTGAGGCAGCAGCCACAGACAACACGGCCGGCTTCCAGCAGAACACCGTTAGGGATGCTGAAATGTGAATTTCATATAGCTTTCACATGCCACAGAGTCTTCTGCTTTGGGTGGGTTTTTGTTTTTTTGGTTTTTTTTGTATTTTTTTTAAACCATTTTAAAAAGTAAAAACCATTCTCAGCTCATGAGCCACACACAAATGGTGGACTGTCGTCTTCTGACTCCTGAGCACCAGCAAACGTCACTTCCTCTTTCTCCATCTCAGTGGTCCCATTTGTAAATTAACAGGGACACCTGTTCATCTTCAAATGGTCACTCTACCTTGCTGGACAGGGTCCTGATTTTTTGTGGCTTTATCACCAGCTGACCCACGATTCCTCAGAGAAATGATCCTCGACACTCAAACTCAGGTGCTACATTTACTAAGAACATTTGAGGGTTTTGGTTTTTCTTTCCCCCCATCTTTTGAATTAGGGATCTTCTAAGCAACTAGTACAGTTATGTTAACTCAGAAAATGCTGAGACAGGCCTGGGAGGGAAGGGTGGGGTACCGCTGAGCTGAACAGGGGCTACTGTGGGTTTGTGCCTCAGCCCCACTGCTTATCAGCTGGGCAGCCTTTCCAGCCCCTCAGCCTGATTAGCTATTTGTCAAGTGACAGGCTACCCCCAGATGACCTTTCCAGTTCCTCAGAGAACTAAATCAAGCTCCTCCATCCACGAGATGACCATACTTCAGGAAAAGCAATGAGGAAGTTGCCACCGTTAAGGCACTGACTCATACCCGATCCTGGGACAGCCTCTGTCGTCCTAGACGGAGGAGGACCAACTCCCAAAGGGAACCAGTGGGCACTTCTGTCTCCACAGTGGGGGGGCCTGGAAGGAAAACTGGACTGGATGCCTGCAAGTTTATGACACTCAGAAGTGACCTCCCAGATGGTGCTGACACACGCTACCGGGAAGAGGCCTTTACCAAAAACAAAACAAAACCCACTTTTTGTGGTCACTGGTGGAATGTGTTAGCATCACTGCCACGCCATCTGACTTTTAAAGCTCAGGTCTCATGGAGCTGCCTGGGTCACCAAGTCGCTCTCCCGGTGCTACTAAGGCCATACTCACTCACCCCACACAGGGATTCTCCACTGGAGGAACCAGGAGGGCCAGAAAACAAGCCATCTCTACTTTTAAAACCATATGCATCTTCCCCAGCATACGGGCTAAGCATTCAGCCCCAAGGCTTTACAGAAAACATGTCCTACCTCTGAATGGGACCTGCCAACAATGACATTACCACTGAGGGGTACCCTCCATGCTTGAGTGTACCAAGACACTTGCTTTCTAAACTTTTCAACTGTTCTTTCTCCCCAGGTGAATTTCTTGGCTTAATAAAGCTGGGGGGTGGGGGTGGGGAATGACACATACAGCTCCTTTCGACAGTGACTTCATGCTCAGCCTATCTGTCATGGTGCTAATTAATACACATCAAAGGAGAACCACCTAAGGCTGGGAGAGAAGGAGAGGAAAAGAGACAGAAACCCTAAGCCACCTCCAATGAGATGCTGAAGTCAAAACCCATTCATCTCCCACAGGCTCATGTTTAAAGGTCACAGAGAGGTTAATGATGAGCGAGGAATTTCTAGATGTAAATAGCCCGCTGCAGAGGCTGGGTCGGCTCTGGCCCAACTGGGAGTGTTTGTAAAACTTCACCCACCCCATTTCAAAGGCAACCAGGCTGGGGATCCCTTCCTCCCCTTGCACTGAGGCAGGGGAGCCTGGGATGGACACACCTCCCCCAGGGTCGGAAGGAAGACACACTTACCCAGTGGCTTGTACTCGTCGCGAGGAGACAGCCGAGAGTAGGGCGGTGGCGGTGATTCTGGAAGACAGGAGTCAATGTGTCATTGCTGGGAGGAGAAAGCTCACACAGAGGGGTTCTACGTGTTTTTGATAATTGATTTCCTCAAATAATAAACCCAGCTCCCAGGAAATCAGCACCTCTGCTGCCCAAATCCCCTGGAACAGCACAGGGAAAGCCACAGTCTTAGGCCACAAACCTGGGCTCAATGCCCACTCTATCACCTTTGGCTGTGTGACAGCTGGCAAGCTACCTTCCCTCTCTGAGCCTGTTTCCTCAGCTCTAAAATGGGGAAAATAATCAGAGAGACTCCCTAGGTTTGCCAGGAGGACAAAAGCAAATAAAGTACGTAAAATGCTCAAGACAGTTCTTGGAACTGCAGAAAAATATGTAGACAAACAGCAGCTATTATTATTATAATGAGAGAAACACGGGTACAGGTAAAATCAGAGCTAGGCTGCTCAGTTAAATCTGAATTTTGGATACACATGGCATACACTTTTAGTATAAGTATGCCCCCTGCAATATCTGGGACATACTTATGCTAAAATAGTATGTGTTGTTTACCTGAAACTCAAATTTAACTGGGCATTCTGTGTTTTCCTTTGCTAAGTGTGGTAACTCTAGCCAAAACTGGGTGAGTGCAGAGGCCCACAGAGACACGGAAGCTCACTTACAAACAAGCTACACGAGAGCAAACGTCCTTCAGGGCGAGGCGGGCACAACTGGCTAGGACCCAAAAAGCCAAACCCAGCTCCCCAGATGGGAGACCATACCCCAGTCACCGCTAGCTCTCAGCCTCAGTCTCCCCCTCTGTAAAGAGAAGGGGCAGAGCACAGCCTCCACGGCTGCCCACCTCAGCCTCTGTGTGATTCCTTATTGTCTATGGCATTTTTCTTTGGGTTTCCTTTCATTTGCCTAAAATACTTGTCCTTAAAAACATATACTTTGTCTTCAGAAGAATTCCTTAGCCTCTTGCTTTCTGGGAAGTAACAATTTGCTAAACTAAGTAACAATTTGCATGAATGAAATGACCCTTCATTTTCTGTAAATGAAACTAAACACCATCAAATCCCAAACTAAAACAAACTCTCAGTGGTAGTAAAGCAGTAATAACTATTATTAGGCAGGTATCAGGAATGACACAGGGGTAATAAGTGTTTTTCGCAATTATAATAAGGCACAATTAGTTGTAGGAGCAGGCAGCTTCACCTCTTCCCCAACCCGGCTTTTCCAGCTAGAAATGACTTCAACAAAGTCCAGAAACAGGGAATCTTTTGTGGACTGGATTGGGGAGAAGGAAACTGAATCATGGATTAGCCACTGGGAGCGAAGCAAACATTCGCTGAATGCCTACCCTGTGTCTCTCTCTGTGCTGGGGCCTCTCCGTTTCATTCACTGTATTTCATTCCTTTGGACCTTAGGTACAGAGTGGTTACTCATGCTCATTGGGTGCCTACTTTCATTTCATCCTTTCTCAAAAATAAAGATGACCATTATCATCCCCATTTCACAGATGAGAAAACTGACTTTTCCAGTGCCTCCCCAGCCAATCATGGTGGAGCTGGGATCAGAGTCCAGGCCTGCCTCTATTCTACACCCCAATGAGACAGGCAATCAAGAAGCACCCTGTTGGGACTTCCTTGGCAGTCCAGTAGTTAAGACTTTGCCTTCCAATGCAGGGGGGCGTAGGGTCAGTTCTTGGTTGGGTAGCCAAGATCCCACATGCTTCGTGGCCAAAAAACCAAAACACAAGAGAGAAACAATAGTGTAAAAAATTCATAAAAGATTTAAAATGGTCCATGTTAAAAAAAAAAAAAAAGCAGCACTCAGTCTTCCACTCCTTCATCCCAGCTGGGTCTGGTACATCCCATGCACAGAAAGCATTCAGGATAATGTGGACAGAGACAACAGTGATAAGGTTAATGGTAAAGCTGGAGGGAGAAAGAGGACATACAGGGCCAAAAGGGTCACCCAAGGGAGACCTCACACAAGACTCAGGGAGAGGAACTGCTTCCATCAGTAGGAGCCCCCTTATCCACCAACCTTGGAAGAGCTAAAGACCAGACTCAAGTGAGGACTAGACTCTCAGAACAAGAAGCAAAACACAGGAAGGGCTAGAGACCCATGGGGAAAGAGAACTGAAGCCAGTGCTCCACTGTACAGAGGAGAAGGCTGAGGTCTGAATAGAAGTGACTCCCTCAGAGTCTGACAGGGAGCTGGTGCAGAGGCAGAACCAGAGGCCAGGTTTCCTGACCCCCAGCCTCATGCCCTTCCCACCACTCCCCACTAACTTATCAGGAGGCCTCCGACTCCTGTGTCAGGGTTCCTCTTGCAAACACCTGATTGGCTGAGGCCCAGGCTGCACATGGTCAGGAAGTCTGGACATCTGCCCCGAGATCTGTCCCCAAAAGTGAAATCTGGCAGCAATGGGCTGTGCTGGCTGGAGTCAAGCCACTGTAATCAACCCCAGCATCTCTTCCAGTGGCTGTAACCTGGGACCTGGAAAGGGGAAGAGGGATTCAAGAAGATCCCCCCTCACGGAAGCCACTTAGGCCTTGAGTTACGATACCACCCACAGACACACCTGGGCTGGGGGCATCTAACACATGGGTGAAGCAGAAAGCAAGTCCACAGACCTGGGAATTGCAAAGCTTTCAGGAGGGACTTTACCAGCACCCCCATCCTCCTCCGTTCTAGCAAAACCATCTGCACAGAGACTGGAAGCACATCACTAACTTCCATCCTAGGCAAGTAAAAAAGAGACTCCACCCCCAAGACACCGGGATTCAGAATATCAGAGGTTCCTCCCAACTCAACTTCTTAACTGATGGGGCAAGTGGGGTAGAGGCAGGTAAAGGGCCCATCCAAGGCCACACAGGAAGGCCGACGTTATTCTACTTCAACTAAACAAAGGCAAAGGCCAGTTCAGGACCAACACCAAGCTACTTAAAAAAAAAAAAACAGTTATCATTCACACACCCTAAGATCCACTCTTTTAAAATAAACAATTCAGTGGTTCTTAGTACATTCAGAGTTGTAAGACCAATACCACCACCTAATTACAGAACACTTTCATCACCCCAAAAGGAACCCTGCCCCATTCGCAGTCATTCATTCCTCCCAATCCCTAAACCTCAGGCAACCACAAATCTACTTTTTATTCTCATGGGTTTGCCTATTCTGGATATTTCACACCAAAGGCTTCCTATAACATGAGGACTTTTGTATCTGGCTTCCTTCATCTAACATACTGGTTTCCAGGCTCAACCATGCTGTCCTCTCATACTTCACTCTTATTTATGGCTGAATACTATTCCACTAGATGGCTATACCACAATTTGTTTATCCATCTGTGAGCCAATGGACATTAGGTTGTTTCCACTTTTTGGCTCTTAGGGAATAAATGCTGCTATACACAAATCTCTCACTGGCACCTCCAACACATCGACCCTCCCAGCATGGATCTGGGAGGATGGAGCCCCAGGTCAAGAACTCAGGTGGGACAGAAGGTCCGAAGAGGAAGTATAAGGTGCCTCCAGGCCCTCTGTCCACACTCCCCTCTTAGAAGCTACCTTAGTACTTAGAAAATTTGTGCTGATTTCCGAATAATAACTTTTGTGCTCTAAACTTTAAGGGGAGCGCTCTTAGGGCTCTACAGGCCCCTTGGAAAGAAATGATCATGGGCGGGAGGGAGGGAGGAAGTGGAGGAGGGGAGAGAGCGAAAGAGATCAGAAACTCCAGCCTCTGCAGACAGCCAGCCTCAGACATTAACTTCAGGAATCTCCTCCAACTTCCTTCAGAAGTGAGAGCAGTCAGCCAGGGGCCGAGTGTATCAGAAGGCTAACACTCAGCCCAGTTCAGGTCAGCTCGGCTCAGCCCAGACAAGCCTCTGGTTAGCCCCCAGGGGGTACTGAGCCTTTGGGATCTAGACCCCAATTGCAAAGCCAGAAGAGTTCACAGCCTCTCCCACTGCCTGGTAAGGTTTCAACTGGAGACGTTACCTTCCACCCCATCTGTGCAGCCTAGCATCTTCTTAGGAAAGGTTCATGTGCCTCCCTTGGCCTCCCAGTTTTCACCCTCCGGAGGAGTGGCCTCCCGGGTGCCTGTCCCCTCCACCCCCAGAACCTGAGGGATCAACCCCAAGCCCTGGGGTGGGAGATGCCGAAAAGAAGCTCTTGGCGCTTTAAGGCCGGCGGAGCCTAATTGCCCAGATTCCCCCGGCAGCCAGATAAACAGCGCAGCCGGCTGGCGCCAGCAAGAGGCAAACTGCACATTATCACCCCTTCCTCACCTCCAAGGAGGAGCTCCGAGGAGCAGGGCGGGCAGGCCGAGGGGCCGCCAGAGGGGCGGGGCGGGGGCTTGGAAGCCCAACTTGAAATTGATCTCATTTCAAAGGGATAATGCCAGGCCAAATAAAAGGAAAACTTTCTAGCCCATTCTAATTCCTATAGTCCTGGCCTGGGAACCCTGTGTTTTCCTAGGCGGCCTCCTCCAGTTGTTCAGAAGTTCTCTCCCTAACTCTGTCTCTTTCCCTGGCGCAATTTGGATAATAGTAATTTACTGAATATAATTACAGAAAAAAAAAAGTGGTGAAGCAAAGAGCAGGAGATTTATTCCAAAGTTAATGGATACTTTCGGGAGAAAGGAGCTCTATAAACACAGGTTAGAACTGTGATTAAAGTATTTCTCCACATTTCCGTCCACATAGGCACCAAGCTCAGCGAACTGGCTTTTCCTGGGACAGAAAGATACACCAGAAGGAGGGAAAGCCAGGGCTTGAGTCCCATGGGAACAGGAAGCCCAGGGCACAGCTAGGTATGGGGGACCCCACTTTCTGAGACAAGCATGAGGGAGAGGGCAGGCCTGTGTAAACTGGAATCCGCCCATCGACCTTAGGGATGCTGTTCGCCCCCTGGCTTTACAGATGAGAAAAGAGGCCCAAAGAAAACTGGTCCCAATGCCCCAAAGCAAGCTGAAGGATGGAGCAGCAGGGAGCCACACTGCCCAGAGAGGGACCGCCTGTCACTAGGGATCCCTCTGCTAGGGGGCACTGGGGTGCGGGTGGGTGTCCCTCAGTTGGCCTGCTGCGTATTCCAGCCTACTTTCTGTGTGTCTGCTGTGTGTGTGGATCTGTCAGTCTGTCTGCCTGCGCCGGTGCCCCAGCCCTCTCCCCCAGGGGCCTGGAAGGAGCAGTCTCCTTATCAGGACGCGCACGGCTGAGCTCCAGCTATGCACCCGCCCAGCTCAGGGAGTCAGGCTGGCGGCCAGGAGGCGGGGGTGGGGTGGGCAGCAAAGAGCACGGTACCGCCCCCCCGCGCCCCACCCCCCGCCAGACCCCCAGTTCTCAGTCCTGGTGGCCTAAGCCATCAGGCAGAGGATGAAGCAAAAGGGTCAATCTGGTGCCTATAGGACACTCTTCCCAGACCACCAGTGCTCTCAAATGCCCCTGGAGTGGCTTGAATGGGGGTGGGGGGTGGGCCGGGTGCAGTGCTGAGCTAGTGAAGAAGCCGGAGAACAGGCACAGCTCCTGCAACAGCGCCTCCTTCTGGGACAAGGAGAGGAGTCCAGTGCCAATGCTGAGTCTGGAACTTGATGTTGAGAATTTTCTAAAGCCAACCCCACTGACCCACAGGGAGATAGAGAGGGGAGATTACTCCCCCTCCAAGGTCAAGTTGTCATACTGGCAGGACAGAGCCTAGGACCAGGTCTGTGGGTCAGAACCATTCCACTGCAGTTTGCCCTTTAACTTAAAACTGCTCAAGTTCAACAGATTCAAACCAAGACCCAAGTTGACTTATCCAAAAAGTATGGGCAGGGTGGGTCCTGCCTGTCTCCAATCTCTTCATCCCGTCTCTTCCCACCCACACACTTGAACTTGCTTGGCACCTTAACTCTCAGCAGGCCCCCTCCTCCTTCCCTTCAACACTCATCTCCCTTTACCACCCATCCTGCAAGGCTCCTAGAGGTGCTCCTGTTACATGCACACCCCAGACGCCCGGCCTGGCCCTACTTCCCCCATCTCTGTCCCATCTCTCCTCCGACCCCTACCCAAAGATTCTGTTTCTTGAGGGCATGGATCCTACTCATATTTCCACTCTCCCCACTACATCACCCAACGTGGTCCCTGGCACAGAGTAAGTGCTCAACAAATATCCCCTAGCAGACTGACATGGTGAGAAAGAAAATGCCCAGCGGGGCCTTCTGAAAGAGCAGAGGGAACCCCACATATTCTCTCCCACTGAAAAAAAAGGGACCAGGAACAGGGCAACCACAATTAGGTCCTACTCCTCAGGGGCAGGGAGGAGTCAGAGAGGAAGAGTGGGAAAATCCACTTCCAGGGGAAGCAGTCAGAGAGGAACAAGGAACACAAAGGCCCGCAGTGGGCCACAGATAAGGGACTGACCAAGCCCCTGACAATCCGGCCTGGAATGACCATACGGGGAGCAGGCAATCAGATCAACGCTGCCTCTCCCCAGCCCGCTTCAGGGCTCTCTCTTCAGGAACCACCGCTGAAGCACCGTCCTTCCCCTCCAGCCACCACCCCAGACATAAACAAGACACCTGGGACACATCCATGCTTCTAGCCCCGCCCTTCCCTTCCACACTGGGAGTCAGGAGACCTGTGTGATCTGACCCTGTTAAATGCCCCCAGGCTGGGTGTTGTCTCTGCCCAGAAGGGCCAGACTGGAAGAACTCAGGGCCTGCCCAGACCCAACACCCCTGCAGAACACCCCTCTCCCCCCCACCCCGAGCCCCCCGCCATGCCACCTAAGATGCATACACCCAGACGATGCTACAGGCTAAAATGTGTGATCCCTGTAGTGCAAGGGGAAGGGGGTGAGGATGCAGGAGTCTCCATCTGTCCTCCCCTCTGCTCCAGCATCCAGAGCCTGCTCAGGTAAGCAGGACTGGGTAGATCACGTGTACAGAAAACCCCAGGAACAGAACAAAGAAGGGGAGCGGTTCTCGAAGGTACTAAAATAGCCCGCTTCCTTCCCTACCTACACACCTCCAGGACTCCTGATTCTCTAGAAAAGCTGGACACAGAACTGAGAATGATGATGATGGAAGGCCCTGGTATTTGACACCCAAGGGATGCTGGCAACAATCAGAAGAAGACGGTAGTCTTCACTCTGAGAAAGGCTACCCTGCAAAAGCTTTGCTCCAAAGTATAGACAGGAACAAGTGGGACAATTTACGAACACCTTTGACTCCAGCCATGAAGGGTCTACACCAGAATTTACAACTTGCATTTACTTGGATCCGACAAGTATACCATAGGTATAGGCATATGCACACAATGCCTCAGGCCGCGGCTCGGACTAGGGGTAAATGAATTGGGGGGTGGGAGGGTGTCTTTGGCCTCTCCTAGACCTGCCCTTCTCTCCCACTGTCTACAAAGTTGGGGTCTGCCTTAAGTCCCTGAGGCCGCACAGAGAAAAGTGCAACGTGCACCTTTCTGAGTTTGTTTAGTCGCCGAGTCGTGTCCGACTCTTCGCTACCCCATGGACGGCAGCGCGCCCGTCTGAGTTTGCTGAAGCCTTGATGAAGTTGCCATTTGATGTATGCGCCCACATACCCACTACCCGGTTTTGCTGCCAGGGTGAGGCGCCTCCACTGGGAACTCCCACGCCCCGGGGCACCCAGGGGAACACCCGCAGCTTCGCCCTCCCTCCCGAGTGTCAAGGGGAGAGAGAAGGCCACGGAAGGTGGCTGGAGGGGAACCGCGAGGACCCGCCGGGCGCGGCGTGCTCACCTGGCCCGCAGAGCCGGCTGAAGTGGTAGGGATTGCAGCACACGGTGGGGCCGTCGGCGGCGGCGGCGAAGCTGTGGCAGCCGCACAGGGGCTTGAGCTCCACTGCGTGCTGCAGGTCGGGCCAGCGGAAGAGGCGTCCGAGCAGCAGCTGCGGCGGCGCGGGCTGGCCGCCCAGGCGGAGGTCGGCGCGCGGCACCAGCACGCAGCCGCCCGGCACGCCGCCGCGGGACTCCACCGCCTCCAGCAGCGTGTCCAGCGAGCGCTCCTTGAGCCGCTTCAGCAGAGAGTACGTGACCGTCTTGAGTTCCTGCTCCAGCAGCAGCAGCCGCGAGCGGGCTTCGCGACTCCGCCCGCCGCCCTCTGGCTCCTGGGCCGCCCCGACCAGGGGTTCGCCGGCTTCTCGGGGAGCTCCGGCGGCGTCCCGCTCCGAGAAGAGGCAGCAGGTCACCGTCTCGCAGTCACTTTCGGGCAGCCAGCCCTGGCCTCCCAGCTCCCCCACGTCCAGCGAGGAGCCTCCAGAGCCGGCCCCCGGCTCGGACATGGGCCTCGGGGGGCCCCCTGAGCGCCGGCGTCTCCCAGCGCCTTGGGCGCCTCGCTGTCCCACCGCGTCCCGCGGCCGCCGCAGGGCTACCGGGCGGACCTCGGGGCGGCCGCAGCCTCCGCCTTCTCGTGCCCGCGCGGCCGGCTCAGCTCGGCTGCCCACGCTCCCATCCTCGTCGCCACCGCCGCCGCCGCTGCCGCCGCCTTCCTCCCGGTCGGGGACCACACGACTTCGCCAAAGTCGCCGCACCAGCCCCGAGCGTTTGGACCTGAACATACGATATCCTTTGGCGCCGGGGGAGGGGGGCGAGGCGGTCTCCGGTTACCGGGGGTCCGTTTCCTCAGCGAGGCGCCGGCTGCGCGGGCCGCAGCCCCACATGAAGCTCTGCCGCCGGGCGCCGTGCAAACCGCGCACAGCTTGTCGTCGAAGGGGCACCGCAGGGCTGCAACATGAGGGAGCTCGCCGGGGCTGGACGGCGTGGAACGCGCGCACGCCGATCCGCAGTCCGCGCCCGGCCCGCGGCTACATGGACCCCGGCGGCCGGGAGGCTCAGCAACTCCAGCCCCGGCGCTTTAGAGGGACTGCAGGCGGCGCGCCGCCAGAAAGACCCCGCATGGGCCGGCGAGCCTTCAAAAGTTGCGCGGCTGGTCCATGAGCACAAAGCGCTGGAGCTGAACTCCCCAAATGTGTCTGGAAAGCCCTGCCTTTAAAACCCAAGCGCTTCACTACATGGGTTTTTCCTGCAGGATCCGAAAGGCAGGCTTGTTGATGATACCCTCGGCTTCCTTCTTACTCCCTGCAAAAAGAAAAGAAAAAAAAAGGGGGGGAAAGAAAAAGAACCCCAAACAAAACCAAAATCCCTGGAATTGCATGCACGAAAGGCCAACTCTGTCTCAGGTCCCAGGCGCTAGATGCACTTGGAGCGAATTTCTCCTGAACGCGGTGTCAACACATGAGTGGAAACTGTAAAAATCCCAAAGAGCTGCTGGGAATCCTTAATTAAAATGCAATCCACCGAGGCAGAGGTCATAGCCCGCCCCACGCTGCACTCGGGCGCCCAGGACGCTGCGGCTGCAGAGGTCGCCCCCCTCCCCCTCCACAAAAAGTGCCTCCCGGTGGCCCCGCGGTCCCGGCGAGGTCTGGCGAGGCAGCGCCCGGCGGCTCTTTCTCTCGGCTCGACTCCCTCGCTCGCTCCCCGACTCGGCTCTCTCTCTCTCTTTTTTGTTCTCCTCAAACGCACACTGAGGGCCCCCGGAGGAGCGCCGCGGAGTCATTGGCTGCCTCCCATCATATGCCAGTCTAGACACTTTGGCGGCTCCGCGGCGCTGATTGTTGCGCAAACAAGGTTTCAAGTTTCTTAACTCTTAAAGGAGAACACGTCCCATTGCAGGGCCCGAGGCTCCAAGGGGCCGGCTCCCGGGGCGGGCCGAGCCCCGGCCCCCGCCCCACGCTTGCCCCAGCACCACCCCCTCCCCCGCCCAGGGCCTGACAGCGCCCACGGCCGGCTCTCTGGCTCGCGTGCGCCGCGGGCACGGATGCGAGCGCGCGCGCGCGCGCACACACTCACACACACGGTTGCACAAACCACGGGCAGGCTGGCTGCGCGAGAGTTTGGTGGACCCACTGAGACTCGGACGCAAACGGGGCGCTTTGCCTCTCCTTGGCTTGTGCACAAACTTCAAACACACGTTGCACTTTAGAATTGGTACAAACCCCCATCCCAGGGAAGGCTAATAAAAACGGGTGTGCGTGTGTGCTTTCCTGGCTTACGTTTTTTGGCAGTAGGGGGCGGCTGATTTGTTGGGGTGGTGGGATCTAACGTGGTAGCACGAGGTTTCCACACCCCCTGCTCAAAGTCGGGGGTAGTCTGCTGGGCCAGCCGGGGGGCGTGGGATACCTCACGCAGAGGGACTCTAGGCTTGCTCGAGGTAGGGAGTTACGGAGGGTGGGGTGGAGGCTGGGAACGTCTTCTCTCGGGCTCCTCTCGGTCGCCAAGTCTTTCCCTCAGAGCTAGGCGGGCCGCCAGCCGTCCGGGCCCCCTCGAGGCTGGGTGACTCCTCCACCCCCTTTCCTTCCCCAGTTTATTCTCTGCACCACAAAGAGGGATGTGGGTAGGGCTCGTGATTTCCCCAGCGACGTTTCACCATGGAAATGGGGGTGAGTTGAGGGCCCAGATCCCTTCTGATCCTGGGCAAGCTGGTGGGGGCGCGGTGGCAGCAGCGGACCGCCTGGCGCGGGAAGGGTTAAGGCCGCTCTTGCCCCTGGAGCCGGCGCGGCGGGGTACCTCCTCGGGCGCGCTCTCTCGTCCGAGGGTGGCAAAAGTTCAAGCTTGTAAAGTCGGGATTGGCCCCGCGCGGAGGGAAAAAAGGCCTGGTCCCCCCTCCCTCTCCGGGCGCGGCGCCGATTGGCCCGGCCACGGGGCGGGCGCCGCCCTCTCCCGGGCGCGCGGCGGCACCGCCCCCGGCGTGGCGTCCCGCCCCTTTCCGGGCAAGAGCCCGGCCCCGCACTGAATGAAATAAATTCCGCTACTCTCATTGGCCCGGGGCTGGGCGCCATTCCCCCGCAGGGGCGAAGGGGGCGCCGGCGCGCGGGTCTCGCTTAGGGGTTCCCACGTGTGGGGCTGGTCTTGTGAGGTAGCCGCAGTGCGAGTCCCCGGGGCCGCCCCGACTTAAGTGTGCGCTGGGGGAAGGGCAGTGTTTGCTGGACGGGCTCAGCCTTTGCTAAGCTTTACCTGGACCAGGTACTGTTCAATCTGCGCCCTCTGGGAGAGGCGGTTACTCTGGCGAATGGAGGGCCGGGCTTAGAAGCTTCCTCACCCGCATCCCCTTCTGCGTTAGCCAAGACAGAATAGCTGTCTTGGCTTCCTTTTCTGGTTTGAAAAACGGAGATGATGATGCCTGTCCTGCGTTCTGCACGGGACCATGAAGCCCCTATGAGATAAGTGCATGTAAAGTGTACAAATCGCAAGCAAACAGTGAATTTTCACAAGTGAACAAAACACCAGTGTAAGCAACACGGAGAGGACAACGGACCTTGAGGCCTCTTTTCAGTCACTTCTGGCCCCTGGGGAAACTAGTGCGTCTTAAAATAGGAGAAGAAATTTGATGTAAAGTGTTTTATCAGGGTATCCTGGTTTGACTTGGATTACAATAATAGCTTGCGCTTACTGTGGGCAAGGCCATGTTTCAAGCATTACAGAGATTTTAGTCATTCGCACAACAGCCCTGATAGATACTATTACCTCCATTTCACAGGTAAGTAAACTGAGGAGCAGGAATTAATCATTGACATGAAAATAGTCTTCAAAGTGCTAAAATGCTACCGCAGAAGCATCAGCCGGTATGTGTGCTCACCCTAATAGCAAGGAAGTGATGTGGGTCTGTGTTGCCAGAGCATATGCTTGAGGACAGTGCTTTTCACACTGTGGCCCATTGGACCTGCTGAATCAAAGCATTGTGGGGTAAGGCCCCAGACTGCATTTAACAACGCTTTGGGGGTAGGCATAGTTATTAACCATTAACTTATAGTTAAGGACACTGAGGCACAAAGACCTAAAGTAACTTGTACAAGCTCGTATGTAGTGGCAGAGGCTGGATTTCAACCCAGCCAGTTTGGGGGAAGGGGTGTATGTGACTGGAAGCTGAAGGGAAAGGACAGCAAGCAGACAGATTACCCCTCAGGGCTTCCACAAATGCTCAGCACCTACCCCTGGAGTCAAACCATGTCTCCTTCCCTCTCGTTCCCCAATTCCTCCCTGAGGTACCAGGACATTCCTTTCTGAAGGGTTCCTGGGGGAGCACCCTGAGGGACGTCAGGTCTGTGTTTGGGGCCTCAGACTAAGGAAAGACTGAAGCAGTAACCTCCCTGGGGAGGGCTGCCTTCTTCCCTGGGCAGTAATTTGGACAGAGTTTGCCTTCTGCTCACCCAGAGATGAGGCATTGGGGGTGGGGTGCCTTCAGGTGCCAGCTAGATGACACCTAAAGAGCACGGAAACCGGAGTGTGCCAGGCCTGAGTTCAGTACTGATCCTGCTTAACCTCCCTTGGCTCTATAAGCCTTGGGCTTCTCAACTGTAAGATGGGAATAGGAATCATGCAACAGATGGTAACCAAAGTTCGGTGACATGAGGTCCCAGAGTCATGCCTCATTCCAGGAAGACCACGTCTCAATAGCGATACTATCAGGAAGGGAAGGATGGTGACAGTCAGTGCCCTTGTCCTTGGATTTCCAGGGCCTATCCAGCCTGGCCTGCGCCTGCCTGCGTTGTGACCACTAGAGGGTGCGTGTGGCAGTGCCCAGAGGGCAGGGCTTCCGAGCTTCAGCCTTAGGTGGTGGTGGTTCGGTTGCTGAGTCGTGTCCAACTCTGCGACCCCGTGGACTGTTGCAGCACCAGGCTCCTCTGTCCTCCACTTGTCTCCAGAATTCGCTCAAATTCATGTCCATTGAGTTGGTGAAGCTATCTAACTGTCTTGTCCTCTGTCACCCCCTTCTACTTTTGCCTTCGAGCTTTCCCAGCATCAAGGTCTTCTTCAATGAGCCGGCTCCTCCCATCAGGTGGCCAAAGTATTGGAGCTTCAGCATCAGTCCTCCCAATGAATCTTCAGGGTTGATTTCCTTTAGGATTGACCGGTTTGATCTTGCCTTCTCAAGAGTCTTCTGCAGCAGCCTAAGGACACCTTTCTAAACCGCCCCTCTGGAGAACAAGCTCAAATTTCCTTGGGGTGCGGGAGGGGAGAAATGTAGGGTCCTAGCTGCCGCTCCTCAGGTTTCCACAGTCATGTTACTCACAAAGTAACTCACAAAGAAGTAACTCTGACCCCTCAGATTCAAATCTGCTCCTTCCCTGTTGTTCTAACATTCCCCCAAGTACCCTGTGTTTTCTCACGGTTAATAAACCCATACAACCTGATGGCAATTCTCCTCTGTCTCTGGAATGTAAGTGCCGCATGGTTAGAGATGGGGAAACTGTCAGGCACAGGCCACCCACAGCCCCACTGGGCGAGTTAGAAACAGGCCATTTGATGCCCCTCTGTCTGTACCATCGGGCTTCCCTGGTGGCTCAGACGGTAAAGCATCTGCCTGCAATGTGGGAGACCCAGGTTCGATTGCTGGGTCGGGAAGATCGCCTGGAGAAGGAAATGGCAACCCACTCCAGTACTTTTGCTTGGAAAATTCCATGGATGGAGGAGCCTGGTAGGCCACGGGGTCACAAAGAGTCAGACACGACTGAACAGCTTCACTCTCACTCTATCTGTACCATCAGAGAAGCTAATTCACACAGGACAGCACTTACCCCATTTCTTCTCCCCAGTCCTTAGCATAACACCTGTCGCATAGTGGGCATTTTTTATCTGTGACATGCTTGGTTTAAAACCCCTTGCTTCACCAAGCTCCATGCTCAGGATCATCTGGACCAAACACTTATTTGCACTATCATCAAATCCCCCCAGATTTTGTTCTTGTTCTTACAAAATCATTTTTAAAGCAAACAGAGAGGTTAAGTAATTTGTCTTTGGTCACACAACCAACAAGTGACAGAGATGGGACTTAAACCCAGGGCTGCTTGAGTTGAGTGTTCTTCTTCTTAGTATCTGGCCCTAAAAAAGGAAACACGGTCTTTTGCCTTTGGGATGTTTCCATGCCTCTGCATGCTAAGTCACTTCTGTTGTGTCTGACTCTTTGCGACCCTATAACCATAGCCCACCAGGCTCCTCTGTCCAAGGGATTCTCCAGGCAAGAATACTGGAGTGGGTTGCCATGCCTCCTCCAGGGGATCTTCCCAACCCAGGGATCGAACCTGCAACTTTTATGTCTCGTGCATTGGCAAGCGGGTTCTTTACCACTAGTGCCACCTGGGAAGCCCGGATGTTTCCACATTAGCTAGGAATTCACAAGGCATGAAACAGCAAAAAGAATACAAGGCAGAGCTTGGTGGTGGGAAGTGCCAGGCTCTAGAGGCTACTGCTTATGAACAGAGGCGTCAGAGACAGAGTCTGGCTGCCTCTTGCTATGGTGAGATGGACTGGCAGGGAGACTGAGTCATCCTAGTCCACTTCACAGAAAACTAATGGATAAATCAGGGCTTCCCTTATTAATTCCCAGGAAAACAACTATAGGCCCAACAACAACTGGCTAAGTGGTATCATCTGCCCCTTTAGAAGGTTAAATCTCATTGGTCAATGTGGTCCCAAGTGGGAGAGCATGGGTACCCTTTGGGGATGGATAACCCTTCTGAGACTTTGATGAATGCTGCAGACCCTTTCTGTCTTGAAGAATGCACACAGGCACGTATTCACCCACATGACACATACTCATCTAGTTCCTACTGGGTGCCAGGCCATGTTCCTGGTGCTGGGGATACTGCAGTAAGCAAAACACAAAAATTCCTGAGCTCAAGGAGTCCAGTGGGAGGACAGATAGACCATAAACAAAATAATCGTATCCAGCATCTTGGAAGATAAACGTGCCAGTGTTAAAAATAAGAAGAGACAAATGCCAGGAGAAAGTGGATGTGGTTCAGAGAAAGTGGTCAGGGGATACTTCTCTGGGAAGGTGACATTTGAGCAAGGTCTCGATGGTGACACTGTCTGACACTATCTGGGAGATGAATGTTGCTCAGAAAACAGCAAATGCGAAGGTCCTGAGGTGGGAGCGTGCCTTGCATATCCCAGGACCACCAAAGAGGTCATGAGATGAGACAAATACTGTGGGGGGTGGGGGGATGCAGATTATAGGGTACCCGGGCCATTGGTGGGTCTTTGGCTTGTCCTGTGAGCTGGGAGCCCCTGGAGGTTCTGAGAGGAAGGCCATGATCTGCCTTCTGTTTGACTGGCTCCCCCTAGTTACATGGAGAACAGATGGCAGGGCAGAGATTGCAGCCTGGTGGGAGATCGTGGCCCAGGAGAGGCCATGCTGGCATGGGGAGAAGAGGTCAGATCCTGGACATATCTGAAGATAGAACCAGTGTGACATGCTGTTACACAGACTTGAGAGTGTGAGAGAACATCTGAACAGTGTAGACCCCTTACTGACGTTTATTTACTTAATTTTAAAAATCAGTTCACCACTTTTATTTAGCCTTGTCACAAGCAGTAATAGCCATGGAGTCACAAATGTGCTAGTTAAATTTATGACTTTAAAATAAATACATAAAGGGACTTCCCTGGTGGTTCAGTGGCTAAGACGCCACGCTCCCAATGCAGAGGGCCTAGGTTTGATCCCTGGTCAGGGAACTAGGTCCCACATCCCACAACTGAGATTTCACATGCCACAACTAAAAACTGGGTCAGCCAAATTTAAATATAAATATATATAATGATAGGGGCTTCCCTGGTGGCTCAGTAGTAAAGAATCTACCTGCCAATGCAAGAGACAGGTTCAATTCGTGGTCCGGGAAGATTCCACATGCCACAAAGCAACTAAGTCCATGTACTACAACTACCCAGCCTGTGCTCCAGAGCCTGGGAGGTGCAACTGCTGAGCCCATGTATCCTAGAGCCTGTGGCTCCCAATAAGAGAAGCCACTGGAAGTCCATGCACCTCAACTAGAGAAAAGCATGCACAGCCAAAAATAAATAAAAATTTTAAATAATAATAATGAAACAAATATATAAAATCAGGAATCCCTGGGAATCCAGTGGTAAGGGCTCCATGCTCTCATTGCCGAGGGCCCAGGTTCATTCCCTGGTTGGGGAACTAAGATCCCACAAGCTGTGCGGTGTGACCAAAAAAATTTTAAACATAAAGCATTTCTTACAAAATAAATACATATATACATAATGCATTAAAAAATAGGTAGTTTATCTGTGTATCACCTGAATCATCCTAATAACCATCTGAATACATGCAATGTTGGGAATGCCGGTTTAACGAATTCCTAATATCACCTACTTCTAGGCTTTTTTGTTTGTTCACATCTTACTTTCTCTCAGAAGGACTTTTCCCGGTCCTGTCTACAATTATGGAACCTATTATTACCACAGCCTTTACAGGGTAATGCCGTGCCGGCAGCACGGGGTAATGGTTCTTAACCATCATTTTGTTGAACCGAACAGACCTGGGTTCAAATCCTGTTCAGTTACCTCTCAGCTGTGTGACCATGGGCAACCTCCTTAACTTCCTAAAACAAAACCCAATTGGGTGCTATTATTATTCCCAGATTAGAGACTACAGATGGGGGGCCTGACACTTAACTGGTAATAATAATATTGGGAGGTTGTTTTGAAGATGCAAAGGTTTAGTCCAGTGTCTGGCACCTAATAGGTGCTCAGCACATGGGAGATGTTGTCTTCCCAGGTAGCGCGGTGGTAAAGAATCGCCTGCCAATGCAGAAGACGCAAGAGATGCAGGTTTGATCCCTGGGTTGGAAGTATTCCGTGAAGAAGGAAACAGCAACCCACTCCAGTAAGCTTGCCTGGGAAATCCCATGGACAGAGCCTGGCAGGCTGCAGTCCATGGGGTCGCAAAGAGTCAGACATAATCTGGCGACTGAGCACGCACGTTAGCTAAATAAGCAAGGAGTTAGTTGTTTTATTTAACCTCTGGGAGACTCAATTTCCTCATCGATAAAATGGGCCTGCTTGACTGCGGCAGGAATAAAGTCTTGGCACCCTGTGGGGCTCAGCAGCTCCTGGGAACCTAGAGAAACTGCCCTTCCCAATGCTGCTGGTCACACCCCTTGTGCTGCCCTTAACCCTCCACTATCTAAATAGTCTAAACAGCTCAGAACAGGACAGGGAGGGGAGCCAGAGGAGATTCTAGAACCAGAAAAAGAGAGTGATTTGTCCAAGATCACAGGGCTGCTTGGAGGGAGTCAGAGGTTGACCTGAGGTTTTCTAGCTCCCAGGGCTCTTTGCCCCTTATCCCGGTGCCTAAGGCTTCTCACCCTAACTGTGCAGTGTATGCAGAACAGGAGATAAAAGGGCAGCCTTGGGGTCAGACTGCCTGGTTTTAATCTTGGCTCTGGTGCTTACAGGGTGGCCTCGGTCACTTTACCTATCCTCTCCAAGTTTCAGTTTCTTCATCTGTAATATGGATTTAATAATAATAGTACCTGCCCTGTAGGGTCATTGTATTGATTGATATATATGCAAAGCATTTAGAGCTGCTACTATTATTTTGCTCCTCCTGAGTGTCATAGGAGAGGGCAATGCCCTGAACTTTATCAGGCTTCAGAAATACCAGGTGAATGAATGAACAGAGGCGTGAATAAGTGAAGTCTTATTCAGCAACAAGTCTGGTTGTTAAGAGGGCCAGAGGTAGTGACACAGAGAGCTGGGTGAGGACTGTAGCTTCGCTGCAGGGAAACTGGATTGCCTTCATCCATCCTTCTCAAACTAGCTGAATCCCTCGAAGTCAAAGGATTTTTCTGAAGGGCTAATTTGACTCAAAGAGGTTGGAGAAATTTACTTTTACATTATATTTGCAATGTATCCCATTTTACTATTAAAGCTAACCTAGATGTATCAGGGAAGAGTATGCAAAATGAAGGGGCTTTTTTTATCTTTGAACAGAGATGAGAGATTCCTAAAGAATGTCACAATCGCTGTGAGCAGCACCGGACTGTGACCCCAGACCTGACCCCCGGCCTGAGCCCAGGCCTCGTGGTGGAGGAAGCTCACTCTCCTTAGCCTTCAGCCAAATACAGGAGCCCTCATCTCAGAGACAACGCCCGCGAGCAGGGCTCATTTGAGTTCTTGACTATAATTCAGCTGCTTGTTTCTATAGGGCCCTTGCTATGGGTCGAAGGCCTTTAGTGCAAGGAGCCTGCCCCTCAGGGACTGGGAGATTACTGGATAGTCCTTGTTATTCAATCATTCCTCCACACCACAGCCAGAAAAAGGTTTCAAGCGTTTCTCTCTCATCTTGAGGCTCCCAGACTGAGAACCCTTCAAGCCCCATGACCCAGGAGGGCAAAGAGTCACTTCCCAGCCCGATTAGGTGTAGGTCCCCTCTCATCTCCCCTCCCATCACGTGGACCCTGAACAAGAGAAGGCCTGCGCCCCAGAACACCCCTAAAGTTCTCCTGTTTCCTGCCAACTGACACCCAGCCTTTGTACAGGCTGGTTCACCTGCCTGCAATGCTCTTCCTGCTTTTCTGCCAGTTTTTTCCTCTCTCTCCTGAGAGACAGGCCTGTGGCTGCCTCCCTTTTGCTATCTGTACAGCCCTCCTTCCCAGGAACGCAAGTGATTGTCCCAATCTGAGAGGCCCCCAAGAGCAAAGCGTGAATGCTCCTCCCCTCTGCACCCCTAGCCCAGCACCCAGGAGGTGCTCCCAAAATTGGGGAGAAGGAATTTAACGTAGATAAATATGGCCACTTTCACCTCCCCATGGAAGTTGTCCCAACTTCCCCTCCCTCACAGGCTTCCCTGGTGGCTCAGTGGTAAAGCATCTGCCTGCCAGTGCAGGGGACACAGGTTTGATCCCTGGGTTGGGTCCATCCCCTGGAGAAGGAAATGGCAACCCACTCCAGTATTCTTGCCTGGAAAACCCCACAGACAGAGGAGCCGGGCGGGCTACAGTCCATGGGGATGCAATGAGTTGAGTACGACTTAGCAACTAAACAACAACCCCTCCCTCACAGTGCCCGCACCTCTTGATGCTGTGATTCCATTTTATATGCAGACACACACATGTGCTTCCACAAAGGGAAATAATGTATATATACAGTTATTTAATGCACAATTGGAAGAGTGGGAGTTATGCTCCATAAGGTGACTTTATAACAAAGAGATTGGAAACAAGGTTATCAATAAAGGATCTAGTTAAATCAATTACTGTATATCATCCAGCTATTGAAAAAGAATGAGGCAGCCCTCAGTAAGAAAAGATCAAGATATTAAGTAACTAAAAACAAACAACTCAATGAAAAAATAGTCAGAAGACCTAAATATACATTTCACTGAAGAAATCATCCAGATGGCCAACTGGCACAGGTAAAAAATGCTCAACATTGTAAATTATTAGAGAAATGCAAATCACAATCACAAAGTCTGTATCAAAAAACCAATATCAATCAAATGGCTTTCATCAAAAAATCTATGAATAATAAATGTTTGGGAGAGTGTGGAGAAAAGGAAGTCCTGCACTGTTGGTGGGAATGTAAATGGGTACAGACACTATAGAGAACAGTATGGAGGTTCCTTAAAAAACTAAAAGTAGAACTACTGTATAATCCAGCAATCCCATTCCTGGGCATATATTTGGAAAAGATGAAAACTCTAATTGGAAAAAATACATGCACCCCAGTGTTCATAGCAGTACTATTTACAATAGCCAAGACATGGAGGCAATCCAACTAGAGAGTAGCCTCTGCTTGCCGTAACTAGAGAAGAGCCCCCGCAGCAACAAAGACCCAAATAAATAACATTAAAAAAAAATAAGAAGAGATAGAAGAACTGACCACAGTGGGAGACAGCATCCTGTCCTGTCCTGCTCTTGGCTTCCTGTCGGCACATCATCTCTTCCCAGCCAGACCGGGACACACTTGTTGCTTTTGTTTACTTCCCAGAGCAGCGTACAGAGGGTGTGTAATAAACATTTCTTGCCTCAGTCCCCACTAGCACTCGCTGTGCTCTGGGAAGGGCTGGGGGACACAATGGTCAGCAACTTCCAGGACCCAGGACTCTGCACAGGGCTGCATTGTGACTTCCACAGTCCCTAGACACTTTTGTCTTCATGGGTACCTTCTTCCATAAAAAAAAAATTATTTTACAAGTGCTTTGGCATATGTAATTGACATTACATTTGACAAATGTAATCCAGGCTGGATTCATTGTTGTATGTTTATCGTTATTATTTCTTTTCTTCTGATTTCAAACAAAATGAAAACTAAAACATTTTCTAGGCCCCTTAAAATTACCATGGGCCCTAGGCAGTATGTCTGCCATGCCTGATGGGTAAGTGGGCCCCAGGCCTGTGCCCTGGGCATGGCTGGTGTTCAGTAAACAGGCACTGCTTCCAGGAGCAGCCTGGCCAGGGAAATGCACGTGGCCTTTGGAACCCTAAAGGCTTGGGTGTGATCCCAGCTCCAGTCCCTACCCACTGAGGCTCTGAAGGCAATCACTAAGGTTTCCCGAGTTCAGTTTCCTTCCTGCTGAAATGCAATGTTGCCATGAGGATTAGAAATATAACAGAAGATGCTTCACAAATGCCCAATATTATTAGTTGATTTGTCTCCAGGAGGGAGTGGGTGCTCTGAAGGTAGCCCAGGGACAAGGTTGGCTTGGATGACACCAACCACAGTCAGAAGTCCTGGCCCCTTCAGGAGAGGCAGAAGGGAGGTGGTGGGAGGACATGCATTTACCTGGTTTTAATTATACTCCTAGTATATAAACTCTTATATATGGATATAATCTTTTATATAAGTATATACATAGACTTTTAGACATAAAAGATTATATATAAGTATATATACTGAGTATAAATATATAAGACTATAAATATATATATCAAGTATATATACATTATATACTTATATACAGTATCTATGAAGCTATGTACTCAGTATATATCTGGAGCAGATAAAGATTAAAATTCAGAGCCAGGCCTTTGCTCAGGGGTTCTCAGCCTTGACTGTGCATTGGAATCACCGGAGAGCTTAAAAAATACTAAAGCTCAACCCCTACCCCAGACCAATCAAATCAGAATATCTAATGGGGGGGCTTGGTATGTGGGTTTTTTTAAGCTCCCCCAGGTGATTCTAATTTGAAGCAAGGCTGAGCATCCCAGGGGCCATTCCTGTGGATGGAAGGAGAAAGCTGTCTTATCCAGCAGACAACTTCTCACCCCCACAACATCTAAGACCATGAACTCTTAAGTGGCTGCCAGAGGTAGACTGAAAATGGGGTAAAAGTAACTTGTAGGAGGCCCTTCCGAGGCCCTGCACCCATCAGAGTATTCTTTTTCTCTGGGCCAGCCTCCCAAATTGCATAGATTCAGGCAGCACCCAGCCTAGATCCACCCCTGTGGATGCCTCTTTCAGCTCAGAACCTTGCTGGGTCCTGAGACAAGGGACCAGAACATGCCCCCATCTGACAGGGCGGGTAACAAAGAAGACGGGGGACCTACCCCCACAAGCACTAAGTAGGTTTCTCCAGGGTGGGCTGCAGACCTGCTCCACTTGAGGCTCCTGCTGCTTAGTCAGTTCAGTCGTGTCCGACTCTGTGCAACCCCATGGACTGCAGCCCACAAGGCTCCTCTGTCCATGGAATTCTCCAGGCAAGATAGTGGATGGGTTAGCCATGCCTTCCTCCAGGGGATCTTCTCAACCCAGGGATTGAACCCGGGTCTCCTGCATTGCAGGCAGATTCTTTGCCACTGAGCCACCACGGAAGTCCCCTCTACTTGAAGACCTGAGTGCTATTCATCTGCACTCCTGAGCCACTCAAGATCTACTGAATTGGCATCTCTGGATTAGGCCAGAGGCTGCATCTGTCACTCTACGGAGGGAATTCTCATGCACAGGTACATTTCTGAGTCAAGAGAGGACCATAGTCTATGTCTTGATTCAGGAGGAGGCTACACAGTGTACACATAGGTAAAAAAACTTCAAGGTTTACATTTACTATGTGTACTTTATGTGCTCAACCTAAAAGCAAAAACAAAAAGAACCAACCAACCATGTGCCTGGAGCTTTAGGAAGGAGAATCAGGGGAGGCTGTCTGGAGAGGGGCTCTTTGAGCTAGGTCTAGAACAGGGAAAGAACAGGCAGCAGAGCAGAGGGAGTTGGGAGGTTCACTGGGGAATAGACTCTTGCAGCCATAGCAGTGGGGGAGGCAGGTAAGAACAGGAAAATGGTTGTTTTTGAGGCTTTTTCAGGTAGCTGCCTCATCCCCACCCAGCAACAGGGTGTCCTCAGAGGCCCACAGGCTGCTGTGGTCAGCATAGGTAGCCCATGTAAACTCCCAACTTGCTTCCAAGAGCATCCAGGTCATTCTCCTACAAGACGGCATTGTTTGGGGTTCCAATGCAGGGCAAAAAAAACAGAGAGCTCAATTGTCCCTGTCATAATGGGTATATAATTTATAATAATGTCAGCTATTAAAGGATTTTTAGTAATTAACTGACAGTGGTGTGCTATTTCACTGCATTTTTGCCTGCCATAATGATCTTGAACTTTACAAGACAGTTTTGAACTTGCTCGAAATAAGTCCCAAATACAAAGAAGGGCAGGGTCATCCCAAATAAGGGGTAAAAGATGTTGGACAAAATGGAGCTGTTCTCCTCCCAAAAAGAAGGTGAGCTGTGCAAAATCAGGAGGATCGCAGGCCCACTGTCTTCCCAGAGAGCTATACAACCAGTCAAACGCCTGGCCGGAGCAGCAAACAAAGCAAGTCAGCTGTTTCAGAACAGTGTATTAAGTTGCATTCTTTTTGATACACTTTGCATGATACACAGCTAAGAATATTTTTCGCAGGACTCCCATGGTCGTCCAGTGGTTAAGACTCCACAGTCCCAATGCAAGGGGCACAGATTCAATCCCTGGTCAGGAAACAAAAATACTGCATACTGCAGCCAATAAAAAATGTTTTTAATGTTTTTTTTTTTTAGTTTTTTTAAAAAGAATATTTTTCTCTTCGCCAGAGAAATATACTTTTGCTCTCATGATTCTCTTGGTATATTTTTTGCTCTTTCTGATTTTTAACAAAATAAAAGAGAGATTTCTTTCTCCTCTTAATAACACAAGCCCAGTGATAAATAGTAACAGAGAGCTGGAGAGGCATCAGGGAGTGGTGGGGTCTGTGGGAAACTGATGCACTCAGGCCCAGTGTAAATGAGGATCTGCTATTCCACTCCAGACAATCAAGACTGCAGGCTCCTTGCAGAGACTGTTAAGTGCCAATGGCAACCCCAAGTCTTCCTCTTTGTTTTTAACAGCAGAAAGATGATTTATTTTCAGCTGGGAAAATTTCATCCTGGGAGAGAAGGACTACTTTGGCTTGAGCACAGTCACATGACCATCTGTATCCTCCCTTGCCCTTGGTATAGCCATGCAACTATCTGGACAATAAGTTGTAATTAGATGCGTTGTGCAGGAGTTCTGGGAAGGCTGCATAAGCAGAGTTGGCTCATCTGGAGGCCCCCTATGTGACTTCAACTTGTTCTTCTCTGGCCTAGAATGTAAGTGTGATGGCTGGAACCCTGGAAGCCATCATGGACTATGAAGCAACCTTTGCAAATGGGAGCTATACACTGAAGACAACAGAACAGGGAAGCCTAAGCCCCGATGGCTTTTTGAATCTGCCTACCCAGGCCTGAGCTGCCAATTTCTCTCCTGGCTCCTTTTATATGAGAAAGAAACATGTATCTTATTTAAACTACTGTTATTTTGACATTTTCTGTTATAATCTGCCCAACCTAGTTCTAATTAATACAGCTGGGCTCACTATCACAAGAGTTCAACTTTTCAAATTTAGCCAGATTATATGAACTTGTATGTGACATAGTTTGATGTCATACATGTTGGAAACTTTATATAATTATTTAAAATTATGAACATGCCAAACAAATTATGTCTGAACTGCATTCAACCCAAGCCCCACTGTGGACTATACCATTGATGATAGGTATTAAGACTTGATAAACAGTCATTTCTCTCTTTTCTGGGAAGATAGTTGGATTGTGTGTCTCCACCCAGTTGAACGCAAATGTGTCCATGTGACTTGCTTTGGCCAATAAAACATGAGCAGAAGTGATGTGCGATACTTCTGGGCAGGTGATTTAAGAGCCAGTGTGTGATTTGCCATATTCTCTTTTCCCTGCTGCTGTCGTTATGGAAACATATCAACGCGGAACTTCCTACAGCTGGACGGTTGAGTGACTTTGAAGAACAGAGCATCCTGATAACTCATCGGGTACTACCTAAACACGGTTATAGTAAAGCCACTGGGATTGGGGGGATATTTGTTGCCGCAGCATTGTCTAACTTATCCTGACTCATCTGCCCTGCAATGACACTGGGCCCACACTGCTAACCCAGGATAATTCCCCATCTCAAGGTCATCTGATTAGCAACCTTAATTCTACCAGCAACCTGAATTCCCCTCTGCCACGTGACCTAACACAGTCACAGGTTCCAGCGATTAGGATACACAGTTGAGGGTTCCAGAGGTTAGGACACAGACATCGTTGGTGAGGGGAGCGTTGCTCTGTCTACCACCCCCTGTCCCACGCCAGGAGCAGTAATGGCAGCAGTATTTATCGAGCACTTACCACGCTCCTGCCAGCGCGCCCAGTGCTTCTTTTCCTGAACAATCTCATTCGTTCGTCACAACCCTAGGAGGATAGTTCTCCTGGTGTTCTCATTTCACAAAGAAGTTAAGCAATTCCCCAAGTCTACCCAGAGAGTAAGGGCTGGATGTCGGAATTTGAACTCAAGGCTGTCCAACTGAAGCCAGGGTCCCCCCCACCTGCTGCATCCTGCGAAGCCACCAGGTCTGTTCAACTAGATGTCACTCCTCCTCTGTGCTTCCATGGCTGAGTGGCGGGTCTCTCTTGTTTAAATGATACTCTTCTGAAGTTTCAGTTTTGGGCAGGCCACCTCCCTACATCAGCTGTCAAAGTAATAAGAGCAGTTACTTAATGAAAATCTACCCTGTCCCAGACCCTTTGCATACAACGACTCTGACACCCTGGTCAGAGTTAAGGCTGCTAAGGCTGGTCTTGTTTCCACTTTCCAGAGAAGGAAACTGAGACTCAGACAGGCGAGGGTCAGCCTCCGAGGTCATTCGTGTTAGCACTGGAAGTTGAACACAGGCCCAACTCCAAGGCCAGTGCCTGCTTCTGTGGTTGTAAACACTTGCTGCCTTTGTAAGCATGGGAGAGATATAACATCTTATGGAAAAACCTGAATGAACTTGTCGACCAACCCAATAACTATCATGAGCTGAGTTTAAGCTGGCAGTGTAGTCCAGTGGTTAAATTGGGGGTGCTGGAGTCGTGCTGCTGGGGTTCAAATCCCAGCCCGCTCACTTTCTTCCTGTGTGACTTATGCCTTGATTTCCTCAACCGTAAAGTGTATAATGACAGCACCTATCTCACGAGGGCTGTTGTGAAGATTAAATGACTTAATGCATCTCAAGTGCTTTTGACAGTCATTGTCCCATAGCAAGCAGTATGTAAGTGTAGCTTTAATTGTGGGGTGGCCTGGTCAGCTGAGCGTCATGCAGGACCCCCTGCCCCAATGTCCAGTCATGTCACCGGTCCTCTGCTCCAGTCTGGTTAGAAAGAAAGGCATCTTTTTCTGTGATATGTTATGACCCCAAACTAATTAAATAGAAGGTTCTCTGGAAGACCAAAAAAAGATAAATGTTGAGAAAATATTTTATAAACTGTAGAGAGAAGTGCCTGTGTTGGGTATCACTGACCGTAATGAAGTGCTTAACAATCAGGCTGGGAAACCATAGACCCACCAGAGGACCCAGTGTCGGCCGTCTCAACGTGGGGCCCCAGGGAACAGAGAGAGAGCAGGCAGCTGTCATATTTCCTCCTCCCCTCCCATCTCCGCACCCCAGCCCGCCCCCATCCATCCTGGGGCTGCAGGAATGCGATGGTATCTCAGCAAACAGACAGTCTGTTCCCACAGGAGATGAGGCCGCCCCCAGGAGGCCCCACTCTCCCAGCCACTGTAAACATAAGGGTCTGTCCTCTTTATCAGCTTGGCTCAGCAGCAGTGGAGACAGTCTGCCCGCTGGAGAGTCCCTGTGCAGCGATAAGCTGCTGGGCCCCTTGTTGGCGGCCCTCCTGGGGCTGTAGCTGGGCTGCCCCAGCATAGGAATCTTGGGGCTGGCCTGGCTTGGGGCCTAAACACCTCATCCAGGGGCTGGGAGACTGGATGCCTGAGCTCTGAGGACGTTAGCCACTCAGATGAAGGAAGCAAAGGCCCAGAGTTGTCAAGGGGCCAGGCCACAGAGTCTGCAAAGCCCCCAGGAGCTGGCCAAGACTTCTGAACCTGTTAATTACATGGCTTTAAAAGATATCTTTATCCTCCTCCTCCCTCATCATCATCATATTTACAGACCATACATATTGATGATCGTTTTACCCACAGTATTTTCCCATCCACACTCCATTCAGTGAATTAATACACAGCAAGTGCTCAGCACTGGGCTTGGTAAGGACTCAGGGAAACTCACCCTGCAGAGGCATAATGTAGCAGTGTTCCTGTCATCATTCTTGTGCAGACAACCCCCAGTCCCTTAAGATAAAAACAGCCAGCTTTTATCTGGTCATACCTATTGTGTCCTCGGTTTCTCCACTGACTGGACGTGGGGAATACTAGAGAGAACAGCATTCTCATTTGACGGAGGCAGGAACTGAAGGGCCCAGAGAAGTGAGGTGATTTGCCTAAGCTGCACAGCCAGCATGTGGCGCGGCTGGGACCAAGCCCTCAGACTCAAAGTCCGACAAATCCCTTTCCATCCTAGCCATCGCCTGTGCTGTGCTGCTGCTCTCAGTTGCTCAGTCGCGCCCAACTCTGTGGGACCCCATGGACTGTAGCCCGTCAGGATCCTCTGTCCATGGGGGATTCTCCAGGCAGGAATAATGGAGTGGGTTGCCATGCCCTCCTCCAGGGGATCTTCCCAACCAAGGAATCTAACCTGAACCTGAGTCTGCTGCATTGCAGGCGGATTCTTTACCTTCTGAGCCACCAGGGCCCACAGCCAACCACGGAGGAGCCTGCACTGGGTCTTGGATCCCTGTCCTGGATCCTTTCTGGGGTCAGGCAGAGGCAGATCAAGATCCTGGGGGTGGGGACGGACTGACAGTTCTCTACAGCACGCATAGCACTAGTGAGCAGCCGTGAATCCAACTCCAAAACAACCAGTACGGCTGTGAACCCACAGGATGGGCACCTGGGTGGGAGCCCAACACCCTGGGGTCCAGTCCCAACTCTGTGGTTTTCAGGGTGCTGACCTGGGTGGGGCTGGGCACTTCCCCTCTCTGGGCTTGGTCCCCAGATCTTTACTTCCTTATCTATAATATATCACCTCCTCTGCCCTGGCTACCTCCTCCAAGAATTGCTGGATGAACTAAATGAAACAATATGCATTAAAAGCTCTGGTTTGGATCTCCTGATTAAAATGCTTTCTCTTCCTGATCAGATGAATTTCAAACCCCTGACCATCCTTTAGTACCCAGTTCAGATGCCTCCTGTTCCTAGAATCCCTCTCTCTGGTCTCCCAGTTGGGCACAACCATAGCCTCCTTGGAGCTGTCCCTTCTCTCCTGGGGTATTCTCTCCCTTACATGGGGTCAAAGTTTGGGACTGATTTCTCATGGGATCCCCAAATCCTAGTATGGAGTCCAGCACACATTAAGTGCTTGATAAAGTGAGTGAGTCAATGAGTGGACTACCAGAGAGTGGAACTGTCTCCCTTCTCTGTCTATGAGGCTCAGAGAGCATGTCTCCTCCTCCTCTTTGGGCAGCTCACAGTGGTAGAGACCCCTGAGAGGCAAATCTTCTTGAAAATTGTTTCCTTCTTTTGCCATCTCCTAGTCTCAGTTCCAGATCCTCGTGTGTTCCCTGGGGCTCCCAGGATTCTATCCTGACTCCTTCCCCTGGCTTTGAGGCCCTTTCCAACCTGTCCTCAGTCCCTGCTCAAGCTCTTTTCTAGCTCATGGTCCCAGGAGTGCCCTCTGCCTGGACCTTGCTCTCTGTTACCAACACTCACAAAAACATCTCCACTTTCACTGAGTCTACAATGCAACCACCAGCATCACCATCTGGGGACTTCTGTTGCCTTCTCTCTTCTAAATGCACCTCCCCCCATCTCCCCACAGGTGCCTTCTCATAGCCAAGGGACCTCCAGGTTTGCCTTTGATTCTCATGAATGGGTCCACCATCACCTCCCCCACACACCAGCTGGGCCCAGCAATCTCCCCTCACCCATAACACAGACTGTGATTCTCAGGGTGGCAGAGGGATAAGATGGACACTGAACTGGAATTTGGGACATACAGAATGGCTCCCAAAATGTCTTAAGTTTTCTCCAGGCCCTGTCTTCTCCCTGTGCCCACTGGAGTATCCTACCCCCAGCATCCACAGGGCCCTCAGATCCCACATCACGAGGCACCCCTTTAGTCCACAGAGGCTATGGCCTCTCTGCCACCCACCCCTGAACACCTGCCCTGTTACCACCCTTACTCATGAATGCTCACTGAGCGTCTTTGCACCAAGCATACCATTCCAGGTCCTGGGCAGGGACACACCAGGAACTTTGATTCTGATGAAGAAAAGGATGGAAACAGACAATTAAACAAAAATGAGTAAAGTATAAGACTACTTTAAGTAAGTTTTGTTATAGATAAATTTACTGCCATTGAAAATAAGGGCCTAGGTTTAAAAGAAAAAAAAATGCCAGGATGGATTTTGGGAGTGTAGGGTGGAGTTGCTATTTAGTGGGATTATCAGGTAGACCTCCTTGAGAAGGTAACACTTGCTCAAAGAGTCAAAGGAGGCACGGCGGTGGACCTTAAGGATTCTGAGGAAGAACAGTCCAAGCAGAAGGAACAGCAGGACAAAGGCCCCTGTTTGAGTCCATGTTGCCTCTTCTGTGCACCTGCATTTTCATCTCTTTATTTGGCCCTGAGCAGAATTCAGGAGGGGCTTCCCTGGTGGCTCAGTGGTATAGATTCCACCGGCCAATACAGGAGATGCAGGTTCGATCCCTGGGTCAGGAAGATCCCCTGGAGTAGAAAATGGCAAGCCACTCTAGTATTCTTGCCTAAAAAATCCCATGGGCAGAGGAGCCTGTCAGACTACAGTCCTTGGGGTCACTAAGAGCTGGACACAACTTAGAGAGTAAACAACGACAGAGTTCAGGTGTGTTAGAGGAAGCTGCTCACCTGGTCACCTGTCCTGCTGCACCAGGAGCTCCCTGGGGCAGAAACCCTGTAACGGTCAAGTTCATAGTCACCTCAGACCCCACCCTGACATGTCCAGACACACACACACCCAGACCCACACCCTCATGGCCAGACATACACACCCAAACTTGTATATAGAGATCCACACACTATGGTCAATAGAGAGGCCTCAGTGATTGTCTATTGAGATGAACTGAGTGCAGAGTAAATAATAATTAAGTGCACCCAGCCCCATCTAGTTTACAAAGGTCTCCCTTATGTCTGCTCTTTGAGCTTGAGAACTGGGTGGTTATTAAAGTGAGGCTCAGAGAGACCAAGGTGAACAGGCTGGTCACTGGTATTTGCAGTACTGGAACCCAGCTCTTCTGATTACCATCCAATATGTTTTCATTAAAAAAAAAAATAGATCAGACATGAACGTAGAACAAAATGTCTACAGAAGCAAGTGTCCCTCTTCTCCCCACGCTCCCCACCCTCCTGCGAGGCACTCAGCTTCCTCCCTAGAGGCAGAGTGCATGTCTCCGTTTACTTTCAATGGATACTCAGGCTTTCCTCTCTAGGTGAAGAGAATGTGCATTGCAGATACACCTGATGTTATGAAAACAGGCCAGGAGCCCCCGCACTGGAAGCAGCCTCTGCTCCTAGGTTGTCTGGAGCCAGACTTGGCATCCACTTGGTTTCCCTAAACCTACAAGTATCTTGGATCCATGACATGGTCACTAAATGTCTCACATCTTCAGTCTTAGGGATGATCCACTCACCATGAGGAGCTCAAAGAGAGGAAATGGGGAACCAAGAAGAAGATGAAAGGAGTAGGGGAAACCAGGCACTGCAGGAAATCACACTGTGCTGGACTTTCTTTAAAATGAGGCCCCCATTTAATGACCTCTGGATTCTTCCCCAGGGCTTTCAAAGCTGATGGACTGTGAATTCCCAGTGAAAAGCATGGGCTGGAGTCACTGGATGACCATCCATACTGCACCTTAGCAAGTTGCCCCAAACACACTCAACTACAACTGTGGAGTCCAGTATATGGGTCTCCTTTACCAGGAGCAGAGGAAAATGAGTCAGTCATGGGCCTGCTGCAAGGACCGTACAGATGAGGGGAGACACACACATGCATCCCAGTTAGACAGTGCTCGGGAGTCTTGAGAGATCAAAGGATGCTGCTTCTCCTGGAGGCGGAGAAGGAAAGAGAAGGATTACACAGAACCCCCCAGCAGAGGAGCCGACATATGCAAAGAGCAGGGACACTTAAGAAATGCTAACAGGGGGCTTTCCAAGTGGTCCAGTGATTAAGAATCTGCCTTGCAATGCAAGGGACACCAGCTGTATCCCTGGTCTGGGAAGATCCCACATGCCTCGGAGCAACTAAGCCTGTAAGCTACAACTGCTGAGCCCGTGCCCCTCAGCCACTGAAGCTCATACTCCTGAGCCCGTGCCCCTCAGCCACCGAAGCTCATACTCCTGAGCCCGTGCCCCTCAGCCACTGAAGCTCATACTCCTGAGCCTGTGCCCCCTCAGCCACCGAAGCTCATGGGCCTGGTGTCTATGCTCTGCAACAAGAGAAGCCACCCCAATGAGAAGCCTGCACACTGCATCGAAGAGGAGCCCCTGTTTGCCACAACTAGAGAAAGCCCATGTACGAATGAAGTTCTAGCACAGCCAAAAAATAAAAGAAATAAATCTTTTTTTAAAAAAGAAAAGAAATGCCAAGGGGAATTTTGACTTTGGGCGGCAGAGATCAAACAGGAAGGGTCAGTGGGGGGTCAGAAGCAAAGGGCCTGGATGTTAAGGGGATGTGTTTGATTCTTATCTAACTAAGTGGAGGTTTTCAAGAGGGTTATGGAAGGATCTGATTGTGTATTATCTGGATCTCTCACAGACCATGAGCAGCATAGAGGAGGGAGTGGAGGCCTCCAGGGCATGGGATATGAAGTTCTGACTTTAGTTGAGCAGAGAGAATGTATTTATGATGCTTTATTTCTTAAATAGGGTGATGGGGACACTGTTTCTACTTTTTTTTTTTTAATATGTCTCAAATAATTCCTAATGAAAAAGGAAATTTTAAATAAAAAAGATAAAGTCGTGGACTTCACTTGTGGTCCAGTGGTTAATAACCCGCCTACCAATGCAAGGGACACAGGTTTGATAACTGGTCTGGGAAGATTCCACATGACATGGAGCAACTAAGCTCCTGTGCCACAACTACTGAGCCCACATGCCCCAAGTACTGAAAGCCTGCATGCTCCTGAGCCTGTGCTTTGGAACAAAAGAAGCCACTGGAATGAGAGGCCTGAGCATCAAAACCAAGAGTAGCCTCTGCTCACTGCAACTAGAGAAGGCCCCAGCACAGCAATCAAGACCCGCTGCAGCCAAAAATAAAATATTAATTTTTTAAAATGTCCTGAATTATAAAAAAATAAGACAAAGTCAGTGAATATAAGCTCCAAGAAGGTGCAGATAACAATAGCTAGTAATGAAGCTTGTTATGCACTTAATCAGAAAGCTTAATAGGCACTATTCCTAGAACTTTATAAGTATGCAGTCATATAATCGTCACAACCCCATGAGATGGGTGTTTTACTCCCAAATTACACATCAGGATAAGAAGTATAGAGAAGCTCAGTCTCTTGTGCAAAGTCACCTGGTCAGTAGGATAGAAAGCAGGGCTTCAGGGATCACATTTCACCAAGGCTTGTACTGCCACATGGCTCCTGCTCACTACCACGTCCCCAGCACCTGGCACAGACCAGGTCTATAGTAAACTTTCACTGAATGAATGCACCCCAGAGAGGCTCAGCAAGTTCCCATAGGCAACACGGCCCAGCCTTTTAAGAGTATGCCCCCGTGGGGAGCCCGGTGGACCGGCTGCGACCTGGCCACATGCCTTCCTACCTCTCCTGCTCATTCTGCCTCCAGGCCCAGCCGTCCTGGGTTAGTATGCCTACAGTAGCCTAAGCCTAACTCAGGCCAGCGGAGACAGGCGGCCACACTCGCCAGATTGCGGTGCAGAGAGGGATGCAAGGCCGGCAAGGGGCGAGGCTAGATGGAGCAGGACCTGGGTGGGGCGGGGCTAGGGCGGGGCCGACGCCAGGTGGAACATCTCCGGGAAAGCGCCGCCCTCCTGCTTTCTGCAGGGCCTCGCGGTCACTCCCTCGCTCCCTCGGAGAGATCCCCCTTTTGGGTGGGCCAGTTTTCAAACCCAAATGGCTGTGCAAAGTTCTAGGCCGGGTGGACCAACAGGAGGTACCCAAGAAACCTGTGCAGAGCGCCGGGTGCCCTGGCGACGGAGGCCCAAGTGGGGAGCCATGGTAGGCTTCTGAGCAGTAAAGGGGTCAACAAACCTGAACCTGGATGATGAAAGACCATGCACGTGCAGCAGGAAGCTGCCTCCGCCGACCCACACCCCCGCCTTCCTAACCGTCCCTTGCCACACTGCCCTTGTCTACTCCTGACCTACTTGCTCATCTTGGAACATTTCATGCCCTTTCCCACCTCACAGCTTTTACCCTCGATGTTTCCTTCTCTGGAAAAGTAGGAGGAGAAGCAGAAAATGCTTGCAGCCCTTACTAAGGTGCCAGGCACTGTCTAAGCACTTCACATGTATTAACTCATTCAATCCTCTCCACAACCCTATAGATATCAATAGATTTTTTTTTTTTTTTTTTTTTTTTTTTGCTGCTCTGGGTCCTCCTCGCAGGGTTCCAGCTTCTCTAGCTGTGGCACACTGGCTCAGTAATTGTGATTTAGCTGCCCCATAGCTTGTGGGATCTTAGTTCCCCCTCCAGGGATTGAATCAGGGCCCCCTGCATTGGAAGGCGGATTCTTAACCACTGGACCACCAGGGAAGCCCCAATAAATACTATTATTATCCCAAGTGTGTCTTCCCACTGGATTGTTCACTACCTAAAGACATCAAATATGTCATGGTCATTGTAACAAAAATAATACTAATAATAACTCACGTTTTTTGGAGCATTTATTAGGTGTCAGGCACTGTTCTGGAGAAGACAATGGCAACCCACTCCAGTACTCTTGCCTGGAAAATCCCATGGACGGAGGAGCCTGCAGTCCATGGGGTCACGAAGAGTCGGACATGACTGAGCAACTTCACTTTCACTTTTCACCTTAATGCATTGGAGAAGGAAATGGCAACCCACTCCAGTGTTCTTGCCTGGAGAATCCCAGGGACGGGGGAGCCTGGTGAGCTGCCGTCTATGGGGTCACACAGAGTCGGACACGACTGAAGCGACTTAGCAGCAGCAGCAGTAGCAGCAGGCACTGTTCTAAGCACTTTAGCTGTGTGAACTTATTTAATCCAACAATCTTCTAAGGCATGTACCACCCTCCCCGTTTTACACAGAAGGAAACTAAGGCAGCAAAAGGTTAAGTGTCTTGTCCACAGTTATGCACTTTGTATAAATTCAGGATTTGGATTCAGGTCCTTCAGACTCCAAAGCAAGTGCTCTTTTCCACATGCAGCAGCTGGCAGGCCTGTTCCCCACTGGGGCCCGGGGTAGAACTCTGGCCTCCCCATGGGCTGACTGGAATCTCTTCCCAATTACCCCTAGGCCTGCAGGGCCTCAGAGTCAGCACAGAGAGCACTGGTGGTCGTGAAGCCTGGCATATGGAGCCTGTACCTCTGAATCTGCTGGGGTTTCCAGTACAGGGGAGAGAGCTGGCAGGGCAGCAGTTTCCTGTTGCTACCATCACAAATTGCTGCAAACTTAGTGGCTTTAAATGACGCAAATTATTATGCTACAGTTCTGCAGGTTGGAAGTCTGACATGGGTCTCTAAAATCAAGGTGTCATCAAGGCTGTGTTCCTCCTTAGCATGCTGGGGAAGAATTCACTTCCTCACCTTTCCTAGTTCCTAGAGGCCTCCTGTTTTCCTTGGCTGGTGGCCTCTTCATCTTCAAAGACAGCCACAGCAGATCCTGACCTTCTGGTGTCGCTCCACTCTGACTCTGCTTCCTTCATTGTTTCTCTTCCTCTGACTGTCTTCTGCCTCCCTCCTCCCCTTATAAGGACTCTTGTGGCTACACTGCTGCTGCTGCTGCTGCTAAGTCGCTTCAGTCGTGTCCGACTCTGTGTGACCCCATAGACGGCAGCCCACCAGGCTCCCCCGTCCCTGGGAGTCTCCAGGCAAGAACACTGGAGTGGGTTGCCATTGCCTTCTCCAATGCATGAAAGTGAAAAGTGAAAGTGAAGTCGCTCAGTCGTGTCCGACTCTAGCGACACCATGGACTGCAGCCTACCAGGCTCCACTGTCCATGGGATTTTCCAGGCAAAAGTACTGGAGTGGGGTGCCATTGCCTTCCCATAAAATTATTGGAGCAGCCCTCAAAGCCTGCACAGTGGAACAGCCTGCCCCCAACCGCAGAGAAGTCCCTCACAGCTCACAAAGAGGAGAACACATGCGGGTCGGCTGAGGACTTGCAGTCGACTGGTTGACAAGAAGAGAGCAGCCCCTCAGAGCATTTCCACCTGTTATCACAGCTCGCTAATCCCCAGTGGGAGGCCATGAGGCGATTCGCATCCCCACTGTAAAGTGTGGGAGAGTGCGGTCGCCAGCCCAGAGTCTCACACGCACCTCCCAGCTCACGCTCTGAATTTGCGCTCATTCTCCAGCAACCTTGCTGCTCACAGTTGGGTATCAGCCTCATCCTCGTGGCCAGGGTGCTGGCAATCACATAAATAAGACCTTTCTCCTCCATTGCGATGCTTTGTTGAGCGTAAATTACCTAGCATATGCCTTCTTTATTAAAATAACACAAATATTATTAGGTAAAATCATAAATAAAATTAAGGGAAAAAACCATCTGAATTTTTTTTAAAAGAGACAGACCTAAGAGAAACTGTGGGGTTTGCACGGGTCATGTCTGTGAAATCTTTTCTGCTCCCCTATCTCAAGGGGTATTTCAGAGAAGCAAGGTGCTAGATGTGCCAACGCAACACTGTTTGCACATATATGTGCATGCGTGTGCACACACACGCATATATTGCCACCTCCCCAGAGACCAGGAAACGCCTGTCGTCCTGCAGTCAGCTGGGTTCTTCCTTTCTAATATGGATGCTTTTTATTTCTTTTTCTTGCCTGACAATACTAGTTAGAACCTCTAGGACGATAGTGAATAGAAATGGTGAGAGCAGACAAACTCATCCTGTTTTAGGGACCTTAGTGAGGAAGCATCCCATCTTTCACTATTAAGATGTTAGCTATATTTTTCATAGATGCCCTTTATCAGGACAAGAAGTTCCCATCTATTCCTAATTTATTTAGAGTTTTTATCAGGAATGGATGTCAGATTTAGCTAAATTATTTTTCTGCACTTCCTAAAATGAGCATGTGATTCTTCACTTTTAGTTTGTTAATGTGACGAATTACATTGATTTCTTAAGAGTACACTAACCTTGCATTCCTGGGATAACCCCCGCCCCCCCGCCACGACATAATGTATTATCCTTTTCATATACTGCTACATTCTATTGCTAAAATTTTGCTATTAATTTTTACATCTATGTTCATGAGGAATATTTGTCTGTAATTTTCTTGTAATGTCTTTGGTTTTTGTAAGAGAGTAATAATAGTAGCCTAATAGAATGGGATAGGAAGTAAGCCCTCCTCTTCAGTTTTCTAGAATTTGTGTATAATTAAATGCTTTCTTCCTGAAATGTCTGGTAGAATTCTTTAGTGAAACCATCTGGGCCTAGAATTTTCTTTGTAAGATGCTTTTTCACTACAAATTGTGTCTTTAATAGATCCTGGGTTATTAAGGTTGTCTATTTCTTCTTGAGTGAGTTTTGGAAGTTTGTGTCTTTCAAAAAAATTGTCCACTTCATCTAAGTTGTCAAGTGTATTGTCACATGTTGTACACATTAATAACATTCCCTATTGTCCCTGTAATATCTGTAGAATTTGTGATGCTTGTTTTTAGTATTGGTCATTTTTAATCTATTGCTTTTCTGTTTTTATTTCATTGGTTTTTGTTCTAATCATTATTTTCCTTCTTCTACTTACTTTGAGTTTCATTTGCTCTTCTCTTCTGATTCTTTAAGGTAAACACTGAAATAATAGATTGAGGACATTTTCTTCCTACTAGAGGCATTCTAGTGCTATAAAATGTCCTCTACATACTGCCTTAGATACACCCCACAAATCTGGATACACTGTGCTTTCATTTACATTCCGTTCAAAATAGTTTTTAATTTACCTTCGCTTTCTTCTTTGACCCACGGTTCATTTAGAAGTATGTTACTTAGCTTTCAATACTTGGGGATTTCCCAGAGATCTTTCTTTGTTGATTTCTAATTACAGTTAACCCTTGAACAATGCAAGGGTTAGGGAGTGACAATCCTCTACATAGTCAAAAATCTACATATTACTTTATAGTCAGCCCTCTGTATCCACAATTCTGCATCCGCAGATTCAACCAACCACAGACTGTGTAGCACCTTAGCACTGACCATTGAAAAAAATCCACTTATAAGTGGACCCGCACAATTTAAACCCCTGTCTTTCAAGGGTCAACTGTACTTCCACTGTAACCAGAGAACATACTTGGTATGACGAGTCATTTTAAATTCATTGAGACTTGTTTAAATGAGTAGTGTGTCTGGATAAATGTCCTGTATGGACTTCAAAAGAATGTATATTCTGCAGCTGCTGGGTATATTGTTTTAGAAATTTCAATTAGGGCAAGTTAGTTGGTGTGTGTGTGCTGAGTGGCTAAGTCATGTCGGAATCTTTTTGCCCACATGGGCTGTGGCCGCCAAGCTCCTCTATCCATGGGCTTTCCAGGCAGAAACACTGGAGTGGGTTGCCATTTCCTTCTCCAGGGGATCTTCCCAACCCAGGGATTGAACCTGTGTCTCCCGCATCTCCTGCATTGGCAGGTGGGCTCTTAACCACGGAGCCACCTAGGAAGCCCATTCAAGTTAGCTGGCAGTGCTGTTGAAAACTTCTATATCATTCTATATCACTGATTTTCTGTCAACTTGTTCTATGAATTATTGAAAGAGGAGTGTTGACATCTGCCTATAATTGTGGATTGTCTATATCTTCTTGCAGTTCTGCTCTTTGCTTCGTGTATTTTGCAATGTGATTATTAGATGGATAAACATTTAAGACTGTTACATTACTGTGATGAATTGTTCTCTTTATGAAGTGAACTTCTTTATCCCTGGTATTTGTTTTGCTCTGATTTCTACTTTATTTGATATTAACATAGCCACTTCAATATTCTTTTGATTAATATTAGTATGGGATATATATATGTTATTTCTTATTTTGTGGGGGGCCACAGGACATGTAGGATCTTAGTTCCCTGACCAGGGATCAAATCCATGTCGCCTGCAGCAGAAGCTCAGAGTCTTAACCACTGGACCACCAGGGAAGTCCCAGTATATATTTTTCTATCCTTTTACTTTTAAGCTATTTTTTTCTTCATATTTAAAATGGGTTTCTTATAGGCAGCAGATGGTTGGGTCTTTCTTCTGTTATTTTTAAACAGTGATATTTTATGTTAAAGTTAAATAAAAAGAGTAATTTAGATAACAAACATAGGTTGGGGGTTCTTTCTCTTTTATCCAATCTGACATTCTGGGTTTATTTGGGGTGTTCACATTTAATCACATTTAATGTGACTCTTGATAGGATTGGGTTTCAATCTATCATTTGGCACTTGCTTTCTAATTGTTCCGACTCTTATTTGTTCCCTCTTTCCTGTTTTTTTTGTTGTTGTTGTTGTTATTAAATAGCTTTTTATGATCCCATCTTATTGCCTTTGCTAGCTTATTATCTATAACTCTTTGTGTGATGTTTTAGTGGTTTCTTTGGTGTGTAACTCTTTAATTTATCACAGTCTACCTTCAAATAATACCATACCACTTTTAGAGTATACAAATCATGTAACAGTATAATTACATCTGTCTCCTCTAAGCCTTTGTGCTATTGTTGCTAGATATTTTTTATTTAAATTTGCTACAAATTCAATAATACATTATAATTATTTTTCCTCTTAATATTCAATTATGGTTTAAATATATTAAATATTAATAATTGTAGTTACCATTTCCAGTGTTATGTATCCTTTATGATGATCTAGGTTTCCATCAGGTATCATTTTCCTTCTCTTGAAAGACTTTCTTTAAAAATTCTTATAGGACAGATATACTGGTGATAAATTCTTTTTATTTTTATATATCTTTAAAAGTACTCATAAAGACTTTTGTGAAAAGTCTTTCTACCACTGTTTTTGAAAGATGTTTTTGCTAGGTAGAGGTTTTATTCTGTTGATACTTTGAAGATGTTCTACTGTTTTCTATCTTGTATTGTTTATAATTAAATATTTGCTGTTATCCTTAGCTTTGTTTCTCTGTATGTAATATGTCTTTTTCTCCTCTGGCTGCTTATAAATTTTTCCCTTAATCACTAGTTTTAAGCAGTTTGGTTCTCATGTGCTTTGGTTTAGTTTTTTTTATGTTTCAATTGCTGGACTTTCTGGAACTTCTTGGATCTGTGGGTTTATGATTTTCATCATATTTGGAAATTCTTCAGGCATTATTTTTAAAAATCTTTTATCAGTCTCATTCTCTCTTTTCCTTCAGAAATTTCAGTTGCACATGTATCTGGCTTCTTGAAATTGCCCCACAGTTCACTGATGTTCCATTCATTGTTCTTAATTCTTCTTCTTGCTGTGTTTCAGTTTGGATAGTTTCCTTGACTATGTCTTCAAACTCACTATTCTTTTCCTCTATAACCTCCAGTCTCTCCTTAATCTTACCCAGTACTTTTCTCATTTCACACTTTGTGATTTTCATCTTTAGAAAGTTGATTTTTATGTCTCATATATCTCTAATTAACACGTTCAATCCTTAGCTTCTTGAACTTATGGTATACGGGTATAATACCTGTTTTTATACCTTTTCTCAATTATGCATTAATGACCCTCTCTTCATTGAGTTTTTTATTTTCCTTCTTTGTATGCCTGGTAATTTTGATGAAATGTTAAGGATTGTGACTTTTACCTTTTGGGGTAAAATCCTTTTATATTCCTAAAATTATTCTTGAAATTAGTTCTGGAACATGGTTAAGTTACTTGGAAAGAGTTTGATCCTTCTAGGTCTTGATTATAAGTTTCATTAGGCAGGACAAAAGGAGCATTTAGTCCAGGGTTAAGTGTCCCCACTACTGAGATAAGAACTTTCATAGCACTCTAGCAGATGCCAAGTTATGGACACCTTATGAGCTTTTGGCTTCCCTGGTGGCTCAGATAGTAAAGCATCTGCCTGCAATTCGGGAGACCCGGGTTCAATCACTGGGTTGGGAAGATCTCCTGGAGAAGGAAATGGCAACCCACTCCAGTACTCTTGCCTGGGAAATCCCATAGACAGACGAGCCTGGTAGGTTACGGTCCATGGAGTCACAAAGAGTCGGACACGACTGAGCGACTTCACTTTCCTTTCCTTTCCTTATGATCTTTTGCACTCTGGCTTTTGGAAGCAAGCACTATCCTGAGCCCTGTGGAGCTCCAGGTACTGCTCTCTAACCCTTGGGGATTCTTTGATGGCCTTGGGTAGCTTTCTCACACTGAATACTAGAGGAAACAGTGACTGTCTCTCCCTATGAAGCTCTCTCCTCTCTAATATTCTTCCCTGAGAATTCTAGCTACCTTGGCTTCTCTGGACTCTTAGTTGCATCTTCTCAAGATGACTGCTGGGCTCTGCATGAATCACTCTCCCTTTGCCGTGGATGGAACTGCTCTCCAGGAGTAAGCTGAGGCCATGATAGCTCATCTCGTTTGGTCTCCATCACTGTCCTCTACTGCCTTATAGCCAACATCTTGAGGATCACTGTTTTTGATATTTTGTCTGGTTCTTTGATTGTTTTAGATGGCAGGGTAAATTAAGCTCCTGGATTTTTTTTTTCAAGTGAAAGTGTCAATAACTGGAATTAGAAGTTGAGGACAAAAATATTACTATTTAAAATAGCATTTAAGGGAATTCCCTGGCAATCCAATGGTTAGGACTCAGCACTCTCAGTGCTGAGGGTCCAGATTCAATTCTTGGTTGGGGAACTAAAATCCCACAGGCCACATAGAGCAGCCAATAAATTAATAAAATGGGGTTTAAACATTCTCTGACATAAATCATACCAATGTTTTCTTAGGTTTGTGTCCCACAGCAATAGAAATAAAAACAAAAATAAATGAGACCTAATCAAACTTACAAGCTTTTGCACGGCAAAGAAAACCATAAACAAAATGAAAATACAACCACCAGAATGGGAGAAAATATTTGCAAATGATGCAACAGAAAAGCACTTAATCTCCAAAATATACAAACAGGTCATACAACTTAACAACAGAAAACCAAACAGCTCAACTGAAAAACGGGCATAAGACCTTAATAGACATTTCTCCAAAGGAGAAATACAGATGGCAATAGGCACATGAAAAGATGCTCAACATCGCTAATTATTAGAGAAATGCAAATCAAAACTATGAGGTATCACCTCATACTAGGCAGAATGGCCATCATTAAAAAGTCTACAAATAACAAATGCTGGAGAAGATGTGGAGAAAAGGGAATCCTCCTATAGCGTTTGTGGGAATGTAAGCTATGACAAACCTAGACAGGGCATTAAAAAGCAGAGATATTACTATGTTGACAAACATCTGTATAGTCAAAACTGCTGGTTTTTCCAGTTACCATGTACAGATGTGAGAGTTGGACCATAAAGAAGGCTGAACACTGAAGAATTGATGCTTTTGAACTGTGGTGCTGGAGAAGGCTCTTGAGAGTCCCTTGGACTGCAAGGAGATCCAACCAGTCAATCCTAAAGAAAATCAACCCTGAATATACACTGGAAGGACTGATGCTAAAGCTGATGCTCCAATCTTTTGGCCACCTGATGCAAAGAGCCTACTCATTGGAAAAGACCCCGATGCTGGGAAAGACTGAGGGCAAGAGGAGAAGGGGATGACAGAGGATGAGATGGTTGGATGGCATCACTGACTCAATGGACATGAGTTTGAGCAAGCCCTGGGAGACAGTGAAGGACAGGGAAGCATGGCATGCTGTAGTTCACAGGGTCGCAAAGAGTCAGACACAACTTAGCAACTGAACAACAAGTTAGTGCAGGCACTTTGGAAAACAGTATGGCGGTTTCTCAGAAAATTAAAAATAGAATTACCATATAATCCAGCAATTCTACTCCTTGGCATATATCCAGACAAAACTATAATTCAAAAAGATACATGCACCCCTATGTTCATGCTAAGTCACTTCAGTCACGTCTAACCCTTTGCAACCCCATGGACTTTAGCCCACCAGATTCCTCTGTCCATAGGATTCTCCAGGCAAGAATACTGGAGTGTGTTGCCATTTCCTTCTCCAGGAGATCTCCCCAACCCAGGGATTGAACCCAGGTCTCTTAAGTCTCCTGCACTGGCAGGTGAGTTCTCTCTCACTAGCACCACATGGGTACCCATAACCCAGCTCATAGCAGTACTATTCACAATAGCCAAAACATGGAAGCAACCTAAATGTCCATCAGCAGATGAATGGATAAAGCAGATGTGGTGCCTATATACAGTGGAATACTACTCAGCCATAAAAAAGAGCAAAATAATGCCATTTGCTGCAACATGGATACAACTAGAGATTATCATACTAAGTAAAATTAGAGAGACAAAGACAAATACCACATGACATCACTTAAATGTGGAATCTAAAATATGGCACAAATGAACCTATCTACAAAGCAGAAACTGACACAGAGAACAGACTGGCAGCTGCCAAGGGGCAGGGGTGTTGGGGGAGGGGAAGACTGGGAGTTTGGCATTCCTGATGTAAACTATTATAAATAGGATGGATAAACAAGGTCCTACTGTATAGCATAGGGAACTATATTTAATACCCTATGATAAACCATAATGGAAAATAATATTTTAAAAATTATGTCTATATGTGTACAACTGAGTCAATATGCTATACAGAGAGATTGGCACAATATTATAAATCAATTATTTCAATAAAAATTTCTAATTAAATATGAAATACCATTTTAAAATATGAAAAATAGATAACTGACAAAAGCTGTGCAAGATCTGTACAGTGAAAAGTACAAAACGTTGCTAAGAGGAAATTAAATAGAGTCCAGAAATATACCTACACATAAACAATTGGTTTTTGACAATTGTTTCAAGACAATTCAATGGGGAAACAAGAGTCTTTTCAACAAGTGTTACTTGAATAATTAGATGGTGGTGGTTTAGTCACTAAGTTGTGTCCGACTCTTGCCACCCATAGCTGTACCCCGCCAGGCTCCTCTGTCCATGGGATTTTCCAGGCAAGAATACTGGAGTGGGTTGCCATTTCCTTCTCCAGGGGATCTTCCTGACCCAAGGATTGAACCAGTGTCTCCTGAACTGCAGATGTACTCTTTACCACTGAGCCACCAGGTAAACCTGAATAATTGGTTATCTATATGCAAAAACAAAAACAGAACTTTAATCCATACCTTGCATCATATATAAAAACAAACTCAAGATGGACCTAAATGAGAAACTTAATACTATAAAACTTAAGAAGAAAACACAGGAGAAAATCTTTGTGACCTTAGATTAGGCAAAGATTTCTTAATACTTGTCAAAAACACAATTGATACAAGAATAAATGGTAAGTTGAGCTTCATCAACATAAGAAGTCCTGCTCTTTAAACTTCTGGAAAAGGCACTGGTAAGAGAATGAAAAGATAAGCCACAGCCTGGGAGAAAATACCTGCAAATCAGATATTTGATAAAGGACATATACCCAGAACATATATAGAACTCTCAAAAGTCAATAATGAGAACATAAACAACCCAATTTAAAAACAGGCAAACGTAGACTTCCCTGGTGGTACAGTAGTTTAGAATCCACCTGCCAATGCAGGGGACATGGGTTCAACCCCTGACCTGGGAAGATTCCACATACTGAGGAGCAACTAAAGAGCTCTCGAGCCACAACTCCTGAAGCCCTCATGCCCTACAGCTTATGCTCCAAAACCAGAGAAGCCACAGCAATGAGAAGCCCACGCACTGCAATCAAGATCCAGTGCAACCAAAAATAAATAATTTTTTAAAAGGAAAAATAAATAAAACTAGGCAAATGATTTGAACTGACACTTCACCAAAGAAGACCTACAGATAGCAAATAAGCAAATGAAAAGATACTCTATATTAGTCAGTGGAGAAATATAAATTATAACCACAGTGAGACATCACTACACAGCTATTAGAAAGTCTAAAACAAAAAAGACCAATCATACCAAGTGTTGGCAAGGATATGGATTCTCCTACACTGCTGCTTGCAGTGAAAATAGTACAGCCTCAGTGGAAAACAGTTTAGCAGTTACTTTAAAAAGTTAAACATACATCTACTATATGACTTAGCCTTCCATTCCTTGGGTATTTACCCAAGAGTAATGAAAGCTTCAGATCAGATCAGTCGCTCAGTCATGTCCAACTCTTTGCGACCCCATGAATCGCAGCACGCCAGGCCTCCCTGTCCATCATCAACTCCCGGAGTTCACTCAGACTCACGTCCATCGAGTCAGTGATGCCATCCAGCCATCTCATCCTCTGTTGTCCCCTTCTCCTCCTGCCCCAATCCCTCCCAGCATCAGAGTCTTTTCCAATGAGTCATCTCTTCGCATGAGGTGGCCAAAGTACTGGAGTTTCATATTTAGCATCATTCCTTCCAAAGAAATCCCAGGGCTGATCTCCTTCAGAATGGACTGGTTGGATCTCCTTGCAGTCCAAGGGACTCTCAAGAGTCTTCTCCAACACCACAGTTCAGAGGCATCAATTCTTCGGTGCTCAGCCTTCTTCACACTCCAACTCTCACATCCATACATGACCACAGGAAAAACCATAGCCTTGACTAGATGGACCTTTGTTGGCAAAGTAATGTCTCTGCTCTTGAATATGCTATCTAGGTTGGTCATAACTTTCCTTCCAAGGAGTAAGCGTCTTTTAATTTCATGGCTGCAGTCACAATCTGTAGTGATTTTGGAGCCCAGAAAAATAAAGTCTGACACTGTTTCCACTGTTTCCCCATCTATTTCCCATGAAGTGGTGGGACCAGATGCCATGATCTTCGTTTTCTGAATGTTGAGCTTTAAGCCAACTTTTTCACTCTCCACTTTCACTTTCATCAAGAGGCTTTTGAGTTCCTCTTCACTTTCTGCCATAAGGGTGGTGTCATCTGCATATCTGAGGTTATTGATATTTCTCCCAGCAATCTTGATTCCAGCTTGTGTTTCTTCCAGTCCAGCGTTTATCATGATGTACTCTGCATATAGGTTAAATAAACAGGGTGACAATATACAGCCTTGATGAACTCCTTTTCCTATTTGGAACCAGTCTGTTGTTCCATGTCCAGTTCTAACTGTTGCTTCCTGACCTGCATACAAATTTCTCAAGAGGCAGGTCAGGTGGTCTGGTATTCCCATCTCTTTCAGAATTTTCCACAGTTTGTTGTGATCCACACAGTCAAAGGCTTTGGCATAGTCAATAAAGCAGAAATAGATGTTTTTCTGGAACTGTCTTGCTTTTTCCATGATCCAGCGGATGTTGGCAATTTGATCTCTGGTTCCTCTGCCTTTTCTAAAACCAGCTTGAACATCAGGAAGTTCACGGTTCACATATTGCTGAAGCCTGGCTTGGAGAATTTTGAGCATTACTTTACTAGCGTGTGAGATGAGTGCAATTGTGTGGTAGTTTGAGCATTCTTTGGCATTGCCTTTCTTTGGGATTGGAATGAAAACTGACCTTTTCTAGTCCTGTGGCCACTGCTGAGTTTTCCAAATTTGCTGGCATATTGAGTGCAGCACTTTCACAGCATCATCTTTCAGGATTTGGAATAGCTCAACTGGAATTCCATTACCTCCACTAGCTTTATTCATACAAAGACTTGAACACAAATGCTCATAGCAGTTTTATTTATAAGACTGAAAACCTAGAAACAACCCAAATGCTCATCAGCAGATAGATTAACAAATTGTGAGATATCCATTCAATGGACACTCAACGATAAAAGGATTGAATAATTGATACATGCACAATATAGATGTGCTCAGTCACTCAGTTATGTCCGACTCTTTGCGACCCTACAGAGTGTCGTTCACCAGACTCCTCGGTCCATGGGATTCTCCAGGCAAGAATACTGGAGTGGGTTGCCATTTCCTCCTCCACAATATAGATGAGTCTCAAAATAATTGTGCTGAGTGAAAGAAGCCTTACACTCAAGAATACATACTGTCTGACTCCATTTATATAAAATTCTTGAAAATGCAAACTGATGTATAGTGACCTGAAGCAGGTCAGTGGTTGCCTGGGGACTGAGGTGGGGGGTAGGGAGAGGGAAGGATTACAAAGTGGCAGGAGGAAACTTTTGGCAGTGACAGACATGTTCATTTTCTTGATTATGATGATGGTTTCATGACTGTAAACATATGTCAAAACTTATCACGTTGTACACTGTAAGTAGGTGCAATTTCGTGTACGTCAACCACATCTCAACAGAGCTGTTTTTAAAACATGAAAGAAAGAAACCGAGATAAGTGTGACCTGGCCTCTGCTTCCAGCACCCTGATGGGGAGGGGAAGGAGGGCTGTGCATTGTAACCTAATCAAAGCCTGAGGCTGGAGGGTGAAGCTGGAAGGGTGGAGTTTAAGCAGAGTGAGGACTGGAATCTGAGCTGGAGACGCGGAGCCTTCTGAGTTCCTAAAGTCACCCTCCCACGTGAGAGGCTGGCTCTGCCTTATCTCTAATGCCTTCTCCCTCCAACATTCTTTCATCCTAAGAAGTTTCCAGCCAAAAAAGACTTCCTGAAATTGGGCAGGGAAGCCTAAGGAGGCAAGAACAATAGCAGAGCCCCAACTATGGGGCCAGGCTCTTGCTGCACACTTTATCATGCTTAACCCTCCCATGGCCCCAGTATGAGCTAGTTATCAGGGCCCATTTTACTAGTGAGAAACTGGGGGATGGAGGCTGAGAAAGGTGAAGACTACTGCTCCAAGGATAAGAGCTGACAGCACCCCCTCCTCCCAGCCACAGCATGCCCCTGATGTCTCTCTCTCTCTCTCTCTCTCTCTCTCTCTCACACAGACACACACACACACACACACACACACACGGGTTGGAGGACCAGTGGTTGCAAGACACTTTAAAACCTTTTCTCAACGCCAGGCACTCTTATTCTGGAGAGCCCACCCTACTCCATATAAGGCATATTAAACCAGTGGATTCTATAGTGATTATGATTTTTACTCTGATTATTCATCTTATTTGTAGTGTTTTTGTTGTGTCTGAAAGCCATGTTCTTTTTCCCAGTTTCTAACATTTTCTTAAGCTCTCAGTTTTAAGGGCAAAGTGGCCCTATTTATTGGTGGCGGGGGTTTGGGGGAATTTTTTCAGGGTGTGTGATAGCTTTGGGGGTGGCATCAGGTTGGGGGAAGCCTTTTCAGGGGGTGGTAGCTTTGGGGAGGTGAAGACCCAGGAAGGGGCCCTAGGCCCTGATACAGACACGCCTGGTTCCTGGGGGTAGGGGCGGGCAGTGCTGCCTGGAAGCCTGGTTTCACATGCAAGCTCTGGAGTCAGAGTTCTCTGCTGTACACCCTGACTCCACTGCCACTGTGTGACCTGGGAGGGGGGGGTGTCATCTTACCTCTCTGAGCCTCACCTTCTTCTTCTGTGAAGCTGGGATCTTAATACCTATCCAACAGGGTCAATGACTATAACATATCTCGTTGGATGTTATTCAAGGACCTCTACTGTGTGGAGACACATGAGGGCTTAACAACTAATGTCTGAACAGGAGCAGAAATCCTGTCCTGAGGGCCATTTCAGCACCCCTGGACTCCGGCTATTTTCCTCTGGAGTCATCTTACCTTATCAAGTCACAAGTCCCTGAGTCACCCCCAGCTCTGTGGCCAGCTCCCTGACATACTTCCTGTGGTCCTCCTCCACCCGCCCCATATTGTTCCTTACCCACCACATTCAGGGACGTTTTGTCTCCCTGGGCCTGGCGACTGTGAGCCGCTGGGAACAGGAACTGCTTAGAGGCCCCCGGTCATTCCCAGGAAGTTCACGTGGAATGCAAGTGGACGTGTCCAGCGGCAGGCCTGTCTGCCCAGCCCAGCCTCCAGCATCCAAGCCCCTGCCTCCCCCTCCCCCACCCATGCCCGAGGGTGGTAAGAAGATCAGAACAAGGGACCCCAGCCAGGCCTTGGGCCTTCCTCTGTGCCTTCAGAGTCACAGTGTCACCCACCATTCTTGCAGACTCCTGGATGTGCCCTTAAGGTTTCTGGATCTGGGGAGGCCCAGGGCCTGAGGGAGGGGCCAGGCAACCTGAGCACAGGAGAGGGAAGGGGACCATATGTATTTGCAACACATATACAAGGGCATCAATATTTTAACCACTGGAATGGCCATGCCCACACATACTGGCTGAAGGTCAGCCCTGAGGGTTCAGCCCCCTCTGCCTACTCAGGTGCCACCTCTCCCAGGAAGCCCTCTCTGACCCCTTCAGCCAGGACGAGGTGTTCTTTCCCGTGGCCGTGCTTAACCCTGTTATAGCACTTGTCACATCATTATTCCCAACGCCTATTCCCTTATCTGTCTGACCCTTGAGATATTCTGGGGAGAGGGCCTCAAACTGTCTTTCTCAGCTTGACCTCAGTGAGAAGAGCTGCACTTTTATGTTAAATGAATAAAAGGCGTCAATGTGTCCACAACCATCAGGGTTAGGTTCACATCCCTGCCGCCCCCTCATAGTTAGGTGCTCTGTGGTGTTTGTAAACCACCTTGCGGCTCAGTTTCCTCCCCTGGCAATGCGGTGAACAGCGGCTGCCTAAAGCATCACTTGGAACCGTCTGGGCAAAGTGTCTGTCTTTCTCTTTTCACTAACTCTTAGGTGAAGCTTGAGTGCCCACCTGTCATTGGCCCAGACAGAGGAGCAGCTTTAACTTTCTGGTTGGTGGTCTCCTGAGACACCTCAGTTGAGTTTGGCTGCTGCTCAATCCCTTTTCCCTCTGCTAAACGCAAGACCCATCCCCCTTGCAAACTCCCAGGCCTTGAATTGCACCACTGATGTATGTGCTGCCCTGTCATCAACAGGGAACAGCTTATATTTAAAAGAGCCTTGGAAGTCACAAATCTGATCTTCATCTCCACAAGCATTGGTGACATCAATCACGGAAGTCTTCCACTGAACAGATGAGAAAACCAAGGTTCCTAGAATCCCACAGTGTGAACTACATGTAGATGACTACGGGTGCTCCGAGATCCTGCTTGGACTCACTAGCATTTTGACGCCAAAGTGTTAGTCACTCATGCCTGACTCTTTTGTGACCCCATGGGCTGTAGCCTGCCAGACTCCTCTGTCCATGGGATTCCCCAGGCAAGAATACTGGAGTGGGTAGCCATTCTCTTCTCCAGGGGATCTTCCTGACCCAGGGATCGAACCTGGGTCTCCTGCATTGCAGACAGATTCTTTACCATCTGAGCCACCAGGGAAGTCCAAAGTATTCTGACCCAAAGGAAAGCCCAAAGTATTGGGTTGGCCAAAAAGTTCATTCAGGTTTTTCCATAAGTCGTTACAGAAAAACCCAAACAAAACTTGTGGCTAACCCAATAAACAGAATGATTCGTTAATGGTATGATTTGAGGCCAAGAAGGTGGGAGAGGAAATTGAGGGATAGCAAGGGGGCTTTTCCAGGCTTTTGAAACCCGATCCCACAGGTGGTCACCCCCTCTACCTACAGTTAGAGCTGGAAAAGCAAACACACATCTCGCCCTTGCTGCCTCCCTGGCCCTGGGAGGATGCAGGGAGAAACTTGGCCCTGGCTCTGTACCAAGCTGGCTCTCCACCCTTCATTTTTATAAGTTCAGGCAGGAGAAGAGGCTGGGAGAAAAATCTGCTACTAATAAGGAAATCAATTAGTTGGTGTGCGTGTCACAAAAAACTTCAATAAAGATCTGCCTTTCAGGGATTATTTTCCTTACTCTTTTTTCCCCCCAAAGAGACCTGGCTGAGGCCAGAATGTGTTTCCAGCACCCTCCCATCAGAGGGCGGCGACGCTGCTGCGTCTGGAGTTGATTACAGGAGGGATACACTTGCTGCCCAGCTGGCATTGTGGGCGCCTATGGGGTCCCCTCCTGTGCCTGGCCGGACCACACCCATGGGCGGTCAGGGAGAAGGGGCTGTCTGCTGATCAACTAGGCTGAAAAGAGGCTTCACGGCCCTCCAACACACACAATGACACACATACACACAATCCACATAAACACATAATCTCTCACAGTAACATACACACAGCCCAAATTGCACACAGACCCACATATCACAACCCACATACATGCACACATACAATTACACACATCCACTCACCCCCAAGCACATATCTACATATTCTCAATCACCCTTCTCCATATATGCTAGTGGTAAAGAACCCACCTGCCAATGCAGGAGACATAAGAGACACGGGTTCGATCCCTGGGTTGGAAAGATCCCCCAGCGAAGGAAATGGCAACCCCCTCCAGTATTCTTGTCTGGAAAATTCCATGGACAGAGAAGTCTGGCAGGCTATGGTCAATAGGGTCACAAAGAGTCAGACATGACTGAAGCAACTTAGATGATGATCCTCACAATCATACACACACACTCTGATCATCGACACCCACATATACAATCATCCACACATAATCTACCTGCTTTCACATGTGCAGTTATTCCCGCCTACTCACCATCCCCCACATCCAATCACACACTAACTACAGTCATTCATGTAGCTACACACACACACCTAATTGCCTACAATCATGCACACAATCACACGCATATACTTGATATGAGAATCCAAGAATATTTGAGCTAGGACTGAACTTGCAAGTTCTCATTTCCAACCTCCCCTCACATTACTAGTGGAGAAACTGGGGCCCAGAGAGAAAGCATGAATTGCACAAATGGCGTTTCTCTATCCTTCCCCACCTGGTGAAAGGTGTCTTGGGATGAGAAATGTTGCGTAGGGATCCGAGGCTGAGAGAAGGCAGGAGAGAGAAACTCTTCAGGACCCCGGCCCCCAAAGAAGATGAGCCAAATCTTCTAATAAGGTAAAAAACAATCAGGAAGCACCCTACATCATTCCCCCAATCCCCACCCAGCCATGAGAAGACCACCGTCTAAGCGCAAAGACTGGGCTCACTGGGGAGACGAGTCAGGGTGCCTGAAACTTGGCTCTGCCATTCATTTGCTGGGTGACCTAGAGTAAGGTAATTCACCTCTCTGAGCCTCAGTTTTCTCAGGTATAAAATGGGGATAAAACTGACCTCGCTGAATTGGAGGGAGGGATAACGTTCATGTCTCCAGGGCACCTAGCTCCGTGTCTCGCAGGTAGCAGGCACAATCCATCCTGCCTCCTTTGCCTTCAGTCCCTCACTCAGGCCGCACTTCTGCCATGTGATCTCGTGAGTCCCTTTCCTTTTTAGGCTCCGGCTTCCCCATCAAATGCTTCCCTGGTAGCTCAGAAGGTAAAGAATCTACCTGCAATGTGGGAGACCTAGGTTTGATCCCTGGGTTGGGAAGATTCCCCTGGAGAAGGGAATGGCTACCCACTCCAGTGTTTCTTTTCTGGGGAATCCCATGGACAGAGGAGCCTGGCAGGCTACAGTCCATGAGGTTGCAAAGAGTCAGACACAACTGAGTGACTTTCACTTTCACACTTTTTCCCCATCTAAAGGGATCTCTAAAGCCAAATAGTAATGAGTTCCTCTGCTAAACAGAGTGGACCTAGGTGGTAACCAAGGCAATGGTCTGGAACTTGCCCCTGAAACCCCAGGCCTTCAGGTTAGAGGGGAGCAGGGTTATTGCCCCTCAGAGCGAAGGCTCTGAGAGGAACTCAGCCTTTGTCAGACCCTGCCTGGTGAGGCTGGTATTTGAAATATTCTTCTGAACAGTTGAGAGACACTGGGAGGTCTCAGGGCAAGCGGGGAGGAGGGACCTGGTTGCCTAGGAAACCATGTGTTTTCACTTTTCTAAGAGAGGGGGTGTCTGAAGACGAAGGCCTGGGGTGCACTCAGTGGAAGGGAATGGGGGCAAGCCGAGGGGGAAGGGAGGAAGCCAGTGAGAGGCTTGAGGGAAACAGTTACAATAGGCCCCAAATGCCTGTGGGCAAATGGCAGACCCAGAACCACCAAAATGCTCGCCAAAAATACAGAGTCCTAGGCCCTGCCCAGGACTCACTAAGCGGGAAGGCAGGAAGTTGGACAGGGAGATGAAAGTCTGCCTTATTTACCAGCTCCCGGCCTGGGAAATTAAGGAGAGTCAAATCAGGAAGAAGGACATCGAGGCTAAGCCTGGCCCTCTAGGACTTTGGTGTTCTCATGGCTAAGCCTGGCCCTCTAGGACTTTGGTGTTCTCATTCATAAAAATAGGGCGAGAGGAGGGAGGGACAAATAGAAGCCAAGGCCTCCCCACAACTCCTACTCTGGAGGCTCCGGCAGGAAGGCAGCAAGCAGTCTGGGCTTCTATGACAGGACGATCTGAGCTCCAGTTCCAGATCTCCCAGTTACTGATGTGGTCGTGGCCGAGTCATTTGCCCGAGCTGCAGTTTGCTTGACTATAAGATGGGTATAAACCTATTATTATTATCATTATTATTATCTTTTTTTTTTTAGTGTAGTGAACTAACAGTCATGTAATATGAAACCTGCTCTTCTGTTCTTGCCTTGGGGTGTAAGAACCTTCTCAATCTGGCCCCTGTTCATCCTTTCATCACCACCTCCCCCAATGCCCCTCCATCCTTCCATCGCTGGGCCTCCAGGCTTTGCCTGTGCTGGGCCCTCCATCTTCCTCATCTTTTCTTCCTTTTATCTACCCCAGACCAGTTCAAACATCCCCTCCGGAGTAATCCCTGGCTTCACTCCTCCCCAGAACACCACAATGCCTGCTCTATCCCTGCCGGAGTTCCTCATCACTGCCTCTCAGCTCTTCATGCCCCACAGCATTAGCAGTGGGCAGGGGAGGGTCTGTTGTAGGCTGCACATAATCTGTACTCAGACTCACCCTCAGCTGTCCCCTGCAGGACTGACCTCCCTTACAACTCCAGAGAGCAGGTTAGATCGCTTGCCCCCATCCGCAGCGTCTTTACCTGTGACCGCCTGGATTGCTAAAAAAACAGACGCCTGCAGCAGGGAGGGGGCAGAGAGGTGCCTCCTCGTCCTTCTTTCGTGTATAAGATTCCAGTCCCACCACTACCTAGGGACAAAGGTGGTCTTGGGTGGCACCTTAGAGAGAGAGAGGAGGATTCCTGTAATCTAAAATGAAGAGGGCATTCTAAGCAGAAGGAGCAACCAGAGCAAGGGGGCAGGCGTGCTGAGAACAGGGACCCGCTAGGCGGGGACTCAGCTGTCTCTCTCCTCACTGCTGGAGGAACCCAGCCATTTTTGCTGCCGGGGCCTGGGCCCCCACAGACCACACTGGAGGTTGGCACCCTGAGTGGCTCAGCCGGCCCTGTCTCTCTGCCGCGGGCACCCAGCCACTGAGAAAGGAATGCCTCTCTAGACCCCAGATGGGGAAGGTCCTGACAGGCGTCGGGGAGTGGTTCTGGCCAGTTGTGTTCTTCTCTGGGCCCCAAGTATCTCTTCTATAAAATGGGGATGGGGCAATCTCCCAAAAAAAAAACGCCCTTGCGGCTGTTCCAAGTTGGCCAGCTCCTCCCACATCAGCAGCCAAGGCGGGTGGGGGGCGGTTTAGGGCTCCCTGCCCTCTCAGAGGCCCCTCCACCCGCCAGCAGCCCCATCTCCCACACCCTCCCCAGACCCCAGGGGGACACGCGGGGAGGGGCGGGGAGAGGCGGGGAGAGAAGTGCAGCTCTGCTCTGCGGGACACCCCCACCCCAGCTTTGCCCTCAGGGAGCCCAGAGGGACCAGCCCGCCAGTGTGGAGCCAGAAGCCGGAGCCGGTTAGGGGGGAAGGCTGGCCAGCCCGGGGCTGGAGGCAGGAGACAGCGCGGAGACAGGGCGCGATAAGGCGGCGGCTCAGCGGGTGGCCCCTCCCCAGCCCCACCGGGTCAAGAAAACCGAACTCCAGCATCCGGTGGCGGGCAGGCGCGGGGAGGGCCGGCAGGGGGGAGGCTGGGTCGCGAACGATGAGCGTGGGACTCCTTCCCTGGGCTTACCCTGTTAGGACCCTGCCTCTGCCTCCGAGAGGCTGGGGTGCACCCCTGCCCAGTGGGGGTCCATCCCACTGGGACAGGCCTAGGACAGGGGTCTCAATCTTGGGGGCTCCGTTGTCCAAGAACTAGGGCAGGCAGGGGTTGCTAGGAACTTTGAACGAAGGGGCCTGAAGCCAGGACGCCCTAGCACCCCACTGCCAGCTGGCTGTCCTCAACTGGGGGAAAGAGGTTTTGAGCTTGAAAGAACAGTTGCATTGGGGTGGTGGTCAGGAATAGAGGCTTCCTGCCCCAAGGGACTCCCCATCTTGAAAGGATGTTCTGTGGGACCTCCGGAGCCCAATAGGGGTGCACTTTAAGACTCCGGAGGTTGGCAAAGGTCTGCTTACCAGCACTGACTGACCACACACTGTGCCCAACAATTTTTACTATTATTCTTTGAAACAGACTGAGAGACAGGCTTGAGGAAGGCCTCTGTTCCCTGCAAGGATCACACTCCGTCTTTCTACAACTTCTTGCTCAACAGGCCACCTGGCTCCGTATACTTCTTTTCATCCTGTTGTATGAGTTTTTCTTCACTAATACACATTCATGCAAATTTACTAGGCACTTACTCCATGCCAGGCACCGTGCCTGGCACTGCAGTTTCTGGAGGACACAGCAGAACTGGTCCCCACAGTATTTCACGTTCTAAAGAGAAAGACAGATGACAAACACAATTAAAAACTTATTTGCAGCTCTGAGGAGTGTTTTGCAGCGGGGTACAGTGCATATGAAACAAGAGAACTGCCCTACTTTGGACTGGGGTGCGGGGTTCAGGGACACTTCCTTTAGAAGGTAGTTTAGGTATATTAATTTGTTTATCCTGCTGGGTCAGGTCTTAGTTTCGGCACATGGGATTTTCGCTTTGTCATGAAGGATCTTTTATTGCAGTGCAACCTGTGGGCACACAGACGCCCTAGTTGTGGCTCGTGGGTTTAGTTGCTCCATGGCATGTGTAATCTTAGTTCCCCAACCGGGGATCAAACCTGTGTTCCCTGCATTGCAAGGCAGATTCTTAACCACTGGACCACCAGGGAAGTCCCCTTTAGAAGGCAGTTTGCCCAGAGATCTGAAGGCTGGGCAGACTAAGGAGAAAAGAATGAGGTACGGGCCATGAGGATATCCCATGTGAAGATGCTGAAGCTGGGATAGGGCACCCCCAGAGGTCAGAGAAGCTTGAAACAGGCCCCCTTTTCAGATCAGGGGCCCCGAACAAGAATGGGCAGTGGGTAGAGTCCAAAAGGCATCAAAGACTGGTGGTCTATGGTAGGGATGGTGATGAGACGGCAGAGAACATGAGAAATCTGGGAGTGCTGTGACCTGGGTGTATTTAAGAGTCCTTTGGCCACTGTGTGGTGAATGGACTCGAAGGGGTTGGGACAGAGTGGGGGCCAGACAGGAAACTGTCCCAGGTGCCCATGAAAGAGATGCCAGGGCCTCAGTTGGTCCATTTGGCTTCTGCCTCATCTCCATTGAATTGGTTTTGACAGGTTCATAGGTGACCTCTGTGTGGCCAAACCCTACATGATCCTCTCTGCTTGCCTTTCCCTTCCTGAATGCCCACTCTGTGCCCAGCATCATGCTGGCTTCAGGCTCACTTGCCTGCCTGCACCCTAACCCCCACCCCACACACACACTGTCCAGACAGTTTCACCCATGGTCACAGACCCAACCACCCCGTACACAAATGACTCTCAACTCTTTTCACCCTCAGTCCAAATACCTTTGTCTACTGCACAGTGGACATCCCACCTGGCTTTTCTTGTTTCCCTGAAGGCATCCTGCCCCCGGAGGACCTGTTTAGATCCTGCACCCTCCACCCCCAGCCAGAAACTTGAGTCCGCCTTGACCTCTCCTGCTCTCTCTCACAATCACCTGACTCCACCCATCCCCCTCCCATCTCAAACTCTTCAGCTCTTCTCCCTTCCCATACCAACTGCTTCTCTAAAACAGATCTGTCTTCTGCTCTCCGCTCCGTGCTGGTTCTCTGGTTCCTGATCAGCCTCAGAACAAGCCCAGGTTTCCTGGCACAGCTTCCACGCCTTCTGAGGTCCAGGACTTACAGTCTCATCTCCCACCAGCCCTCCCCAGCCCTCACACTGCAATTCTCTAGACACGTGTTTGCACAGGCTCTTTCTTCTGCCTAGTGATCACCAGACTCTGCTCAGAGACCTCCTCCAGGAAGCCTGCCTTGACTCCTGGCTCTGCTTGCTCCCTGTATTTCTCCAGTTGGTGTTGGTGATAGATGGGAAAGACAGAACTTTGCCTTTTCTATATGGTCAGGACTACAGTCCATGGGGTCACAAAGAGTCAGACACAACTGAAGCAACTTCACACTCACACACGCACCATGTGACAGAGGGAGTCATGGCCACAGAAAGATGGGACATCAGGGACAGACAGAGAGTAACAGCACAGCCCTAGGCTAGACCAGCAGGGTGACTGCAGTGGAAGCCTGTTTAAAGAAGGAGACATCACCACTGGCCAGACCCCTTCATGCCAGCTGGACTGGCTGACACAGAGGGGCTGCGGGAGGTCTCAGGAAGACATCCTGCAGTGCCTGTCCCTCATTCTGAAAATCCCCTTAGATCTCCTCTACCTTCTGATAAGCGTTGTCCTCTTATCTTTCCTGATCAACTGCAAATCCTCCAAGAAGGGATACATACATGAAACAGCCCTTTGCGCCAGATCCCCCTTAGAGCTCAACCCCTGAGACACAGCATCCAAGCCTGATAAGCTGGTAAGCGGTCTAAGGCTGCGCCGCAGGAGGGTATCTATGTTTCATCCTCTGCATACACAAAGCAGAACCTTGATGAACTGTGCGTTCACAGACTCACGTTGGAGGGATTACCCAGTGGGCTATTTCCCAGAATGGGTGGCCTGCTTTACTCTGCAGATAGCTTGGCGGGTAAAGTTATTTGAGACTGGGAAAACTCAAGGTGCCTGACTCTCTGTGGTTGACAGAGCACTTCTCAAACAGGACTGTGAGGGCATGTAGGGTCCTCAGAGCTCATCTGGCACAACCTGTCTTTGACTGATGGAGAAACTGAGGCCCAGAGTGGGTTAAGGGCTTGCTTAGGAGCAGGGTGATAGGCCAGACCTCAGGATCCTGGGTACCCAGGTCAGCATTTTCCCTAGAGCTTCAGCATCTGGGTGTGGAAACTTTCAGGATTAAATGTGTTTTCAAAAGGCACCAGTGACTTTACAGTTGGTTAAGTTGTAGGGAGGGAAGACTAAAGGCTTTAATAACTTTTGAAAGGGAGCTGCTGCTTAAAAAATGATACAGTGGGCTTGGAGGGGGTGTACAGAGATGCCCAAAGACACTCAGAACTGCAGAAATTCCCTGATACTAGTTTAGAATCACTGAAATACACACATATATACAACTAATGTTTTCATTTAGCTGATTACTATACAAGGATCTTATAGTCACTGAAGACAAATTAGAAAATAGAAATCAGCAAGAATCAAGTGATGTCGTTCAGCCTCAAGTCCACCTTGAGCAACAAGAGGCCATATTGCCAAGCGGTCAGGGGTACAAGCACATGCATCCGCCTAGATCTGAATTCAGTCCTGGTTGTACGGCTTAGCCGCTCTGCGCCCTTCAGCAGGTTGCTTGATTTCTCTGAGCCCCAGTGTCCTCACTTACAAAATGGGCTCTATTCTAGAAGTGGGGCACTTAGCCTCATGCCTGACATATAACAACCGCTAAAGGCAGTTATGGCGATACTCAACTGGTGTGTGGTTTTCCAGACCATCCCCATTTTTTTAAGACAAATGTTGAGAAAAAGAATTTATAGAATTGGACCAAGTAACCTTTGAGATCCTGTGCCACTCGGCTTCTATGATTCCAGCCGGTTGATGGGTTCTGGGGCAGAGGCCTTCTTGACTCTATGCCTCAGTTTCCCTGTCTGTATTCTAAGCTCAGGGCTGAAGCAGTTGCTTCAGAGTCATCTCTGTCGGCTGGCGAGGCCTGATGGCTTCCAGCATCAGCCGGGCAATCTCTGTGCCTGCTGCCCTCCCCCTCCTCCCCCCGCCACCCGAGATGTGCTTGATGGCCAGGAGGTCAGCTGGGCTTGCTGGTTACCCAGGCAGTTGAGTGCAGTCAGAATCTCTAGACCGGGGCAAGCCTTTCCCATCCCACTTCCCCAGGCGCCCATGAGCTTTTCTAGACTAAGGCAGCATTGTGCGCCACGGCAGGCCAGCCAAGCCAAATAAACGGGTGCACCCAGCCCTCCCAGCTGAACCACATCAAATACCAGCTGTAGGCCAATGACACCATGATGCCGAGACACAGGCAGTGGGCAAGGCTCCAGGCCACAGACCCTTAAGGGGCTGAGGAAGGAGGTACATACACATCCATCAAAGCCTACCCCCAGTGCCCCCTGCTCTCTTTGTTGAACAAGTTTGCCACCACACCTAGCCTGCCCACAGGCTTTGTACTTCCTTCAGTCCAGGCTATACATTGCCCTGCCATTTGCCCTGTTTGTTGAGAGCTGGAACCAGGGTCATTGCCACCTTGCACCCTGCTCTAAGGTGTACCTTTGTGACCTCAGGCCAAGGTCAAATGGATGGATGCGTGGACCAATGAGTGAGTTCTCAGTGTTAAAACTTGAGAGATCCCACTGTTTATTCTCAGCAGTTTCTGAGAAAATGAGCATAACCTGATCCCTGATGTTACTGTAAAGCCCGTGCTGGCCAGGACCAGTGAGAGAAGAGAGGGAGAGACTGAGCAGAGACACAGACCAACTCAGCAGCAGCGCTTTCCACCTGTCTCATTGCCAACCCCTGCCCTCTAGGTGACTCTGTAGGCAGTTTTTCCCACTCTCTTCCCACTAAAAAGCTCTAATACCCCAGATATACTATATGTCTAAGTACCGTATGTATATCCATGATTCAAGATTCTTTTCATACCCTTTTCCTGAACCAGTTTTTGCCCCCTGGAGGGTAATATGGTCCCTATGGAAATGCCTGCTCTAGGGTGGGCAGTCATGTGTATTATTGCCTATAGCCTTCAAAACAGCCTGTGGGGCCCATACCACTGTGCCCATTGTACAGACTTGTAAACTGAGGCAAAGCACAGGTGTTCGTTGTGAGTGGCAGGGCTGGAGTGCACAGCCAGGACTCTCAGGACACAGATCCCTTGACTTTCCTGTTGCCTAGAAGGAGAAGACAGGCAGCTGCGTGCTGGTAGGAGCCCTGAGCTGGGAGCCAAGCCCTCCAGGCACTTCCTGCTCCTGGGCCTCAGTTTCCTCCCTCCTAAAGTAAAGAGGGGGGCCTCAGTATATCCTATGCATCCCTGAGTCTTCCAGTCTGAAAAGGAGGCTTTGGAAGCCAAGGACCCCAAGTGGCTTCCCCCATGCTGGGAGAGGGGCTATCTGCCAGGCCAGGCGGGTGCTGCCGGGGTCAGGTGGAGGGGGGTGATGGCTGAGCTGCTTGCCCCAGAGACGGAGCCGTCTGCTGTGCTCCCGGCTGGCGGCTTCCCAGGGTGCTCGGCTGGGAGTCTGACTGGCCCCGGCTTTCCCCAGGGCCTGATAAACCAGAAAAAAAGAAAGCATGCTGTGAAGGGAAGGAAGCACCAGCAGACAAAGGAGGGAAGGGCACACTGATTTCCATCGGCTCCAAACCCTCAGCCACCCCGGCGGGCTGGGCAGGACGTGCAGACAGGAGGCCTGGGGAGCTGGCGGCAGGCTGCTGGGAGCCGGCTGCCCAGCGATCACTGTGCCCGCCTCTCCGAGTGTCCAAGCTGGCTGGGGCAGGAACAGGCCCCAGCGCATGGGCCCTTCAGTCTCACTGGAGCTCCTCCACAATTATCCCGAGCTCAAGTGGTATCTTGGAGCCTCTGACAGGGCCAGAGTCCCACCACCAGCCAGAGGAAAGCCAGGCTGGGAGCTGGTTCTCTGCTCTAAGCTCCAGGTTCTCTCCCTCCGCATTCCTCACCCAAGTCTGCCAAAACCTGATGCTGTCATCTGAGGAGGCAGGGATCCACTCAGAACACCGAAATCCAGTAGACCCAGCTCACCATGTACCAGGCCGATTTTCTAGGTTATCTGACTTGGTCTTCCCAGGCCCTCTGAGGTGGGCTGGGCTATATCGTTCCTCCTTTATTGATGAGGAAACTGAAACCTAGGAGGTTGAGTAACAAGCCCATGCTCCTAACAGCTGGGCCTCTGCAAGGCCCTCAGGGAGCCAGCTGTCCCCTTGTCCATGGCTCCAGGGCTCTGGAGTAGGGGTGGGAAGCCTCCTAGACCCCTGCCCCTAAGCTTTGCAGCCTTCTTGAAGGGCACAAAGAGGAAGGGCTGAGAGATGGAGAAGAGGAGCTAGCTGCTGTTTTTTTCTAAAGTCAATAACCAGAAAAGATATTCTAAAACCTGCCAACAAAAGGAGAAAAGGGGTGCAGCCTGGCTCGGTTCTGGTCCTTCCTCGGGGAGTCAATGGGATGCATGACACCTGGGTGGACAGGCAATCTTCCCCTTACATCCAGCCGCTCCATCCACATTGGCAGGGCAATGCAGCCCAAGCTTGCCGGGCGGGGGAAAAGAGGCGCAGAGAGAATCTGGCTGGAGGCTCTGGGCAGGACCGGACTCCATCTTGAGACTCCAGCTCGGACGGCTGGGTTTAGTCTGAGGTTTCAGCCTGGGATAACGCTGACCACCGCTTGCACACTGACTGCGATCCCTGGGGACCTTCCTCGAGGACTCTGGCCTCTCTCAGCTGCACCCCAGAGTCAGAAATGAGGTGCCGAGATGAGTGAAACAAGGGAGAAAGGAGAGTCAACCGAAGGGGCATCAGCAAGCTAGTCAAACTGAGGGCAACTAGGCTCCGCCCTGTTGGGACTCTCAGAGGGCAGCTCAGGTTGGAAGGGTAACATTATCCACTTATTCTCATCACTTGGGGGCGAAGGCAAGTGCTAAGCCAGCTGCAAGGCAAGAGGCCATGACTTTACAGCTGTGCAGAGCTGGTTGCCCTGGCAGGAGCTGGAATACACAGGTAAGCCAAGGGGATGTGAGGTGGGACTCGAGAGGTGCCTGACGCCATGTCCCCTGAGGCACTCCGTCTCACTCAGTGGTCCCTGGGCCAAGGGGACACAAGCACGCCTGCCCTCTAGGAATTCACAGCTCCTCACCTATACTCTCCATCAGGAGGTGATGACAACCAGATCCACCATTTGCACAGCCTCTCCCGTGCGCTGGGAGCCATCGGCAGCCCTACGAGACAGACATCATCTCCATTTGACGAAGATGCACACCACCAAGGCTGGGGAGGTTACAAGCCTTCCCACACAGTCTCACTCCAAGCCTGAAGCCTTCCCGATGTTGCTGGTGGGGGTGGGGGCGAGGGAGTACTGGAGAGCCTTAGAGAAGGAAGTCTGCCTGGAGGAGGTGGTCCTGGGTCTGTTCCTTGGAGACCATGCACACCTCACCCCCTGACAGCTCTCTGTGCCCTGTGTCTTCCCACAATCATGCCACGTGGGGTCCCTAGGAACATGGGATGAACCCCTAAAATATCACAGCTCATCAGGCTGGGAGGCCCACAGGGGCCGGCTGGCTCAAGTCCTCAGCCACCTTTCTGTGACAAAGCTGAGGTCCAGAGAGAACTTGGTGTGCCCAACCTCACACAGCAGATGGTGGAAAGCCAGTGTGGCAACCCAGGGCTCCCTTCCATACAGGTAGCACAGGCCATGTTCCCCAGGGCCCTGTCTCCACTCTCAGGAGTAGAGTTCCTCAGTGCACCTCACATCCGTACCGTTTTTCCTTGTTCTGTGGCTGAATCTCCTTCCCTGGGAGGTGCTGGGCTCCAGGCAGAATGTTGCAGAGACACTCGGCATGGGCTGGGGTACGGGAGGGGCTGCGAGTAAGAGGGCACTGGGGCAGGAAAAACCGACCCTTCTTGTTACAGCCGGGGAACAAGTGACAGGCTCCTTCCTCCTCCCTGCCACTCCAGTGCCCCTGCCAGAGCATCGGGCAGAGGACCCCTCACTCACCGGGGCCCTGGAGTCCTGAAAATGGGGTTGGTGACCTAAAGTGCCAGAGACAGGGGCTGAGGGAGAATCCAAAACACAAAACAAACACACAACCGCCCCCAAAGGAAAAGTCCAGAGTCTGAATTTTAAACAGGAAGAGCTAGGCGTCAGACTCAGAGGAAGATAACAGGGCCTGGCTGAGCAAAGGAACAACAGAGCAGGACCGAGGAAAGCTGGGGGAGGACGTTCCGGCCCCAGGCTGGGCCTTCCCAGCTCTCCCTTGTCCCCAGGGTGCAGGAGGCCGGGATCCCCCTCCACCCAGTTACAGGGCCCGGGCCCACCCGGGGCGCCGTGAGGGCCCTTCACGGAGAAGCAGTAGGGTGTGCAGTAAAGAATGTGGGGTGGGGACATGCAGACCAAGGCAGGAATCCTTGGGCAGGTGACTTTCTGAGCTTCCGTTTGTCCTTTTGAGAAATGGGACTACGAATACCTACCTTGGAGATCTAGACTGGCGAAGACAGAAATGGCCAGGGCTATTTTTTTTTATCACCCCAGAGATCCCAGGGCCCACGGCCCAACAACAAAGGACTCTCTCCTCTTTTGGAAGCATCGGGGCTCCTGGTCCTCACCTTCTACAGGTCCTGGCAACCTGGTATATCAAAGACAGACAGTACTTACGGGGCTAGACAGACAACCTCTAACCCCTTCATTTGCTGGAACTGCCATAATAAATAACCACAGACAGGGTGGTTTAAAAAGCAGAAATTTGTTTAAGCCTCTCACACTTTTGGAGGCTAGAAGTCCAAGATCAAGATGTCACCGGGGCTGGTCTCTTCCTCTGAGACCTCCCTCCTTGTCCTGCAGATGGCCTCCTCCTTCTTGTGTCTTCTTATGTCCTTCTATGGGGGTCTGTCCTACAGAATCTCTTCTCAGAAGGACACCAGTCACATCACATTAGGGCCCACCCTCATGGCCTTATTTTAGCCTAATTACTTTTTTGAAAAAATATTTCTTATTTTTTAATTTGGTTGTGGTGGGTCTTAGTTGTAGCACTTGGGATCTTTAGTTATGGCATGTGGGATCTGGTTCCCTGACCAGGGATGGAACCTGGGCACCTGCATTGGCAACACAGAGTCAGCTACTGGACCACCAGGGAAGTCCCCCTAGTTACCTTTTAGGAGGCCCTATCTCCAATGCAGTCATATTCTGAGGCACTAGGGGTTAGGACTTCAATATATGAATGGGGGTGGGGAGCACAGTTAAGCCCATAACACTCACAACTTGCCATCTGCCAAGCCACCCCGTTCCGGGCTGCATCTCAGAACCCTCCACCTGGCCCTGGAAGGAGCTGTCCCTGTCCTGAAGTCCAGCTGTTTCTCCAGAGAGGGTAAATGGTTATCCCAGGTGACACGGCGGAGAAAAGCATCCATACCACACAGGCTCCTGCAGGACACACCCAGGGAGAAGGCAATGGGGAGAGGACCATCCCTCAGCCGAGGGCACCCACCGGCGACGTCATCACACTGCTGTGTTCTGCCGGCTCAGAAAATTAGGGGAAGCAAGACTTTGGTGAGGGCAGGGAGGGGGACCTACGTTGGCCTACATCTTCTCTGGGGAACTGGAAAGCAAACAGCTTGTGTTGATGTGCTCTTCCTGTGTGCGCACACTGCTCAAAGCGCTTCATGTGGGTTGACTGGTTTAAGCCTCACAGCGGTCCTATGCCGTATGTAACAACTCTTACGAGCATCTGTAGGAAACTGAGGCCAGAGAAGTTGAGTAACTGGGCTACAGTCACACACCCGACAGTGAGTGTGCCCATGGAATCAGTCCCCGGCAGTCTGCCTGCAGGGACTGTGATGTCGGCGGCAAGGCTCTACCGCGGGGGAGATGGCGTGAAATGACCCTAGCTGGTCATCTGGCCTGGCACTTCCATCACTTGCTGGGGGCCTTGGGCCTCACTGTCACCAGCTATCATAGGACAGGTGAGATCGGATGCCTTGAGGCCCAGGCAGACTACCCCCTTCCCTCTTCCCTGCCCCTTCGAGGCCATCCTCAGGTTCTGAAGAGTAGTCTCGGACCTCGCTGCCGTGGAACAAAGTCTCCTCTCAGGGACTCGTGGTCTAGACGGCAGAGCAGGGAGTGAGGCCAGCCGTAGCCACAGGCGCTGCCCCGTGCCCTCCACGCTGTGTGGCCCACACGCCGGAGCCCCCAGCAGGAGGGGCAGCACTCTACGGGCTCTGCAAAGTGGTCAAGTCTCTGAGGAGAAAGCCATCCCCAGAGCATGGGGCAGAGGCCCCATGAGCTGGCAGAGGAGGGCCTGGGTGCAGCTTCTCCCCCCGGCACCGCCCAAGTGCCCCCCACAGCCAGCACTGTCGCCTCACCTCCAGAAGGCCTCCGAGGCCTCTGGCTCCATTCCCAGCCTCCCAGCGAGGGAAGACGCCTGGAGGTAGGAGCCTCGGGGTGTTACCCTATCTGTCACTCAAACTGCTTAGACCTACAGTGGCTGCTTCACCCACCACAGCGTCCCCTCACCACAGATCCTCCACGGCACTGAAGGAACCGGGCACTGTCCAGAAACCCTTGCTGTCAAGGTGAAATGTTACTGAATATTGGCACGTGAGAAATAGAGAAAACTGTGTAAAGCAATATATAAATATTATTCTATAGTCTTCTGCATACGTATACATGTAGATATTTTTAGAGACATGCATAGAAAAAAGGAGCTCTGCCAAAAGGTTAACTATGGGTTTCCTCCATCCCTTCCTTCTTCCTTTTCCTTCTTTTCTCTCTCTCTTTCTTCCTTTTTTCTGGTTCTGTTTCCTTCAGTTCAGTTCAGTTCAGTTGAGTGGCTCAGTCGTGTCTGACTCTTTGCGACCCCATGAATCGCAGCACGCCAGGCCTCCCTGTCCATCACCAGCTCCCGAAGTTCACTCATCTCATGTCCATCGAGTCAGTGATGCCATCCAGCCATCTCATCCTCTGTCGTCCCCTTCTCCTCCTGCCCCCAATTCCTCCCAGCATCAGGGTCTTTTCCAATGAGTCAACTCTTTGCATGAGGTGGCCAAAGTACTGGAGTTTCAGCTTCAGCATCAGTCCTTCCAGTGAACACCCAGGACTGATCTCCTTTAGGATGAACTGGTTGGACCTCCTTGCAGTCCAAGGGACTCTCAAGAGTCTTCTCCAACACCACAGTTTAAAAGCATCAATTCTTCGGCACTCAGCCTTCTTCACAGTCCAACTCTCACATCCATACATGACCACTGGAAACACCATAGCCTTGACTAGACGGACCTTTGTTGGCAAAGTAACGTCTCTGCTTTTTAATATACTATCTAGGTTGGTCATAACTTTGCTTCCAAGGAGTAAGCGTCTTTTAATTTCATGGCTGAAATCACCATCTGCAGTGATTTTGGAGCCCCCAAAAATAAAGTCTGACACTGTTTCCACTGTTTCCCCATCTATTTCCCATGAAGTTTCCTTACACTGTGGTAAAGTCTGTCTAAGGGGCAATAAAAAGACAACTTAATAACCAAATATGAACAACAATATTAAAAATATATAGAGAGTTTGGGTACCTCCCATAATAACTTTGTTAGAGAAGGAAATGGCAACCCACTCTAGTATTCTTGCCTAGAGAATCCCATGGACAGAGGAGCCTGGCCGGCTAGAGTCCATGGAGTCACAAAGAGCTGGACACGACTGAGCGACTATCACTCACTCATAACTTTTCTCCTTAGATGATTGTAACTAGCCTCCACCCTCTGGTTTTGTTTTGCTTTGTATATTCTTTTTATGAACCTCACACATGCCCTTCACTTTATAATTTTCAAAAAAATGTCACATCCACCATGTCAGTCCTCAGGGGCCAGTGATGACCACTAATGCATTGTGAAGATGAGGAAACTGAGGCCCAGGAAGGGCTGTGATTTGGCCCAAAGTCACCCTGCAAGTGGGAGGCAGAGTGGGCTTCACCACTTGCTTTTAGATCCCTCTGGTCTAGGGGTGCCCTCGGGGACATGTGGTGCCTGCACCAGAGCTTTAGACGTCCCAGGGCTGAAAGCAAAAGGCACTGGTGTGGACTCCTCTGGACCCAGTCAATCACTCGCTTGCTCTGAAGCTCTGCCTCAGTCTCCCCACCTGCAGAAGCACAAGCCTAGCCTTCTCCCTCTCCGCCCCTCATCCTAAGGTGGATAGAGGGCCCCCTCCTGGCGTCTAAGTCCAGGCCTGAGCCACCTTCTAGTCTCTGTCCTTTGTCTCAGGCCTGGCTTTAGAGCCATTCTCCACCTGCTCCTCTTCTGGTGCCACTCACTCCCCCAGGGCCCCAGCTCCTTTGTGGATGCTCAGACAGTGTGCTGACTGGACAGAAAGGTGGGTGAGGAGTGACCCAGCACTGGCCCGGGCCCAGGAGCCTTGGGCTGTGGCTCCCCCATCCTGGCTCATGGGGTGACCCAGAGCTGCTAAGCAGCTCCCTTCTCTGGGCCCAGTAGCCTCCTCTGTAACACAGAGGATGAGAGACGCACCTCCACAGTCCTGCAGAGTGAGCACTAGCTGAGCACAGAGCTGGATGAACAGAGACTCAAGCCAAGTCCAGGCAGCAGCAAGGCTGTACCATGGACACAGAGTCAGGTCTGGGCAGACCACCACCCGGGGCCTGGGAAAGAGCTCTTGCTCTGCACCTGGAGGCTTGCTCCACCGAGCAGGTGACGGTACCACGCCACTTCTCTGGGCCTCGGGTTTCCTACTGTGTGAAATGGGAAGTCACTGAGAGGGCCCGAAATGGCCAGTTTTTATAAAACAACCACCACAAGAACAACAGTTTCTCTGGCTCTGCTTCTGGCATGGGGGATGGAGAGCCTAGCCAAGAATAACAGTGGGCTTACGTGGGCTTGAATCTCTGCTCCCCCAAACCTTGCTAAAGGCTGGGTGCTTTTGGTGAACAAGATCCTCAGAGGGCAAGTTCCAAGGAGGGAGGGGCAGGGCCATGTGGGAGCCTAGAGCACCTGGCCCCAGGCCAGTTTGGCCGCCAGGGACCTGGGGCTGCCCGCTGGCTCCACCGACTGAGCAATGTGGCCATAGAATAATAAGGGTGGCGTTAATAACAACCACCACTTATGAATCACTCACCTTGTGCCAGGAATGTTAAGTGCTTTATTTGAATTAACTCATTTAAACTTCAGGCAGCCCTGTAAGGGAGGTTCTATTATTATCCCCTGGTTTGCCAATGAGGAAACCAAGGCACAGGGAGGTCAGGGCACACACCCAAGGTGAGACAGACAGCAAGGACAGAGCTGAGGTTTGAACCAGGTGACCTGGTGCCAGCATTAACTCTTTAACCACTGTGCTGTGCTGGCTCCCAGGAGAATGGTCCAGCATACCTGGGACCCTTGATCCCTGTCCCAGCTGATAAGCCTTCCTGCTGTTCCTCTCCCTGTGTGTATGAAGCGCTCCCAGCCCCTGACTGGGACACAACAGAGCGGGGGATACATTAACAATACAAGGTCAGGGACTTCCCTGGTGGTCCAGTTGTTAGCACTCTGCACTTTCACAGCCATGGCCTGAGTTCAATCCCTGGTTAGGGAACTAAGATTTCAGAAGCTGTGTGGCATGCCCCTCCCACCTGCCCCCAAAAAAACAAACACAATACAAGTTCAGCATCTCAGTGTGACCCCCACAAGAGGCCCCACAGTGTGGTGGTGCCATCTGTCTCCTCTCTACGCCTCTATGCTAAAGTGAAAAGTAAAAGTGAGAATCGCTCCATCGTGTCTGACTCTTTGCAACCCCATGGACTATACGGTCTATGGAATTCTCCAGGCCAGAATACTGGAGTGGGTAGACTTTCCCTTCTCCAGGGAATCTTCCCAACCCAGGGATCGAACCCAGGTCTCCCACATTGCAGGCAGATTCTTTACCAGCTGAGCCACAAGGGAAACCCAAGAATATTGGAGTGGGTAGCCTATCCCTTCTCCAGTGGATCTTCCTGACCCAGGAATCGAACCAGGGTCTCCTACATTGCAGGCAGATTCTTTACCAACTGAGCTATCAGGGGCTGCTGAATTAGGCAGTTGCCATGACACATGACGCAAAGAGCACACATCATGTGACCCTGCTTGCTGCTGCTGCTACTAAGTCGCTTCAGTTGTGTCCGATTCTGAGCAACCCCATAGACGGAAGCCCACCAGGCTCCCCCGTCCCTGGGATTCTCCAGGCAAGAACACCGGAGTGGGTTGCCATTTCCTTCTCCAATGCATGAAAGTGAAAAGTGAAAGTGAAGTCGCTCAGTCGTGTCCGACCCTTAGCGACCCCATGAACTGCAGCCTACCAGGCTCCTCCGTCCATGGGACTTTCCAGGCAAGAGTACTGGAGTGGAGTGCCATTGCCTTCTCTGAAATCAAATAAACCCACACTTAGAACAGGAAGGATGCTCCCGGAGGATGGCCACCATGGCCTCCTCTGGGTGGTAGAGTTTATAGTTTTCTCCTTAGACTTTTCTAAACATATTACAATCCTTTGTACCATTTCTTCAAAAGGATTTTTTAAAAAATTTATAAAATATCTTAGAGCCAAAGCCGGGTTGGAATCCAGGTCTGTGGGGCTCCAAACCTTTATTTTTTCGACCTTTTCAGTCATATCTCACTGACATGCTGCCGGGAGGGCCTGGGCAGGGCACACCTTCAGGCTGAGGCTGATGTGCTCCCAGGGAAGCGGCAGCTTCTGACATCATCAACGCAAGGGTCAGCTGCCCTGCAGACTACCTTCCTTTGGGGGAAGGCAGTAGCTTACACATTCAACCTAAGCAGAATAATATGAGATACACTGAGATTATTTAGGCCATCAGCCCCCTCTGATGCCTTAAATCTCACCACTAACATTTACTGGTAATAAATAATAACAATAATAATTGAAGAAGGGACTACCGGTGGCTTCTTCTTCTTATCTCTATATACTAATATTCTGACCATGATCATATATTGCTTTACAGAAAGAAACTAATTTTCAAAATTATAAAATTTACAGAATTCCAAGCTTTCCTTCTTACCCTGGGACATAAAGAGTTTCTTTCTTTCCACCTCCCATGTAAAGGCTCTGTGCTAAATGCTATACACACTATGTGTGTGTTAGTCGCGCAGTCATGTCCGACTCTTTGCAATCCCATGGACTGTAGCCTGCCAGGCTCCTCTGTCTGTGGAATTCTCCAGGCCAGAATACTGGAGTGGGTTGCCATTCGCTTCTCCAGGGGATCTTCCTGACACAGGGATGGAACCCAAGTCTCCCATATTGCAGGCAGATTCTTTACCATCTGAGCCACCAGGGAAGCCCACACACTATAGTCTTCATATCCTTGCAAGAAAGATGTCTCTATTTTGGAGTTGAGAAGCTAAGATTCTGAGACGCAATAAGGCTAAGTGACTCACCCAAGGTTACACAGCCGGGAGGTCACCAGCCTAGATTCAAACTCAGGCCTGTCTGCCTCCCAAAGCAGGGGCTCTGTTCCTCTTTGCTTTCATATCACATCACCCATCACTGCTTTTTGAGAAGTCCTTGCCCCTCCTCCCTGACTTCCCTTCCAACCTGTGAATCCATCTCCCCCACCTCCAAGCCCCAGCCGATCACCATGAGAGGAACTGGTTAGCAACCTTTTACTAGGATCCTGCAAAATATGTGGGTCCAGCTGCCCACATTCATGCTGTAATTAGAAACAGAGGTCCATGGCTCAATGATGCCTGCCCCGGACCCAGGGCTAGCATCACATTCTCCAGTGCCTGCCAGGAATGCCCACCATGTAATTTCTGCCCTGTTGATGAAAGTTGTTCTTTGTCCTTCCCAAATCACACAAAAACCCCTTCCAAGGGGGCAAGGGTCCAGAGTTCGAGGCCAGCCTCCTGCAAATGGGAGGGATGGGCATCTGGGAAGGAGGCAGGGCTGGCGGCCCAGGACTGGGCTCGGCCCCTGGAACGGAGTGCATGGGCACAGAGCTGGCGCCCACACCTTTCCTCAGGTGGAAGCAGAGAAGACAGGGGGGCCAAGGCCACACACCCTTCAAGACCGGGTGGGGCCTAGCTCTCCTGACCCCGGGACAGGCCCTCCGTCCCACCCCGCCTTGCGGGCAGGACTGGTGGGGATGGAGTCTTGAAGCCAGCTCTGCCACTCCCCTGCCCTGGGACCAAGAACAAACCTTTACCATCTGGGCCTCGGCTAAATGAGCACAAGGTGCCCACCTCCCCATGGGTCAATGAGGACTGACTGAGAGTGTGTACCTCACAGATACAGCCCACACCTGGTACCTACCACATCCATTTCCAGAGAAGGGGAACTTATATTTCATATGCTGAAGAACAGTGTGATTATTTTACAAAGAGAATGCATTTTGGGAGATTGTTGTTGTTCAGTAGCCAAGTCATGCCTGACTGCAATCCCATGGACTGCAACACGCCAGGCTTCCCTGTCCTTCACTACCTTCTGGAGTTTGCTCAAATTCATGTCCATTGAGTCGATGCCATCCCACGATCTCACTCTCTGCCCCTTCTCTCACCCTCAATATTTGTATAATTTTAAAACACTGAAAGTTTATCCTTTAATATCCCAGAGTGAGTCTGCAGCAGACCAACTCCTGGACCCCAGGCCTGGCTCTCTACACTCCCCCAGACCTCCCAGCACAGGCTGACCCCTGGGAAAATGCCTCCCAGGGCCCCCCACCCCGGGCCAGCGCTGTCCCAGGCAAAGGGCTGGGGGCTACTTTTCCAGCAATGAGCCCAGCTCCACTGGGTGGGGCGTAGTGGCAACAGCTGATAAGCTGGCCTGTTTAGTTCCGTCTACAGCTGGCCTGGGGGAAGGCCCAGGCAGCAGACATTTGGCTGTGCCCTCTTCCCCTTCCTGGGACAGCCCTTGTCAGGGGGTCCTGCAGTCGCCGTCTGCAGGCCCCCGGCTGGAATGAGCTGGGCGTGGGGGAGGGGTGAGCATAGGCATGCGTGGTTGTTGGTTTAGATTATTTTATCTTTTGGTATAGGTATTACATTCCCACAGTTCAAAAGCTGCATAGGATTTCTAACCCTTTTCTCCAGCACCCCCTCCCCCCAATGCTTTCCCCAAAAGACAACCGTTGTATATAAGCAAATATATGCATGTTCATCTCTGCCACACTGCCCCGCACATCCTCCCTGAGCACCCACCTGGGGCCACATCCTCACTGCCTTCCAGCTCTGCCCACATGCGTTTGTCTGCTTGCGCACTCCCCTCTCCCACACCTCTCCTTCACTCAGCTCATCCTCTCTCATCCTCCAGGTCTCAGCCTAAATGCCCTCCTCCTTTCGGAAGCCCTGCCTGATCCCAAGCTTCACTCATCCCCAACTCAGTGCTTCCGTGACCCCCAAACTTTTCTGCTGGACAACCTGGGATGGCCTCTTAATTATCTGTATCCCCACTAGATGGTAGGGTGGCCCACCAGTCCAGCTTGCCATGGACTTTCCCTGTTCGGGCACTGATAAACGCACATCCTAGGAAAGAGCTCTAGCAAAAAGGACAGCTGGTCACCCTAGTAGATGCTGGGTTCCGTGAGGGCCTGGAAAAGCTCTGCCTTATTCATCCCCATCTTCCCAGCACCCAGAGGCTCCATAAGTATTTGTGGCATTATAAAAACAATAGCCCACTATGTAGCAACTACTCTGTGCCAGGCACTGTTCTGAGCGCCTTATACATATAAACTCATTTACTCTCATAACCACCCAAGGAAGCCAAAAAGGTTCCAGGAGGTTAAGACACTTGCCCCAGGTCACAGGGCAAGTGAGGGGCAGAGCCAGGGATTCGAGGCCACTCTGGGTGCACGGCTATTCCTGGGTCTCTGAGCCTGACATGTATAGGCTCCTGCAGAGGGGGAGCTATGCAGGAAGAAACCCCCCAGCTCCCCAGTCCCATGGTAGGCAGCGCTGCCGGGGACACAAGCTAGCAGGACCTGAGGAGAGGCCTCACTTTAGCCTTGCACTGCAGGAGCAGGGTCCTCCTGGGACCAACACGCCTGGCACCCCAGAGCTTTGCTGCAAAGTTGAGAATTCTCTCTGCTGCAGAAGAGGACAAGGCTTGGAAAGGGAAAATTAGGGGAGCAATAATCATTGTTCCCATTTTGCAGGGGAGCTTACAGAGGGTTCATAACCTGGCTTCTGAAGGTCTAGGAGCTCTGCACAGCTGCCTCTTCAACAAAGGACCCCCTTTTGCTTAAAAAAAAAAAAAAAGAAAAGAAAAGAAAAGAAAATGCCTTTCCTACACACACAGCCTTTTCTCCAACATGGAGTCCTGGGGCCTCAGCCTGGCCCGGCGCCCTCCTCACTCTAGCTATGTATCTTTGGGCAGGTTCCTAGGCCTCGCTGAGTCTCTTTACTTCTCTGTAAAGTGAGACTAATAGTAGTACCTACCTCAGAGAATTGTTCGTGGATTAAATGAATTAATACATACAGAGTACTTAGGATAGTCATATGATGTGAAAGTCGCTCAGTCGTGTCCGACTCTTTGTGACCCATGGACTCTACAGTCCATGGAATTCTCCAGGCCAGAATACTGGAGTGGGTAGCCTTTCCCTTCTCCAGGGGATCTTCCCAACCTAGGGATCGAACTCAGGTCCCCCATGTTGCAGGCGGATAACTGAGCCATAAGGGAAGCCCAAGAATAGTCATAGGGACAGAGTCTATACGGGCTTCCCAGGTGGCACTAGTGGTAAAGAACTAGCCTGCAAATGCGAGAGACATAATAGACATGGGTTCAATTCCTGGGCCAGGAAGATCCCCTGGAGGAGGAAATGGCAACCCGCTCCAGTAGGTGGGAGAATCCCATGCCTGGAGAATCCCACGGACAGAGTAACCTGGTGGGCTACAGTCCAGAGGGTCGCAAAGAGTCAGACACAACTGAAGCAACTTAGCAAGCATGCACAGAGTGTATACAGAGTAAATGCTGGTAGACGTTGATTGATGGCATTATTTCAAGCTTAAGGTGTCCTATCTTGGCTGGAATGCCCTTCCCCACAACTTGGTGAAACAGTCTTCAAGGCCTTCCTGCACCTGTGGCCTCACACGTGCCTCTAATGTGTCTGAGATCATGGGGTGCTCTGCACCTTAGAAGCTGTAGCCCCATCTATCATTCGTGGTGAAAGGACAAGGAGAGCACAATCAACCCTTAACCTAATCAATGACAATAAAATGGGCATTGGGAACACAATGACAATGATTGTGGAGATCTGGCTAAGTGGCTTCTGTCAGGAGGTTGGGGTGGGGGGCACCTGAGCAGAGTCCAGAACAGTGTGTGGTGATGAGAAGCATGGGATCAAGGGTTTGACTCGGCTTGGATCCCAGCTCCTGTGTAAACTTCCTGGGTGACTCTGGGCTCAAAGTCACCTGTTCCTCATCTGGAAAATGGGGGAACAAGCACCATCCTCAGAATGCTGTTAGGAAGACACATTTCATGATTCAAACAAAGGCCCTTGAAACAACAGCTGTGAAACCTCATGCAGGGTACTAGCCAGCTAAGCATCATTGCCCTCATCTAAGATCTGCAGATAAGGAAATGGACTCAATAAACCAAGCTCACATCATGCTTTAGAGCAAAGTACCTCACCTGAAGCCTGGGCAATGGTAGGGGTTACAGACATGGTCTTCCCTGAGGAGAGCAACAAAAGTCAGTAGATCTGGGCCTTGGGTCACTCCTTAGTTGCTTTAGGCAAGTCGCTCAATTTAACTGGGCTAGAAAAAGGAAGGAAGGAGAAGGAAAGAAATAAGTGAAGGATAGGAAAGAAGGGAGGGAGGGAAGGGAGAGAGAAAGAAAAGAAGGAAATGAAAGATGAAAAAGAAAGCAACATTACCGCCCCTAGCCCACCAGTGTGGACTAGTGCAGGCTGAGCAGACCAAGAAAGATAGTACCAGATGGCTGGGTCGGCAAAAGTTAGTGGTCACCCACTCTGTGTATGCTTACCAGAGCTTCCCCAGGTGAGAATCCAATTCCATGTCCTCCCCTGGATCTTCCCAGCCTGCAAACCAGGGATAACAGTTCAACCTTTACTTGATAGAAATTTGCCACATTAAAATACAGGGGGAAAGAAAAATAAAGTTGGAGGCCTCATACATCTTGCTTTCAAAACATATTACAGAGTTACAGCAACCAAAACAGTATGGTAATGGCATACAGACAGATGTTTACACCAACAGAACAGAATAGAGAGCCCAGAAATAAACCCTTGTGTATGGTCAGATGATCTTCAACAAAGATGCCAAGACTACACAGTGGGGAAAGGATAGTCTTTCCAACAGCTGGTGTTGGGGAAACTGGGTATCTACATGCAAAAGAATGAATTTAGATTCTTATCTTACACTATATACAAAAATCAACTCAAGATGGGTAAGACCTGAAACTATAAAACTACTCATAGAAAACTGGGAAGGAACTTTAAAACATTGGAGTTGGCAATAATTTCTCAGATATGACACCAAAAGCACAGGTAACCTAAGCAAAAAACACACGTGGGAAGACACCAAACCTTAACATTTTCACACAGCAAAGAAAGCAGAGTGAAAAGGCAACACACAGAATGGCAGGAAGTATTTGCAACTTATATATATAATAAGGGGTTAGTATCCATAACAAACCAATAGCAAATAAATACATAAACAACCCAATGAAAAAATGGACAAAGGACTTGAATAGACTTTTCTCCAAAGAAGATATATAGATGGTCAACGAGCATATGAAAAGATGCTCAATATCACAACCATCAGAGAAATGCAAATCAAAACACAACGAAATATCATCTCAGATCCATTAGGATGGTCACTATCAAAAAACAAACAGAAAATAACAAGTGCTGACAAAGATGTGGAGAAATTGGAACTGTTGGTGGAATGTAAAATGATATAGCTGCTGTGGAAAATAGTATGATCTTTCCTCAAAAAACTTAAAAATAGAATTAGCATGTACATGCATGTGTACTCAGTCAATTTAGTCATGTCCAACTCTTTGCATCCCTATGGACCATAGCCTGCCAGGCTCCCCTCTCCATGGGATTCTCCAGGCAAGAATACTGGAGTGGATGATCCAGCAATTCTACTTCTTGGTATATGCCTTAGTCTACTTGGGTTGCTATTACAAAATATCATAGACTGGGTGGCTCATAGTTGTTCCTCATAGAAAATTGTTCCTCATAGTGCTGGAGGCTGGGGATCAAAGATCAAGCTATCAGCATGGTCAGGTTCTGGTGAGAGCCCTCTTCTGGATTGCTGAGTGCTGATTTCTCACTGTGTCCTCACACAGCAGCAAGCTAGGGAGCTCTCTGGCCTCTTCTTATAAGGATAAGGGCACTAATCCTATTCATGAGGGCTCCACCCTCATGGCCTAATTACCACCCAAAGGCTCCATCTCCAAACACCATCACATTAGGATTAGAATTTCGACACAGGAATTTGGGAGTATAGGAACATTCAGCCCATAGCAGTATATATCAAAAGAATTGAAAACAGGATCTTGAAGAGATATTTCCATATCCGTGTTGATTGTAGCATTATTCAGAAAACTGAAGAGGTGAAAGCAGCTTAAATTTCCTTTGAAGAACTAAACAAAATGTAGCATATATACACAAAGGAATGTTATTTAGCCTTTAAAAAAAGAAAGAAATCTTGTCATAAGTTACAACATGGACAAACCCCAAGGATATTATGCTAAGTAAAGTAAGTCAGCCAGGAAAAGACAAATACTACATGATTCCATTTATATGAGGTTTCTAAAGTAGTCAAATTCACAGAGAAAGAAAGTATTGATAGAATGTGGTTTCCACAGGCTGAGGGAAGGGGGAGATGGGAATATGTTCAGTTGGTATAGAGCCTCTGTTATGCAAGATGAAAAAGTTCTGCAGATCTGTTATATGATGGTTAACACTACTGCACTGTACACTTAAAAATGGTTAAGATGATAATTTTATGAAAAAAAAAAAAAAAAAAGGCACAAATCTTAAAAAAAAAAATTGTAGTGGGGTTGGGTCCCATCATCCAAACCCAAATTCTGGTGTTTGTCCACATTTTCTCCTTGCAATCGCAGTACGAAAATACAACAGTATACTTCAGGAGAAAAGATACTCCGTTGTTTTATCCTTGCAAAAGCAACAATGCACAGTGTAGAAAAATGCAAACAAGAGACGTGCAAAAATAAAACCCGCTTCAGCACACCCCACTTCAGCAGTCAGCCAGGTCCTCCCAGCCCTTCTACACACTCACAGACACAGGCTGTTCCTTCTCACAAAAACTCAACCAGGGATCATATTGCCTTGCAAACTGTCTTGTTTTGTTGTGTGTGATCAAATCTGTTTGTCATTTTCCCAAACTCCAACAACACATGCTGCTGCAGCGAGCCAGAGGTTAGAGAGAGATGGGGACCTGAGAACACCCCCTCTCTCCTCCCACCACCAAGAAACCCAGAACAGGCTGGCAGGAGCCTCTCCACAGGCTCACCTGCAGGGAAGGAAGGGTTTATAAATCTCACATTCAGAATTTCTACAAATGAAGCAGAAAATGTCAAACTACACAAATGGGCAAACAGATTGGTGGTTCCCAGAAGCAGAGGGTGGGAGAAATGGGTGAAGCTGGTCAAATGTATAAACTTCTAGTTATGCTCTGGGAATATACAGCATGGTGACTATAGTTAACAAAGCTGTTTGGAAATATTCAAGGAGCAGGTCTTAAAAGTTCTCATCATGAGAAAAAAATATGTTAGGTGATGGATGCTAACTAAATGTATTGTGATGATCATATATATATGTATATGTGTGTATGTATAAATATATATAAAGTATTATTGTTGTTTCACTAAGTTGTGTCTGACTCTTTGCGATCCCATGGACTGTAGCTTGCCAGGCTCCTCTATCTATGGGGTTTCCCAGGCAAAAATACTGGAGTGGGTGGCCATTTCCTACTCTACGGGATCTTTCCGACCCAGGGATTAAAACCGTATCTCTTGCATTGGCAGGCAGATTCTTTACCATTAGTGCCACCTGGGAAGCCCGCTTCCCTGGTAGCTCAGCTGGTAAAGAATCTGCCTGCAATGCAGAAGACCGCGGTTGGATTCCTGGGTTGGGAAGATCCTCTGGAGAAGGGATGGGCTACCCACTCCAGTATTCTTGGGCTTCCCTTGTGGCTCAGCTGGTAAAGAATCCACCTGCAAGCGGGAGACCTGGGTTCATCCCCTGGGTTGGGAAGATCCCCTGGAGAAGGGAAAGGCTACCCACTCCAGTATTCTCGCCTGGAGAATTCCATGGACTGCATAGTCCATGGGGTCACAAAGAGTTGGACACAACTGACCGACTTTCACGTTCATTCATTATATTGTGCCCCTTAAATGTGTATAATATTATATCTCAATAAAACTGGAAAAAAGAAAACTGGACAAAACCTCTTGCCCCTTTCAGTATATATACCCACTTTTCTTTAGCTTCAGGCAAACATAACCAACATTTATCCTAGTGAAGTCTTGGAGGCTCTCTCTCTCTCTCTCTCTCTCTCTCTCTCATACACACCACACACACACTTTCTTTAAACACAAAATGGGATCATACTTTACACACTACTACACAATTGCCTTTTTATACCTAACAGAACAGACAACCGTGCAAGTCACTGCACAGAGATTCAACAAGCTCCTTCTTAGAAGTCTACAGTATCCATTGACATGGATGTAACCAAATTCATCCACTCATGCCCTAAGAGGCAGACACTGGGACTGACACTGTGAAGAGCACTAGAGTAAAACAAAAATTATTATTTTTGTATGGATAGTTCTGAAAGTGGGATTGGTGGGGCAAAGGGCATGCCCATTTCTATTTTAATAGTTAGTGCCTGGTGATAAATGGTTATTTTGTTTATGGTTTTATTTGCATCTCCCTAACAAATGGGGAGGAGGTCTGCCTTTCTCATGATTGCATTTCCTCTTCTGTGAAGTAATTTCATCCATTTTTCTATTGTTTGTCTTTTCCCAATTGGTTTGTAGGAATTCTGCATGAGGGGTCTTGAAGGGTATGAGAAAAGTGAAGCTCTTATCTATCTGTATGTAACAAACACTTCTCATCTATGATTGTCTCTAGACTTGTTTGCAGGGCCTCTGACCATGGAGACATTTAAATACCTGATATGTTCTAATCTGTCTTTTCCTTTATGTTCCTGGTTTCCTGGCTTTCTTGAGAAGATCCTCCTTACTCTCAATATTGTATAAGACTTTTCCTAAACTTATATTTTTACTTCTAATTTTTCATATTTCGGTCACTTATCCAGATAGAGGCAAGTCTTTTTTTCACTTATCAAGTGCATCATTAGTTTATGTTGATTATCTCACTCTTTTTAAATGCTGCATCGTATTCCACAAAAGATATAATGACATTTAACTTGGAGTATTTGGGGGTATTGAATTTAGTTCTAAATACTACTTAATAATAATAATAGCTACCAGTTACTGAGCGCTTATTATATGCCAGGCACAGACCTAAACACATTCCACATACTACCTCATTTAACCCTCACAACAGTTACAGGGTACATTCTACAATCATTTTTTAATAAATGAGGAAATATATCTTGTCAAGATTACACAGCTAGGAAGTAAGTGGTGCTAGGATTCTAGCCCCAAAATCCCAAGCTCTTAACATACCCTGTGCACTTTCTCTAGTCTTTACAAATGTGACCTGAAATACTCCATATTTTCATTTCTGTAAGGATGAAGAAAGGAGGGAAATAAACACTTCTTACGTTCTTCCTCTGCCCTCAAACCCTGTACTAGATGCTTTCATAGGCTGTCTCCTGGAATTCCTACGAAAGTCCTCTGAGTGGTGAGGTTATCCACTTCCCAGAAACAAAAAGGGAACTTCAGTGAGGTTAAGACACTTATTTGAGGTTTGTTGATGGGTTCACGGTGGGACCATAGTGAGTACAAACCCAGTTCCAATGCAATTTGTGTATTCCAACTTTTCGCTCAGAAAGATATGTTCACTAGCTTTACAGATGGATGGACCCACCGTTTTCTGCTTTTGTCTTTTTCTTTCACTGCTGTTGAACTATTTCCTTGGGATACATTCCCAGAGTGAGATTACTGAGTCAAAGTGTATGAATACTTTTATGGCTTTCTGTCTATACTGCCAAATTGCTATTACAAAGGGCTGCACCCTTGTTTTCTGCCACCAGCTCTACGGGAAGCTTTATGGCCTACAGATTCCAGTACTTAGGTGGGGAAGCTTCGCTTCCAAGGGGTGTCACACTTAACACAGTAAGCCCTGAGCAGAAGCGGTTTAGGGCGACCTGATGAATAAGCACTCTATCCCACCCCGCCCCTGCCCAGCCCTGATGTATAGTGGGTTTAGGGATTGACTGCTTTTGTTTTGTTTTGCATAACTTTGCCTCTCTTATGAAATCCTTTAAAACGTGACTAAAATGGGATTAACCATAGTTAGGCTTGCCTTTTAAGAAAGGACAAATCTGACAAACACCCTTTTCTGATGCCGTGCCCCTTGGGGAAAGCGCTCCCGCAGCTTGGCCCTGGAAGGGGCCGCTCTGAGAGGGACATCGGGGAGGGGGCCACCCTGGGAGGGGGCATCTGGGTGGGTGGGTGGCTGTCCGGGACGGGAGGGGGCGGCCCGCGGAGCGGCAGGGGTGGGGGTCAGACTTGGGCCCCAGTTCGCTGGCGGGGGCAGCCGATGATAAGGCGGGAGCAGCCAGTCGCCACGGCGGCCCCGGCCTGGCGGGAAGGCGGGAAGGGGCCCGGCCGGGCAAGAGCAGATAACGCCCGGCGCTCGGGCCGCCGAGACTCGGAGACGCCGTGGCCGCGGGAGATAGAGGCGCCCGAGTTCGGGCGCGGCTCCCGGCTCCCAGTTCCCAGCTCCCGGCCGCCCCACACCGCTCCCCCCAACCCCCCAACACACACACCAGCCGGGGCAGGTCCGGGGGCGGTGACGAGGCCCTGAGGGTCTCAGGACTTGCGAGGCACGGGACCGCCCCGCGACCTCAGCGCGCTCATTGCACCAGGCCGCCACCCGGTCCCATCAGCGCTGGGGCCCTGGCCCCCGTCCAGGTCGGCCCCGGTGACCCCCAGACAAAAAGTCTCCCCATTCCCTCCTCTGTCGACTCCCTCCTCTGTGAAAGGAGGGCACTCAGGAATCGTCATTACTGTCTCAACACAGGGCGTGCGGCAGGCTCTTTACAGTGTCCAAGGACTTTCTCTGTTACCCAGCTTGGCTCTCCAAGAGCTCCAGAGGAGAGTGCTTGTTTATGGTGACACCCCCTGCTTCTCACAGATGGGGGTCAAGGAACTGGCCCTGAGCATCCCCACAGATGGGGATGCTCTTTGGGGCCCGAGAGAGACACTCTTCCTTAACCCACAAAGAGGGGCCTTTCCCCTCTGGAGGCTGACAAGGAAATCTCCAACAGTGGCATTTGCATTTTGCCTTTTCAAATTCCTCAGATTCCCCACATAAAACTCAGTTGGCTGCCAGACAGCCAGGGAGGAGGAGGGCTGGGAGAGGCTGCATAGGGGCAGCCAGGAGCCATAAATTGGCCCCGGCTCTCCAGCAGAGAAACAACCCTGGGGGTGGGTGGAAATTCACGCACACAGGGAACCTCCCTTTAATCACCCCACTGCCAAAATTAAACATCTCCTGACAGCAGCGAGCCGGTCCGGACTTCTCCGCCTGGCATTCAAGGCCCTGCCCATTCTGGCACTGACCCTCCTGTACCTGCTAGGCCTGCGTAGCACCCCTTCCACTGTATACAGTTTGCCTGTCATACATCTCACCCTTTGGCTCCTTGGCAATCCTAAAGCCTTCCACTTTCTTCCCCACTTACCCCGAATAAGTATTTACCTCTTCTCGGTGACTTGCTAAAGGATTTTCAAGGGTTTGGTCTATTTTTTGTTTTGTTTCTTTCTTTGCATTGTTGTTCAGTGGCTTAGTCGTGTCTGACTCTTGGAGACCAGCACGCCAGGCTTCCCTTGTCCTTCACCATCTTCCAGTCTTTGCATTAAATGACCTCAAGAACCATGCCCTGAAGTAAGATTGGACTCCTCTCTATTACAACCACCATTGATTGCATGCCGACTATATGCCAGGGCATTTCGTATAGTACCAAATCCTATCATCAACTCCAGTGGATAAGAGATATTCTCCCATTTTACAGATGAGGAAAACTGAGCTTTGCAAGGTCCAGGATCACAGAGCCAGGAATACTGATTTGGCCAAACTTCAGATTCAGGCAGATCGTGAGTAAAAGGCAACTGACCAGGAGACCTTGGTTCTTCTAGGCATTTTGTACTAACTCAGCTCTTGGGCAAGTCCTTCTCTTTCTCTGGGCCTCAGTCTACTGGATTACAATGGAGATAACAGCTCCTGCTTTCCCCCGGGGGCAGTTGAGGGGCTCTGCAGAGAGCCAGGCATGAGGCTGGGCCTGCAGGAACCCTTCCTCCAGGGGAAACTGGAGGTTACGGTACCCTGCTTTTCTCCCCTAGGAGAAAACACTGACTCATGGAAATTGAGTATCTGCCCCCCTCCCAACCCAGGTAGGCCTCTCCTGAAAGTCAGTGGTCCATTTCCTTCTGGCGCATGGGCAGTACTGTCAGTCCCTGGAGCCCTCAGCTTCCATTCTTTGTTGCCTACCCCCAACTCCTGCCTGGTGCCTCCTCACCCCACTCCCAGGCTCTCAGGACCCCTCTCTCCTCCCGCATTCAAACTTGCTGAAGAAAAAGCCACTCCATCAGTCTGTTACAGTTGTGTGTGAATGAGGTCAAGTTAGTAGCATGTTCTTCCCAAAATATGCTTGTTATCAGCCTGGGATTCTGGCAGTTACTAATTTGGGGTAATACGTCCCTCCCTCTCTCCAGGCAGGAAGGCTGGCCCTGTCCAGTGCATCTGGAGTTCCATATTTTTATATTTTTATTGGTTTTTCCCCCTGCCCTCCACATCCTGAGCTGGGGGAGAGGGTTTATAGGAGCCCACTAATTAACCAAGAACAGAAGCCTTGTTTCATAAATAAAAGCGTAGATACACTGTAGGAATAGAAATCCAGCAAGTTCCCTGTAGAATGTTCAAACCTCAAAGAAAAATCCCCCCCGCCCCAGGGTCTGGGCAGGTGAGCCCCCAGGGGCATGGAAGACCTTGGTGGGGGCAGGGACACTGGCTGTCCCTCAGGAGAAGGGAGGTTCCTTGGGTTCTAAACTGAGCTCTTTTGCAGCCCGGCCTTCAGCTCATGGTGGCCCACTCTGTGCCCATTCCTGCCCCCGTCGTACCAGCCCTTCCCAACTCTGGGTCTCTCTGCTGGGTCTCTGGGCAGAGGGGAGAGGAGAGTTAATGCAAGCTGTCCCCTGACCCAGGGTTAGTGGGTGTGGCTTCCAGTGTGGTCAGATTGGGTGGTAAGACCTTGGGCAAGTCCACTGTTGCTCTCTGGACTTTCCTCTGAGGAATGGAAGGTACAGGTGAAATGAGCCCTGAGGCCTCCCACTCTGAAGTCCTGCGCTACAGTTTATAAAGGAAGCTGATCTGGAAGCTGAAGGAAGATCCCAGAGCTCACGTGTAGGTGGCTGCAGGCTTAACCCTCAAATCTCTTCATATGTGGGCAGCTCTTCATCCTCATGACGACATACAACAACCTCTACTATTATACCAGTTTCAGATGTGGGAATGGAGCCTTGGTGTTTGACCTGCCATCCAGACCCCATGAAGAAAGCCAGGCAGAAGGGACTTGCCCCTTTCTGCAAATGTTGGAAACTGAGGTCTAGAGAAATCCAGCAGCTGTTACAGTCCCGGGCCTTGCTCAACCAGGTAGCAACCCCTGTAAAGCAGAGAGTGCGGGCCAAGGGACCATGGAGACGTGCTTCCCTCCTGTTTCTCTGCAACCTGAAGCCAAAGGGAAGACAGCGTGGTTGCTCTCACTCCCAAGGAGAGTAGTCACATTAAAACCACCCCTGGACAAACACCTACCTCCTCTTCCCTGAGAGCGCAGTGGCCTCTGTGGAGCCATCTGGTGGCCAGGCCTCATCACTGCAGAAGCTACAGAGCCTGGGAGCCTAAGGACCTTCTGGTCAGATTTCCCAGTTTCCAGAGACAATCTGCAAGAGAGGTTTAAACCTGGATCATAAGGCGACCTGAAGAATTCAGAGAAGCTGGTTTGACTGCTGGAGCAGCTTCCACTCCACAGGAAGTATTTCTTCCAAGAAACTGGAGAGCTGGGCTGCGTGCAGAAGCATCTTGCATTCCCTCCCCACCCAGCACCCCGGAGATACCAGTGCGCATATCACAAGGGGAAACAGAGGCCTAGGAACCCAACCCTTGATCACAATCATGCAGCAAATAAGCATGAGGACAGGCCCCAGGATTAGTTCAGTGCTTACTGTGTATATCAAAGCCTAGCCTGCTGTGTGATCTTGGACAAATTATATACCGTCTCTGAGCCTGTTTCATCTGTGCAGGTCAAACGACATAATGTATGCAAGTTGCTTTGCACAAAATAATGAGCTGTGCCTATCTTTACTGTTCTGATAGATATTTCCACTATTACTTCTCACCTTCTCCTTGGTAAGGGGTCCTTGTAGCCCTACTTCACAGAGGACACAAGACCTGGACATCTTGCCCTGGAATACATTAGTAAGTGGTTGATCAGAATTCCAAACAATGGCTGTTTCAGGAAATGTACAGTGAAGGCATACGGGGCACAGAGGTGTGATGCTAGAAGCCTATTTTTACTATCTTTATACAATTTTTAAAGGTTATGCTCCATTTACAAAATGCTGGCTATATTTGCCATGTTGTACAACATACCCTTGAGCCTGTCTTACACACAAAATAGTTTGTACTCCTATTCCCCCACCCCTATGTTGTGCCCCCAACCACTGATAACCATTGGTTTGTTCTCCATATCTGTGAGTTTGCTTTTTTGTTATATTCATTCATTGTATTTTTTAGATTTCACATATCATATCATACAGTATTTGTCTTTTTCTGTCTGACTTATTTCACTTAGCATATTACCTTCTAGGTCCAACCATGTTGCCGCAAATATAAAACTTTCATTCTTTTTATGGCTGAGTAGTATTTCATTGTATATATGTACCACATCTTTTTTATCCATAACTCTGTTGATGGACACTTAGGTTGCTTCCATACCTTGGCTGTTGTAAATAATGCTGCTATGAACATTGGCCCTTGTGGATAAGGGCACGGCAACCCACTCCAGTATTCTTGCCCAAAGAATCCCATGGACTAAGGAGCCTATCAGGATACTGGGCTACGGTCCATAGGGGCACAAAGAGTTGGACACGACTGAAGAGACTTAGAATGAACAAAAAAATAAATACTGGAGTACATGTATCTTTTCAAATGAGTGCTTTTGTTTTCATCAGATATATATCCAAGAGTGAAATTGCTGGGTCATATAGTAGTTCTATTCTTAGTTTCTTTGAGAAACCTTATACTGTTTTCCATAATTGGAAGCCTATTTTTAGATGGTTCCAAAAAAGAAAATATAGGAGAAAAAGAATGATGAAGCAAAATGGGACAGAATATAAACAATTGATGAATCTGGCTGCAAGTTATACAGGAGTTCTCTGTTCTATTTTTTTGCAACTTTTTCATGAATTTGAAATTATATTCCCTAAAAGGTTTTAAAGGCCAGTTATTTCAAAATTCCACCTAGTCTCATCTATCACCCTCCTGGGAAGCAGATGAAAGTTCCAGCCTCTCAGCGATCCTTGCTTCTGACTGGTGGCCCCATGCCTGAGGCCTTGGCAAGGATATGACTGCTGGTAACACCCTGCAATCCCTCCATAGCGAGTCAGAGGTGCCCCTGCCCAGTGGCCAGCATCACCCCAGGCCCCCAAGCCTTCTCAGGGCCTCTCCTCGGCCTCCCTGTTTCCCAGCCCCTCACCTCGCTCCCGCCCAGGTCCCAGCCAGGCTGTGGTGCGAGGTCGAGGTGGGGTTTATTTATAAGTTCCCGCTGATTATGAATCACTGGAGGAACTGCCTGCAGACTGGAGACAAAAGTCTGGGGCCGCCTGGCCAGGAGGAAACACTCTTTACATTTGACTTTCCCCTTGGCACAGGCCACTCCGCGCCTGGCCTGGCCAGGATCTGCCAGCCCCTTCTGTTCTCAGAGGCAGAAGCGCATTTGCCGCCAAGTCTTGTCGGCCTGTCCGCCTTGCTGTGTAAACAGGACCTGGGGCTGGCGGCCCGGCCCCGCACTGGAAATGAGCCTGCCTTCCGCAGCCCGGCCACTTCCTTCTCACATCCGGAGACTCCTCAGAGTTCAGATGAGGGCTGGTGGGCAGGAGTGAGGAGAAGTTAGGGTTTTGCTCTGCTGGGGTCTTCATCAGCCTTGATGGAGGATCAGTGGACAAACGGAGGAGCAGAGGACTCTTAGGCTGCCATCAAAGCCCAATATAAATGACCCTGCCTCTGGGAAATCACCTCAGTCAGGGTCTGCCCCCCCATCATAGTTTGTAGTTTTGTTACCTTCAATTAACACATATTCAGCACGTACTATGGGACTTCCCAGGTGGCTCAGTGGGTAAAGAATCCACTAGCAATGCAGGAGATGCAAGAGATACAGGTTCTCTCCCTGGGTTGGGAAAGCATGGCAACTTATTCCAGTGCTCTTGCCTGGAGAATCCCATGGACAGAGGAGGACTACAGTCCACAGGACTGCAAAGAGTCAGACACAGCTGGAGTGACTGAGCATGCACACACGTAGCAGGTTCTGTGCAAGGCGCCTGTTAGGGTTACATGGAGACATCCTATTCATGTCATCATTACTTCTTTTGATTCTTGAGGGCAGACAGAGTTCATGTCTGATTCATGATCCCCCTCATCCTACAACATGCCTTGCATGGTTCCTGAACACAGCAGAGGCTCACAATTTTTCATTGCGTTGACCTAGATTCAACGGGGGCAGGCAAACCAGAAGGAGCCCAAGTTCCAACCCACTCCCCTTTTGGGTCCTCTGTCCCCATCCTGCCTTAGCATTCTTGCCCTGGGAGCCATACTCCTTGGAGAAACTTGTTTCTCTTTATGAATATCTGAACCAGGTTTTATATCTGAGTAACTTATAATGTAAGGGATTTGATTTCAGAAAGTACTAGAAACCCTCCTCCAAACCTCACTCAGAAACATCTTCCCCACTCCTCTGAGACGTCACCAACTTTGAGGCATGCTTCTCAGTTAAGCATATGTTCTCCACCTCCAGATGAAAGAAGGGAGTTCCCTCTGGATGGTTGACCTTATATCCCCATTTTACAGATGAGCAAACTTCAGCTCAGAGAAGCAATGTACTTGATCAGGGCTGGTACAAAGGAGAGACAGGTTTTGATTGATTGTTTTGTTTGGCCAGGCAGCATGTGGGATCTTAGTTCCCCAGCCAGGGATCAAACTGGTGCCCCCTCCACAGGAATCATGGACTCTTAACCACTGGACCACCAGGCAATTCCCTAGAGATGGATTTTAAGCTCAGCTATCAGCAGCTAACGCCTAGGATTCTTCACAAGTTCTCAAACTGCCTCCCCTTTATCTGATGCCATCTCTCAGCAGAAGAAAAAGGGAAGGGAGAAGTCCCCAGAGAGAGGGAAGCATGGAAGTCAACTTTAGAAGCTTGCTGGGCCAGCCATTCCAGGTTATGCCCACTGCAACCTTCCAGTTACAACATTCATTAATAAGCCTGCTCAACAGATGGCAAAACTGAGGCTTGGAGAGGCGTGATGGGCTCAAGGTCATCAAGCTAATGGTGGCAGCCAAGACCGTCGTCAGGGCCCCAGCACCTGTAGACAGCCCCAGGTTGGTGAGTTCCACAGAAAAGCCAGGTTATCAGCCCAAGTGAGGCTGTAGAACTGCAGGCAGAGGTTTCTAGGGTTTTAGGGTAGATGGGATGAAGGCCTTTCTGGAGGGTGCAGGAGAGGGACAAACATCTGCAGGGATTTTTATTCTGGTGGCTTCTGTCTCACCTGCCTCAAGGCTTTTGCAAGAGTCCTGCACAGCTGTAAAAAGCAAGACTTTCTCCTTTTCTCTGTTGAGGACCTTCCCCCTCCCTTGCCTGGCTCTGGAAGTCTCCACAGAGGAGTCAGGGTTACTAGCAGAGACTAAAATCCCACTTGCCTACTAACTCAGGGGCTTCAAGTAAACCTGACCGAGTGTCAGTTTCCTCATTTGCTCATCTGCAAAATGGGGATAATATTAGCAATTCAGAGCCTCTGTGAAATGACTGAAGACTTGAGATATCTTCATGAAGTGAAATGGGAGCAGAAAAGGTCCTTATGGTGGCTTGTACTGGTCTCATTATTTCATACAGAATGGTCCTTCCTCACCCCGCAAGATCCTCAAACTCCTGAGGGAGGAGAGGGGACAGAGCCACAGTATCCTGTTCTTCATCTGTGCCTTCTCCTCTCATTCCTCCCATCTGTCCCTGCCCATACATCAAGCAAACTGGGATGTACTCCGTCAATTCTGGCTGATGACTCAGAGTGATTAGACCTGGAGGCAGAGGAAGGGGTTGGGAGTTTTCCAAGTCCTCTGTGGCCAGAGAAGTCTGAGAGGTGAAACCCCTGAATGATGAGGTCTCCTAAAGCCACTTGCCTCAGCCAGGGAACAATTTTTTTTGTTTTGTTTTCACATCCACTGTCCCAATTAAACTTCACAGCCATCCTACAAATTAATCACCCTCAACCCCACTTGACAAATAAGAAAACCGAGGCTCAGAGAGCCCAAGCAACTTGCCCAAAGCCACTAGGCTAATGGGTGGTTTCCAACTGAGGGTCCAAACTGAGATCAGGGATTCAGGGGTACTAGTTTCAGAATCTGAGGTCTTGGTGCCCAGGAAAGAACCAGATCTGAATCCTGGCTGAAACCATTATGAACTGTGTGACCTGAAGCAAGGTCACTTACCTGAGGCTATATCTCTATAAATGAGGATGATGGCCTATTCAGTGTTAGGCAAGTAAATGAAATAATAGATGCAGACCCTGCCTCCTGCCTCCTTTCCAAGCACCCACTCTGGGCAGGCATCATGCCAGACACCGGCACGCAGAGACTTGGGAGCCAGGGCGGTGGGCTCACATTTTCCAGCTGGGCCCCCTGTACCTGGAACAGAGACAGTGCTCGGCTACCACTGGGGCCAAGTCAATGTTCACGGGTCATCTTCCTGCTGCCCCCAAGGTTGACACACTCTCCAGGATCTTGCTCATCAATGACCACCTCAGAGTCCCAATCCAAAGAGCATGCAAGGGAAACTGGCACCCGTTCCAGGTACAGGGGGCCCAGCTGGAAAATGTGAGCCCACTGCCCTGGCTACCAAGTCTCTGCGTACCAGTGTCTGGCACGGTGCCTGCCCAGAGTGGGTGCTTGGTAAACACGGATGAATGAATGGATGTTGTTTGGATGCCGAGAGGTCGGCGCTGCCGCCCATTTGCTGTTCCAGGGGACAATGCGACAGCCTCTTTGGACTGGGGGTGCTGTCCCGGAATGTCTGAGGGGTGAGGTCACTAGGCTCGTGCGCACTGCTTACAGGAAGCATGCTAGCTCCAGCACGCCTGATGCCAGCCAGCAGACATTTCCTGCCTGGCAACAGTCCCCTCCCTCCTCCCCTTCCTCCTCCTGCCCACCTCGGGCCTGCGTGCCTGCAACGTGGACTTCTCTCCTTGCCTTGGGTCCCACCCTGGCATGGTCCGCTGGTGCTCCCACTGCCTTCCTCACCTCCTAAGGACCTGGGACCACCTTGTCCAGAGCAATCAGAGAAGCCAGATGATGCACAAATGCTTTAGAAGAAAAACACCCCCAGCAGTCCCTCTGTGTGATTGGCATGGGGGAAACTGAGGCCCAGAGAGGTTATTGCCGTTTCCCAGGGTTGCACAGCAGTCCAGGCTAGGGACTCCCACCAAGAGCTGGGGTCAATTCCTGCTTCTCCAGTCTTTGGGCAAACCCTCCTCTAAGGCCCGTTTTTCCTCCTCTGAAAAATGAGTAACCTTCTGCCCCTTCCAGGCTCTTGACTAGAAGTACATCCCTTCTGTGTGACCTGCCAAAGCCCTTCATCCCTTCTCTCCTGAGCTTTTCTTCAGTGACAGAGACTGGGGTTTTAGCTCAGGAATATTAATAATCCCTCACTTGCATAAGGCAATGGCACCCCACTCCAGTACTCTTGCCTGGAAAATCCCATGGATGGAGGAGCCTGGTAGGCTGCAGTCCATGGGGTCGCTAAGGGTCGGACACGACTTCACTTTCACTTTCACTTTTCACTTTCATGCATTGGAGAAGGAAATGGCAACCCACGCCAGTGTTCTTGCCTGGAGAATCCCAGGGACTGGGGAGCCTGGTGGGCTGCCGTCTATGGGGTCACACAGAGTCGGACACGACTGAAGTGACTTAGCAGCACTTGCATAAACACTACAGTTTTAAAAATCACTTTTCACAGAAAGTACTTCAATTTTCCCTACATCCTATGTTACAGATGATGGAACTGAGGCCCAGAGGGGCTTGCCCCTGGAGCTGGCCAGTGGCGGAGCTGGAGTTCAAACCTGTGCCTGAGACAGGCTATGTCTGGTGCATCCTCCTTGCTCCCTTGGCCAGCCTCAGGGCCAGGCATGAATCAGATGCCCAGGAAACCTGTTTGTGGGGCCTGACATACTCATTTAAATGGGGCAGGGGGTGTCTCCTGGAGACCAGGCCACTCTTAAGGAATGGGCTGGACCTTCAGATCCACAGCAAACCAGGAGGCACTTCTGTCCACCCATGCAGCCTGGTGGTCACCAGAGCTGGGGAGTAATCCCCTCAGTTTCCCCATCTATACAGTAGATACCTATGTCTTAGGGAAGGTATGAGGACCCCCTGGTGCCAAGTTGCCTCCCTCTACTGGCCCCAAGCAGGGTTCTGCCAGGCTCTGGGGAAAAGACTAGGAGATGGCCCTGAGTCACTGAGGCAGGCTGGGATCCCCACGCCCCCATTTCTCAGCTTCAGTACAGCTCACATCAAAGCCAAGCTACTCACCCTGCCCGCCAACCCAAACCTGGCTGGCCAGAGCAGCAGCAGCCAAGAAAAAGGCCAGGCCTGACAGGAGCTATTTGCTCTCCAGCACTCCGTGATTGTGGTATAGTGACCGCGGTGGCCGGCAGAGTCAAAGGGGACACTGTTCTCTGAAGCCAGGACTCCCCCAGAGTGGGAGGAGGTGGCTACCCACAGCCTGAACTCAGGCTGGCTCCAGGCCTGGCACAGGCCTCCACGCTTTACACGTGTGACCTCATTTAATCCTTACAACAACCCTGCCAAAGTGGCTTGACTGTCTGCACTGACGAACAAGCAAACCGAAGTGCAGGGAGATGAAATGACTCATCTAAGTTCCTACAATAATGAGGGGCAAACCAGGTCCATCTGACACCACTAAGGGTAATGAATGACTCATCACCAAGATCCGGCCATTATCTGTTTCCACTGAGGGCTGGACTGGATTGACTTGAGCACCTACTATGTGCCAGGCCAACTGCTTTTGGAGTGTCATTCGACCTAAAACTGAATAACTCAGAGAACAGGCATCACTAGCCCCATTTTACAGATGAGGAAACTGAGGCTCACTCAAGATCCACTTTAAACACCCATAGGCCCAGGGTACTCTTTAGTAGTTGAGTGGTCCCTTCACCCCCTTCTTCTGTGTTAGAAAGAGAGCAAAAGCTGGAAATTCACTAGTGGTCCAGTGGTTAGGACTCTATAACTGCCAAGGGCCAGGGTTCAATCCCTGGTCAGGGAACTAAGATCCCACAGGTCAAATGGCATGACAAAAAGGGAAAAAAAAAAAAAAAAGGCAAAAGAGAAGGGCATGGGGTGATTTGGGGTAAGGAATTAAGAGGTACAAACTATTATGTATAAAATAAGCAACAAGGATATATTGTAAAGCATAGGGAATATAGCCAACATTTTATAATAACTCAATGGACTATAACCTTTAGAAATTATAAATCACTTTATTATACACCTGTAACTTACATAAGTCACTGCGGATGGTGACTGTAGCCATGAAATTAGAAGATGAATACTTCTCGGCAGGAAAGCTATGACAAACCTAGACAGTGTGTTAAAAAGCAAAGACACTGTTTTGGCAACAAAGGTCCTTACAGTAAAGGCTATGGTCTTTCCGGGAGTCATGTACTGTTGTAATAGCCGGACCATAAAGAAGGCAGAGTACCTAAGACCTGATGCTTTCGAACTGCGATGCTGGAGGACTCTTGAGAGTCCCTTGGACCACAAGGAGATCAAACCAGTCAACCTTAGAGGAAATCGACCTTAAATACTCATTGGAAGGACTGATGCTGAAGCTAAAGCTCCAATTCTTTGGCCACCTGATGTGAAGAGCCGACTCATTGGAAAAGACCCTGATGCTGAGAAAGACTGAAGGCAAAAGGAGAAGGTGGTGACAGAGGTTGAGATGGTTGGGTGGCATCACCAGTGCAATGGACATGAACTTGGGTAAACGCCAGGAGATGGTGAGGGACAGGGAAGCCTGGCATGCTGCAGGCCATGGGGTCACAAAGAGTCAGACACGACTTGGTGACTGAACAGCTAATTATATAATATTGTACATCAACAGTACTTCAAAAACAAAACGAATGAGGAAGAAAAGAAAGAGAGCAAAAGCACCCAACGGCATTATCCTCTCGACTCCCAAATAATGCCCCATGTGTGCTGCTCATACTGCAGAGTGTGCCTGCATCAGGGCTCCTGATCCTTTTTGGGGTTGAGGATGACCTACTCCTGTCCTGTCCTTTCTCCTTGCCAAGATCATAAGTGTATATAGTTCGATGAATTATCAAAATGCAAATACAACAATGTAAGCTCCAAAACCCTGCTTTTGAGAATAAGTGTATTCACACAAGCAGTGCAGAAGCACTCGGGGAAGCCAGACAAAGGGCATCAGGATGAGACTCTGCACTGCTAAGCAGCTTCCCAGGGATGCTGGTGCTGCCCGCCTCCTAGTGTGAGTGTGGTTCTGAACCCAGGGCGTCGGCATCGCCTGGAGCTCAGGGGAAATGCAGAATCTCAGGGAAACCCCAGGCATATGGAGCACTGGTCAGCTGGGAACATTAAAAGCTATCAAAATCCCACCTCCAGGAGTTCCAGTTTAATTTTCCTGGGGAAGGGTGGGGCTGGGCATCCATGCTTTTGACTGCTCCTCAGGTGCCACTGAGGCACAGTGAAGGCTGGCGCTCTACAAGTGAAGGCCGTGGAGTCCTCAGTGCCGGAAAGGACCTCACTCATTATCCTGTCCTACTGCGGCCTTTTATGGAGGACCAGAAATGGATCCCAAATGGGACAGCAACCTGAGGCCAAATCATGTATGAACAGATCATCAAATATTAAACCAGGAAGTGATTTTCTTTTTTTTTTTGGCCATGCCAGGGGTTGAACCTGGGCCCTTGGCAGTCAAAGCACAGAGTCCTAACCGCTGGACCACCAGAAAATTCCCAACAGGAAGTGATCTTGGGGTCCAAATGATTCAACCCTCCTTGTTTTGCATCTAGACAAACTGAGGCTGAGGGAGGACAGGACAGCTGGGAGGAGCACTAAGGTCCAGGCTGGCTCTCCAACACAGCAAGCTGTCTCTCGGCTACCTTTATTTCCCTCCAAATGTCAGACCTAGCATAGGACAAGCCCTCACTTTTCAATTGCATATGGGAAAACCCTTTCTCCCCTCAATCTCAAAATGTGGATTCAGGATCTTCTCAGACGCTGGGATTATAGTATTAAAAATGCAGCTTGGCAAGACACCAGGACTCCATGAAAGGGATACTGATACCTGTTACCATACAGATGTTGGACCTAAACCAATAAAATATAAACAAATTAAGGAAAAAATATTTGCCAGTAATTATAACATGTCAAAGTTTCTTTTGATGATATCCTTAATATGTAAAGCACTTTTACAATCATTAAGAAACAGACAACTTAAAAGTGGGCAATGGATATCAGGAAAAGTATAAAAGGCCCATAAATATTAGAGGAGATGTCCAAATTCACTTACAGTTGAAAAAAAGCAAATTTTAAACACTGGGATACAACTCTCAACAATCAGATAAATAAAGATTGGAAAGAGGTCCTGCCCATATTGTGGGGAAACAAGCAATTACACACACATTACATTTGTGAACACGTAAATGTACAAAAATTTCACTTTGTATATTCTTTACTCAGTAAATTCCACTTCTAGAAAGGTACCTTGCAGATAAATTCATACACCTGCACAAAGATTAGGTACAAAGTGTCATATCAGCAGTGTTTGCAAAAATGGAAAACTGGAAAGGGCCCAAATGTCCATTAATGCGGTCGTGCAAACAATGACAAAGTCTCACGTGCTCCTGCTTGGAAGGGTCTACGTGTTGCAGAACAGTACATAGATTATGATTTTATTTGTACAAAAAAATTCTACAAATGTTCATCTGCATAGTTGACATATGCACAGAAATGTCTGGAATGATACTCTCAGCTGCTAGTGTTAGTAAGGAGGAGGACAGATTTCACTTAAAAAAAAAATCTATAATTCTGCGATGTTCACTCAAAAGCACCTACTACTTTGGTTATAAGTAATTTTCAATGCAATTGGGTTGTGCTTTCTATGAATTCAGGGGTTGCTAGAGGCAGTGCAGTTCAGGGGCTAGCGGGGACAACACATTGGAACTTCTCACAGGGACACAAGGAATCTCATTTTAATAGTCTACTGGCCACCAGTACAACAAAATATGTGCTCTGTTGCTGATAAAATTCATTGTTTAAATTAGACAATAAAACACTAATTATATTCCTTAGACATGTCTGTTTTGGGGGGATTTTTTTTTTGCCACACTCACATATGTGACACATGGCATCTTAGTTCCCTGGCCAGGGGATCAAACCCAGTCCCCTTGCAGTGGAAGGGCGGAGTCTTATCCATTGACTCACCAGGGAAGTCTGCCTAGATATGGCTTTGTATCAGGCTATAGCTAAAAGTAACCATTAGCTCACTCCCAGAAGAAATTCAGGGGAGAAGACAAAGGGGAAGAAGCAGCAGATTTAGTGTTTAATGGCTTATGATAACACGGAGCTACGTAAAAGCTCCATGGTGTCCACCCCGTGTCTTCCCAGGGTCCAGGGGCTGTGAAGGGTTCAAGGGGTGGAGGAGGGTCCCAGCCAGAGACAGATCCAGAGCTTCCAGCATGCAGCAGGGAGTCTTGACTTATAGCCACAAACTGAGAAAGGAGGAGTGCCTATAGCTCCTCCTCTTGCTGAGCAGGGGAAGCTCCTGCAGCAGGACAGGCTGGGGACAGGAGCGGGAACACTTGCTCCTGTGCGTGGCCGCGGAAAGTTGCCCATGGCCCCCAGCTGCCAAGCCCTAGATCCAATTTCACCATAGGATGAGTACCCCCTGGTCACGACCCCAGGGCAGAGCAGCCCCTTGAGGTCCCTCTGCCCTCTATCAAACCCTGCCTTCAAGACACAGCAGGTTATGCTTTCCACCAATGCACAGGGCTTCAGAGCCAGACGGAGCCTGGAGACCCCCTGGGCCAATCTCTTCATTCTACAGAGAGGAAAACAGGTCCATAGAGGAGAAGGGATTTGCCCAGGGTCACCCAAAAAGTGGGTGGCAGAGCTGAAACTGGGCCTTTGAGTGAGAAAATGTTACATACAGCCTCTCCCCACACTTTTCTGGATCATGCCTGGCTGCCCGCTCCCCATGGCCCCATCTGTCACTCAACAAATACTTACTGAATACTTGCTATTTGCCAGATAATGTTTGAGACCCTGAGGAGACGCAGTGGACAAAACAAACCAAACTCCTACTCAGGTGGAGCTGACATTCTCGTTTAATCCCAATACCTACCTGTTACATTTGAGAAGCAGACACATGCTGTTCTGTTGCAACCCAGAAGGCCTAGTTAGGAAAAACCGGTCTGCCCATATCCATGCTGTGCGGGCCAGAGGGCTTTTTCCCTGGAAGAAAAGAAGCATCAGTTGAGAATGGCCCAAAAGGTTCCCCAGTGCCCGCCCTGCAGGGGTAATAGCCCCCAACCCATGAGAGTCCTCTCCTTTGATTCTCAGAACCATCTTACCAAGCAGATACTCATATCTCCATTCTACAAGTGAGGAAACTGAGGCCAAAGAAGGTGAAGATGCTGGGCAAGTAAGCAGCTGGACTGGGGTTTCTCCTTCCTCCAGATCAGGGTCTGGACACCCCATGGGCAAGGGCAGGCTGGCCAAAGCAACAGGAACAGGGTGCATCTTATGCAAGCTTCCACTTTTGGGGAAGAGAGTGGGGGGTTCCACTGGCTTTTTCTCAGGGTGCTCAGAGAAATTCACCTTGCCTGCCTTGTCTAGAGGATGCCCCAGGGACCAGCCCTGGTCCAGGAGTTAGCGCCCTGCCCTGGGACTCGGGTGCCCAGAGCAGAGTTTCTAACTGTGAGGGAGTACCAGCCTTTTTTGTGATACTTAATGGAAACCTTGAACCCTCTAGGAATGTATATATATATCCCCTACATATGAACCCTCAAGTTGCAAACTGTCAAAGGTGCAAGCGTGTATGGCATCCCCCGTATGTCAGCTGCTGTACTGTACTACTGTATTTTTCAAGGCACTGTACTGTCATACTAAAACTTTTATTTTTTATGTTTGTTTTTTATGTACATATTATTTGTGTAAAAGGCATTATAAACCTATTACAATACTATAGAATAACATATATCCGATTGTGCTAGTTGGATACCTAGGCTAATTTTGCTGGACTTATAAATTGGACTTATGAACGCGCTCTCAGAATAGAACTTGTTCTATGCAGGGCACTTACTGTATTCTGTTTATCCCCTCATATCATTTTGCACACAAATTCCTTAAGCCCATCCTTCACCACGCATGGCAGTGGTAGACCCTCCCAAGGAGCCTCCTTTAATGGGGTGAGGAATCACACTTTGGAGCTGAATTCAGTGGCCCCCAAGGATTCTCCCACTCCTTAGGAGAAGCACTACTTGAGGGCCCTGCAGACCAGCCCAGGCGGTGCATGAGTGCCCCCTGGGGGCAATTCATCCAAGCGTCCCAGGAAATACTGAGCCATCACTTCCCCCGGCATTTAATTAAGATTTAGTGGAGAAGAGTTGTTGTTTAAAAACCTGTTTTTAAATTCAAATTGACAAAGATGGGAATCACAATGCTCTAAAATGTCTGTCACTCTGCTCTACATTTTAGGAGAAAACCTTTCAAGCCATTTCAGTTTCCTGACAATAGGGTCTTATTTGCCCTGATGCCAGGGGAGTGACCACGTCATAGTGTTGACCCCTTTCTGCCAGGTCTTCTCAGCTATAAAATGGTCATCCTTGAGTTCAGTCCCTGGGCTGGGAGGATTCCACACGCCACGGAGCAACTAGGCCCGTGCTGCACAAGAAGCCACTGAAATGAGAAGCCCACACAGCAAAAAAAAGAGGAGCCCCCGCTCACCACAACTAGAGAAAGTCTGCACAAGCAACGAAGACCCAGCCCAGCCAAAAAACAGATGTTCGGAACACTGCTTCCTTCCCCACAGGGCCGTTGCTCGGGTTAAACACACCGGAAGCACTCAGAACAGAGCCCGGAAGACTCAGCATCCACAGATGAAATCCTTCCTTACTATTACTCCTGTCATTGCTATTATTATCGAAAGTCTTAGGTGTTAAAGTCTGAGAACCTCTGCAGTGCCTAGCAACTGCAGTAAACAAAATGTTTAGTTGTTTAGCGACCCCACTAAACGGAATGACTCTGCTTCACGCCCCACACCCATCAGGAACCCAGACTCTACACATACTCTCAAGTCCCCCAGCCACTCCCCAGCTCCCTGACCCTGTGGGGAGTACAGTACAGCAAGCTTCTGAGTTACAAACGTGCTAATTCCCATAGACTGACCCTCCTCCAAACCCATTTCCTCCTTCCACCAGGCCCTCGTACCTAAGCAGGCTGCACCCTGAGCAGCTGGTCACCCAGATGCCCTCTTGCACTATGGTCCTTCTGTATCCCCACAGGGCTCATGAAACAGTGACCTCTGATAGAACACAATCCTGGCTTTCAGGGGGGCCCACTCAGCCCTGATTAAATCCTGCTGAAAGCTCTGGCTGGCCCTGGCCAGGCCCCGCACCCCACACACACCTGTCAGGAATGAATGACCCTTTATACCAGACCTGTCCTGGAGATCCCAGCCATCGACCCTGCACCCCAGACGGCTCCCAGTGCCACCCTCAGTCTCAGAGTCCCCCTTCACACACTCACACACATTTTGAGTGTCTCTGAGTGGAAGGGGCTGGTGTTTGAAGCCGCAGAGAGGTAGGCGGGGCTGCCCACCCAGTCATAAGACATGGACAGGCAGGGATGCCCTCAGGTGAGGTCAGGCCTCCAGGTGGCGGGAATCTAACATCTGCCAGCACTTCTCGAGGGATGTCCTCCAGAGCCAACCAGAGCCTGGGTATTCAAGGAGAAACAGGCTTATTCTTCCCTTTTATTTTTTTAACTTTTAATTTTATATTGGAATATAGCCAATTAACAAAGTTTCAGATGGACAGCAAGGGGACTCAGCCATACATATACATGTATCCACTCTCCCCCAAACTCCTCTCCCATCCAGGATGCCACATAACATTGAGCAGAGTTCCCTGTGCTATACAGTAGGGCTTTGTTGGTTATCCATTTTAAATGGAGCAGTGTGTACATGTTGACCCCAGAAACAGGCTTTTTCAGTGGGGCACTCACCTGTGAAGAGTGTCCAGAGTGATCTGGAGCCAGGACAGGGAGGGGACATGAGAGAGAACAGAATGGATAGAGGTGCTGACAGGAGCAGGAAAGAGCTCAGACACTCTTCTAGAATCATTCCCTGCCGCCCATCACAGGGAGTTGCTGCCTTCAGCCAGGACTCCACAGGGAGGCAGAGCTTGGTTCCAAGCTGGGTTCTGCCAAGAGCCCACAGCCCTGTTCTCCTGGGTCATGAATGGCCCACAGAAACTCCCTCCCCTAATGAAGCCACTTGGCTCTCTTCCGGAGACCCACGTTATAGCTTCCCCTTTTTGACCCTCTCACACAAAGTGCTGACCATCCCCCACTTGCTGGATGAGTCTCGGTTGTCCCTCCCAGGGCGCAGGACTCAGATGCACATGGAGCTTCCAACAAGCATGATTCCCCTTGGCAAAGGTGACACTTCCCTCTTCTCCGAGAAATCAATGCCAAAAAGCAGCAGCTCCGTAAGTTTAACCTCCAATAGGGCCTTCTATTACCCTTACCTTGTAGTTACTTATGCCGTTTTCTGGGTTAAGAGTCAGGAGTCAGGGTTAAGTTAGGCCTGAGCTGCCCAACATGGGGGCCACCTGCCACGTGCGGCTACTGAGAATGTAAAATGTGAGCAGTCCAAACTGGAGGTGCTGTTAGTGTGACATGCATATGAGATCCCAAAGATACGGTTGGAAAAAAGAATATAAAATATCTCATTAATGGGTTAAAGAAAATACATTTTTAAAGTTAATTCTACCTGCTTCATTTTACTTTTATAATTTGGCCATAAAGCAGTTAAAATGATACCTGTGGCTTAAACTATATATTTTTATTGGACAGGAGTTGGCTCAAGTATTCCCTCTCCTGGTAGGCTGTGAACGCTCTGAGGGCGTCGAGGGCAGTTTGAGTGGGAGTAAAGTCTGAGACAGATCACGGAAGGTCTTGAACTCCAGGCAGAGGGGCAGCCCTGAGTCTGGGAAGCAGTTCTTGTAAGATCAGGTCTTTACACTTGACACCCAGGACTGTGCGCTCCCAGACCAACCCTGGCCCCAGGAGGGAGAGCAGGAGGTGGGATCCGAAAGGAGAGTGTTGTTCAGGTGGGACGAGGGGAACGGGGCCTCCAGGTGGAGGGAGCTGGCTGAGCGGACTCAGGAGCAGCAGAGTCAGGCCTTGTTTGGGAGGGCACCAGAGAGGAGAGGCAGAAAAAAGGGTTAAGAAAAGGAGACCAGCCCAAAAACAGAGAACAGTGAGAAAAGCAACTCTCTTCAAAAGAAGTTTCTTTAGAGGCAGGAGTCCTGCTCATTTGAGCCCCACTCCCCAACTCTGGGGTGGGTTTTTGGAGAAAACCTCCTGACCTTCTTCCTCCCAGAAGGAAGGCCCCCGGCGACAGTGCCGGCCGCCCCCACAGCAGCCCAGTCTCCCCTGCCTCCCCCCAGATCCACAGCCCCTGACCCCACTGAGCTGGCCCCATCTGCACTGCCCTAGAGGCAGGCTTGGAACCGGTGGAGGACAGAAGAGGGGCAGCCTTGGCGGTCAAACTTTGCCCCCGCTTCCTACCCCAAGATGGATCCTGGACTTGGCAGGGTCAGACCCTTGAGAAGGTGTGTTTTTCATTTAAAAAGTAGCTGGGTCTTCAAAAGGCTGGACTTGCCAGGGAACAGGACCCAGGTCCTGTCTGTTGCACTTCTATTCTAGAGACAAGCATGCAGGCAGTGAGGGAGAGTTCTTAGCATCATGGCCACTGGCCTCCAGGAGGCAAGGACTCCAAAGGGACCATTTTTGTTATCAGAGGATTTAGAGGAGTGGGGTCTGGGGAGTATCAGTAAACTACAACTTAAGACTCACACTACCTGTTTGTACAGCCAGTGAGCTAAGAATGATTTACATTTTAAATGGCTGGGGAAAAGAAATCAAAAGATGAATAATTTTATGACGTGAAAATTCTATCAAATTCAAATGTCAGTGTCCCTAAATAAAGTTTTATTGGGGCATAGCCATGCTCATTCATTTATGAATTGTCTGTGGCTGCGTTTACGACAGAGTTAAGAAGTTAGGACAGATGCTGTGTGGCCCACAAAGTCTAAAATATTATTTATGGAAAATATTTGCCAACCCAAAAGTTACTGATTTTTAAATACTTATCTATTTGTGTCCAATCGTAGTTGCAGCACACAGGCTTAGCTGCCCCAAGACATGTGGGATCTTTTCTCTCCAACCAGGGATAGAACCCACGTCCCCTGCATTAGAAGGCAGATTCTTAACTACTGGACCAATAGGGAAGCCTCAAAAGTTACTGGTTTTGCCGACCTGCTGTAAATCTGGGTCCCAGGTCCTGTTCAGACAGACCTGGGTTGGAATCTAGTCCGCCATTTCCTAACTGGGTAGCTTTGGGGATAATATTAGTCAACCTTGAAGGGTTGCTGAAGGTGAGATAATGCCTGTACATGCTTGAAAAATGTTAGCGTTTATCCCTACTACAATTATTATCTCTTGTAAGTGGAAGAGCCTGGAGACCCATAGATCTCCATCACCAGCCCAGATGTTGAGCTCCATCAGATATGCTAATACTTCACCTAACCAGAACTAACCTCATGCTCTGCACCCTAAACCTGCTCTTCCTCTTGAGCCTCCCATCTTGGCTGGTTATGTCAGGGAGATGTGGGGACAGCTGGCAAGTGCTGCTCACCGTGTCTCCCAAACACCAGCAAGTCTGGGGTGGCAGCTCGCAAGTGTAAGCAGGTGAACCAGGCAGGACTGAGCAGCTGGACAGTGATATGTGAGCATTACTCTTGTGCCGGGCAACCCTGATGATCCTTAGGTGGTCAGCGGTGTTATCGCCATTTCACAGAAGAGGAAAAGAAGGCCCAGAGAAGCCAAGTAACTTGCCAAAAGTCCAATAGCTACAAAATGGCAAGACTGGGATAGATATAATACATTTCACATAATTTGAAATTCCAAATGTATAAAAGAGTGCAATAAAAAGTCAGCCTCCCAGCCCTGGCTCCCAGCCACCTAGTTCTCTGTCCTAGAAGCCTCTGGCCTTGTGTGTGCATATTCAAAGATCTCCTGTGCATATCCAAGCAAATATGAAAAAATACATATACACACATTTAGATAGATACAGGTAGCTATCCTTTCCTCTCTGTTTTTGTTCTTTACCCAAATGGTAGTCAACTATATACATTGATCTGTGTCTTGTTTTTATCACTTACAATATAGTTTAGAGATCTTACCATATTAATACATAAGAAAGTAAATTAATTCTTTCCCACATAGTATTCCATTGCATAAATATATCATGATTTATTTACCCAAGCCTATATTGATGGACATTTGAGTCCATCGAATTGGGTCCATTCCAATCTTTTACCATTATGAAAATAATACTGCAGGACTTCCCTGTGAAACAGTGGTTGGGAGTCCGCCTGCCCGTTCAGGGGACATGGGTTTGATCCCTGGTCTGGAAGAATCCCACATGCCTCATAGCAACTAGGCCTGCATGCTACAACTACTGAAGCCAGCACTCTAGGGCCCACGCTCCGCAACGAGAAGCCACTGCGATGAGATGCCTGCACACCGCGACCAAGAGTAGCCCCACTCACCATGATTAGGAAAGCCCGCGTGCAGCAGCGAAGACCCAGCACAGACATAAATAAACTGCTTTTAAAAAGAATAATGCCGCAATGAATAGCTGCATATATTTGTTGCTTCACACATGTGCAAGTATATCTGTAGGATAAGTTCCTACAAGTAGAATATTAATTGCTGTGTTTGTAGTTTTGAAAGATAGTGCCAAACAGTCTATGATGGAGATTGATCCAGTTTACAGTTCAACCTGTAACACTTGATCACAGACTCAGGATTTGGACTCAAGCCTATCTGGCTCCAATGCCAGGGCTTGTTCTGCGGCACCATGACCATCACTGCCGCCTTAGTTCATGCTAATAAGTTAGGCCGCCTCCAAGCCGGGCCCTCCTGCTTACTCACCTGGAAGGCCTGCCTCCTCCTCTCGGAGAGCTCGGTCCTGCCTCACCTTCTCCACGCGCGAAGGTGAATTCTGCTTTGCCTAAAATCCTGTCTATTCATTGTTGGGTCTACCTTGTTTCCAAGTTAATAGCTCTCTCCTTGTTTCCTGGGGGCTACCCTTTCCCAGTCTGCCTTGTAGCCAGGTGGGACCACAGGACTGAGATCTGGCTTCACAGGTGTAAGCACTTGTGATGGGCCTGGCTTTCATCTGCCCTTAACAGGGAAGGGTACATCTTCTACCCTTCCCACTGCTGAGACATGATGAACAGTCAACTTCAGCTTCGAGATGGAGGCTGGGCCTTGAGAACGGTAGAACCACAAACTAAAAGGAGCCTCAGGTGGCCTCTGCAAAGAGCCTGGCAGGGACACTGGAAACAGAAGCCCTAACAGCACTGCCTACCCTGCCCCAGTACCTGAGAGCCAGCCAGCCAGTGAGTGGGAATACGGCAGGAAGTGAGACCCAGTGTCTTTGAGTTAAAAGTTTCTTGGGAGTTGACTTGGAGCTCAGCGACTGAAATGTCATTCTCCTGGGTTCCTACAACTACACACACACAATCCAGCCCCCTACCCCCCAATCCCACCCCTACCACACACAGACACATGTGTGCTCACTCCTGGCAGCTCTCTGCTAGGAAAAAATGCAGCCTTTTCCCTTCCATCCATAATCATGCACTTTTCAGACAGGCTGCATTCCTCCTCCCTGAAGTCAGCAGCTTCTCGCTCTGGCCAGTCACAGAGAACCTACACATACTCAATGATCATTCTACTGGGTTAGTTCTCTACTATCTAGGCTGTAGGAAAAGCAGCAGAGAAATGGTCCTCCACAAGATGATCAGCACACACACAAAGTACGCACGTGTTAATACATATTTCCCCTTTATCTATAACCACGAATATTCACTATGGACTGCGCATTTAGCTGGGTCTTACAGGACCCACAGACAGGAAGCAGCAGCAGCCCCTGCTCTCATGACAGGAGGCCAGTATTGGTGACATCACGTCATTCAGAGCTCAGATCTGTGTATCACCCATCCATGATTCACAAGCCAAGATCCCCACCTGCCAAGGCCACCTGTCCAATCCCTCGGCAAGTTCTCCTGTGTCTTAGGTTCCCAAAGCTATCTCATACGATCTCACAGGAAAGAAAAGCTAATAAACATCAGTTTTATACCCTCTCTTTTCTTTCCTACTGTAGCTTTATAGTAAGTTTTGAAAACAGGTAGTACAACTCTTCCAGCTTTGTCCTTTTTCAAAACTGCTTTTGCTTTTCTAGTTTTTTTTTTTTTTTTCTGTATACATTTTAGAATCAACATCTTCATTTCTATGGAAAATGTCCTGCTGGATTGTAGTTTTCAGCCTATATGTCTGGCAACTAGTATTTCATGGTTTTTGGTGCTGTTGTAGAGAATGCTTTTTAAAAATTTACTTAAATTTCCAAATGCTATTGCTAGTATACAGTATTAGGATAATTTTTTTTTTGGTACAGTGCTCCTATATCCTGTGATCTTACATATTAGTAGTCCATAACACACAGAGCCCACAAGGACCAGCCCCCAAGTGCCACACCACCCATGGAGCATACGAGGTGTACACTGCATGCAAGCCACAACCACCCAGTCCACTGTGGGTCCATCCCATCCACAGGCGCCTCAAAGCGCCCTCAACACTCACTGTGGAAAGTGTTCTGAGAAGCCTGTTGGAGACAGAGAGTATTTCCTGCTGCCAGGCCCTCTCCCAGCTGGGTCAAAGGTGGCCACCTTCAACCAAACACTCAAGCTCCCCCTCTCCAGGGCACCCCTGGGAAGTGGCTGCCTCACCCCAAACTGCATTTCCCAGCTCTCCTTGCATCTAGCATGGCCCTATGGTTGGTTCTTGCCAGTGGAATCTGAGCGGAAGTCGTGGGCCCCTTCCTGGCCACAGCTGTTAAGAAGAAGGTGTGTCCTCTCTTTCCCTATCCATCCACTGAATACAGGGGACAATAAGGCACTTAGAAGCTCCTGGAGCCACAGGCTAGAAGGAGGCTTGGTCACCATGGAGAAGAACCACTAGCCAACCAGAACACCTGCATTTTACCACTATGAGAATGAAAGTGGAAGTGAAGTCGCTCAGTCGTGTCTGACTCTCTGCAACCCCATGGACTGTAGCCTACCAGGCTCCTCCCTCCATGGGATTCTCCAGGCAAGGGTACTGGAGTGGGTTGCCGTTGCCTTCTCCAGGGGTTCTTCCCGATCCAGGGATTGAACCCCGGCCTCCCGCATTGCAGGCAGAGGCTTTAACCTCTGAGCCACCATAGTCATTGTTATTGGGTTAATTCACGTAAGGCTTCCCTCTTAGCTCAGCTGGTGAAGAATCCGCCTGCAAGGCAGGAGACCCCAGTTGGATTCTTGGGTCAGGAAGATCCACAGAAGAAGGGATAGGCTGCCCACTCCCGTATTCTTGGGCTTCCCTTGTGGCTCAGCTGGTAAAGATTCCACCTGCAGTGCTGGAGACCTGGGTTCAATCCCTGGGTTGGGAAGATCCCCTGGAGAAGGGAAAAGCTGCCCACTCCAGTATTCTGGCCTGGAGAATTCCATGGACTGTATAGTCCATGGGGTCGCAAAGAGTCAGACACGACTGAGTGACTTTAACTTCACTTAATTCACTTAAATGGGGGGTGGGGTGTTGGGGGGTGTTCTGTGCTACATTAGTTAGTGCTGTTACCTTGATATACCAGCCCTTGTTCTCCTGGCCCCTCCCCTCAGGCCAACCACAGAGAGACACTGGGGGGACCTCAGGTCTGATGGATCCCCTGGAAAAGGTAAGCTTCCCTCCTCCCCTGACTGGGGAAAACCAAGGACCCCGTAGCTGTCCACGTATGCCCAGTGGCATCCTCCACATGCTCAGTTCTGGGCTGGGGCTGGGCTTGGCACCGTCTCTGATCCTTCCTTCCTCGCACCCCAACACCCAGCCATCTCCCATGTGCGTCTGGGCAGATCTCAGAGTATCTCACTCAGAAGCCAGCAACAGCCTCATACTTTCCCCCTCTGCAGCCTTCAGTGGCTCCCCATTGCCTTCCAAATAAAGCCCATGTTCCCACTCAGTCCAGGCCCCTCTTCCGTCAGAGCCCCTGGGGGCCTCAGTGGTGCCCTATGCCTCACCGTTTCCCCACAGACCTCCCCACACAGGTGAAAGGTGTAAATAAAACACCTATCACAAAGGCGCATTATTATCATCAATGATGATCATGACCAGCTGAAGCAATCTTCTCTCCCTCCTCATCTAAGTCCTAGCTATCCTTCTAGACAACCTATTTCCCACCTCCTCTGGGGGCCTCTGAGGGTTAACTTTATGTGTAAATGTGATATGGCTAAAGGATGCCCAGATTGCTCATGAAATATTATTTCAGGGTGTTTCCAGAAGAAGTTAGCTTTGGAATTGGAGACTGAGTGGAGAATATGCCTCACCAATTCAGTGAGTATCATCTAACCCATTAAGGGGCAAAATAGGAAAACAAATGAACAAAAACAGATGTGGAGAAAGGTGACTTTTCTCTCTATTTAAGCTGGGACATCCATCTCCTCCTGCCCTTGGACACAGGTGCTCCTGGTTCTCAGGCTTCAGGGTTTGGACTGGAACGTCACTGCTGGATTTCCTGGGCCTCTGACTTGCAGGTGGCAGATTGTGGGACCTCTCAGCCTCCACAATTGCATCAGGCAAGAAGGAAATGGCAACCCACTCCAGTATTCTTGCCTGGAAAATCCCATGGACAGAGGAGCCTGCTAGGCTACAGTCCATGTGGTTACAAACAGTTGGACACAACTGAGTGACTTCACTTAATCCCTTGTAATAAATCTTTCTATGTATCTATCTGTATATTCTATTGGTTCTACTTCTCTGGAGAACCCTGACTAATATAGACCCTCCCAGATGCTCCCAGCAGACATGAGCCCCCCACCCCTTTCCTCTGCTCACCTTCTAGGACTTGGGTCACACAATTCATCAACACTGCTCATTACCAGGTGTCACAGCTTGGGTTCTTGGAGAAGACTCTAAGATGGAGTTTGAGGTGTTTATTAAGGAGGGCCCTGGGATCAACACCTGTGGAAGGGAGAGGAAGAAACAAGAGTGGGTAGAGGAGAAGTTGAGCTGTGGTGCAGGGCCAACGCCATGGGCCTCTGGAGCATATGTGCCCTTAAGAGGTGTCCTGAGTAGGGCTGAGGTAGCTAGGCCTTCATATTGCTGCCTCAGTAAGTCAGGCGATGCGGGAAGGAGTATAACCTTAGTGAAGCATCTCTTGGCAGCTGGAGCCATCCCAGAAGACCTGACACAGTTCCCAACAGCTGGGGCAACGAGTCCTTCAGAAGGAGGATCTGGTGCTGCAGTGCCCTGACCCCACAATTTGACTCATGGCTCTCACCTCCCCCACTTGCTCCAAGCACAGTCCCTGGAGAGAAGGAAACCTAGAGACTGAGCCAACCCTGTATCCTTTGCTTCCCTTCTCCCACCCTCAACAACCTCCAAGTGCCGCCTTCAGCACAGACCCCAGGGCTAGCTGGGTTCAAGGCTGTCTATAAACTGGGGAAGCCAGGGGTCGGGGTTCCCTGCATGAGCTCGTGATGCTGGCCCTCAGGGAGCAGATACTGCTTCCAGGACGGGTTCTATAGAGTTGTGGGTATGTGTGTGTGTTGTCACACTGAAGGGCTGTGGGGCACTATTAGTGGGCAGGGGGGTGGTCCTGCAACAGCCAATTGTCCCAGGTGCCCAGTTGGTGGAAAACCTGTCTCTAAATCTCCAAGTTGAGAACCTAACTCTGTTTTACATATAAACACAAAGTGTTGTACAGCTTTAAAAAGCACACACTGAGTTTTCTAGGAATACACAGATCAGATCAGATCAGTCGCTCAGTCGTGTCCGACTCTTTGCGACCCCATGAATCACAGCACGCCAGGCCTCCCTGTCCAACACCAACTCCCAGAGTTCACTGAGACTCACGTCCATCGAGTCAGTGATGCCATCCAGCCATCTCATCCTCTGTCGTCCCCTTCTCCTCTTGCCCCCAATCCCTCCCAGCATCACAGTCTTTTCCAATGAGTCAACTCTTCGCATCAGGTGGCCAAAGTACTGGAGTTTCAGCTTTAGCATCATTCCTTCCAAAGAAATCCCAGGGCTGATCTCCTTCAGAATGGACTGGTTGGATCTCCTTGCGGTCCAAGGGACTCTCAAGAGTCTTCTCCAACACCACAGTTCAAAAGCATCAATTCTTCGGCGCTCAGCCTTTTTCACAGTCCAACTCTCACATCCATACATGACCACAGGAAAAACCATAGCCTTGACTAGACGGATCTTTGTTGGCAAAGTAATGTCTCTGCTTTTGAATAGGCTATCTAGGAATACACAACTACTACAGAAATCAAGGGAACATGCATACTTTGTGTAGTTTGGAATTTTATCAAGAAATATTCCTCTTTCAAGAAATTGTGTCAGGTATTTGACTCACCAGAACAGCACCCCTCTATCCACCTGTATTTCACCTGTCACATTCTTAATGCTACTGTTTATAGCTAAAGCCAGGGGTCATTAAACATGCCAAGGTCTTCCTAGTGTAGTGATGCTTAAACATTACAGATTGAAATCCATTTTATTTTATTCTCAATAGCTTTTAATTTCTCCCTTATTTTACAATTAGAGCAATATATATATATATTTTAAATTATGTGTCTGGATTGGTTGTAATATCTGTGAATTTCTTTTCAGGATGATAAAAGGGGTGTCCACAGTATTTTATTTCAAAGGAGGGTGATGGGTCTGACAAGTTAAGAACCTCAGACCTGGGTGTGTGCCCTCCTCTTGGGCCTGACCTATCTCCCAAACTCACCGAATCACCTACCACCACCACCAGCGTGGAGAGGTGGGCCTCGGGCCCTGTGGGGGGAGGTCGCCCTCTGCAGGCTGTCAGCCTTTCTTTGCGGAAAGCTGGGCTGAAAGAAGCCCTGGATTTGATGATTCGGTCTGGTACAGAGGATTCTTATCTCGCCATGTCTGTTTCCAAAACACCCTCCAGATTCACCACCTTTGATCCTGAGCCCTCTTACCATACTAAGGACCTGGGTGGAGGTGCATGAGGGGATGGGGGCGGGGTGAGGTGGAGCCGGCCCCATCCCCCTTCATGTGAACTTAATGGACTTTGGACCCCAGCCGTAGGCCTCTCCCAGCTTGGCCTCCTTGATGGGGGACAACATCCAGGTTTCATTTTCACTCCTCAAGGCCATTTCAAGGCCATTATCTCTTGCAAGTCCTCCCTGGATACTTTGGCCAGTGATGCTGGGCCCAGGCTAGGCAGACATCTCCCCAGGCAGAGGCAGAGAGGTCAGCCCCCCACCTAACTGAGCTTACAGCATCAGTGTGTGTCTAGGGGGGTTGTGAGTATATCTGAACAACCAGGAAGGCGCCCCACTGGAGTGGGGCTACCAGTAAAATACAGAGTGCCCAGTTCATTTCTATTTCAGATAAACAGCAAATAATATTTTTAGAATAAATATGTCCTATGCAATCCTTGGAACTTACTTACACTAAAAAAAGTATAAGTTGCTTGTATGAAATTGAAATATACCTGGGTGTCCTGAGTTTTTATCTGCTAATTCTGGTAACCCTCCTTAGAACACAAGTCCATGTGTCTGTGTGTGACAAAATATTGCTAGCACAACTGAGTATGGGGACACTGAGTGTGTGTCCAGGGCCCGTGCTCAAACCCTAAAGTCAGCAGGAGAAGGCACACTTGGAAAATGATACTGCAGTGAAGGCCAGGCCTTAGGCGTGTGCCTATCTGTGAAAGGGGACGGGTCAGTGGATCCAGCCCCAGATCCTGGGCCTGTAGCCCAGAGATTTTCAGCCCTAGTGGGGCTCCAGGGTCCTCTAGGGTTCAGATTCCCAGAGCTACCCCTCTGCGCGCGCACACACACACCCTCCCCCAGAGGCTGGCTCCTTCAGCTGAGGCTGGAACCTGGCTCCTGCTTCTCACACATCCTCCACGATTGAAGGGTGCTGCCAGTTTTGTCATCAGAGCCAGTTAAGGCCTGGACTTCCTCAAAGGTGAGGAACGGGGACTTCCTCAAAGGTGAGTGGTGGGCTCAAACCCCAGTGGTTATACTGGCTGGGGCCTGGCTTACCTGCTGAAGTCGGTAGTCCAGCCTCCTGGACAAAAGTCATGCTCCGCCCTCCCAGGGGTCTCCTGCCTCCCTGTGGAGAGGAAGATGCTAGTATGAATGACTCTGTTCTGATGAAGAAACTGAGGTCACAAGACAGGGCTAGGATGGGAATCCAGCATACCTGAGTCAAGCTGATGGAAGGACCAGGCTCCAGCCTGATGCCCACCAGTTCCAGCCTGGGTCTCCTCATCCCCTTTCCCCCTGCCCCTCAGGCTGACCGGGTCTGATGTCAAGCAACCTGCTGTGCTGTCCCCTCTCAGCCCTTGAGTTCCAAATCCCTGACCACCCCCTCTTGTCCCCCTCCCCTCTGTGCTGGGTAATGTTCTGCATACTGGCCGTCCCTGCTCTGACCTGATAGTACTATGTCAGGATTACTGTCCACGGCTCCTACTTAAGCTGAGGGCTTTCAGGGTCCAGACTCAGCACCCTTCACTGCTGGGTCCCTTGGCACAGTGTTCTGAGAGGGTTTGAAGAATGAATGGGGGGAACCAGTCTCATCAAATGGCCACCAGAACGGACTTCTCCAACAGTCCTCAGGTGCCTGAATATCATGAAGCACAGGAGCTGCGCACACCACCTTCCAAGAACTTAGGACTGCCAGTTGTAGGATGCAAATGCCTTCTGGATAGAAACAAGCAGAGACAATCACTTATCAGTAAGCGCCTACACGGGCATGCAGAACAAGGCATTGTGCTGCACAAACAACTGTGTAGACAACCTCGAACTCCCGTTTATCCAGTGACCTCACTGGTAGTCATGAGAAAGTCCTCAGCGTCCAATAGCATGGATATTTGAATATCTTAGGATCACATAGAATTCAGAGGCCTTAGGGTTAAGTCAAAAATTCTATTTATATAGGAAGTACCTACATACAAACTTTCAAATTGTGAACTTTCAAAGATGTGAGCTACCCAGACATCACTGGATCTCCTTTTTCTAGATGGTAGATAGAGTAGGATCCAGCAAGAAATAAGAAACTGTGCCTTCAACATCAGGCATGAGTGAGATCGCAGCTCGCCCTCTGTCTCCTGTTGCTGACGATCCTTCAGCTCTACCGTCTCCCACCTCCTCTCCCATCTCCAGTCAGTAACTCTTCTTGCTTGTTCATTTGATGCCAGCCCCTGTAGGCCAGCTCTTGTACTGTACTTCTGTACATTTCAAATTACTATATTGTCAGATGAAAAATATTTTCTTTACTTTTTTGTTTGTTTTTTATGTATTATGTGTGTCAAAAGGGCCTTCCCAGGTGGTGCTAATGGTAAAGAATCCACCTGCCAATGCAGGAGATGCAAGAGACTTAGGTTCGATTCCTGGGTAGGGAAAATCCCCCGGGGAAGAACATGGCAACCCACTCCAGAATTCTTGCCTGAAAAATCCCACAGACAGAGGAGCCTGGTGGGCTTCAGTCCATGAAGTTGCAAAGAGTTGGACACGACTGAGCACACATATTATAAACCTATAACAGTGCAGTACTATACAGCTGATTGTGTTGGCTGGGTACCTAGGCTAACTTTGTTGGACTTATGAACGAATTAGACTTATGAATGTGCTCTTGGAATGGAACTTGTTCGTATGTGGGGACTTACTGTATAATGTCATTAGTTTCCTACTGCTGCTCTAGCAAATTATCACAAACTTAGTGGCTGAAAATTACACTGATTTATTATCTTGCAGTCCTGGGTAACAGAATTCCCCAGTGGGTCTCACAGGGCTAAAATCAAGGTGTCGCAGAGCTGCGTTTCTGCAGAAGGCTCTAGCAGAGAATCTGCTTCCATACCTCCTCCAGCTGCTAGACACCACTCTCATTTCTTGGCTCATGGCTCCCTGCCAGCCAGCAATCACATCACTCCAACCTCTGCTTCTGTTACCCCCAACTCTATCGCTGACTTTCCTGCCTCCCTCTTTCTCTTATAAGGATCTGTGATTACACTGGAGCCACCTGGATAATGCAGACTAATCTGCCATCTCAAGATCCTTAACTCAATCATGTCTGTGAAGTCCCTTTTGTCACGTAAGTTACGTATTCACAGATTCTGGAGATTAGGATATGGACATCTTTGGCAAGGGGTGTATTATTGTGCCCACCACACCCAGTTTAAGAGTCAAAATGCATCAGGCTATCAGCCTGAGAGGGGTGCTGCACCAGAAGAACTAGGAGGTATGTGAGAAATTTGGCACCAGGGATACGGGCTACTTGACCACGACATTGATATTTTTGTAGTAAGAAGTAATCTGGGGACTTCCCTGGTGGTCCAGTGGCTAAGACTCCATGCTCCCAATGCAGGAGGCCAGGTTCACTTCCTGGTCAGGGAAGTAGATCCCACATCCTGCAACTAAGATTTCACATGCTAAAACTGAAGATCCCACAAGCCACAACTAAAAATCCTGCCTGCTGCAATAAAGATCTGGCATAGCCAAATGAAAATTTTTTTAAAAAAAGAAGTAATTTTTACATGTTTGGTATTTATAATGCTTGTAATCTATTAGATAATTTGATCTTCTAGAATGACAGCCTTTTAACAAATAATTGAAAGTGTAAAATTGGGTAATTTAAACTGAGGGTTTTAGGTTGAACTCTTATCAAGTTTATATACAAAACTAGAACCCATAAGAGAACTTCAAATTCATCATAATTTTTGAAAGTTAAAGTGTTGGTTGCTCAGTCATGTCCAACTCTTTGCGACCCCATGGAATGTAGCCCGCCAGGGTCCTCTGTCCATGGGATTCTCCAGGCAAGAATACTGGAGTGGGTTGTTATTCCCTTCTCCAGGGGATCTTCACTACCCAGGGATTGAACCTGGGTCTCCTGCATTGCAGGCAGATTCTTTACCATCTGAGCCACCAGGGAAGCCATTTTTACTGTTATTTAATTTAAATTTTTTATGAGTTTAACTTAATTGGTTCTAAGGATTACCTAGTAGGAAGGAAGCTCTTCTTGGTTAAGTTAGAAACAGAGTACTAAAATAGGAAGTCTCATTTTTATACAAAGTTTAAAATATTTTAAGATATTTGAGTTTATAGACTGGACCAAACATTATTCCAAGACCTCTCAAAGGAGGTTGTTAAAATTTGCTGCATATAAAGAGAAAAACAAGGTTTGCAAGCTGGACTTAAAGTCTAGAAGCAAACCCCTAGTTTCACTCACCCCTTGGCCCAGAGAGGAGAGGTGTTGTGCAGGGGCAGCCACCACAGCCTGAGGAAAGACTAGAGTGAGATCCCAATGAGCTGCAGAGACCAAGTCTCATCAGAAGGTGCTGGATGGATGCCTCTGGCTGCGATTTTTAAAGTCATATTGGTACTGTTGTTTTGAACTTTTTTTTTTTGTCAGAAAAATCAAATAAGTATATATTTTAGATATAATTTTTTCAGTATAAAAAGGGTAGTTTTAGGATCAAAAAATTAAGTAGAAAAACTATCATGTCAGAATTGAATTAGAGAGGACAGATTTAGATGACTCAGACCCACCTTGCTGATAAAGACAACTTAAAAAAAAACTGGCCATAATATTTTAAATAATCTTAAAAGCATCAAAAAGCTAACCATATATTAAGAAATTGCCCAGCTAGAGAGCCCAGAGTTGGGAGGCCCTCCTGCCATGGTAGAGTTCTCCGATCAGGGAAGAAGCTGAGAAGCTGCACGGGATCTCTGAGATCCTTGAGGTGGGAGTCAGGGAACAGAACTTAGGGCAGAGAACTGGGACTGAGAAATTAAAACACTTCGATTTAAGAGTGAGGGTAGAGGGGCTTCCCTGGTGGCTCAGTGGTAAAGAATCCGCCTGCCAATGGAGGAGACATGGGTCAATCTCTGATCAGAAAGATCCCACATGCCGCAGAACAACTAAGCCCATACGCCACAGCGATTGAGCCTGTGCTCTAAAGCCCGGGAGCCACAACCACTGAGCCCACGTGCCACAGCTACTGAGGCCGTGTGCCCTAGAGCCCGTGCTCCACAACCAGAGAAGCCACCACAATGAGAAGCCCAAGCACTGCAACTCAAGAGTAGCCCCGCTTGCCGAAGCTAGAGAAAAGCCCACACAGAAACGAAGACCCAGCTCAGCCAAAACTAAAAATAAAAAAAAATTTTTTAAACCAATATCAAAGATTAGTTGATTCAAAATTTGATAAACAGTAACTATTTAAAAAAAAAAAAAAAGGAGTAATGGTGGAAATACCCTGGCTGTCCGTCCAGTGGGCTAAAGGTCCAGGTTCAATCCCTGGTTGGAGAATTCAGATTCCGCAAGCCACATGGCATGGTCAAAAAGAAGAAGAAAAGTGTCAGGGTGAACCAGAAACAAATTGGTCTTCACAGATTCCACAGGCTAGCTTTGATATCTGGGTAAGCCATGAGGTCTTCAGCCTTGAAACTGGACTAAGGTGATCATGGGATGCCCTAGACATGGCAGAAGCTAACCAAAATCCTAATTGAAGGATGATGACATCATTTTAGGCCTCAGGTAATTTTTTTTTTTTTTTTGGCCCTATATAGAGGCTTGTGGGATTTTAGTACCCCGAATAGGGACTGAACCTGGGCCCTTGGCAATGAGAATGCAGAGTCCTAACCAATGGACCGCCAGGCAATTCCTTCAAGTAATTTCTAAAGGTTACCTTTCAAACATCCATCCTACTATCGAAGAAAACTAGGCAGGAAAGGTGACAAGACAGCACAACCAATGACCAAATGAAACAGTAGATACTGAGACACAGTGACTGCAGCCATGAAATTAACTTTCTTTGGAAGGAAAGTTATGACCAACCTAGACAGCATATTAAAAAGCAGAGACATTACTTTGCCTACAAAGGTCCATCTAGTCAAGGCTATGGTTTTTCCAGTAGTCATGTATGGATGTGAGAGTTGGATCATAAAGAAGGCTGAGTGCTGAAGAACTGATATTTTCAAACTCTGGTGCTGGAGAACACTTTTGAGAGTCCCTTGGACAGCAACGAGATCAATCCAGTCAATCCCAAAGGAAATCAGTCCTGAATATTCATTGGAAGCACTGATGCAGAAGCTCCAATACTTTGGCCACCTGATGCGAAGAACTGACTCATTGGAAAAGACCCTGATGCTGGGAAAGATTGAAGGCAGGAGGAGAAGGGGACGACAGAGGATGAGATGGCTGGATGGCATCACCGACTCGATGAACATGAGTTTGAGTCAACTTCGGGAGATAGTGAAGGACAGGGAAGGACTGCATTCCATGGGATTGCAAAGCCTGAACTTGGCACCTGAACAACAACAACAACACAACATGATCAGATCACACTATCAAACAAAAGTGCTTGCTGTTTTTCCTCAATGGAATCATGAGTGTGTACGTGTACGTTCATAGGAGAAGGGCTAGAAGAGAGCTGCATGTCAGCCTCCTGCTTGTCACATCCCCTCCATTCACAACTCACACCCTAGGTGACCCTAGGAAGTCTTGATTACACTTGGCTTCCTCTCTTTAAACCTTTGTTCCTGCGGTTCCCTCCATCGGGGGTCCCACACCCAAAGATGGATGCTTGCTGTGCCCTTTCCTACAGGAAGGCTTCCCTACTCCCTCCAGCTAGAATACAGCCTTTTCTCCTTTTTCATCTTCCTCTCTTAGAACCCTCCTTATCCCCCTGCCTCGTGTTTTGGGTGGTTGTGTTCCTGCCTTTCTCCTCTTTGGGGGCTGGGCCTGAGGTGGCTGCTGTTTTCACCCTACATATCCTCTGCTCAGTACTGAGCACTTTGGAGGACGACCACTGAGGGATGGGGACAGGCTTGCTAAGGCTCTTGAGCACGTTTGTCAAGGTCCTGCCTCTGTCACCTGGACCTGGGTTTCGAGGTAAGGAAACCCACAGGTCCTTCACTTCCACCCAAGCTCACACATGGATGGCCACATGAAGACATATTCCATTAGTGTTCGCACATTCAGCGTGCTTGCATACATCTAGGAGTGTGTATTGCTCAGCGGCTGGGGAAAGCAGGCACATTTAGCCCCATTTGACAGGTGGGAGACTGAGGCTTAAGGAGGTGAGTAAGATAGCCCAATGCTTATCAAGCCTGGGTGTGCCTAGAAATCACCTGGGAACTTTTATTTATTTCTTTATTTTAAAATATTTATTTAGCTGTGCCAGGTCTCAGTTGCAGCTCTCGGGACCTTTAGTTGCAGACTATGCAATCCAGTTCCCTGACCAGGGATTGAATCCAGACCCCCTGCATTGGGAGTGCAGAATCTTAGCCACTGAACCGTTATGGAAGACCCGAGTTTTTAAAAAAAATTAAGTCTGAATCTCTCTGAGTAGAGCCCAGGTGATTCTAAGATATAACCAAGTTTGAGAACCATCGGACAAGTTCATGGCCCATAACTGGTTGGAAGTAGAACCAACACAAAAATTCTACATCTTAAGGGAATACTCCTCCTTTCTTCCCAAGAACTGGGGTGGTTCTTGGACCATAGGCTCTTTGGGGTCTCACAAGCTGCAAGGAAGTGCAGGGCATGTGGGCCCTACAGACAGGCTTGGCTTCTATAAGGCCAACATGCTCCCTCCATGTCCTGCTCTGACTCCAGAACTCGGGTCCAGACAGCCAAAGCCCAGGGGACAGTGGGTGACTCAGACACTTCCTGTTTTCTTGGCTATAATGACAAGGGGGTGGAAGCAGCCCGGGCTGGGGTTCATGGCCTAAGAGAGGGGTCTTGGAGCGAGGAGGAGGTGGGAGTGAGCGTCCCTTTCCCTGAGATGTGGAAGGGCTGAGCTGAGCAGAGCCACATGGGGTGAAGAGGAGGCAGTTCATTAGGTGGCCAGGTTAGCAAAGGGAGGGAGGGTTGGGGCCTGGGTTTCCTTAAAATGTGAAGATTTTGTGAGTCCTCGGAGGTTGAAAGAGAGCCCTGTGGTTCTGTCTGAATGATTGGTTCAGGCAAGCTGGGAGACTGAATAGGTCAGGAGATGTCCACACAGGGAGGCCAAGGACCCGGGTTGTCCTGGCCCTGCCCTGCCATGAATTACTGTGTGACCCCCAGCACAGCCCTGGGCCATTCCAAGCCCCTGCTTTCTCTTCTATGAAATGCAGAGGGGCTGAACTCTGAGAAATACTGAGATTCTAAGAAAAACCCTAAACTCTCTCAGCCATCAGAACACTGTATATTCTCCAGGGCACTTTTTATTTGCATAATTTTGATTTCAAGTCAGACAATAACCCTGCGAAGTAGATGGGGAAAGTATTATGATTACCTGGTAGCTATAGATGATCAAGGAGACCAAGGAATATGTGGCCAAGGGTGTGTGGGAATGGGGACCTGAATGCTCCTGGTGGCCCAACTGGATCACTCGCTTCCTTAGAGGACAGCAATCTGGGGGTCCCTGGTGGCTCAAATGGTAAAGAGTCTGCCTCAATGCAAGAGACCTGGGTTCAATCTCTGCATCAGGAAGGTCCCCTGGAGAAGGGAATGGCTACCCACTCCAGTATTCTTGCCTAGAGAATTTCATAGACCGAGGAGTCTGGCGGGCTATAGTCCATGGGGTTGCAAAGAGTCAGACATGACTGGGCAACTAACACACATGAAAAATTGGACATATTTGAATCATGGCTTCAATCATCTCCCTGCTGGGATCACTCTTAGAAAGTGACCTTAAATTCAGAAAAAGTTGATTGGTTAGGAAGATATTCACTAAACTGGATTTTATATTAATGAGAAGTTAAACATAGCCCAGACATCCAGCAATAGAAAACTGGAGACTGTAAAAAAGTGCATTATTAGCTACCTTTGTCTGAGTAGCAAGTTACTCTCAAACTCTGTGGCTTAACTAATGAGAATTTGTAATCTCAGTTTCTGTGGTTCAGGAATCCAGGAACTGGGCTGGATGCCTCTGGGTCAGGGTCTCTCAGGAGGCTGCGATCTAGGAGTGGACTGGGGCTGCAGTCATCCCAAAACTTGCCTGCGAGAGCATCCACTTCCAAGTTCACTCCCCTGGCTGTTCACAATCTCAGGTCTTTGCTGGCTCATCAGTTTCTCATCTTGTGGGCTCCTCCAGAGCATAGCTCACAACACGGCTGCTGGCTTTCCTGAGGGCAAGTGAGTGACCTGGAAGGCAATCAGTCCTCCTGCGACTTGACCCTGGGAGTGACCTCTCCTCACTTCTGCCTTATTCTCTTCCTTAGAAGTGGGTCACTAGGTCTAGACCAGGTTCAAGGGGAAAAGATTACACAAGCATCCTGAGAATATCCAGGAACTATAGGGGAAGGAAGAATTCTCCTGACCCTCTTAGGGTCCCTGAATGAGTCAGAAAATTAAACTGACAATAACAGGAGAAAAGCATGCCCGTAGAGTTAGACTTTTATGTGACATGAGCCTGTACAAGGAAATGAAGACCTGAAAAAAAAGCCCTGAGTGCTTTTATGTTGGGTTTCATGAAGAGTGGGCAGTTGTATAGGGATGCTGAAACCGTTTACCTCAGATTGGGACTGGGACTGGGACTCGAACTCATGTGCTGGGACTCAAACCCAGCCGAAACCCTGCTTGGGATGCAAACCCATGTCACTGGGACTTAAACCCAGCCAAAACCCAGACAACAGAGGATGAGATGGTTGGATGGCATCACTAACTCAATGGATATGAGTTTGAGTAAACTCTGGGAGTTGGTGATGGACAGGGAAGCCTGGCATGTTGCAGTCCATGGAGTTGCAAAGAATTGGATGCGACTGAGTGACTGAACTGAACTGAACTCCCCAAAATTGTTTGAATAATCCTCCCACTCGTTAGCATATGAAATTACCCAGCTTACAAAAACTAATTACACCATACTTCGTGGCCTCAATTGCCCTCTACGATGGCCCACAGTCTATCTGGGCAGAGTGCTTCTCGCTGAATCTGAATAAATCTACTTCTTACCTATCACTTTGTCTCTCACTGAATTCTTTCTGCAATCAGACATCAAGAACCTGAGCTTCTGTAGGTCCTGAAACCAGGTACCATTAGTACCTGGTTCAGTTCAGTTCAGTCGCTCAGTCATGTCTGACTCTTTGCGACCCCATGAATCGCAGCATGCCAGGCCTCCCTGTCCATCACCAACTCCTGGAGTTCACCCAAAGTCACGTGCATTGAGTCATTGATGCCATCGAGCCATCTCATCCTCTGTTGTCCCCTTCTCCTCCTGCCCCCAATCCCTCCCAGCATCAGTACCTGGTTAGTTAGTTAGTTTAGTCGCTCAGTCGTGTCCAACTCTTTGCAACCCCATGAATTGCAGCACACCAGGCCTCCCTGTCCATCACCAACTCCCGGAGTTCGCTCACGTCCATCGAGTCGGTGATGCCATCCAGCCATCTCATCCTCTGTCATCCCTTTCTCCTCCTACCCCCAATCCCTCCCAGCATCAGAGTCTTTTCCAGTGAGTCAACTCTTCGCATGAGATGGCCAAGGTACTGGAGTTTCAGCTTTAGCATCATTCCTTCCAAAGAAATCCCAGGGCTGATCTCCTGGTTAGTTAGTGTTAATTCCTCAGTTGCATCCGACTCTTTGTGACACCATGGAGTAGCTGCTTGCTCCTTGGAAGGAAAGCTATGACCAACCTAGAGAGCATATTAAAAAGCAGAGACATTACTTTGCCTACAAAGATTTGTCTAATCAAAGCTATGGTTTTTCCAGTAGTCATGTATGGATGTGAGAGTTGGACTATAAAGAAAGCTGAGTGCCGAAGAATTGATGCTTTTGAACTGTGGTGTTGGAGAAGATTCTTGAGAGTCCCTTGGACTGCAAGGAGGTCAGACTAGTCCATCCTAAAGGAAATCAGTCCTGAATATTCATTGGAAGGACTGATGCTGATGCTGAAACTCCAATAGTTTGGCCACCTGATGCAAAAAACTGACTTATTTGAAGAGACCCTGATGCTGGGAAAGATTGAAGGCAGGAGGAGAAGGGGACAACAGAGGATGAGATGGTTGGATGGCATTACTGATTCTATGGACATGAGTTTGAGTAAGCTCTGGGAGTTGGGAAGCTCTGGGACAGGGAAGCCTGGTGTGCTGCAGTCCATGGGGTCGCAAAGAGTCAGACGCAACTGAGCGACTGAACTGAACTGAAACTTAACTGATTTTCTGGCCTGGGGGCTGAGGGGGTGGGTAGAAAGGAGTCCAGGCCTCACATCTGTCCTTGAGCCTGTCTGAGCAGTAAGAGTTGGCTTAAAACTCAACATTCAGAAATCTAAGATCATGGCATCTGGTCCCATCACTGCACGGCAAATAGATGGTAAACAATAGAAACAGTGAGAGACATTATTTTGGGGGGCTCCAGCCATGGTGACTGCAGCCATGAATTAAAAGACACTTGCTCCTTGGAAGACGACCAACCTAGACAGGATATTAAAAAGCAGAGATACTACTTTGCCTACAAAGATCTGTCTAGTCAAAGCTATGGTTTTTCCAGTAGTCATGTATGGATGTGAGAACTGGACTATAAAGAAAGCTGAGTGCCAAAGAATGATGCTTTTGAACTGTAGTGTTGGAGAAGACTCTTGAGAGTCCCTTGGACTGCAAAGAGATCCAACCAGTCCATCTTAAAGGAAATCAGTCCTGAATATTCATTGGAAGGACTGATGTTGAAGCTGAAACTCCAATACTTTGGCCACGTGATGCGAAGAACTGACTCATTTGAAAAGACCGTGATGCTGGGAGGAGGAGAAGGGGATGACAGAGGATGAGATGGTGAGATGACAGAGGATGAGATGGTTGGATGGCATCACCAATTCGATGGACATGAGTTTGAATAAGCTCTGGGAGTTGGGGATGGACAGGGAAGCCTGGCGTGCTGCAGTCCATGAGGTAGCAAACAGTCGGACTTAACAGAGCGACTGAACTGAACTGAACTGAGCAGTAAGATGCCATAAATTCTCCCACCGGGGTAGCCTCATGGGTGTGTTTCAGGCCAATCTGAACCACTTCTAATCTTACTGCATATTCCTGGGTTTATCGGAGCCCTAGGCTTTGGGGTTGGGGGTGATTCTGAGAGCAGCAATGTTTTGGGGAGGATTTGGTATATAGGGGGTGGTAACAGAAGTAGTGTCCCAGAGGAAAAAGGGAAGGCTGTTGACACAGTGGAAAAACACCTGAAAGTTGGAGTCTTAGACCCTGGTCATGCTGGTCATTTGAGTATGACTCTTTCAAGCCTCAGTTTTCTCATCTATAGAATGGGATGCGAGTGAGTAATGTGGCCCTTCCTCATTTAATAGGAGTGAGATATATTATGCACAGAAATGTATTTTTGTAAACTGTAAAGTTATGGATCAGTGATGGTTTCTTCAGGGACTAACTAGAGCAAATACACCCACCCCTCTTGCCACTGAGCTCCCAACAGGAGTCAAGTCCTTCCCCAACCATGAGCAGAAGGCAGGGTTGGGTCCCCACATACTGAGCCACAGTTTCATCTCATCTCTGACTGGTTATGTTAGGTAAATGTTGGTGTTGAGTATACTTCAGTTAAAAAGAATGAGGTTATCTCTAAAGAAAGACAACTTGGCAACATCTATTGAAAGCACAATTGACCCAGCAATTCCATGTTGAGGAATAGATATACACACACGGTGGAGAAGGCGATGGCACCCCACTCCAGTGCTCTTGCCTGGAAAATCCCATGGACGGAGGAGCCTGGTGGGCCGTAGTCCATGGGATCTCGAAGAGTTGGACACAACTGAAGCGACTTAGCAGCAGCAGCATACACACATGGGAATGAAATTACATGAACAGAAATATTCATTGCAGCATTCTTTGTGAGAGCAAAGCATTGGAAAGAAAAAAAATGTCCCTCCACAGGGGACTGGTAAGATCAATCATGGACCATCCATACAATGGAGTGCTGGGAAGGCATTAAAATGAATGAGGCAGTGCTGGGTGCACTGATCCAGAAAGGTCTCCAACATACATTATAAAATTTAAAAAAAAAAAAAAAGTTGCCAAACACTTCCCAGTCTAGCTCCACTAATGTAGAACATCAAACAAAGCAACTTGTATATCCCCAATTTGCATGAAAAGAGTGAGGAAATGCAGGGAGGGACAGTGGCCAGTTGTCAGAAGTGGCCACCTAGGAGAGGGATGGCGGGAGAAAGGGACAAGGAAAAGGACTTTACCCTTTTTTACTCCACATATTTCAGAGATGGTTGCCATTTCTTTGAAATGTGAATATATTCATGTATTTTCTGTATGATTTTTGTAAACTTAAAAACACATATATTTAAATAAATATATATTTATATAATATATAGATTACATATGTTTATATGTTTATAGGACTTCCCTGGTGGCTCAGACAGTAAAGAATCTGCCTGCAATGCAGGAAACCCAGGTTCGATTTCTGGGCTGGGAAGATCCTCTGGAGAAGGGAATGGCAACTCACTCCAGTATTCTTGCCTGAAGAATTCCGTGAGCCTAGGAGCCTGGTGGGCAACAGTCCCTGGGGTCACAAAAAGTCAGACACAACTCAGCTACTAACACACATATATGTTTACATGGGGTTCCCAAGTGGCGCTAGTGGTAAAGAATCTGCCTGTCAATGTAGGAGACAAAAGACAGGGCTTGGATCCCTGGGTTGGGAAGATCCCCTGGAGGAGGCATGGCAACCCACTCCAATATTCTTGTCTGGAAAATCCCACGGACAGAGGAGCCTGGTGGGCTACAATCTGTGGGGTCGAAAAGAGTTGGGGGTCGAAAAGAGTTGGGGGTCGAAAAGAGTCACTGAAGTGACTTAGCATGCACGGATATATTTTTATATAAGCCTTAGAATCTTTCACTATCTTTGACAGTTTGGATCCCTGGCTGTTTCAGAAAGCTTCTGCTCCCATCTCTGGTATCCGTGGGTACTTCTTCCTTAGGAGGGAGAGACCACCATGGTTCAGCAAGACTGCCTATGGAGAAGGACCCAGGCTCCCCTCTTCCAAGACGGCACCTTATCCCAGGCGATATGCTCCGTGTAGTGCCGAGGCCTGTCAGACCGGGACCCCAGCCCCTGCCTCAGGTCTACTCCCTGCCCTTGGAAAACCCTCGAGCTTATTCTCACACCTTCTGTGCGAGGATGAGGGAAAACAAAGCAGCCAAGAAAACCTTCATTCCTTAAATAGTGGTCAATGCTAGATAAAAACAGACAAGATTAGAGGCTAGTAAAGAGGCAGACTCTAATCATTCTCCTAAACAGAGATGAAATGAGGTCTGCCTGTTTTGTTTTGTTGGGCGGGGAGGGGGAGGGATTTTTTTTTAATTTCCTTTTTTGGCCACACCGCAAGGCATGCTAGTTTTCCCACCAGGGACAGAACTGTGCCCCCTGCATTGGAAGCATGGAGTCTTAACCACTGGACCACTGGGAAGTTCCCGTCTTGCATGGTCTGGAAGACAGACCTAAAGAATGTTCTGAGGAAAGAAAAACCGAAGAGGTTTCTCCCACACTTTCACTGAGACTTCCCCCACCCTCTCCATCCCATATTCTCACCCACGCTGCCCTCCATGATCTGGAAGCTGAAGGCTTGTCTGGGGGTCTTCAGCAGCCGGCCAGGGGCTCCCCACATGTGAAGTTGAGGGATAAAATGCAAGGCGGGACCTGGGAAATCACCGGCAGAGGAGCCCAGAGCAAAGAGCTCCGGTGGGAAAGCGCTGGTTGGCTGGGCAGTCTGGTTCCGGGTGCATCACCATCATGGTTGCTTATTCACAGGTGCCAGCTTCCAGCCATCCAAGAGCGCTATTCAGACTGCCATCCCCTCCCCAACTTCTGCCCTGCAGGGTTCCTGGGCGGCAAGGCCACTGGTGAGGGGGCTCCTTTGGTTTGGAATTGATGGTTTCACTGCCAATGCCAGTGTCTGGACAAGAAAAGAATTCTTCCTGTGTGTGTGTGTGTGTGTGTGTGTACACATGCATACTCTACACACAGTTTCATACTCTGTGGATAGGGTGTCAATTCATTCCAGATTTACTGGAACAGCCTCAATTCCACATATTTGGCCACCACAGACCGTTGAAATATCTTGAAAATTCCACTATGATTATTTATGCAGAAATCCTTCAGTCTTGTTCCAAAAAAAGGATTTGAGAACCAGCTTGTAGAGTTGTATATACCTCAGCAGGATTTAAAAATAACAGACAAGGAAATCGGGGAGAAGGGAGAGCAAGATGACACAGAAACGCATAACTCATGTCCTGTGTACATGCTGGAGTCAGGCCACAAACATATCTCAGAATTTCCAAGCAGCCAGAAGTAAGAGGGAAAGAAGATGACATGGATTCTTGCTTCTGAGACCCATGGGAATTTCCCCCAAAGCCCTCAGAAAAATGCAGCGTGACTCAGAGTTAGAAAGAAACAAATTCATGTTCCATATCTTAACAGTGGTTTGGTTACACGTGACTGCATCTGTCAAAACTCACAGAATAATGCATTTAAGATTTGTGCATTTCACTGCAAATTTTACCTCAAAAAAGAAAAGAACCATAACATGGTTAATGATATGCCTACTGAAGGGTTTAAGGATGAAGTGACCTGATGCGCTCAGCTTACTTTTGAAATACATCCAAAAGGTAAGTTGAATTGCTGGGTGAAGAGAGGAAAAGAGAGGTGGACGTGTGATAAAGCAAGGATAATCTCAGCAGTGGGCACAGGGTCTGGGCAATATAATTCTTTCCACTTTTCTGTGTGTTTGCACATTTTTATTAATAAAAGATAGGGAGGGGCTCAGAGAAATGAAGTGGGCCATCAACACTCAGAATATAAAAGACCCTGGGTTTTGTTAGCCAGAGTTAGCAGCAGCCTCAGAATCCCCTGACCCCTTAGGCAACTTGCCCTCAGGCGGTGACTGAGGTTCTGGGGTACAGAGTTTTGGCCTCAACAGACAGAGAGGCCTGACTCCTGCAGAGCCCACATCCCGGAGGGATTTTGGTATCTCCCAGACAAAGCTCTCAGATCATGGAAAGCCCTTGTCAGACCATCAGGGAGCATCTCCCCTCTGAGGCTCTGTGCCTCACCAAAGGGCCCTTGTGAGTGGTCAAGGTGGACTTCAGCCTTCATGATATGATGGCATCAATGACAGATGTGGTTTGGTGATTTTGTTTTTGTTTCATTTTATTTCATTTTATGCCACACCACAAGGCTTGTGTGATCTCAGTTTCAGGACAGGGGATTGAACCTGGGCCACGGCAGTGAAAGAGCCGAATCCTAAACACTAGTGTGTGTTCGTTTCTCAGTTGTGTCTGACTCTTCGTGGTGCATGGACTGCAGCCCGCCAGGCCCCTCTGTCCATGGGATTCTCCAGATAAGAATACTGGAGTGGGTTGCCATTCGCTTCTCCAGGGGAATCTTCCCGACCCAGGGATCGAACCCCGGTCTCTTGCATTGCAGGCAGATTCTTTACATCTGAGCTAGCAGGGAGCTCCCATGGAGATGTTTTTTTGAGGCTTTTGCCTACACCTATCATTTCATTTAATGCTTAAAGACCTTATGAAGCAGGTACTATTGTCATCCCCATTTGTGTATGAAAAATGGCTCTGAGAAATTCAATAACCTGTATGGAACACTCAGCTGGCAGATGCTGAGCAGGGATTCAAAGATATATTTGACTGTAGTGTCTCTGATCCTAACCGATACCCTCTTCTGCTCCACAGGCCACTCTTTCTCCAGGGGTTTGTCACAGAGGACTTGTCTGCTCCATCCTCAGAAGAAAGCTCAGGAGAAAGTCTGACTTGGGCGCAGAAAACCAAGCACCTCACTCCTGTCCCTGTACTTCCCAGATCAACTCCACACCCCACGATGGACTTCCTTCCCCAACGCTCCCTGCAGATAGATATACACACATATACACATAGACAGACACACACCAACCAATCCCCTGATGGGCTCAACCAAGCCCATTCTCATCCCTGCAAATTGCCCCCTCCACCTCAGCCCAGTTCCTGCAGAGACAAGACACCCTGAAAACAGCCTGTCACCCCTTTAATGAACTCCAGAGCTGAAGAAGACTCCAGACAGCTGGTAGCCAGATAGAGGGTAGATGGGACCTAGAGACCCCTTTCCTCCCCAGAGAGAGAAGGATTGACTCCTAGGGCCAGGAAAGAGAATGACTGGGCCCCGGTTGTCATCAGGGTGCACCCTTAAATAGTAGCTCTTGTTCTAAGTAGGGAGCCTCAGTCACTGTTACCGGATCCCACAGCCACTTCCTGGTGGCATGGAGGAATCTGGTTTCCTGAATCCCCAGTGTCCTTCCCACACCTGCCCTTTGATTCCCTCTGAAGGATCCTGAGGTATAGAGCGGGTTGAGCTGAGCCTCTCCCATCCCCACACCCACTTTGACCCTGTGCCTGGGACCCATCAGTGCTCCCCAGCATGAAAGACCAGACATTTTGCTTTTACCACATCCCTTCCTGAAAGACATGGAGCTTAGATCCTAGCCTGGGCCCTACGGAGGCTCTTGGCAGAGGGCACCCCACCTCTGCAACCCCTTGCAGGGAAGAAGGAGGGGGAAGCTACAGAAGCCCACCCATCCCCAACACACCTCACCTTCAGCCAGGCCTGGCCTCCAGGACCTTCAGAATACTCCCCACCCCACCTCTACCCCTCACACATGCCTGAGGAAGGGGTTCTATCATGGTTGCTCCAAGCCTCTGGCAGGGCCCGAGAAGCCCCGGGTGGGATGGGATTGGGGGCAGAAAGGAGGGTGGTGGTCACCCAGCCCTGAGGCCCAAGTCCTTCCAGCTTGGAGCCTGTGGGGAGAATGGAGGTCAGACAGTGGAGACTGGGTCTGCAGACAGACCCCAAGCAGCCAGGGCTGTGCCAGGATGGCCAGCCCCTCCCCCAACACAAACATGAGGCCCCTGGCTCTCAGAGAAGGGGGAGCATTTTTCAGAGATGACATCAGGTCTTAAAGTTTTATGTTTCCTGCCAACCTCAGCCTGGAGAGCAGGGTCCTCAGGGCCCACAGGCCTGGAGAGGCAGGCAGTGGCACCAGTGCACACAGTGTACCCCCTATTTCAGACCCTCACAGCCCTCCACCCACAGAAGAGATGGCCGTGGGGATGAGGTCCAACGATCTGCTCACCTGAGGACACAGTTCTGCCTGGTCAGTGCAGGACAGATGTGAGGGGAGAGAAGGTACCAGGCTGCCAGGTCCCCAAACACCCCTCAGAGCCTTTGCTCATACTGTTACCTCTGTCAGTTCCCACACCTCCCTGCTCCACACCATCCAGCAAGTGCCTCCACATCCTTCAAGTATCTTGTCCAGTGTCCCTTCCAGTGAAGCTAGCCCCACCTCCCTGAGCCTCTACAGTTCTGTCCATCCTTCCACTAGAGCCCTGACCACGAGTACAGCTTTCCTTCTCCATCTTGCCCCCTTCCCCACAAGACCCTGAATCCCTGGGGGGGCTCAGACAAAGTCCCATTTCACTCTGGCAGAAAGAAATTAATCAACCACAAAAGCGTAGGAACTGCCCAGTTATGGAGCCACAGGGGGGATTAGCTGAAGGCACGGAGGCTAGTGGTTCAGTGATATGCAGGGAGTTGGGGTGAGGGAGTGGGTAGTGAGAGCACAAGTTGGGAACACCTAGTGAAGGAAGCATGGGGCAGGGATTGGCAGCCTGGGTTGGGAGCAGGAGGTGCTGAGACCCCAGGGAGGTGGGTAATTTTTTGTTTTTTTTTTTTTTTTGTTTAATAGTTATTTACTTGGCTATGTTCCTTGGAAGGCAAGTTATGACCAACCTAGACAGCATATTAAAAAACAGAGACATTACTTTGCCAACAAAGGTCCGTCTAGTCAAGGCTATGGTTTTTCCAGTGGTCATGTATGGATGTGAGAGTTGGACTATAAAGAAAGCTGAGGGCAGAAGAATTGATGCTTTTGAACTGTGGTGTTGGAGAAGACTCTTGAGAGTCCCTTGGACTGCAAGCAGATCCAACCAGTTCATCCTAAAGGAGATCAGTCCTGGGTGTTCATTGGAGGGACTGATGTTGAAGCTGAAACTCCAATACTTTGGCCACCTGTTGCGGAGAGCTGACTCATTTGAAAAACCCTGATGCTGGGAAAGATTGAAGGCAGGAAGAGAAGGGGACGACAGAGGATGAGATGGTTCTCTGGCATCACCAACACAATGGATATGGGTTTGGGTGGACTCCGGGAGTCGGTGATGGACAGAGAGGCCTGGCGTGCTGCGGTTCATGAGGTTGCAAAGAGTCGGACACGACTGAGCGACTGAACTCACCTGAATTTGGCTGTGTTGGGTTGCAGCATGCAACTCTTAGTTGTGATATGTAGGATATAGTTCCCTGACCAGGAACTGAAGCTGGGCCCCCTATATTGGGGTCATAGAGTCTTAGCCAATGGATCACCAGGGAAGTCTCATGTTTTCTTTTTTTTTTTTTTTTGGTATTTTTTATTTTTTTGGCCACCCCAAGAGGCTTACAGGATCTTAGTTCCCTGACCAGGGATCAGCCCATGGTAGTGAAAGTCTCTAACCACAGGACCGCCAGAGAATTTCTCGGAAGTCGTGATTGAATGAGTGAGTGAGTAAAGGAATGAATGAGGGATCCAAAGAGAGGAAGGATAAGTGGGATAACCAAACTTACCTTCTACAGTGAACTCTGTCTGGCTGGGGAGGGGTGGAGACAGAGACAGATGCTCTCACATGACACTCCCTACCCAGCCACCTGGAGTTTCACAGGTTAAGGTGGGCTGGAGGTGATGCATCAGGTCCAGAAGGGACCAGGGGACTGGGTGGCCTCCCCTTTACCCTGGGAGGGGGCTGACTGGATGCCCCGGGCCCAGGGCCAAGCTGCTGGGCTGCTGACTCAGGCCCTGCTGGCCAGCTCAGCATTCCTGCCCTCCCGACTGAATTGGGGCTATTGAAGCTCTTTGTAGGGGGGTTAGGCCACTGGTCACACCCCCAACCCAGAGCCTTCGCTGCACTGAGGGCTCTGCTGTCAGGAAAGGGGGCACACAGGCACTAGGGGCCAGCTGGAGAGTGCCCTGGACACCAGCTGCTACTCTGGGGGTGTCTGGGACCAAGGACAATCCAGGTAAGCTGACTAGGCTGGGTCAGAGAGGGGAGTCCAGGGGAAGGGAATTGCCTTGACCCTTAGGACTGAAGACCCTGGGATGGTGATGCTTCTCATGACCCCCGGCTCAGGGAGGGGTCTGTCTCTCTGTATAGGCTGCACTGTGTACATGGGGTGCTGCAGGGGTTCTGTGGGTTGTTCTGCCTCCCCCATCAGACTAGAGCATCCCTAAGCCAGAGTGGTTTTCCCATTGGGTTGAAGCCATCACAGAGTATATGTTGGGTCTCCCCCATCAGACACGGACACGGGGTGGTTTGAAGCCTTGCCCATCAGACCCAGAGCTTCCCAAGCCCAGTCTTTGTCCTCCTGAGTATCTAACTTGAGGATTGTATCTGGAGCCCAGTCTCAGCCTGTGCTGGTGTGTCCCAGCAAAACCACAGAGAACCTGCCCCCCAAAGAGCCAATGCTTTATTAGATAAAGTGCCCCCACCCAGTCCCACCTCCTCCTCTCTTGTCTTTGCCCTCAAGCCAGGATCTGCACCCCCTACCCCGAGTCCTGGCTGCTGGGGCTTGACAGCTGTCAGATGTGCTTTTTCAGGTATGGGGGAGGGCCAGGTGCCATGAAGCCAGAGCGGGTTGTTACTCTTTGCTGGGCGCTACTGCTGGTGTCCGGGCTGGGGGCCGCCGGGAAGGAGTCCCCAGAGGAGGCCTCCTTCTACTATGGAAACTTCCCACCTGGTATGTCCACCCTCCAGTTACTCTGTCCGTCTGTCCATCTGTCTGTCAGCTTGCCCACACTGGCTGACCTGTCTGAGTTTCGGTGTTTCAGCTTCCTTATAGGTAGGATGGTGAAAATAACTCCATGTAGTTGTTCTGAAATAAAAGTTCCTAACAGATTTTTAAAATTTTTATTGGAGTGCAGTTGCTTTTCAGTCTTATGTTAGTTTCTGCTGTATAGCAAAATGAATTAGTTATATGTATACATATATCCCTTCTTTTTTGGATTTCCTTCCCATTTAGGTCACCACAGAGCACTGAGCAGAGCTCCTTATGCTATACTGAAGTTTCTCATTAGTTATGTGTTTTAAATACAGTGTTGACAGTGCCTAACATATGTTTTTTAAGTTACTATATAGACAGTAAATGCCAATCAGAGCTAAAATAGTGCAGATAATGCTTTTAACGCATAATGTCTCTCCCCTCCCCCTGCCACACATGCTCCCACCCCTACCCCTAGGGAGATAGGGCAGGCTGCCAGGGAGGGGGCTTGTCCTGTGGTCCTGGAGACACAGCTCAGGATCCGTCCTGGATGGGGAGTGGGAGAGGGCTCAGGGCCCAGCTTGGGGTCTCCCCCTGCAGGCTTCTCCTGGGGTGTGGGCAGTTCCGCCTTCCAAACTGAGGGTGCCTGGGACCAGCATGGCAAAGGGCCCAGCATCTGGGACACCTTCACGCACAGCGGGAAGGGGAATGTGCTCGGGGACGAGACAGCAGACGTAGCCTGCAACAGTTACTACAAGGTCCAAGTGAGTAATGGGTGTGTGTGCACGTGTGTGACTGAGCATCACCTAGCAAGAGCTGGGAGGGACATACTGAGGGAGCCCACGTGACAATGTCAACCAGGTGCTCTGTGAACGCCCTCAACCCTGATACAGCTGGGCAGGGAGGGGCTGGTGGTGACTGGGGCTTGGGGAGGGGGTGCCAGGATATGGGAAGGGATGTGGGATGTAGAAGGAAAAGAAAGCAGGCTCCACCTGAGCCAGGGCCTTAGTCCAAGGGATGGGCAGCGGAAGGGCCGAGGCCTTGGCCCTAGGGCCTACAGGCTGTCGTGGCCCCTGTATGGGAGTTGGCCCCATGGAGACAGTGGGACCAGCTCATCCTCTCTCCCTCTGCCCAGCACCCACTTCCCTCTCTGGACTGGGGGTCCAGAACCCCAGTGGAATTCTCAGAGCACCCCCATATCCTGCCTTTTACTCTACTCCTGGCATAGCCCCAGGAGGCGGCAGGGGGAGGTGGCATCACCCCCGCTGTGTAGATGCGGAGCGTGGCCAGGAGGCGCCCTGGCAGGGCCCGGCTGACCCAGCCGCACCCACCCGTGTGTGCACAGGAGGATGTCGCTCTGCTGAGGGAGCTGCATGTCAGCCACTACCGCTTCTCCCTGTCCTGGCCCCGGCTCCTGCCCACGGGCATCCGAGGTGAGCTAAGGCCACCCTATCCCTGCCCCAGAGCGGCCTCTTTTGGTCACGTTGGCTTGGTGGGGACACCACAAGTCCTGGGTGGGGAGAACAGCCCACAAGCACAGCTTCCCCAGCAGCGTCTCTCACGGGTTCCAAAGGTAGCTGGGCTCAGAAGTCCCCAACCTTTTTGTCAGCAGGGACTGGTTTTGTGGAAGAATTTTCCACAGATGGTTTTGGGGATGGTTCTGGGATGATGCACACAAGTACATTTACTGTGCGCTTTCCATTTTTATTACATCAGCTCCATCTCAGATCATCAGGCATTAGAGCCTCGAGGTTGGGGACCCCTGGCTGGACTCCCAGGAGTAGCTATTCCACCATCTGAGACCCAAGTGCTGGTGGACTGAGTGTGCCTCAGGCCTGCCGAAAGCTCCAGGGTTCCGGCATAGTGTACTGCAGAAGGCCAGCATCCTTTCTCATCACGTCTCTTTATTTCCCCTTCAGCTGACGGGGTGAACAGGAAGGGAATCCAATTCTACAGTGACTTCATCGATGCCCTTCTGAAGAGCAACATAACCCCCATCGTGACCTTGCACCACTGGGATCTCCCACAGGTGAGGCTGTGCAGGTTCAGAGGCCCAAGGGGCAGCTCAGCTCAGCAGGAGGGAGCCTGCTCTGGGCACTTGGGATGGCCAAGGTGGGGGCAAAGCCTGGAGTCTGGGCTCTGGCTCAAGATAGAAAGATGGCAGGAAGTGAAGAAGAAATCTCTCAACTTACCCATGGCAGGGAGGTCACACTGATTTAACTGATGTTTATAATAAGTGCTAAGGGCAGATTCTGATGTTTTGCAAAACATTTAACCTAGAAGCAACAACTCAAACTTACAAAGAAAGAAGTCTCTTTTGAGTAAGAGTTCATGGAATTAACAAGTTTGTTTAGCCTTTCTTTCCCTAGTTTGTTAGAATTAGCACTGTTTGTGCTCGTATATGAGCACCCTTGGGACTTTCCTGGCAGTCCAGTGGTTAAGACTCGGTGCTCCCAATGCAGGGGGCACAGGTATGATTACTGGTCAGGGAATCAAGATCCCACATGCCAAAAAATATATAAATTAATAAAAAATTTTACAAAAGACGAGCACCCCCACCCTCCCAAGTGATCTCTGTAAGAACCTCACTGTTAGACATCACCATTCAAGAAGTTTTTTCATTTGTTCAACAAGGCTCCTCAGAGCCCAGCTGGCAGAGGAGTTGTTTCTGTACCTCCCGTGACACACGGTGGTGGGAGGTCAGAGGGCAAGACATTGGCTTCAGGGCGGTGTGAGGGAGAAGATGGAGTTCCATCGATGCTTTGGCGGGTTGGGCGTGAGGTGGGAGGAAGGCCTCTGAGCTGGGGCTGGGGTTGTAGAGCAGGCTTTGGGGAGGTGAACTGGAAACCACCTTCCAACTTCTTCCCTGGTTAATCACTGTCACTGCCCCTTTGGCATTCCCACAAACCCTCCAAGACGAGTTCAGTAGGCAATCCTGATGGAGCGATGAATCTTGGGGAAACCTTGCATGATGAGCAGATGCCCTTGGGTGGGAGAGAGCCCTTCCCTGAAGGAAGCAGAACTGCTCTCATGACAGAGGCTTCTGGGAGGTTTCTGAGACCTGATTGGCCCTCAAAATTCTAACCAGAGTTCCCACTCCCAGCATTGTGTCTTATTTCTTCTTATAATCAAGATTCTTTTCTCATGATCAGACCTCTTTCCTCTGGCAGTTTTTCGTAAATACTCATTCTATACAGTTCTTTTAAGCATGAGAATCTCAAACTTTCTCTGCTTCCTCCCTCTTGTTTGTATAAGGTATAACATGTCTGCATATTTCTCTACAGTTAAACACTGCCACTATCTTCCTGTCTTTTTTCCTCTCTTTATTGGAGTGTAAGTGCTTTACAAAGTTGTGGTGATGTGTACATTTCTGCTGTAAATGGAGTGAATCAGCTATATATATACACATATGTTCCCTCCCTCTTGGACTGCCCTCCCACCTGACCCATTCCACCCCCCTAAAACTTCAAGTTTTAACGCCTGAGACCCTGTATCTTTGCTCCCCTTTCCTCTAAACATCCTCTGTAGCTCCAGTCAGCCAAGTTTCTTCCACAAACTTGGCCCATTGACCCCAAAAGTCTTTTCTGGAGACGGCCCCTGGGGCACCTGCTTCTCTCTCCGCCCCTCTGTTTGCAGCTGCTCCAGGCCAAGTACGGCGGGTGGCAGAACGTGAGCATGGCCAGCTACTTCAGTGATTATGCCAGCCTGTGCTTTGAGGCTTTTGGGGACCGTGTGAAACACTGGGTTACTTTCAGTGATCCTCGGGTAAGCAGACCCCCGCTCCAGGTGGGAAAACCCACTTTCCAGCCAAGAGCGCACCCTGTCACTTCTCACAGGTCCTGTGGTTCTCACTTGCCATCCCTGCAGACAATGGCAGAAGAGGGCTACGAGACGGGCCACCACGCACCTGGCCTGAAGCTCCAGGGCACGGGCCTGTACAAGGCGGCACATCACGTCATTAAGGTGAGGTGGGTCCTTCTGGGAGTGAAGGCCAGGGTCAAAGTGGAGCGGTGAGCGCCAGTGACAGCTAAGCCTGCCCCAGGGGCCCAAGTCTGAGCCCAGTCCTCTGCCGCCTCCTCCTTCGCACCTGTGCACCATTCCCTTCCCTTCCATCTATGAGCATCTACGAGGGAGGGTCCCATCCAGTGCTCTGCTGGACACTGCGACCAGATGCCAGGATGGCTCCCTAGAGCTGGCAATCTGGCCAAGGGGCTGGAGCACATGAGTGTGAAAACTTGTCATCTACAGGTCTAAACTGCCTTGTGGGGCATGGTGACAGGAGGAAAGGGGGATGACAGGGAGCTAGGGGAGAAAATCTTCAGTGCATGAGCAGAAGTAAGAGGAGGTTGGTGAAGGACAGCAGTAGGAATGGCTTAGGAGTGCTTGTCTGATAGCACGGACTTCAGAGGATCTGGAGTTTTTGGAGGAGGAAGGAGAAATCATTTGGAAGCAACAACAAAGAGCAAGGCAGACACTCTCCTAAGGTATGTGGTGTGTGAGGGGAAAACAATGGCATCTGCTGGGAAGAGCTGCAGTGGCTGCAGCGGTCTGTAGGGGCAGCCAGGCTCAGTTCGGGCAAAAACTGAGGAGGACACGGAGGACAGGCGGAATTATAAACCACCAGAAAGGCCTGAGAAGCGGGGAAAGAAGTGGGTCCCATTCCAGGACATATATGATGATGACGGGATGAATGCCAGGCATGATGGGGCGGCCCCCAGTGGTCTCTCAACAGAAGGTGGACAATCTGATCAAGCGGGCAGGCAAGGGACCACTGGGGACATACCACACCCTCAAATTCATGTCAGCAAGAGAACTTTCTCATTCTTTCCCTACTTAGCTTAGGATTTCTTTAACTGTGAATATTTAAAGGGCAGAGCTCTGAGACATCAGCGGGTCCCTGGGGGAGAATGTGGAGAGAAGGCCGGTTGGCACATTTTGCATTCTATTTCTCAAGACTGTTTCAGATGCTTGGTGTTTCCCTAATTTCCTGAGTACGTGTGCTGAAAGCAATGCCTAGTGACAGCGTAGGACAACCAGGAACAAAACAGACACGTTAGCAAAAATCTTAGAAACAATAAATAACGCAAAGTGGTGGCTTATGTGTCCATGCCAGATTTAGACCAAGTTTCCTCCATAGTACAAAGAAAACGGAAGTCAGAGGAAGGGAGACTATGGATTGGGCTAATTACTGCTGGACTCATGAAAAGGATAAAGCTTAAAATGATCTCCAGAGTTAGAAAGGAGAGAAAGCCCCCCTTGGGTTGAAAGGGAGGAGAGAAATGGAGCAGGTGGGCACCCCGACGGACTCCTCTCTCTTCCAGGCCCACGCCCAGGCCTGGCATGCCTACAACGACACGTGGCGCGGCCAGCAGCAAGGTGAGTCCCGCCGCCGAGGGCCCCGAGGACAGAGCGACCGGGGAGCGGGGTCATTCTGCCTGCCACCCCCTTCTCTTTCTTTTAAGGTCTGGTGGGGATTTCATTAAACTGCGACTGGGGGGAACCTGTGGACCTTAGTAACCCCAAGGACATAGAGGCTGCCGAGAGATACCTACAGTTCTGCCTGGGCTGGTTTGCCAACCCCATTTACGCTGGAGACTACCCCCAAGTCATGAAGGACCATATCGGTGAGCCATGTCATCTTTTCAGGCTCCAGGTAGCACACCAACAGTACGGAGCTCGAGTGAGAGGATGGAAAGTCAGGGGGAGAGAAGAACATGCAGGGCTGGTTTGGGTGAAGCACTCAAGGGATAACACAGCCCCCAAAGAACTGAGATCTGGTTATTTGACCTGGAAGGGTGAGGGACATCCAAACAGGTTTCTGACCTGGAAAACGAGACTATCAGAATCCAGGGGAAAAGCAGCTGCAATTCTCAAAGCAGCTCTCTTCTGTGCTCCGTTGTCCTGTCTCCTCCTCCCCACTCCACTCCACCCAGATGCAGCGAAGTAGGGGTGAGGAGTCAAAGACATGGCATTGGGTGGGCTCAGTCCTATCGCTGGTTCTTTTTATCTTTGGAGGAATACTTTCCAAGTTCTGGTGTCCACAGTGTCAGAGAAGAGAATAAAGACAATGCTATAATTTCAGTGTTTTTAACTGCCACTTCATAGAAAACTGCAAATGAAATGGATTGAAAAGTAGAGGATTTATCATCTTACCTGAGATGCAGAAAAGGGTGATCCACAAGTAGTTAACTCAGCATTCAGGGATGTCTTTGGGAACCCAGATTCATCTCTCCACTCTGGCACTTTTAGCTAACTCATCGTCTACTTTCCAAGGCCACAAGGTGGCTACAGGAGCTCCAGGCACCACATCTTTGTACATCAACACTCTGAAGCAGTAAAAAAGGGAATAGTACTATCATCTGTTTTTAAGAACAAGGAACATCTTCCTAAGAAACAGCTTCTACTTCCAGCTGACTTCCCTTTGAGCCTCAGTTCAGTTCAGTTCAGTCGCTCAGTCGCGTCTGACTCTTGGCAACCCCATGGACTGCAGCACGCCAGGCCTCCCTGTCCATCACCACTCCCGGAGTCCATTCAAACTCATGTCCACTGAGTCGGTGATGCCATCCAACCATCTCATCCTCTGTCATCCCCTTCTCCTCCTGCCTTCAATCTTTCCCAGCATCAGGGTCTTTTCAAATGAGTCAGTTCTTTGCATCACGTGGCCAAATTATTGGAGTTTCAGCTTCAACATCAGTCCTTCCAATGAATATTCAGGACTGGTTTCCTTTAGGATGGACTGGTTGGATCTCCTTGCAATCCAAGGGACTCTCAAGAGTCTTCTTCAACACCACAGTTCAAAAGCATCAATTCTTTGGTGCTCAGCTTTCTTAATAGTTCAAATTTCATATACATACATGACTACTGGAAAAACCATAGCCTTGACTAGACGGACCTTTGTTGGCAAAGTAATGTCTCTGTTTTTTAATATGCTATCTAGGTTGGTCATAACTTTCCTTCCAAGGAGTAAGCATCTTTTAATTTCATGGCTGCAGTCACCATCTGCAGTGATTTTGGAGCCCCCCAAAATGAAGTCTGCCACTATTTCCACTGTTTCCCCATCTATTTCCCATGAAGTGATGGGACCAGATGCCATGATCTTAGTTTTCCTAATGTTGAGCTTTAACCCAACTTTTTCACTCTCCTCTTTCACTTTCATCAAGAGGCTCTTTAGTTCTTCTTCACGTTCTGCCATAAGAATGGTGTCATCTGCATATCTGAGGTTATTGATATTTCTCCTGGCAATCTTGATTCCAGCTTGTGCCTCATCCAGCCCAGTGTTTCTCATGATGTACTCTGCATATAAGTTAAATAACCAGGGTGACAACATACAGCCTTGACGTACTCCTTTCCCAATTTGGAACCAGTGTGTCCAGTTCTAACTGTTGCTTCCTGACCTGCATACAGATTTCTCAAGAGGCAGGTCAGGTGGTCTGGTATTCCCATCTCTTTCAGAATTTTCCACAGTTGATTGTGATCCACACAGTCAAAGGCTTTGAACATAGTCAATAAAGTAGAAATAGATGTTTTTCTGGAACTCTCTTGCTTTTTCTATGATCCAGCGGATGTTGGCAATTTGATCTCTGCTTCCTCTGCCTTTTCTAAAACCAGCTTGAACATCTGGAAGTTCACAGTTCATGTATTGTTGAAGCCTGGCTTGGAGAATTTTGAACATTACAAGTGTGTGAGATGAGTGCAACTGTGCGGTAGTTTGAGCATTCTTTAGGATAGCCTTTCTTTGGGATTGGAATGAAAACTGACATTTTCCAGTCCTGTGGCCACTGCTGAGTTTCCCAAATTTGCTGGCATATTGAGTGCAGCACTTCCACAGCATCATCTTTTGGGATTTGAAATAGCTCAACTGGAATTCCATCACCTCCATTAGCTTTGTTCATAGTGATGCTTCCTAAGGCCCACTTGACTTCACATTCCAGGATGTCTGGGTCTAGGTGAGTGATTACACCATCTTGAGTATCTGGGTCGTGAAGATCTGTGTTGTACAGTTCTTTGTCCCCTTTGTGCCTCAGGGAACAGAACTGTCACTAGCCCCAAGATGCCCTAGACCACCAGGACTAGAGCCTCCGAGTCTGGGGGTGGGAGGAGGGGACTAAGACTTACAGAAAGGATGTAGCCCTTGGAAAGAGGGTGAGAAGGAGAACACGGAAGCAGACCAGCATGGGACTGGGTAGGTAACCAGCAGTGTCCAGCCAATCTAAAACATGTAACTGTGATTTGGTTTCAGCCTCCCTAGGAAAAGGCAAGGATGACAGTGAAATAGATTAAAATCTCATGCATCAGCATTATTTTAATGTTTGACTAAGAATGTTTGCATCAACGTATCAAAAATTTCCCCTTCTAAAGGGGAAATTTATCAGACCATTTATCAGACTTCTCTAGAAGAGTTGGCAGCAAGTTCTAATTCCAACTCGGTCACTAACCAGTGAGTGATTCTGGGCAAGGTGCTTCACCTCTTCCTGTCTCAGTCTTTATCATCTAAAAATGAAGGGATTAGTGTTCATAAATTGTTAATGTGACCACATTGAGGATGCAAGTTTTGCTTCCATTGTTGTTATTCTATTGAAGTGGTGAGTGAGACTGGTAACACTTTTTGCTAGGCTAATGAGTAAAAATTGGATATAACAAGACTTTCCAATATTAGAAAAGATTAAGGAATGTATAGTAATATACTTGCTATCTTTAACTTCAAGAGTCCTAAAATAAATTGTTTGAGGAAACTGGATCTCAAAGATTATAGGTGGGGAATTTTGAAGTGTGTACCTATTCCAATGGAGATCAAAGAGGCCCTGTGGGCTGACTGACATGATGGCTGTGGATTGAGCAAATCTTTTTGAAAGGGCTGTATTCTCTTGGAAATTATGACTGGAGGAACTAAGGTGATTGCCAGTGGAAAGAACCAGAACATGCGGAATTCCTTTCAAATGTATTGACTTAAATAATTTTGCCTATGTTACACATTAAAAAAAAAACAAAACAAAAACTTTACAGTTAAAAAAAGTGAAGGGATTAGAGAAAATAATCTCTGAAAATCTTTTGACAACAACCAGTTCTGTGATACATCTGTGCATATACACTCAAAATCTTGAGAAAATCATTCCTGAAGATGTATAAGAAAAAAGCCCTCATATGGGACAGTGCCCACATGGAGCATTCCTACACACGCCCCATCATTCACACGCTGGGTTTGCGCTCTCAGGACCCTCAGAAGCCACTGCAGGCGCCACAGGACTGTACGAAAGAGCCACACTGATTACGAATCCTAGAGAAGTTCTTGGGCTTAAGGTCAATAAACCTAGACCCCACCAACTCCAACTCTGATAATTCAAGGAAGAACAGGGCTCAATTTTTCCTTTTTACAATGTGGAAAGAAGGATCTTCTAAGTAGTTTTTTCTTTTTTTCCTCCAGCATTATTGACTATAGTTGACAAAACAGTTAATATTTTCTTTAGTAGTGAAAGCACTCTGCCTGAAATCTCATTCGCAAATTACTTGCAGGCATCTCTGGAGCATTCATTCACAATGAATACATGAACAAAGGTAATTCTAGACCAGTGCTGTGCAACGGAACCTTTGGTGATCATGGAAATGTTCTGCATGTCCTATACCTGTGCTGCTCAATGTGAGAGCCTGTACCCAGTTGTGTCTATTTAAATTCCAATCAAACAAAATTAAAAGTTCAATCCTTCAGTGTGACTGAGTTAAAGATGCAGTCACATTAGCCACATTCCAATAGCCACATATGGTGAGCGGTTATTGTAGTAGACACCACAGTGACAATTCCTAAGGTTTTTCTCAAGTTCCTAAATATAACTGAAAATAATAATGTTTAATATTTACATGGATTTAATAATACAATCTTTTCACTCATTTAATCTAAACCAGTAACCTCTTTGGAAACATTTTTATCACTGCATTTTTAGTTATCAACTCATATAAAAATGTTACTTTCCTTTATACATTGACTTAAACTTTTTTTGAGTAGTTTATACAAAGACGTTTCAAAGTGTTATCTTTTAAACATCTAGTTGTAGTTCCCAAAAAACAGAATGATGTAAAAACATAGATGATGGTGAGGGTCATGACAGGGAGGATGACAGCCGTTTACTAAGCTTTCTATGAATAAAGTCTTAACCTGAGCACTCATTTTATATGTTTTGGAGGCAGCAAATTTCTGACCTTAATTTATGTCTTTCTTTAAGCCTCAAACTACGGAACTTGTCTTTAAAACATTTTTTGAAGATAATGGTGAACCTACCCTTAGGATGGTGCGAACATCAATGTTAGTGTAGAAAATTAAAAAAAAATTTTTTTAAGTACAAAAAAGTGAAAAAGGTTAAACTTCCTTCCCTCCCCTACCTCACTGTTCCTATCCTCCCCAGAAGGAAGTACACTTTCAGAGATGGATTGTGCACGCATAAGCAAAAAACACTGCTGCTAGGTATGTGTACATACTTATATATTCATAATGCTCTGCATCTTTGTTCCACTCGAGCACCCATCTTGGCACTCTTCTATGCTGGTACATGAAACACCGCCTGATTCATTCTAATGGCTGCAGAATGTGGTACTGATGTAACACATCCCATCACTTACTTACTGATTAGTCTCTCCTGACAGACCTTCAGGTTGCTTCCAAACTTTTGCTAATGAAGATCCTTGTACATACATCCTTTTATATGAGTAGTGTAGGATAAGTAGATTTTACAATCGGTCAGTGAAAGGACATACACTTTTACAATTTTGAAAGTGAGGACACTGCCCAACACAGAGGTGGTGCCAGCTGACACCACCACAGGCCTGAACATGTCTCTCCCCCACTTGCCAGAGTACCACTGGCCTCCAGTTCCCTTCCAAGAGGCAAACAAAATTACCAATTTTTGATGTAAGGAATAACCTAGTTCTACTTTTTTTCCAGATAGCTGCACAATTTTCCATATACCACTTACTGAGTAATCTGTGAAAATATTACTTTTAAGCAATATGAACTGAAAAATTTTTGGCTAGCATTCCAATGAAGAAATTGCAGTTAGAAAGGCTAAGATTATAATTTCCATGCTGATGCATTCCAAAGCCCAGGATCTGGATATTGGCTTTCATGTCAACACACCAGTATCATCATGGTATGACAACAGAATGTGAGAAAATAAAACTTGGTTAAGTTCTACTTTTTTCTCTCATTAGGAAGAAAGAGTGCAGAGCAAGGCCTGGAAATGTCAAGGCTGCCAGTGTTCTCACTCCAGGAGAAGAGCTACATTAAAGGCACATCTGACTTCTTGGGCTTAGGCCATTTTACGACTCGGTACATCACGGAAAGGAACTATCCTTCTGGCCAGGGGCCCAGCTACCAGAATGATCGTGACTTAGTAGAACTGGTTGACCCAAACTGGCTTGATTTGGGATCTAAATGGCTATATTCTGTGCCATGGGGATTTCGGAGGCTTCTCAATTTTGCTCAGGTGACTACATTAAGCTGAAGGACATTTTTTACCTGAATTCATGTTTTTACAGCATAAGCTCAGGTGCCTACATTTTAAAGTTAATTAAAAAACCCAGTTACACTTCAGAAGCTACTAGATACAGGCCTTAAAGAAAGACTAATGTGGACTTTCTTGGTGATCCAATGGTTAAGACTCTCAACTTCCATTGCAGGGGGCACAGGTTCAATCCTTGGCCAGGGAATTAAGATCCCACATGGTACACAGCATGGCCAAAAAAAAGATGAATGTTTACTAATAATCATATATAGAGATCATATACATGGTTGTTATATCTTATATAAATTCATGTAATATGCATATATATCATATATAACAATATATGATTACATGTGATACAGATACTATATACATTTATAAATAAACTTCAAAAATCTCATACTTACTTTTCTGCTCTTCTCACCTACAATGGAATACATAGACAAAAACAAGACCTGAAGCATATTTTCTCTAAAATGATGGCTTGTCAAGAAATGAATTCTTCTGAGACTTTCCTGGTAGTTCAGTGGTTAAGACTCCATGCTTTCAGTCCAGGGATGCAGGGGGCACAGGTTCAATTCCTGGTCAGGGAACTAAGATCCCATTTGCTTCATGGTGCAGCCAAAAATAAATATACATACATATATATATAATTTTTTTCTATATGAACTTGCCTTCTGCCTACATTCATCTCTAAATAAACATGCTAACTGGCATCTACTAAATGCCAATTAGAATGCCCAATTAGAATATGGCAGGCTTCAATATGTGTTGCCATGATTCCTTTCAGACTCAATACGGCAATCCACTCATATATGTGACAGAAAATGGAGCGTCTCAAAAATTACACTGTACCCAATTGTGTGATGAGTGGAGAATTCAATATCTTAAAGGATACACAAATGAAATGCTAAAAGGTAAGATACAAACTGTCTTCACGTATCTTTTTATTCAACTTGGGCAAAATTTGATAACACGATTGATTAAAACTGTTTCTAAATCTCATAAATGAAAATATTTAAGGTTATCTTCACAATACTGTTTTTCAAAGAAAACAAAACATATTCAAAATGGAATAAAATATCTTTGCAGCTATCAAAGACGGTGTTAATGTAAAAGGGTATACTTCCTGGTCTCTGTTGGATAAGTTTGAATGGGAGAGAGGATACTCAGATAGATATGGATTCTACTATATTGATTTCAACAAGAAAAATAGGCCGCGCTATCCAAAGGCTTCAGTTGAATATTACAAGAGGATCATCATTGCCAATGGGTTTCCCAATCAGAGAGAGGTAGGAATATTTCTCAATATTATTCTTTCTGGATTTTAGAACTAGGTAACTGGAGTACAGAGTTTAGCAAGCACCTCACAGGGGTATCTGGGAACAGAGCCCGGTGTTTTTTCCCCTCCTTGCTTATTTGCTTGGAACGGGGGTAAGGACAATGCAATCCTAGCACACAGAGCATTAAGAGCAGACTAGGGTTATTAAAATTTTTCATTTCTTTTCCCACCAAATGGCACAGCAATACAAGTGCACTATTTCCAAAATGAGATTAAAATAGTAAAAAATATTCTGTAAAACCTCCCATTTTCTATAACCTACACGTTTTTCTATTAGCTCTCTATTCTCTATGCTGTTGCACCCAATGGCAGGGAATGTAAGTTGTAATTCAGAGTGTCTTAATTCTTTTGAAAAAATCTCACTTGTTCATCAACATTCTTTTAGGGTGAGCCTAGTTGGACTATAAATAGAAGCAGTGACTGATGGTTATCAGGTATTCACTATTTTTGCATTAGTATAAAAGATAGTAATGCATTATTAGAAAAAGATAGCTAGATTATAAGAATCAAAACTGCTCTTTAGCTCCCTCACAATGATGCACAGGCGTTCAATAAATATTAACTGATTTAAACTATAAGCAGATTCTTGGAAAAATATTTACCCCACACTATTCCAAAAATGATTTCAAACAGTGCAAACATAGTCTAAGACAACTTTACTTACCAAGTGGGTTTTTATTAGGTGGAAAGTTGGTACTTCAAAGCCTTGGAAATTTGCTCTATCAACAACCAGATGCTTGCTGCAGGTGAGTTTAATTATTGGATAATTAAACCATGTAATTAACATATGTAGTGGTATTACCAAAATCTCAAAATGTGGATGCATCTTAAGTCAATCTTCCGAAACCACATGATTAGAAATGGACTTTTTTCCTTTACTTTGAAGCAATGTCAAATTTCTATCAGCATTTAAAATGTTTTCTAAAAATCTACCATGAAAAAGAAATATTTTATCTACTCTAGTTTTATTCTGAATGATAGTGTAAATTTATAAATCTACTATTGTTATTGTGGGCTGTTGGAAGGAGGGAGAGATTCAACCATTCTACCAAATGCAATGAAGAAAAACCTACAAACACTCTAGACATTATATTCACTCACTCAGCAAGTAATTATTAGTCACTATTGGCTCAAGGGTGTTTTAAGCCCTGGGGGCATAGCAATAAACAAAACAAGGTCCTTGCTCTCACAGAAGGCATTTCTAATGCAATAGGATCTAAAAGGGTCAGAGACGTGGCATAAGCAGGATAGTAAACATGCATCAAGAAATGCCAGCGCATATCATCTGTTTCTCTGTAGTTTGTCTTTACATATAAGGGGCTTCCTTTGTAGCTCAGTCAGTCTGCCTGCAATGAAGGAGACCCAGGTTTGATTCCTGGATCGGGAAGATCCCCTGGAGAAGGAAATGCCAACCCACTCCAGTACTATGGCCTGGGAATCCCATGGACAGAGGAGCCTGGCAGGCTACAATCTCTGGGGTCACAAGAGTCAGAGATGACTTAGCAACTAAACCACCATACATAAGGGCAACGAGAGAAATACACTTCCTGTTTTAACAATTTTTTTTTTTTTTTTACCGTTACGCACATTTAACAAATTCATCTTTAATGTGATATCAGAGGTGGAAAATGCTAGCTCAAATCCTACCAACTCAGCTATTTTTACAGGCCAATATACCACTGTCCCCTCCTCCCTCATCTAAATAATCAAGCAATATTAAAGATGTATACTCCATTAAATTAAAATAATACAGAAACATGATGTAGAATTTACTACTGAGCCCTCGAGCTCCATGGGTCTGTGCCTTATTTATCTCAGTAACAAGGGTACCTGGCACAAAACCTAACAGCAGGCATTTCATAAACGTCTACCACAATATTAATGCACATGAAATAATGCTTATCATTTCACTCTTAAAATTATTTAGTTATGGTAAGAATTACCATAAAAATTTTCAATATAGAAATTCCTATACCTCTTAAGATACACAATCACACCTTTCAGTTCAGTTCAGTTGCTCAGTCGTGTCCGACTCTTTGTAACCCCATGAATTGCAGCACGCCAGGCCTCCCTGTCCATCACCAACTCCCGGAGTTCACTCAAACTCACATCACACCTTTGAAAGCCTGCAAATATTTTTCAGGGAATTTTTTTTTCCCCTAAATCCCTCCAATGAGTCCACGGCCATACCACCCTGAACGTATCCAATATCATCTAAATCACTCCAATGAGAATTATAGAAACTGAGGAATATGGCTGCTAATATTCTGAGTAAGCACAAGCACTTACATATAGACTTTATTATAGTAGTGAAGAACCAAAAGTCAGCATTCTTTATCCATATTTTCTAAGTATCTCACATAGCCCTTACACAATTTTTTATAACATTTAATACACCAGGTTCCCTTTTATAGCAAATGAGAATTAGCAAGTGTGATGATGCCATGTTGCAAGTTTTTCTGGACAGCTGAGGCTTTCAGGATGAAGCTGCATTCGCCTTCTCATCTGCCGTGTGTTGGTCTCTCCCCACCACTGCAGAGCCTTTGCTAAGTTACATGCAGATCGTGACGGAGATCGTGGTACCCACAGTCTGCACCCTCTGTATACTAATCGCTGCAGTTCTCCTGATGCTTCTCCTGCGGAGTCTGAGCTGAGACGCGATCACCCGTTCTGCAGCTGCGTCTTTCAGAGAGAACCATCAGGATCTTCCTCAGCTTCTTTCTCCTTTTTCTCCTTTAAAGGCTCAGGCATATATCTGTTTTCAGGTTTTGTGATAATTACCTTCCCATTACCTCTGTCCATTTTTTTTGGGGAGGGGGGCAGTTTGAGCTAGGATTTAAGAATTAGAAAGTAAATGAAATAAAAATTACCTGTAATCTCACCCTTCTCAAAGTCAATGTTAGTATTTTGCTGTATATCATGCACTGATTTTTATTTTGCAGAAAGGGATCATACTGCACCAACGGTTTTATGATTTATCTCATTTTAAAATCTGTTCTGGTGACTTCCCTGGTGGTCCAGTGGTTAACACTTCCACTTTCCACTGCAGGGGGTGCAAGTTTGATCTCTGGGGGGAAGCTAAGATCCCACATGCCTTGTGGCCAAAAAAACTCAAAACATAAAAAATAAAAATGAAAAATAAAATCTGTCTGGAAATATTATTTTAATGTAGAAATGATTACCACATTAGGACTGCGCTACATATGACAAAGTCAATCCTTTAGATAACAACGCTTTCAGGCAATCATGCAAAAGCACTAGATGTGGACCAAGTAAATGAGGATGTATGCTTTTCTAAGAGAAATTTTCTTCTGCTAAATGAGTATCCTTTACTCACTGAAATACCTCAAAGAAATATTATATACTTAATTCATGTATCTTCTCTGTAACTGGATAGTTTTTTAAAAGTCCATTTTATTCTTAACTATGCTAAAATTAATATCCATTTATTGGATATAAAATACAGCTTAAGAAAGAATGTTAAGGAAAACTCATTCACTATCTGATTCTATTTAGTATTGGTGAAACCCAAAAACAGTAAGATCATAGAAAGGGTTATTCCATTCATTCTTTCGGTTAATACTATCTCAAGTTAAACCTTTTAAAAAGGTACTTACATCTGGGGCTTAGTCCTACATTTGGGATGAGTTACAACTGTTTTTCACAAAACTTTGCTTTCAATGTCAAATCAACATGCCTGTTTAGGGTTTTTCTGTTCCATCAATGGTTTTGAAACCAAACTCTCTACTATATACACAGATTTCAGATGCAAAGACATTATCACTCAAAAAATTGTTTTTTCATTTCTCCGGTTTTAGGATTAAACTGTCAGTTGACTATGACAGCTTCTTTCAACTACAGAAGGTAGAAAGGAAATTAGACTTGCACAGCTAACACCTGGTAAGCCTTTTATGTGATTACTAATAATTCATATTTCAAATGTATTAAATCAGCATTTATGTCATAGACAGAAAAAAAGAAAAAGCATAAGGTACTTAGGACATTATAAAATATTTTCAGAGAATAAAGAATGAATACACTACCTTACGGAGGGCCCCAGCAGCACACCTCACTTGAAATGCACCTGGCTGCAGGTAACCATGTTAGTAAAGGATATCCTTTCTTCCAAGCTACCGTTTAATGTTAATTCAGAGAAATCTATAACCAGAGAGAGAGAGAGATCAAAATCAATTACCAGTCTGCTTTTCTACTAAGTTACTGCTGAATTTTACAATAATCAAGAGGTGGTCTGAATGATGTGTCTTCTACCTGAAGAGAACCAGTTAAGACAAAAATCAGCAAAGACAATTTCTTTAAATAGTTAACCTTCTTGATGCACTGAAAACAATGACTAAACAAACTAAGAGGGCTTCCCTGGTGGCTTAGTGGTAAAGAATCCACCTGCCAATGCAGGAGACATGGGTTTAATCCCTGTCCAGGAAGATGCCACATGCTGTGGAGTAACTAAGTCTCTGAGACACAAGTACTGAGCCTGTGCTCTAGAGCCCGGGAGCCACAAGAGAAGCCATGACAATGAGAAACCCACACACCACAACTATAGAAAAGCCCCTTCTCACTGCAATTAGAGGAAAAAAGCTTGAGAAGCAATGAAGACCCAGCATAGCCAAAAATAAAAAATAAAAATTAATTTAAAAAAAAACTAAGAGATAAACTAGATTCTTAAAAATCGTATTGTACACAACACTGTAAACACAAAATGGTAAAGCAATTTTATAAACACATTGTAAAGCAATTATATTCCAATAAAAAAATTTTTTAATTATATATTTTGGGGACTTTCCTGGAGGTCCAGTGGTTAGGACTCCATGCTTCTACTGCAGGCTGCCCAGGTATGATCCTTCGAAAGGGACTAAAATCCCACAAAATGTGTGGTGTAGTAAAAAAAAAAAAAGATATATTTTAAATATGGGAACCTACTGCTTTAATTTTTGTGCCTCTTTCGCTGCAGTTAAACAACTGTCTTTTTCTAATCGTAATATATATTTCAGAAAACATTTTCTACTTAGGATTTATAGTCTTAGAGCTAGAAACACATTCATTTTTTTTTCTCCTGAAGACTTTTGTATTTCAAAAATAAATGATACAATTAACATTTAGACGAGACCATGTCCACTTCCTTGTGGGTCAACATTTTGGTTTCCATATTCCCACCATTACCAGCAACCATCTGCCGAGCACCCCCTGGGTGGGTAGCACTCTACTGGACACTTTTTCTCCCTCATTAACTCCAAGTCATTATTCTCTCTTCCCAGGGCAGCTAAAAGTACACTTCTCTCTCTTCAGTCTTCTGCTTTTGTTGTAAATTGTTTTATTCAAGAGCATCATACCATTAGGTATCTTGAAAAGCTAGTATTTGACCTAAGTGCTCAGTCCAATGAAACAGAAAGTCTAATTTTGTAAATGTCTATGATCTTTGGCCAAAAGTAAATGATTTACTGGACTTTAATATTTACAACTGAAGCTTTGTGTGAATAATCTATGACTTTTACAAATGAGGTCCTCCTTTAACAGTGGGTCTTCCTTTGGGCCAAAGGTCATTGAATAATTTCTAGACAAACACATCAATAATACATGATGGGTTGAAGAGGTAATAAGGTTCAAGTCAAATGGAGTTTGAGTGTGTTTCCAAGCACACAAATATATGATTTCATAAAAATTCCTTATTTTCATAAAAGAAGTCACTGGACCAATACATTAGCAAATAGATTTAACTCTACTGTTCAAAATATCTTGCATTCTTTTTTGAAGCATCAAAGACTCTAGAAGATAGGTTCTGTATACTTCACTTACTCAGCATCATTGGAAAAAGTGTTTAATCTTGTTTAAAAGGTGTTTAATCTTATATTAATCTCCTAACAAAGGTTTAATCTTCAGGTAATAAATTTTAAAATGGCATTTTTGAAAAATATATCACATTCATGTATTTTAAACTTTTAAAATCATAAAATAAAATCATAAATAAAATTATAAATAAAATCATAAATCACCTTTAAGTAAAAAAAAAAAACCTGAAACAACAAATGTAGATAAAATGTTTAAATTGATGATCTTTAACCTTTGTAGAATGGCACCCCACTCCAGCACTTTTGCCTAGAAAATCCCATGGACGGAGGAGCCTGGTAGGCTGCGGTTCATGGGGTTGCTAGAGTCGGACACGACTGAGCGACTTCACTTTCACTTTTCATTTTCATGCATTGGAGAAGGAAATGGCAACCCACTCCAGTGTTCTTGCCTGGAGAATCCCAGGGACGGGGGAGCCTGGTGGGCTGCCGTCTATGGGGTCACACAGAGTCGGACACGACTGAAGCGACACAGCAGCAGCAGCAGCAGCAGCAGCAAGCTTTGTGGCACAATGAAATCACCTGGAGAACTTTAAAAATTCTGATGTCCAACGATTGATTCACTTGGGTTTTAGGGCTTTAAAGGCTCCCCCTCCAGTATTCTTGCTTAGAGCATCCCAGGGATGGGGGAGCCTGGTGGGCTGCCGTCTATGCGGTCGCACAGAGTCGGACACGACTGAAGCGAGTTAGCAGCAGCAGCAGCAGCATATGATTCTAATGATCAAAGCTGAGACCCACCCCTGCCTCATTCCACACCTCAGGGTTAAGTTTAATCGTTTCTTTTCAGAGGTTCTTCTATGCTCTGGTTTTATATTTTTGCTACTGTAAATAATACCACAATTAGTAATCTGGTCAAAATTTTATTTTGGTGGATACCACCCTTCACAGAAGCCATACAACTCGACACTCCATCCAGCAGTGTGTAAGATTTCCCCAAATCCTGGCCAGCACGGTGACAATAAACCGGTTGATCTTTGCTAATCTGACAGGTGAAAGTATCTACATAACATAAATTTGCATTTCTCTTATTATATGTGAGGTTGAGCATCTTTTATTTATTTATTTTTTTGCATCTTTTATTTTTAAGATTACACTTGAATTTCCTTTTTGGCAGTGGTGGTGGTTTTAGTCGCTAAGTCAAGTCTGACTCTTGAGACCCCATGGACTGTTAGCCTGCCAGGCTCCTCCGTCCACGGGATTTTCCAAGCAAGAACACTGGAGTGGGTTGCCACAGTTCATATTACTTGCTCATTTTTCTTTTTACTGATTTGAAAGTTCTTTATATAATGGGGAATGTCACCCCTTTTCTGAACATGAGCTGCAAATTTGTTTTCCTAGTTTATCATTTGTCTGTTGTTTAACCTCTGGCATTTTTTGCCAGGCAGAAATTTACTTTTATATAGTTCATTATTAATCTTTTATAGGCTCCAGCTTTTATATCACACTTAGAAAAGATAGCACAATTTTAACTGATGGTTCTTAGGAAATTTCAGTTTCTTTAGGACTTTTACAGTTCAGCCATGTGAATCACAATGTTTCTATATTCTACTTTAGAGAAGTTTCCATTACATCTGAATCAAAACATATTGGGTGTGTAGGGGGACAGTAAACAATTTCTGGAAATAATTTTGCAACATATCAATCACTACAACTATTTGTGTTCCCAGCCTTTCAAATTCTTCTTGAATTCTGTCGTAAAATGATCAGATTTTATTTTGGATGTATCTGCAATATTTGAATCGGCCATTTAAGACTTATTAAGACATGACAGCCTCACACAATCCATGTGCACAGAGACAACAGTTTTACAGGTACTTATTGAAGGAGGGAGACTCAGCGGGGCAGCTAATCATACCAGGCACAAAAAGACATCTTTCATGGACACACACCATCTTGGATACAATACTAGAAATCTCAACCCTTATTTCAGAAACAGAGACGGTATTAGGGCAGAAATGTCATCACTGTTTTAAACAGTACACACAAGTGTGAAGTACGAGCTAGCATTTTCATTTTTTTTTCCTCAAGGCATTTCCATTTCATAACCTATTTTCACATCTATGTCCCTATTGCTTGGCCTCTTTTAATAAAATTTCCTCTAGGCAGGAAAATGAGAAAAAGCACTCTTTCATAATTTTTTTTTCCAGAATAAATAGGTTTATATCTAGAGTTCAAGAAAATTATTTAAAACTAGGCTGCTGCTGCTGCTAAGTCGCTTCAGTCGTGTCTGACTCTGTGCGACCCCAAAGACGGCAGCCCACCAGGTTCCCCTGTCCCTGGGATTCTCCAGGCAAGAACACGGGAGTGGGTTGCCATTTCCTTCTCCGATGCATGAAAGTGAAAAGTGAAAGTGAAGTCGCTCAGTCGTGTCCGACTCTTCGCAACCCCATGGACTGCAGCCCACCAGGCTCCTCCGTCCATGGGATTTTCCAGGCAAGAGTACTGGAGTGGGGTGCCATTGCCTTCTCCGTTAAAACTAGGCACAAGGGCTCTAATAATAATCTCTATTAGTAAATTTAGTTTATTTCCTATTGGAATAATTTACATGAATAGACTGCAAACCACTTTACCAGGTCTATGAAAATTCAGATGGTCTACAGGTGGGCTGTCACTCAGCTGCCAAACTGTTTTCACCTTCTTTTGACCACTATTTATTTCCACTCTCCATTTCTGTGGCTTCTCACTAAGGAAAGAAAAAAATATCAAAGAAAAAACAATCCAGTTCCTTCTTGGTACAGTCGAAGTCCTTCTGCGATAAACACTGAGGAAGAAGAGGTGGAGAGGTCACAATTTCCACCCTTAAGAAGCACAGTCAAGAGAGGGAGAGAAACAAGAATATAAACGATAACAATATGGTGCAGCCATTATTGAAAACAGTACGGAGTTTCCTTAAAAAATACTAAAATCAGTTACCAGATAATCCAGCAATTCCACTCCTAGTCATATACCCAGAAAAGACAAAAACTCTAACTTGAAAGGATATGTGCACCCCAATGTTCGGAGCAGCACTATTTACGATAGCCAAGCAACCTAAATGTCCATCAGCAGATAATGGATAAAGAAGATGTGGTGCACACGCGCACACACGGACTGCTCCTCAGCCATAGAAGAGAATCAAACGCCATCTGTAGCGTTATGGATGGACCTAGAGATTGTCATACTGAGTGAAGCAAGTCAGACGAAGACAAATACATGATATCACTTAACTGTGGAATCTAAATAACAATACAAATGAACTTATTTACCAAACAGAAATAAACACACAGACATAGAAAACAAACTTATGGTTACCAAAGGAGGAAGGCGTGCGGGAGGGATAAATTGGGAGTACAGAATTAACAGATACTATATATAAAAGAAATGTAGGCCACCATATCTAGAAGAAATAAATAGCAAGGATTTACTATATAGCATAGGGAACTATATTCAATATCATATAATAACCTATAATTAAAAAGAATCTGAAAAAAATACATATGTATCACTGAATTACTCTGCTAATATACCTGCAACTAATACAATACAGTTTATCAATTATATTCAATAAAGATAAATAATAATTCTGAAAAATGTTGTAATACAGAAATATCAGATACAAGAGGGGGCCATAATCGTGAGGTAATTTGACTTAGACTGGGACTGCAGAGTTGAAAAAGAATCCTCAGAGATGGTGGCCTTTGAGCTGAGCTTGTAACGACATTAGAAGGAGCAGTTAGTTAAACAGAAAAGATCCAGGATAAAGAACAGACATGGGTGGAGGCACTGCCAGGTAAGCACGTGTGGTGCCTGAGGAAACGCAAGGACACAGGGCCTCTGACTCGAAGAGACACGACACACGCAAGGTGTGGAGGCACCTGGGCCAGAAAGGCAGAGGACAGGCTCAGACCACACCGAGACATGAAACACTATCCTAAAGGCAAAGGAGGCCACTTAAAACAGAGGGAAGTCATGGTGGGATCTGAACTTCAGGAAGATCACTTTGGTGGTGGCACAGAGAAGGAAGTTAATGGAGGCAAACAGAGCAGCTAGGAAAAAGGATTTTACTGTACTTAGTCCAGGGATGAAATGAGCAGATGTGAAATATTCAACACATGCAAAGGTGCAGAGAAAGGAACAGATTTAAGAGCTTCCAAGGAGGTCAGGACTTGGGAATCATTTCAAGGAGGGAGAAAGTGACAGCAATGAGTGGAAGATACGTCCGAGGTTTATGTTTTGGGCATTGGATGAAGATTAATGATGGCTACTTGAGAGGAAATACAGGAGGAGGAAAAGTGTTGGGAAAGGGAGTGAAGAGTTGGGATTTAGAGTCTGAATCACCTAGAGGACATTGAAGTTGAGGATTCATGTCTAACAGATACCTAGAAACATGGGGGTAAAACTCAGGAGAAGCTGGAGACAAAGGTTATGAATTATCATTAGCCCAGAGGAACTGAAGATTGGGGTGTGAACACCATCACCTAGTGAAGACAGAAAGTAAGAAAAGAGGGCAGATGGTGGAGTTCTGGTGGATACTCACATATGAATAAAGCAAAGGAAGAAGAATTTGAAAAGAGGACCATTCTCAGTCTTGGAGGTGGGCCAGAGAGGTAAAGTTAAAATTAAGACGGATGCTGCAGAGCAGCTAAGCCCAGGCACCACAGCTACTGAAGCCTGAGCGACCTAGAGCCTGTGTTCCGCAACAAGAGTAGCCACGGCAACGAGAAGCCTGCGTGCCACAGCAAAGAGCAGCCCCCTGCTCACTGCAACGAGAGAAAGCCCGAGCATAGTCACAAGAACCCAGGGCAACCAAAAATAAAAAAATTTTAAAAATTAAGACAGAATGTGAGGTCAAGAAAACAAAGGAAGGGGATGGGTTCAAGAAAGCAGTAGTGTCAAATGCCACGGAGCACTACCAATGCTTACAGAAGGAGAAAGAACTGGTGGGCTAGCTAGTTACCTAAGGGGACAAAAACACTCTTCTCCTGGAAACCATTGTCTGGATTTGCCAATTAGAAGGCCACTGGCAACTTCTGATTAACAATTTCAGGGAAGGGATGAGGTTTGGCTAAGAGGGAACTATACAGAGGAAGGGTATAAAGAGAGCAGTTTTAGTATGAAAGAAATTTCAAGTCTACTGTACACTGAGAGAAGAGTCAGGAAGACCATTTTTTGAGGCAACCTCAGTGTCTGCATGGATGGCCAGTCTTAGGCTCAGTTCCATCCCTCTGAAATCCCCAATACTAAATCCTTCCCTCACTCCCACAGCCATGCCTTTGACTTGTCATCAGTTCAGTTCAGTCGCTCAGTCTGACTCTTTGCGACCCCATGGACTGCAGCATGCCAGGCTTCCCTGTCCATCACCAACTCCTGGAGTTTACTCAAACTCATGTCCATCAAGTCAGAGATGCCATCCAACCACCTCATCCTATGTCATCCCCTTCTCCCGCCTTCAATCTTTCTCAGCATCAGGGTCTTTTCCAATGAATCAGTTCTTCACATCAAGTGGCCAAAGTATTGGAGTTTCAGCTTCAGCATCAGTCCTTCCAATAAATATTCAGGACTGATTTCCTTTAGGATGGACTGGTTGGATCTCCTTGCAGTCCAAGGGACTCTCAAGAATCTTCTCCAATACCACAGTTCAAAAGCATCAATTCTTCGGTGCTCAGCTTTCTTTATAGTCCAACTCTCACATCCATACATGACTACTGGAAAAAAACAATAGCTTTGACTACACGGACCTTTGTTGGCAAAGTAATGTCTCTGCTATTTAATATGCTGTCTAGGTTGGTCATAGCTTTTCTTCCAAGGAGCAAGTGTCTTAATTTCATGGCTGTAGTCACCATCTACAGTGATTTTGGAGCCCCCCACAAAAAAGTCTCTATTTCCATTGTTTTCCCATCTATTTGCCATGAAGTGATGGGAGCGGATGCCATGATCTTAGTTTTCTGAATGTTGAGTTTTAAGCCAACTTTTTCACTCTCCTCTTTCATCAAGAGGCTCTCTAGTTCTTCACTTTCTGCCATAAGGGTGGTGTCATCTGCATATCTGAGGTTACTGGTATTTCTCCCGGCAATCTCAGCCCGGCATTTCTCATGATGTACTCTGCGTATAAGTTAAATAAGCAGGGTGACAATATACAGCCTCGACGTACTCCTTTTCCTATTTGGAACCAGTCTGTTGTTCCGTGTCCACTTTTAACTTGCTTCTTGACCTGCATACAGATTTCTCAGGAGGCAGGTCAGCTGGCCTGGTATTCCCATCCCTTTCAGAATTTTCCACAGTTTGTTGTGATCCACACAAAGGCTTTGACATAGTCAATAAAGCAGACGTAGATGTTTTTCTGGAACTCTCTTGCTTTTTCAATGATCCAACGGATGTTGGCAATTTGATCTCTGGTTCCTCTGCCTTTTCTAAAACTTGTCATCACCTGATTCCTTTCTTCCCAATCTGTCACTTCCCTTCTGGCTAAAGTTTCTGCCCTATTCTGTGAAGAAATTACAAATTCAGAGAAAAATGAACATAGCAGACCAACAGTCTACAGAGAGCGGATCAAAGGCCTGGGAGAAGGGAGAGGGAGGACTCTTATCAGACTATGTTCAGAGAATGGGAATCAGATGTTTCTGGTTTCAGAGAAGAAGCAGGCCTGGGTCATGAGGTGCCATGGAACAGATATTGAAATTGGAATTATGGTTGGTGAAGTATAATTTAATGGTTAAATTGCTTACTTTTGATATAAGTCTTTAACAGCAGTTGGTCTGACTGGCAGCTGAAAAATGTGCTGCTCATCAAGAGGATTTTGTTCATAATATTTTATGCAGGATCTAAAGAGAAAAAAAAATTCACTTGTAAAAAATGAATAGTGGACATACTGCTCATAAATATAAAATACATTTTAGTTGAGCTCAAGTAAAGGTGTAAGTGGGGAGAAAGGTATTGGAAAGACAAAGACAGAAAGGCAAAAGAGAGACAAAGATACAGCTTCCACCATTTTCCCAGTATGGGGAATTAAAGAGTTAACTCACCCATACTACTGATCTTTAATGGGAAGAAACACCCCCCAAACAAACAAAAAAACCTAGTAACAATTTCAAACTTTTCCCTTTACAACTAAGGCAAATTCTAATTCTGGAAAAGGCAATGGTACATTTTCTTTCATAGGGAAAAAGAATCCCAGTTCTTCCACTCAATGGTATACTTATTTCCAGTTTGAAGACTCAAAAAATACAAATAAGACATCCAGGATCCATGTGTAAAGATTATTCCAAACTATTTTTAGCCAAACTGACAGACCCTCTAAAATTTCAGCAACACTATTGACATAGGTCTGATGAAATCTGACTCCATTCAGTCACCATATAGATGGCGGGCAATGATGAGCTTGACTCAAATTTATAGGAATATGAAGAAAACAGAAGGAACTAGTATTTATTAAGCACCTAAGTGTCAAGTACTTTATATATATTACGCTGTTCTTATAGATGAAAAACAAGATGCAGTGAAAGGAAACTTCCTTAGAAAGGAAGTGCCAGATCCAAGTGTCCAGCTCGATTCCTCCTGAATCCAAAGTCTTTCCTTCTCATGGCAGTGACTTAGAACCTTTCTGTTACTATGAAGACAAGGTGCACAGATTCTACCCTGACTGATAATAAAAAGGGCACTTATTTTGGCTGCAACTATTTCAGAAGAGAGTACATTTTTATAAAGTAAACAACAGAAATACTTACTGTGTTAAAGAAAAGAGGAGTTCATGTTGAGGTTTAATGAAAAGCATGCAACTGACTACTATTTCAAGAATATGGTGGAGTTTTTGAACACGATGAACCTGCTCCTGTGTATCTACTGATGGAGAAATGAAATATTCCTGGAATAAAAGAAAATGGACATGGGAAATAAGGAGTTAAAGAACAAGCGGCATCTCCAGAAAGAATTAACTATGCCTACTACACCTGAGTGGGGATGTTTGATTAACAGGTGGGGGCTTGGGGTTAGGGAGAAGAAGCCACTAGGTAGCTTTCCTCCTCTCAATACTATTCTTTAAACTAAACTCTTAAGTAAGTCTTCACTGAGAATGTTCTAAGCAAACCATTATGCATATTCTTTGGTAAAGGCAAATCACAGAACTGCTTCACCGAGGAGGTCCAAGTAGGTAACTGGTACCACCCACCAAACTCTCCAGATGGAAAGAATGGCAAACCCACAAGATAATTCTTAACTTCAATAAGCTTGCCAGGCTGATGGGCATATTCACTTCTAAAAATAGATAGTAAACCTGTAGTACCAAGAAATAAATCAAGTGCATTGGTAAGCTTCTACTAACATATATTACTGGTAAATTGGTATGACCTTTTGGAAAAGAAAGTTGGCAAGGTTACGTGAAGCATCATAAAATGCTCAGACCTATTTCTGAGAATTAATCCTAAGGAAATAATCCATGGTAAGTGGAATTCTACAATGCTAAGGTTCTTACCCCCTGGAATATACATCTTATACAATCCCTTCTCCGCGAGTGAGGCCAGGATATGTAAATATGGTAGGCTGTTACTCCCATGATTAGGTTACTGATTGACTGTGCATTAATCAAAAGGGAGATAATCTCCTGGTCATTACTTGTGACCTCGTCAGTGAGCTCTAAGCATCAGAGATGCTCTCCCACTGGCTTTGAAGAAACAAACTGTGGCACTGTGGAGATGGCCACATGGAAGAACCCCCAAGTGACCTCGAGGACATGGAGATGGTCCTGGGCCAACAGCTAGCAAGAAAATGGGAACCTTCATCAAAGGGTCACGAATCAATGAATTCTGTCAACAATGAGAGGGAATTTGAAAGCGGATCTTTCCCTAATCAAGTCTCCAGATGATACCTTGCTTTCAGCCTTGTGAAACTGAGCAGAGCACCCAGCTAAAATGCTGACCCAGGTTATTCCAAAATGTGAAAATAACACGAGTAGGAACACAGTCAAGTCCCAGGAAGGGAAGACCCAAAACAGTCCCACTCACCACTGGCTACAAATTACGACATTCCTTGCAGCTGCCACCCACATTTCCAGTGGTCCCCTGACCACTCTGGAAGTGGACCACCTAGATCTTTTTTTCTTTTTTAAACAAAGAACAGATCCAGACTGTCCTTCCCCTTCGATTCTCTCTGCTCATGCTACAACCCAGGCTGGTCTACCTCTGCCTGTCCCCAAGACCCCGCACAGAGGTGATAAAGCCTAAAGTTCCTGATTACTTGGGAGGCAGTACAGCCTCAGGTCTACAATCACAAGGAATTGAATTCTGCTATCAATAATAACTCATATGAGCAGGAAATGATCTTCCCCTACAGGCAGGCTCCAGACAGGAACACAGCCTGCCAATACCCTGATTTTAGCCTAGTGAGACCCAGACTGGACTTCTGAACTATAGAACTATAAAGTAATGCATTTGTGTGTGTGGCTTTAAGATACTAAGTGTGTGGGGGTAATTTATTATAGCAGCAATAGAAAACTAATATTGTTGCAAACCACCGGCATCTGAATCATCTGGAGATGAGATGGTTTGTTTAGAAAAATATATTCCAGGGAGTTCCCTGGTGGCCTAGTGGTTAGCATTCTGGGCTTTCATTGCCACGGCCAGGGTTCAATTCCTGGTCAAGGAAATGAGCCACACAAAAGCCATGTGGTACAGCCAAACAACAACAACAACAACAACAACACATATTCCAGAGCCCTTGACCTACTGAGTCAGGGGTCTAGGAATCAGCATTTTAACAAGTCTTCTGGGAGATTTTCAAAGTCTAAGAAATATTGTGTCAAAAATCTGAAATCAAACCATATTTGAAAAAACAGGCATATTAAATGACTTGAGGGGAATTCATAAAAATAAGGGTACTCACATTTGAGTGATGAGATTAAGGGTATAATTGCATTATATTTTTATTTTCAAAAAGTTATTACTTTCCTAAGCTTAAGAAAATGTATTAAAAAGTTTCCACTAAAAATGTACACCTTTAATAAAATGTTTAAACTTGGAATATCAAAAATTAACCTCAATAGAATCCAGTTGAGTGTTACATTGCATAATAGATGAAGCTGGAGTTATCCTATCTTGTATTTTTATGAGACCAGATATCATTTGAAGATCTATTTTCTAAAAGAATCGTCCAACAAATGTCAAAGGTCATTATGGATGCTCTTTAATCTCCTTAAGTTTCTAATTCAAGATACTAGGGAAATACAAAAGCTCATAATCATGACCCTGAAACACAGAAATATTTTTTGAATCAATATGTTAAAGAGCACAGCAAATTCTTTGAAAAGTAATCTTTTACGTGTAAAAGAAATGGGTCAAGATACTTCTCTGGTGGTCTGGTGGCTAAGACTCCACACTTCCAATGCAGGGGGCCTGGGTTTGATCCCTGCTTACTGAACTAGATCCCATGTGCCACAACTAAGACCAGGCCCAACCAAATAAATACATAAATAAAAACAAAGAAGAAATAAAGAAATGGGTCAAAAGAATATAAAGCGAATACTCCTCTGTAGGGCTTATCAAACACAGAAAGGCATTCTCTAACCACTTTAGATAAATGAAGAATTGTGGAAGTACACTGGCTTACGCAGGATACAACCTTATGTCAGGCAGTATCATACGTTTACAGAGAATGAGAGGTGACATTAGATGGGCTACTTTTTTGTTTGTTTTACTAGACAGTGTAATTAACTGCCTGTCTTAATTTATCTGTTTCCTAGGACATAAGCTGGCACAGAATAGGCACTTAATAACTGTATGGCAGAATGACCAAATAAAAGAAAAATCAACTTGAGAATAAAAACTCACCAAATGATTCAAAGATGCAAGTTCCTGACCTATCAAGAAAAAAACGAAGAGATGCCAATAAGCTTTAGGTTTTATCTACTACAAATCAAACAAGCTAAGAAAAACATTTCATAGTTCATGTATAAAAGAAATGCTCAAGCTAAACAGTTTCTCACAAAATGCTGAATTTTCTTGTACATTACATCATAAATACTTATTCTAAAAATGATCACAGTTTGCCCCTAATAAAAACAAGGTGATGAGTATTAAAACAGCATGTCATTTTAAAAAAGGGTTTTATTTACATTTACCCTAAAGAATCTCAAAACATTTGAAATAAAGACAAACAAAACCTATAGTTATCTTTAATCTAATCTATTTATTAAACAAAAAAATAAGGCTCAGAAAATGAAAGTGCCTGTCTCATAGTGAACCAGAGGCAAAGCCAGGACTACAAACGATTAGGGACAAGTACAAAGATAAAATCTGAGCATACCTATGGCTGACAACTATGATGTTGCTTTTAATTTTTTGAGTTGGGAAAGGGACTTACCTATGAAAAAACAGATATAATCTTTCTTCAGTTTATCCAAACCAATTTCCAAAAGCATCTGAACCGGAACAGTCCCACTGAGAGAAACCATGTCCATAGTTCCATAGTAAGACTGATGAATGAGCTTACTCAGTAAACTGTTACTCCCACTATGAAGCTAGAGATTGGGAAAAGTTTATAAAGCCACAGTTAAAACTATAAAAAGTCCAGTAAGCAAAAGAGAAGCAAACTGCATTAACTAAAAAATTATAAACTTAAATTTTTTCATCTCCTGACATTATAAATTATTTGAATGAAAGCCTCTAAGTTACAAACCTATCCGTTTCTAAAATGCCATTCCCAAAACCTTCTTATTGGCTATAATAGCCAACAGACTAACTCAATCATTTGGAGAATAAAAAAAGCTGTGAACTTACTAGATCTAACATGTGTTCTAAATGCTAAACAATTAAATTTAAACATACCTAAAATATTTGACATTTGACATTTTCTCATTTACTGTCCTTCTGTTAACTCAAATTTCCAACACAATCCTTTGCATTTTTCTTTTTTAATACTATTTTCACTTTGCACTTGTTGTACATGGTAGGATATACTTGTAAATATCTCACAAACAGAAACTTTTAAGAAAAATTCAATGGGCAAGACTAAAATGCACAGAATGATCAAATAGAGGGAGGGTTTGCAAGCTTCTGCTCTAGAGTGTATCTCTGTTTACACCTAGGAAGTTTCTATCTTGTTATGAATTGGCAGTTGCATTATTTAAAATAATTCTACTAAATGAGGAATCTTTTTGTTTCTAGCTTTTAACTTAGATTTTTTCATTATAAAACTATACATTCATTATGGAAAATCCATAAAATACAGAAATGTATAATGCAGTTGGAGAAATTTATTTGTAACCCTACCACCAGAAGGGATTGGCATATTTTAGTGTATTTGTTCACAGGTTTTTCTCTCCAAGATTTCTATCTTTCATACAATAGTGTGTAATGTCTTTTCACTGAACATTGTAAGCATTTCTCCACACACCACTGTAAGTATTTATGCACATCATCTGTAGCAACTATTAACATGTTCCATTATGTGGCTGTTTCATGATTTACTTAGACATCCATTAATAGATCATTTACAATTTTTGCTACTGTAAATGAGGCTATAACGAGCATCCCACTACAATCTTTTTTTAAAAAGGCTTATTTCTTTTGGCCATGGTGCGTCTTCACTGGCGCACATGGGCTCTCTGCTGCAGCAAGCGGGGGCCGCTCTTCACTGCGGTGCCACGGCGTGGCTTCCCTTGTTGCCGAGTACAGGCTCTAGGCTCACGGGCTTCAGCAGTTGCAGCGCGCAGGCTTAGCTGGCTCCACTGCATGTGGGATCTTCCGAGACCAGGGAAGCCCCTAATACATAAACTCTTGACACATACTTCTGCATATGGCCTTAGGATGGATTCATTTTGAGGATCTCAGTACATTATCATAATTGCTTTACAGTGTTCCAATCTGTACTCTCATCAGTAGTATATGAGAAGGACTGTTCACAGCAACAGCAATGATAATAGAGGTAGCTTATAAATGCTGTGCACTTAACTATGAACTAGGTCCTAAGTGCTTCACATGAATTAAGGACCCTGGCCAAGTTTATACAGGTAAGAGAGTTACAAAACGAGAATTCAAACTCAGGCAGTCTGCCGCAGAGCCTGTGCCCGTCATCAGTCTGCTCTGCTGCTGAAAAGGAGCACACACACTACTGAACCTACCCATGGCTGAATAGCACCACGCTGCAGACTCTGGATGACCAACGAGAAACACTTCACCAAGTCTTGATAAGAAATCACACCTTGAAAGCAAGTTAGTCTAACATTATTCTCATAGTTATTTCTGCAGATCAAACACGTCATTCATTTTAAGGATACACAAATGAAGAGGGAAGACAAGTATCTGAACTTTAGGGATGGTGAAAAGGGAGAGAAATTAAAGTCCCCCTCCCCCTCCAAAGGCAGCATTTTTAAAGAAAGAAATTAAACTCGTTGCCATAAAATAATATATTCAGTCAAATATTATGGAATATTTTTTCCTTTTCTTAATAATTATAATTTCATTAAGATATGTTTTGGTTAATACAAATACAGCATAGAACCCACCTAAATCTTCAGGCAGGAGTAAAGAACAGGTTCTATGAGTTGCGTGGTCTTAGTATAATTCTCGAGTAAAATATGCCAATGCGTTATTAGAACTGAGTTTGATAAAACAGAAACCAGATGTCCATACAAGGCTAGCAATATACATTATTATTTTCAAAAGACTTAAAAGTAAACCTAAGAAATAACAGGAAAAATTTTATTTCACAATGCTGATGGACACCTACTACTGCTCATTTTACACCACAGCTGCTCAGCAAAATCGAGATCACCCCGTACTGTGAGAAGACACTCAATAGACCCATCAACTGCAGCAGCGTCATGCTTCACTATCTGGAAAAGAAGTGAGTGCCAGAAAACACTCAGTTTAATTTTTAAAAAGCACAATAGTTTAAGACCAGTAAACTTGCAAATGCTGCTCTGAGAAAAGGTGGGATCATGAACACATATAAGAGGCATGAATGTATCTTCTACAACTTCATCCATTAATGAGGAGAGATAAGTAAACAGACAGTGAAAAACAGAACCCCTAAAACTGCTTTCAAACTCTGATGCCTAAAAGCAAGCATTTGGTTTTCCTCCCCTGGAAAAATATTTAATTACCTAGGCCTTCATTTTCCTACTTGTCAAATGACAACAGGTTTAGCACAATTTAATAATGCCACCGATGGCACAGTAATGTACTATCTCATAGCCTATTAACATGCTATAATAATATCAGATCAGATCAGATCAGATCAGTCGCTCAGTCGTGTCCGACTCTTTGCGACCCCATGAATCACAGCACGCCACGCCTCCCTGTCCATCACTAACTCCGGGAGTTCACTGAGACTCACATCCATCGAGTCAGTGATGCCATCCAGCCATCTCATCCTCTGTCATCCCCTTCTCCTCCTGCCCCCAATCCCTCCCAGCATCAGAGTCTTTTCCAATGAGTCAACTCTTCGCATGAGGTGGCCAAAGTATTGGAGTTTCAGCTTTAGCATCAGTCCTTCCAAAGAAATCCCAGGGCTGATCTTCAGAATGGACTGGTTGGATCTCCTTGCAGTCCAAGGGACTCTCAAGAGTCTTCTCCAACACCACAGTTCAAAAGCATCAATTCTTCAGTGCTCAGCCTTCTTCACAGTCCAACTCTCACATCCATACATGACCACAGGAAAAACCATAGCCTTGACTAGACGGACCTTTGTTGGCAAAGTAATGTCTCTGCTTTTGAATATGCTATCTAGGTTGGTCATAACTTTCTGTCCAAGGAGTAAGCGTCTTTTAATTTCATGGCTGCAATCACCATCTGCAGTGATTTTGGAGCCCCCAAAAATAAAGTCTGACACTGTTTCCACTGTTTCCCCATCTATTTCCCATGAAGTGGTGGGACCGGATGCCATGATCTTCGTTTTCTGAATGTTGAGCTTTAAGCCAACTTTTTCACTCTCCACTTTCACTAAGAGGCTTTTGAGTTCCTCTTCACTTTCTGCCATTAAGGGTGGTGTCATCTGCATATCTGAGGTTACTGATATTTCTCCTGGCAATCTTGATTCCAGCTTGTGCTTCTTCCAGTCCAGCGTTTCTCATGATGTACTCTGCATATAAGTTAAATAAACAGGGTGACAATATACAGCCTTGACGAACTCCTTTTCCTATTTGGTACCAGTCTGTTGTTCCATGTCCAGTTCTAAGTGTTGCTTCCTGGCCTGCATATAAATTTCTCAAGAGGCAGATCAGGTGGTCTGGTATTCCCATCTCTTTCAGAACTTTACACAGTTTATTGTGATCCACACAGTCAAAGGCTTTGGCATAGTCAATAAAGCAGAAATAGATGTTTTTCTGGAACTCTCTTGCTTTTTCCATGATCCAGCGGATGTTGGCAATTTGATCTCTGGTTCTTCTGCCTTTTCCAAAACCAGCTTGGACATCAGGAAATTCACGGTTCACATATTGCTGAAGCCTGGCTTGGAGAATTTTGAGCATTACTTGACTAGCATGTGAGATGAGTGCAATTGTGCAGTAGTTTGAGCATTCTTTGGCATTGCCTTATCACCTCATAGTATATTAACATAGTCATTTCCATTTTTCTGCAGTTAAACAATTATTAATAAAAAAGTCCTAGTTCTCTTTAAACATATCCATCAGTTTTTAAGGAAAGTAATCACTAGTGCTGACATCAAAGACCAACAAAAAACTACCCTCAAAATGCTACCTTGGCTGTAGCAGACCCATTTGCAATTGTATGATGTGAAAGACAACAGTACAACCCAACTTTACAAGCCCTTTCAGTGTACTTTTCTGATAACAATCACTTACCTCGGTGTCTTTTTTTGTAGAATCACCAAATTCATTCAGCTTACTTAACTCTAGAAAGTGGCAAAAGCTTATTAAACTCTGGATTTTATTCTCCTTCTTTCCAAATTATTTCCACTCTAATCCTGTTTTCAAATGGCAAATGAGGAGAGTAGAATGATGACCAGGTATTTTAGCAATTATTTAACTCTCCAATGGAGGTTGAATAGATGCCCACTAGGCAGGGGTGTAAGGATGGACTGAGATACAGTGAAAGCCCCTGGCACACATGTCAAGCACACGGTAGGCGCTCTAAGGTCACTGTTCCATCCCTCTTCTTCCACAATCTCAAATATGACTGCAGTATATAAAATTTAAATTAAATACATATTATTAATTCTTAAAATCACTGAGATTTTTATCATTAGCAATTCAGAATGAAAGCTGCCCCTCTCACCATGACAGACCTACAGCTTTAGGTATAGCTACCAAAAAAAAAAAAATACTAAGCCTAAAAAAAAATTTACATTTAAATATAGCAAGCATAAATTCCCAATTAAGAAAAATAAACAAAAGCCAAGTGTGAGTCAGGAAAACAAACACCATTCAGAAATTCCTGCACAAGTTCAACAGCAGATTTTGCTTCCAGAGGCTCAGGCCATTCAGTTACACCAGTCCTCAAACCATCAGCCAAAACCTGTGGGAGATTTAAAAACAAACAAAAAAACCCCAAAACTTGTTAGCAAAATACAAAGTTATCAGTAAGATGTATTATCAATAGTAATAACATCTTTTTTCTTAGCTGCACCACCCACCTTGTGGGATTTTAGTTCCTGCACCAAGAATCAAACCCAGGCCCTCAGCAGTGAGAGCATGGAGTCCTAACCACTGGACCTCCAGGGCATTCCTAACACCTATTTTTCCTGAATGTTTAATGAGACGCCAGGAACTATTCTAAATGTTTCATATGCATTATGTTATTTAATCCTCACAAAAATCCAGTGAGGCAGATACCACTATCACTCACATTTTACTGAGCCCAAAAGAGGTTAATTAACTTGCTTAAGCTCACACAGTTGGTAACTGGCAATGCCAGGACATATATCCAGCAGTCTGATGCCAAAGATGGTATTCTGAACTAATTATGTGTGCTACAGAGACTGAACAGAAGTTTACATAAAAATAACATGAATATGTATGCCTATACGTAGGGTATCTAAACTGAAGTAAGGAAAGAGGTCGAGGTCAAAAGAGGCTGGAATAGCCAGAGGAACAATGAGAAACAATGGCTTGACTCATATGGGGGAACCATCCCAGGCAAAGAGCAGGGGATACGATGGAGAAGGTGAGCTGTTTCCACTAGGGTGGAATAAACCCCCAGGCAACAGCACGAAATAAGATGACTAGGAGTAGGGATTAAACAGGAAGAGTGATCTTAAAGAATTTTTTTATTTCATTTGGAAGACAACAGCCACTGTTGATTTTTTGGCAGGAAAATGACATGATCAAGCAGCTGAGAATTCCCCCATCACAAATACTCAGGATAGAGTCTAAGGAAAAAAAGAAGTACAATGTTTCTCAATAGAAGTAAGATCATCCTCCACCCCCAGGGAGTTTTCAGGAAAATGTGAAGATAAATTCTGGTGTCACAGCGACTGTGGGCATTTAGTTTGGTAGGGGCCAAAGCTGCAGTCCATGGGGTCGCTAAGAGTCAGATACGACTGAGCGACTTCTTTCACTTTTCACTTTCATGCACTGGAGAAGGAAATGGCAACCCACTCCAGTGTTCTTGCCTGGAGAATCCCAGGGACGGAGGAGCCTGGTGGGCTGCCGTCTATGGGGTCGCACAGAGTTGGACGTGACTGAAGTGACTTAGCAGCAGCAGCAGCAAGGATGCTACAGGTGGCCCTAGTGGTTAAGAACCCGCCTGCTAAAACAGGAGACAAAGGAGACTGCTGTTAGATTCCTGGGTTGAGAAGATCTCCTGGAGGATGGCATGGCAACCCACAGAGGGGCCTGGAGGGCTATGTTCCATAGGGTCACAAAGAGTCAGACCCGACTGAAGCAACCTGGCACGCATGCAAGGAGGCTACATATCTTCCAGTGTGTAGAATGGTCCTAAGCCACAAAGCATGATTCTGCCCAAGATGCCAAGAGTGTGTGTCCCTGTGGAGAAACAGTGAAAGATCATTAGAGTGATCCAGAAGGGAAGTGATAGGGGCTTTATGTAAGAGAGGCACAGTGAAAGAAACCTCAAAGGGGAAAAAAAAGTATACTCCAGAGAAAGACAGATAGATATGCAGAAATATATGAGGAATAGAAAAAAAGAAAAAAAAAATCCTACCTATTTATAAAAATACAGGGGATTGAACTTGGAGAAACAATGGCAACGTGCACATCGAAGAGTCTGTGAATTTCTAAGGGAGATTACATTAATAACACAGCTTGGACTTTCAAGTCAGATAGACATATGTTTGAATGAGTTTTAAGCCAGCTCTTCCATCTACCAGTTGCTGACACTACAGGCAACATAACAGAACCATCTAGCACCACATACTGGGCACACAGCAGAATGGCAGCTTCCAGCTGTGGCAGTAACTCAATCTTACTGAAGTAACAGATAAGGCTGCCAGCCTGTGAACGGAAAGAATGGTGAAATTGCAGACAGAAATCAGGGGCTTATTAAAGTGATCCAGTCTAGAGATTTGATTCAAGTTTCATTTTGGACAAACTGAATGGGAGGGAAGAACGCTGTACCAGAGTGGGAACTGAACTGATGAAAGTGGGAAAGATCGGAAGTGGAAGCAGCTTACAGACAGGAGTCTGGAGTTCCCTTATAAAGGCATTCATCAAATCACGAAATGGATAAGCCCTCTGCTGGGGTGGAGAGAGGAGGGCAGAGATAGGAGGTTAGAAGTATGACAGAAGCCCACGGGAAGGGTCCTGAAAGAGGAGCTCTCAAGGAAGAAGAAAGATGAGAAAGGTAGAAAAGGTAACAAGTTTTTCACAAACAGGGAAATAATGAGAGGAGGTAAAAGTATGAAAAATGCCTGGTACTGTGGTAGAAGTGGAAGGCACCATGAGGTACCTGGCACTCACGTCTAGTAGGGGAGTCAGAGGAGTAAAGAAATTACTGTTTGATAAACCCTCTGACAAGGGGTGTGTGTAAAGTTCTACGGCAGCACAACCTATTCTAGAGAATCGGTAAATCGTGTCAGATGCAGATAACCCTGCAAAGAGGTGGGAAAAGGGCACACTGGGCAGATTAAGACACACACACCAGAAAGTGATGGCGTGCTGGCCTTGGAGCTACCATAAGCAGGGAGCTCAATGCAGCAGAGGAGGATGTGAGATCAAGCTCAAGAAATAAGTAGGAGCTAATTAGAACATGAAAACATGTTCAACGTCATTAGCCATCAGAGAAACGCAAATCATAACTATAATGTGGGACTTCCCTGGCGGTCCAGTGGCTAAGACTGCACTTCCACTGCAAAGGGTGTGGGTTTGACCCCTGGTCAGGTAACTAAGCTCCCAAATGCCTCACAAAGCAGCCAAAAAACAAGAAAACACCACCATAATGAGATATCACTTCATCCCCACTAGGATGGCGGTAACATAAATAAAAAAGATAGTATCAAGCATATGGAGGCAAGGATATGGAGAAACTGGAACCCTCATATGCTGCTATGGGAATGTAAAATGATGCAGCCACTCAGTCTGGCAGTTCCACAAAAAGTTAAAAATTAAAAGGTAGTTAAAGAGCTACCATGTGACCCAGCAACCCCACCTAAGAGTTTCTATGTCACATAAAAACTTAAATACTATTCATGGCAGCATTATTCATGAATAGCCAAAAAGTAAGAACAACTGAAATACCCATTAACTGACAAATGGATAAACACAAACACACTACACCTTTACACTGGTGTTACTCAGAAATAAAAAAGAAGGAAGCGCTACAGAAGATGAATCAGTGGCTGGCAGGTTTCTGTTAATGGGTATGGGATTTGTTTTTGGGGTGACGAAAATATCCTAAAATTACATATGGTCAGGGCTGTACAAACTCTGTCAGTACACTAAAAACTACTGAACTCTATACTTAAAACAAAAGTATTTTATGGGCTATAATTTATATCAATAAAGCTCTTAAAAAAAGAAAAGAAAAAAGTAACTAGTCAGTGACTGGATATAACTGTCTTTGTATGCCAACTTAAGACATACAGAATTTCCTCTGCATTAAAATGAATCCCCTTTGCCCGCCCCTTTGGAATTGAATCTGTAGAGTGGAGCTAAAATTACTGAAACACAAAATTTTTGAAACACATGCTCATTAATTTTCAGGATCAAATTTCAGTTATTAACAAGCAGATTATATACGCATTTGGAATAAACTGGCAGCTGACTCACCTGGAAAGTAGGGAATCCATCATATGAATAAAATACAAATACTTCAGTAGAAAAGGTGAAAGAACTGTTATTAACTACTAACTCACTGATAAATGTTCCCTTTAATTGCAAGGACAACTGCCCCAACTGCCAAGCACGTAACATTTGGAACAAATTTTTAAGAACACAAAATTAAATAACAATGATACTAGCAAAAATTTTTATGGAAATATGAGATCTAATGCAGGTAACAAATTCCAGAAGGATACTCACAAGGAGAAATTTCAGTTCTCTGTGAAGTTGACTCAGAGGACCTCTGGGCTCTCCCGATTCCACCTTGATATTCTAAAAAGTTCCCAGAGTCAGTTTTCACTGGTAATCCCATCTTTTCTCCATCAGGGTCACAGTTACTTGCATTTCAAACTACCCACACATTTAAAAATATTTCATAAAACACTAGTGAATTGAAAAATTAGGTCAACACTTCCATTTGGTATACCTTCCCCAGAAATATAGACTCTGCCCGTCCCAATACAGAAACCTCAATTCAGGCCACCACAACCCCTCTCAATACAACTGTAGTACACAGAGCACACACTCTCCTGCTGGTGTCACTGAATTTCCAAAAGGACAAGAAGTAGAAATATAAACACACTTCAAGACTCGATGACAGGGTAGGAGGTGAGAGGGAGGTTCAGGAGCTGGGGGACATATGTATGCCTGTGGCTGATTCATGCTGACATATGGCAGAAACCAATACAATATTGTAAAGCAATTATCCTCCAATTAAAAATAAATTAAAAAAAAAAAAGACTCAATGACAAACTTAGCATTACCACACACCAAAAACAACTCTCCCTCCCCTCAGTAAAACAAACAAACAAAAAAAGCTGAAGCGGGGTGAGGAGGTTTGAAAGAAGTTAGTAAACGCCATTGTATGTCAGCACCTACTGCAGGAAAAGAAAAGTGTTAAGAATGTAACTGTATAATTATTCACCAGCCCACCACCCTGGGAAAAACCACTCTTAACACTACCCAGGACTTTGTGTACATATTTTTGAAAACCATAGTTGAGATCCCACTGTACATAAATTTTGTACTTTGGGGGCTTTTTTTTTTGCTTAATAATAAGCATTTTCTTTCATTATTAAAGATATTTTAAATCATAATTTTAAAATATGTATATAATATTTCATCAGGAAATCTATTTATTTTTCTCAAGATCATTCAGGTTTTGTTTTTAATATTTTCAAAACACGGCTGTATGACTGCACTGAATATCTTTGCCCATGTATTTTTTTTTTTTTTTTGCCCATGTATTTTTGTTACCAATTCTGAATAATTTCTTAAGACAGATCCTAGAAATGTAAATATAGGGTGCAAGGGCTGAACAGAACAACGATTGTTGATGTGTTCTCAACATCTGCATTCTTTAAGAACAGCAGGGATAATAAGCCACTGTGATGATTCCATTTCGGTCCCCACTGAAAATTCTTAAGTTACGTAATTACAGCACTGTAGATAACTGACGGATCAGACCACCTGGCAAAACCTTCACTGGCTGTGCTGGCGAGACTTCAGGCTGAACCTTTCAGAGCTGTCCAGGAACTAGCAAGTTCAAAGTAAACCCACAGTGAGTAAACTCAACAGAAAGCAGGGCTGGCTCCTACCAGAGCTGCAGTGGAAGAGAGTGGAGGGGTCTGAAGGATCTCATCCACAGGACTCCAGGAAATATCCAGAGTGATCGTGGTTTGTGAGGCAGCAACTGTACCATCCAAGGCAGTGGACTTAAACAACTCGTACTGGGCAAAGCCGCTGGCTGTTAACTGTAAAGAGACATTCAGCAGATCATCAGCAGCGCTTTCACAAGGCCAAAGGCCCATTATCAAAACGACTGATTCTTTTCCCCAAGAAGAAAAAGTGCTGTGCCAAATGGAAAAACGAGACAATTCTTTTTCATCACAAAGATTAGATAAAAGGCATATATTTTTAGTCATTAGCTGATATGAAAATAAACATTTTGATACTATAGAAAAATATCTAGTCCTATTAAGAATGAAAAAAATCCTTTACACTAGGAAGGCAGATTGACAGCAGTCAGAAGAAAATAATATGAAAGAGAAATACTTACAGTAGACAAGTGATGTCTTTTCTTGTGTGACTTTTTTAGGTCTTCAAGATTTACAGAATAATTTTTATCCACTGTAGGACATGATAAAAAAAAACTTTATAGGTACAGTTCAAAATTACATCATTAGAGCTAGAAAATTACAATCTAATTCACGATATTAATAACTATCAAAATTAAATTTTAAACCACAGATGAAATGTTTTTAAAACAAGGAAAGTGGAACAAAGGTCAGTACTGCTACCAAAAGTATAATTAAATGCCTATTATGACACTGGAATTCTATTATCATTATATTCAACTTTTTTATCTTCCAATGAAAATTTCAAAAAATACACACATGTAAATGAAATGAAACCCAAATAAAACAGCCATAAACTCCTATTTAGACTCTTGGAAATCTGTTTCTGAAATGTCTCCCACATGCTGCAGGTTACACACTAGAGCAGACTCTTGGTGGCTAACACAAGCTACATTGTGTGCACTTCGCTCTCAAGTTTTAGTAAAAACTATGAAACAGTGATTACACCAATAAATACAGTGATACACAAATAACAGTGATTACACAAATAAATAAATACATACACCTCCACAAAAGAGGAGTGAGCTCTCACCTTTACAGGTGACCATGTACAAGACAATTCCTGTGATGTTGCTACTGGTTGAGATAAGCTCAGCTCCCAGCCAACTGATACCTTCAGGATCTGAACCATCACACCTTACCCAGAGAGGAGGAAGGGCAGTAACTGGCCGATTAATCTTCAGATGGGTCATATTAGGATTGTGAGCCATGGTATAAAATCCAATTAACTGCCTTGGAAACAAGAGTAGGAAGAATAAATTAGAGGTAGAGATTTTTGATCAGTCAAAAGTTTTCTTTTCCAAAGATATCATGAACAGTAGCTATGATGCTGACTCGGATCCCACTTCTGATCACCATCTAACATTCTGTACCAATTCCCAAATGGGGTTTTTTCCTTACACTAAGCAATTCTCTGACACTAGCTGGTATCCTACAATTCAACTCAGTTCTGACACTATCTACCCAAAGACAGCATCAGCAACCACAGGTTAAAGGCTCAGTCCTACAAGACTGCCTCACCTCCAACTTGTATTGCCAGTTCCCAGTCCAAGTTGTCATCTATGTGTCTACAGATCACAGGTTCTGACAACCTCCTCCCTAAGTTCAATTAATTTGCTCCCAGAACTCAGAGAAATATTTTACTTGCTAGATTACTAGTTTATTACACAAGGGTAGAACTCAGGAACAGCCAGACGGAAGGGAAGCAAAGGAAAATGTCCATACCTTTTGGTATGGGGCAAAGGGCACAGAGCTTCCATGCCCTCTCCCAGCAAGCTGCTCTCCCCGTACCTCCACGTGTTCACCGACCCAGAAGCTCTCCAAGCCCTCTCCTTTTGGGTTTTAAAGGAGGTTTCACTACATAGTCACAGTGGTGACTGATTGAACTTAGGGAGGGGTTGAGTCCCAACCCCTCATCAGGTGACTAAACTTAACAAACTCTGGCCTCTCTCCCTTCCAGAGGTTGGGTGGGACTCAAACTTCCAACCCTCTACTCACAGGCTTGGTTCCCCAGGCAACCAGCCCCCATCCATAATTTACTGGGGGGGGGGGGGTGGGTGGGGGCGGGGAGGTCCAAAAGCCACTTCATTAGCATTAAAAAAGACACCTTTATTCTTCTCAATCCCTAGGAAATCCCAAAGGTTTTTAGGAGCTGGGTTCCAGGAACAGTGGACCAAGACTAAATATGCTTCTTCTTATACATCACACTATCACAGTGTCCCAGAAACAAAAATTTGGAAATTAACTGGCAAAATACATAAATGTTTCACCTGGAGAAGAAGTGAGAGCCAGGCACACCGGACAGATCAAGATCCACACACCAAAAACTGACAAAGTATAGCTACTACAAGCAGAGAGTTCAGTATGGTGGGGCTACAGGGTCAATGGGAGTGGAAGCAGGCTCTGAGATTAAGCAAAAGAAATAACAGAATATGTCAATTACTTCTCAATAAAGTTAGGGTGGGAGAAGGAAGAAGTCAATAAATACATAGAGATGCTTGAGGTCATTAGACACCGAACACAAACATTTGAATATAGTCTGTGAATCAGATAGTATTATTTTAACAATGTTAAATTCCCAGATTTTGATGACTATGGTTATACAAGAGAAGGTACTAGGTTTTAGGAAATACATCGTGAGGTATTCAAGGGTAAGAGAGCACAGTGTCTCCAACATACTGTCAATATTTCATTACAAAAATGTGTGTGTGTGGTTATATAGATGAGGTGTGGACAGGAATAAGAGGAGGAGCAGAGGGGAGGAGGAATAAGCCATAGAATCACAAAGCAGAGGCAGCAAAATGTAAATTTTGGTGAAACCTGGTTAAGGGTCCACAGAAGTTCTTGTACTGTTCTTTTACACTTCTCTGTAAATTTCAGAGTGCATCAGAATGAAAAGTTACCCAAAAATACAGCTTAAAAATTTTCAGAGATGAAAACTAAATTTATTACCAACATATGTTCAGAAAAGGCATTTCTAAGGGACTGTACTTCAGAAAAGAAATATAATAATCCCAGAAGGAAGGTCTGAAATGCAAGAAGAAATGGAGAGCAAAGAAATGATAAGCATATGGATGAATCCAAACAAACACTGGCTACAGAAAACAACGTGAATAAAAAAATTCTCAAGTTGTGGGAGAGGAAAGAAAAAAAGGCCAAATATGACTTAAAATCAAGAAGCCATTAAAGAGTGATCAACTACAAAAGATTTTAAAAGTTTCTACACAGCAAAACAAAACAAAAAAACCCTCTCTGAAGGAAAGTCACTTTGAATACTACTATAGTCCTTATTCTCCAGTATTTTTTTTTAAAGATTTTTTAATGTAGACCATTTTTAAAGTCCTTACTGAATTTGTTACAACATTGCTTCTGCTTTATGCTTTGTCTTTTTGGCCAGGAGGGATGTGGGGTCTTAGCTCCCCGACCAGGGATTGAACCCGCACCCGTGCTGCGTTGGAAGGCGAAGTCCTAACCTCTGGACCACCAGGGAAGACCCCTTATTCTCTAATATTACATATATGACCAGATCCTCCAGGACTCCCTGATAGCAAATACTTTTGGCTTTGGAGTTGAGGGAGACCAGGCAGACGGAAAGTCATATGGTAGGAGGGGGGAGGGTAGTGAAGCTGGCTAAGCAGACAGAGGCAGTAGGGATTCCAACAGGGGCACTTCTGGCATGCGGGTGGGATACTTCATCATTGGACAGGAGAGCCCCAGGCATTGCCTAACATTTACCATCCACGGCTCAGGCCAACAGCGCCCCTGAGTCATAGTGACAATCAAAAAGTACCCCACGTATTTCCAAATCCCTGCTGGGCACTGGACTGGAGGTTGAAGGTTCCTTTGTGTCCTATGTGTCACTCAGAAGGAATCTGGATTTTATCACGAGGCAAAAGGACCATGGAAGGCTTTTTAAACATGGAAGCAACACAATCAGGCTTTCATAAAACCGCTCTGGCAGGAGTGAGGAAAAAAGATTGGCAAGGAACCAGATTAGAAGTAAGGAAAACAATTACGAAGCAACAACATTAAACAGTAGGAGATGGAGAAAAGGCAGATCACGGTAGTCACCTTAGTCACACTTGAGTTACCCATGGGACAGTCAAGTATTTAGAACTATCCTTAGAGCATTAAGTATATCCATCAAGCAGGTGGGGAAGGAGAAAGAGAGGGATCTGGGCTAAATACCTATGTTTTCCCAATGTTTATAACAATTTCTTGTTGTTTAGTTGCCAAATTGTGTTTGACTCTTTTGCAACTCAATGGACCGTAGCCTGCCTGGTGAGTTTAAATCCTACCCTCCACCCCTATGGTAAGAAAAACTTACCTGGCTCTCCCAATTGGTAAAGCAAGCAGGCCAACATTTTCACCAGTAGAGAGATCAGAAATAGCAGTGTCTTCAGACTGTAGCTCTTCAATAGGACTTGGTTCTTCCTTTTCTAAAGGCTTTAAAAACATTTAATTATTTAACCAGGTAAGAGAACACTACGGTAAAGTCAACTCTTCACTATGCTAGAACAATGTACTGATTTCCAGATCCTGAAGTGCAAAATGATTGGGTTATGACAAGAATCATAGCTAGAAACCAGTGGGGTACTAATAAATCTCACCATTCATCAGAAGTATTTCCACTGTCCAATAAGAAGATATTGATCTACGTTGCTACTGATAAAGGAAGTATATGACACCATCAGAAAAGGAAGTGCTCTACCATGTACAAAATTATATACAAAACACCAAGGGAAACCCATGGGAGACTCCCTGATTTTGTCATTCCCCAAACTTGAAGGTTCATAGCCCTTTCTACTCATTTTCTAAGTCTCCAGGATTTGTTACAGCAGCTGACATTAATTACCTCATTATTACAGAAATATAGGGTATATGGTTCCAGACTATATTGATTTGCTATATTATAGTAATTCTATGCTATATTATACTATAATACTGGTACTAATACTATAATTCTAATATTGTTCCAATTTCACTATACTATAATATTAACTGCATACTATAACACTAGTACTGATACTATACTACACTAGTAACCCAGTTCAGTTGCTCAGTCATGTCCGACTCTTTGCGGCCCCGTGGACTGCAGCACGCCAGGCCTCCCTGCGGCCCCGTGGACTGCAGCACGCCAGGCCTCCCTGCCCTGGTAGTAGTATATACTCAACTATACTATGCCAATACAGTTGTCTCTTGAACAACACAAGTTTGGACTAGGCAGGTGCATTTACATGTGGACTTTTTTAATGCAGTACTACACAGTCCGTGATTGGTTGAATCTGTGGATGTAGAGCCACAGATACAGAGGGCCAACTGTAAAGTTACACTAGGATTTTCAACAACACAGATGGTGGGGCACCCCAAAACCTGTGTTGTTCAGGAGTCAATGGTGTATTATATTAAGGAAGAAACCTATCTTTTAGAAAGATATTCAAATAGAATTCTTAAAATTAAAACAACAGCAACAACTTTGGTTAGTTTTCAGGAAGACATATCCTAAGGGTTTCCAGCAGCCAGCAGAGCCCTGCAGCTGTGCAAGCCAAGTCAGTGTCTCGGGCTCAGTATGACAGTCTCTAGGTCCATCCACGTTGTTGCAAAGCATTATTTCATTCTTTTTAATGCACAGCCCTTACTTCTTAAGTCTATTCCTCTTAGGACTCTCAGCTCTCATTTGTGTTTCTCATATCCACATGTTTAAGTAGTGAAATAGCTCAGTACTGACAATAATAACAAAAATTAAACGAAATAACATTTCCTGAGCATGTACTATGTACCAGCTACTGTTCCAAGCTTTCTTTTATTCTTCATAAAAACCCTGAGAAAGATCCTATTAATAACCCTATTTTATGGACTGAAAACTGAGCTAGTGACTGTCTGAATAGCTTATATAGAATAAGCAGCTGAGCGGCAAAACCCACATTTGAATCTAGGTAAAGTGAAAGTTGCTCAGTTGTGTCCAGCTCTTTGCAATCCCATGGACTATACAATACCTGGAATTCTATAGGCCAGAATACTGGAGTGGATAGCCTTTCCCTTCTCCAGGGGATCTACCTAAGCTAGGGATCGAACCCAGGTCTCCCACATTGCAGGCGAATTCTTTACTAGCTGAGCCACAGGGGAAGTCCAAGAATACTGGAGTGGGTAGCCTATCCCTTCTCCAGAAGATCTTCCTGACCCAAGAATGGAACTGGGGTCTCCTGTGTTACAGGTGGATTCTTTACCAACTGAGCCATCAAGGAAGCCCCTGAATCTAGGTAGTCTGACTTCAAAACTCAAGTTCTTGTCCACTAAGGTCTTCGAGCAGTGAATACTTAATAGTTATCTGACCTAGATGTATCCTCAACTTTGAATTTCTTCTGCCAGATTCTAGATTTTATTCCCTTCTAGGCCTGTGTTTCCAAATAGTTCCTAGAAGTATCCAAGAAATGTCATTTTCCCTTCCATTCTACTTTTCAGTATTATCCATCTAAAACTCATGCTGTAAGCTCTATTGACCTTTGCAGAAATGAAGGCCATTTTAATTGTTTCCCATTCAAAAATGCCAGGACCTCACTGAACTCCAGGTAAGTCCTCACAACTCCAAGCTGTTTTCTCACTAGTATCTCAACCAATTTCCACAAATTCCTCTGTTCCTCTACCTTTCCCTAGAAACTCATTTTCATCTTTCAGCTTTTGCTCTACACACATTTTTTCTCTCCTCATAATAAGTCTAAATTCAGCCACATAATTCACTTATAATTATTTTCCAAGCATCTGTCCACCATAGATAAGCATCACTAATACAAAACAAATAAAGTAGTCCCCTTCTCAGAAAGGAGTTTTCATGTAGTTTGTAAAACAGAGTGCTCTCTGTTCATGCATCCCAATCCCCATCCAGACAGCATGCAGGTCCTAAAGCAAACAGAGGCATTCCTTCTAAAGGAATGTCCACTTTCCCCTGTTATATCCTGTTTCTATCTACTTCAAGAAACGATAGACCCAAAGAATGGGTCCTGGGCCCAAAGTAACTGTGTAAAATGACAGCATTATCAGCACTCAACCAAAACCACTGCTACTGCTCGGCCAGAACGGTTCCCCTATTTAAAACACAAAGGTGTAAGGACGTAATTATAAAGTGATGAAAAAAATAAGAAGGTCCCTCTTGTTAGATTTAACAAGAGAAAATTAAAGTAGAAATTCATGAGTCAGAGTGACTTATGCTGTGTCTAACAGTAGCCACCCACCAGTCACATGTGGCTTTTGAACACCTGAAATGTGGCCAACCAAATTGAGACTTAAGTGTTATATCCATATCAAATTTTGAAGATGCAGTATGGAAAAAAAAGAGCTTAAAATCTCATTTTTATTTTTACATTAATTATTGAAATGATTACCATTAGATTAAAAAAAAATTATACATATAAATTCAGACCTGGCAATCCTATTCCTAGCTATTTACAGTAAAGAAAACTTGTGCTCACATAGGACTTTCTACAAAAATGATCATATTACTTGTTTATTTAGCTCTCTGGATCAGGGATGGATCAGCAACTAAAAGAACCACTAAACACATACAACTTGCTGCTAAGTCACTTTAGTCGTGTCTGACTCTGTGCGACCCCATAGACGGCAGCCCACCAGGCCCCGCCGTCCCTGGGATTCTCCAGGCAAGAACACTGGGTTGCCATTTCCTCCTCCAATGCATGAAAGTGAAAAGTGAAACTGAAGTCGCTCAGTCGCGTCCGACTCTTAGCGACCCCATGGACTGCAGCCTACCAGGCTCCTCTGTCCATGGGGTTTTCCAGGCAAGAGTACTGGAGTGGGGTGCCATTGCCTTCTCCCATACAACTTGAATGAGTCTCAAAGGCATTATTACACTGAACGACGCCAGACTCAAAAGTTTATACACTTTCATATGATTCCATTCCTGACACTCTTAAAAAGACCACGCTACAGTGAGGGAGAAGAAGGAATGATTGTAAAGGGATAGCACAAGGGAGTTTTCGGGGTGATGGAGCCGTTTTGTGTTCTAATTATGGTGATGACTACCAGACTGTATAAGTGTGTTAAAATTCACACAACTAAACAAAAGAAAAAGTAAATTTTGCAGTATGAAATTTAATTTCACCTTTTTGTTTTGAGGCTACTAGAAAGCTTTTAATTACATATGTGGTTCACATTATCTATTGGACAGCACTCTACTTATCTAAAAGATGTCAGAATCCACACTAATACGCTGACATGAAAATGTGTACATTTGAGATTATCCCTCAGAAACCAAACCTGGCTGTTAAGAATTAGCCACAAAGCCCAAGCAGTACTTACCACTTTTTCCACAATAAATATGGTTTCATTTTCATGTAGAATATTTTTCAAAGGGTTTGGTTGGCCTTTGCTGATCAACTGCACTTGAATATCAGCCTATTAAAAACAGATTAAGGCCCAGCAATGTTATAGATACACATATATATGTACAAATATTTAAACACATAAACACCAGTTCTATGCAAGTAACTGAAAAAGAGAATTTGAACAAGACTAATGTTTTAAAAATACAATTTCATTTCTTCTTTGCCCATGTTGTTTTTCACGTTGAGAAAATCTAGCTGGGGAATTCCCTAGAAGTCCAGTGGTTATGACTCCAAGCTTTCACTGCAGAGGGCATAGGTTCAATCCCAGGTTGGAGAACTAAGATCCTTGCAAGCCTAGAGTGGTCAAAACAACAACAAAATCTAGCTCTTATATTTTGTATCTGTATGCTTCAAGGCCCACCTAGAGAGCACCCTGCCTTGTAAGGCCTTTTGATTAGGATCACACTGACATCCTCTTCCCCTAATCATCCTGGATTTACTGTTAGGAACCATAAAATTAGCTCTTTACTAAACATTATTTTTTCTGATTGTTCCATGAAATTTAGAACTTTTTCACTTTATAGGTACTGTGTATTTCTTCATTCCAATTACAATAAACATTTATTGTAGAAAAGTTTGAAAACAGATAGCTAACAGATAAAACTCATCTATATTCTACTAACCAGAGTTGTTGTTCAGTCCCTGAGTTGTGCCCAACTCTTTGCCACCCCACAAACTGCAGCACACCAGGCTCCTCTGTCCTCCATGACCTCCCAGAGTTTGCTCAAATTCATGTCCACTAGGTCGATGATGCTATCCAACCACCTCATCCTCTGCTGCTCCCTTCTCCTTTTGCCTTCAATCTTTCCCAGCGAGTCAGCTCTTCACATCAGATGGCCTAAGTACTGGAACTTTAGCTTCAGCAACAGTCTTTCCAATGAATATTCAGGATTGAAGTCCTTTTTCTTGAGGTTTGATCTCCTCGCAGCCCAAGAGTCTTCTTCAGCACAGTTAGGAAGCATCAATTTTTTGGCGCTCAAGTCTTCTTTATGGTCCAACTCTCATGTCCATACATGACTACTGGAAAATTTGTAAGTTTGACTATGTGGATCTTTGTCAGCAAAGTGACGTGTCTGCTTTTTAATACACTGTCTAGGTTTGTCACAGCTTTCCTTCCAAGGAGCAAGCATCTTTTAATTTCATGGCTACAGTCACAGTCCTTGGTGATTTTGTAACCCCAAAAAATAAAATCTGTCACTGCTTCCACTTTTCCCCCTCTACTTAACATGAAGTGATGGGACCGGATGACATCATCTCAGACTTTTTATTTTTTGGCTGTGCCAGGTCTTAGTTGTGGCATGCAGGATCTTTGATCTTTAGTTATGGCATGTGGGACCTAGTTCCCTGACCAGGGATTGAACCCAGGTCCCATGCATTGGGAGCAAGGAGTTTTTGCCACTGACGACCAGGGAAGTCCCTTAGATTTTTGAATGTTGAGCTTCAAGCCAGCTTTTCCACTCTCCTCTTCACTGTCATCAAGAGGTTCTTCAGTTCCTCTGTTTTCAGGCATTAGAGTGGTATCATCTGCACATCTGAGGTTGCTGATATTTCTCTCAGCAATCTTGATCCCAGCTTGTGATTTCATCCAGCCTGTCATCTCGCATGATGTACTCTGCATAGAAGTTAAACAAGCACGGTGACAGTATACAGTCTAAATGTACCCCTTTCCCAATTCTGAACCAGTCAGTTGTTCCATGTCTTGTTCTGACTATGGCTTCTTGACCCACATAGCCTGAGTAGTCATTACTAATATTAGTCTTATTGGTGTATATTTTGCCTAATCTTTTCCCAGACATATAAATAAACCTACTTAAATAGAAATATATTATTTTGATAATGCAATAGATTTTTGCTTACTAAATAAATAGAATATTCTAACAGTTTTATATCATGAACTTCTTTCCATGCCATTAAACTTTTTTAGGCTGTCTAGTACCATGGAGCTACCATCACATAATTATTTCTGTATTATTCAACATTTGTGCATTTTCAAATTATATGCTATAATAAACAATTGATAAGGAATATTCTTTAATTACTACCTCCTCGGCACCCCACAACATGTGGAGCTCCTCCAACCAGGGATGAACCCATGCCCCCTGCAGTAGAAGCTCGGAGTCTTAACCACTGGACCAACAGGGAACTTCCCCTTTAATTAATTTCTTAAGATGAGTATCTAAAATCACATTGATACTGTCAAATTGCCTTTCAAATGTCATATTCACATATTCACATTCTCATTTTACGTCAACACACTATTTACATTCTTTTTACCATTTCACCTAGCAAAAAATAGTATCTTGTTATTTTATAAATTTCATTTATTTGATCACTAATGATGGTGAACAGCTGCTAATATGCTTATTATTGACAATTATCTCATTACTCGAACCTATTTAATTTCTTAGTTTGGAAATCGAAGCATTTAGACACCAAGTACAGAGAGCAAAGGATGCTTTGTTACTCTGATCTACTGAACTCTTTTGGTTTAATAATTTTTGGCTGCACTAGGTCTTCGGTGCTGCGCGTGGGCTTCTCACTGCAGTGGCTTCTCCCAGTGCAGAGAACAAGCTCTAGGAGGCTCGGGCTCAGCAGTTGTGGCCCGCAGGTCTAACTGCTCCAGGGCATGTATGATCTTCCCAGGTCAGGAATCAAACCTGTGACCCCTACACTGGCAGGTGGATTTTCAACCACTGAACTACCTACCAGGGGAGCCTCATATCTACTTCGTTCTTGATCAAATACTGTTGTGGATTGAAATGTTGTTGTTCAGTCACTAAGTTATGTCCGATGGACTCTTTGCAACCCCATGGACTGCAGCATGCCAGGCTTCCCTGTCCTTCACTATCTCCTGAAGTTTGTTCAAACTCATGTCCATTGAGTCAGTGATGCCATCCAACCTTCTCCTCCTGCCCTCAGTCTTTTCCAGCATCAGGGTTTTTTTCCAGTGAGACAGCTCTTCGCATTATGTGGCCAAAGTACTGGACTTTCAGCTTCAACATCAATCCTTCCAATGAATATTTAGGACTGATTTCCTTTAGGATTAACGGGTTTGATCTCCTTGCAATCCAAGGGACTCTCAACAGTCTTCTCCAACACTTATTTTTATCCTCTACCTATTCATCTATTATGATTATCTTTATTCCTTATTGGTTTTAAGAGCTTTTCATATATTTCATATACATGGATATTAACCCTATCATTTATGACACTGATGTCATAAATGATATCCTCAGCTAGTCTTTTAGACATAATTTATTTTAGTTTGTTAACTGTTTTAGAGGATTAAGTTCTATGGGAAGTTTTACCTATGGAACACTGGCATGTTAGATGCTTAATAAATTCACGAATGTTTATAGCAGCTTTATTCAAAACTATTAAAAACCAGAAACAATCCAGTCTGAATGGTGAATGGATAACCAAACTGCATTCATACAATGGACTATTACTCAACAATAAAAAGGGATGAACTACTGATACACACAACAACACAGTCAAATCACAAATGCATTATACTCAGGACTCCAGCAGCTAAAAGTCTGCACTTCTAATGCAAGGGGTGAAGGTTCAGTTCCTGGTTGGGGAACTAAGATCCCACATGCCGTGTGGCATGGCAATTGAAAAAAAAAACAAACCAGAAAACAAATGCATTATACGTATTGAGAAAAGCCAGACAGAAAAGGTATAAACCATATGGCTTTATTTATATGATATTTGGAAAAGGCCACACAAAAAAACAGATGTAAAACAGGTCAGTAGTTGCCAGGGAACAGGGGAAAGGGTTGAATATAAAGGAATATGAGATTTTTTGGAGATCATAGGAATGTTCTTGATTACGGAGGTGGTAATACAACTAAATACATTTGTAAAAATTCATAGAACTGTACTCTAAAAGGGTAAAATTTAATGTATGTAAATTAACTTTGATAAACTCAACTTTTAAAAACAATTTTAGGATGACTGACTTGTTTAAAAACCAAATAAATTGTTCATACCTCATAGATAAATGGGTCTTGACAGATTCCTTTTTTATTTTCATCAAATTCCCTAAAATGCAGAAACACATGTGAAAAATAAAGCTACAGTATTTTGTCATTTAAACTCTGGAGTTATTGAGAGAAATTCAAAATTCAGAATACTCATGACAGCACTAAGGCACAGTTGGGAAAAGAGAAGCAGAAAAATAGCATTAGGTTAATAAGGAAAGAAAAAAAAGAGATGTGGTAAAGATTAATAGACAGCTGCCCCTTGGGTCTTCCCTGGTGGTCCAGCAGTTAAAACTATGTCCTTTCAATGCAGGGGGCACAGGTTTGATCCCTGGTTGGAGAACTAAGATCCCACATGTCCTTAAGTATAGCCAGAGAAAAAAGATAGAGAGCTGCCCCAAACTGGGTACAACTGCTTCTCAGAGGCAGCAGGAAATTAGGTCACCCACCTCTATTCGTATAACTTTTAAAACACAGTACCAATTACTATTAAAATGTAATTTACTACATGACTTTTGGGAAGCAAAAATAACTGAAATCAGTGGGTAATTATGGAGAAGTTATTTAAGGGTCCCAGGCCTTGAGTTTCTATTGCTATCCTCCCTGTTTTCATGAGTTGACACCAAAAAATTAGTAAACTGGATAACGCTAAAACATTTAAAAAATGGAAGCACAAAATGTTAAGATACATCGTAATTATCATTTTATTGAACAAAGTTGATCCTAGGGCTTCCCTGGTGGCTCAGTGGTAAAGAATCCACCTGCAAATGCAGGGGACGTGGATTCAATCTCTGATCTGGGAAGATCACACATGCCTTGGGACAACTAAGCCCATGCACTACAGCCATTGAGCCTGGGCTCTAGAGCCCAGGAACTGACACTACTGAAGCGCACGCGCCCTAGAGCCTGTGCTCTGCAGCAAGAGAAGTCAGCACAGCGAGAAGCCTTCACACGCAACCAGAGAAGCCCTGCTCACCGTATCTAGAGAAAAACCCCAGCAGCAACGAAGACCTAGCACAGCCAAAAATAAATAAGTAAAATTATATATATTAAAAAAGTTGATCCCAAAGCATGTAAACTATAAAGATACTAAAAATGTACATCAGCTTGATCTACATTCTAAGAGAAAAGAATCTTTAGAGTCCTATAGGAAGCCAACAGAATAGTTTCAGGATGCCATTATTTGATTCACTCTGTAACTCACCAAAATAAAAATGAGGCCTGTGACTGATTCACTGTGGCCATTTTGGACAAGGCTGTGACTTTTTTCCCTATATTTATTTATTTGGCTGTATCAGGTCTTAGTTGCAGCACACAGGATCTTTGTTGAGTCACATGAGATTTTTCACTGGGTCATGTGGGCTCTCTAGTTGTGACTCTCTGGGTCTGGAGTGCGTGGGCTCAGTAGGTGTGCAGCTCGAGAGACATGTGGGATCATAGTTCCCCCACCAGGGATTGAATCTATGTCCCTGCATTGCAAGGTGGATTCTTAACCACTGGACCAGCATGGTAAGTCCCTGAGAAAAGTTTATCTCTATGCATGCGTAACTCAAGGATCATTCAACCGTCATTCAATAATCATTTCATCAGTATGTGTTTTACGGGCAGGCACTCTGTGAACAAAAAAGTGTTGCCTGTCTTTCTGATACACCAATACTGCTTGCCATCAGCCACTGCAGCTACTTTGGTGCACCCTGAGGAGAATTCAGGACTAGACAGTTAACATACACACCAAAGGAGTCATTTCAATGAGCCCAGACTCCCGCACCTTCCCCAAAGTGGAAAAGCACTATAATCATTAACTTGAGATGTCTGTTCTTGGGATTAATAGTCAACTTTTGATGTTCAACTACATTTTTGTTTGTTATTTCCCCCAGCAAAACTCCTATATATTCTGGCTCGTCCCTTACCTTTTAGGAACAGTTCTTTAGAGCTATCTGAAGCTGACTGCCAGGCTATACTACTCAGTAAGGCCCCTGAGTAACAGTAAATCTAGGTTGTGCATTTTTTAAGTCAACAATTCTTACAAAATGTCTAAGATATAAAACAAATGCATAGTTCCTGGCTCACAGTCTTGACTGCAGCCAACAACTGCAATACAGGGTGATGAGCCTCAAAGAGGGGACGCAGGATGCTGTGGTGGCGCACAGGAAGGGACTTTGCTAGAGGGCTTAGTCTGTATCCTGAAAGCTAAGAGGAGCTCACTACAAGATTTTATATGAGAAAATCTCCCTGACCTCCTGATGTGGAGAGATAAACTTGGAGGCCAGAAAATAACTGAATAACTTGTAGTACTTAAAACAGTGATGATGGTAAACAAAGCTGTCAGGATGGAGAGAAAACAAAGGTAGCTGGGACTGACTAGATGGGATGGAGGTGGCGGAAAACAGAACCAAATGACAGTCTTGGACTTGGAACTCTTAACTCAGAGACAGAATTCAGGAAACTATCACACTGCAGGGAATAGATGGATTCAGTTTCGCAGATAATGAGTTTGAGGTCTCATTTGGAAATTTCCAGTAGGCAGGGGGCTACACAAGTAATATGAGAGATTGAAGAGAAGACACACAGACAATTGATGCTTCAAAGTGGAGAGAAATACCAACACTTATGAAAGAATTATGAAAGAGTCTAAATAAAATTTATCAACAAGGGACTGGTTAAATAAACATAAAATAGCCAAACAATGAAATATTATAGAGCCATTAAAAACAGATTGACAGGCTGTCATACTGAAAGCTATCCAACATATTGTTGCTGCTGCTGCTACTAAGTCGCTTCAGTCGTGTCCGACTCTGTGCGACCCCCATAGACAGCAGCCCACCAGGCTCCCCCGTCCCTGGGATTCTCCAGGCAAGAACACTGGCGTGGGTTGCCATTTCCTTCTCCAATGCATGAAAGTGAAAAGTGAAAGTGAAGTCGCTCAGTCGCGTCCGACTCTTAGTGACCTCATGGACTACAGCCTACCAGGCTCCTCTGTCCATGGGATTCTCCAGGCAAAAGTACTGGAGTGGGTTGCCATTGCCTTAAAAGAAAAAGCTAGTGAGGGACTGCCCTGGTGATCCAGTGGCTAAAACTCCCAGATCCCACTGCAGGGGGTGCCTGGTTTCAAACCGGTCAGGGAACTAGATCCCACAAGCCGCAGCTAAAGATCCCACACGTGGCAATGAAGATCTCAGGGGCTGCAACTAAGATTTGGCGCAGCCAAATAAACAAATATAAATAAATGCTAAAAAAGAAGCTAGTGATCTTTCTACAATGTTGAAAAAACTGACAAGCATTACCACTTTTATAAGCAGGATAAAAAGCAATGAAGACAAATATTGAAAAAGTATGATATTTAGAAAAAGGGGTTAGATTACAGCAGTTGGTTATCAAAGTGTGGTGTCAGGCCAGTAGCATCTGCTTCACCTGAAATTGATTAGAAAGGAAAACTCTTTAGCCCTACCCAGAACCTGCTGTTGTTCAGTCCCTCAGTCTTGTCTCTTTGTGACACCATGGACTAAAGCACACAGGCTTCCCTGTCCTTCACATCTCCCAGAGTTTGCTCAGATTCATGTCCATTGAGTCGGAGATGCTATCTAACCATCTCATCACACTCCACCCAGGCCCACTAAATAAAAAATTCTGGAAGTGGGCCCGGCAATCTGTTTTGGCAACTTGCCAGGTGATTCTGATTCACGCTCAAGTTTGAGAACTACTGGATTAGATTTTTGTGTCGGATACAGAACTGGATGGAATCCACTTTATTACTAGTACTTCACTATATGAGGATTCCCTGTTGGCTCAGATGGTAGAGTCTGCCTGCAACTCGGGAGAGCCGGGTTGGATCCCTGGGTCGGGAAGATGCCCTAGAGTAGGAAATGACAACCCATTCCAATATTCTTGCCTAGAAAATTCCATGGATGGGGGAGCCTGGTGGGCTACAGTCCATAGAAGTCGCAAAGACTCGGACACGACTGAGCGACTTCACTTTCACTATACGAATAAAACGAAGTCCTAGGGCACTGTAAAACAAGTGTCTTGAAGAGCAGACACACCATCACGTTATCGCTGTAACTGTTGCTCAAAAAATTATCTTGAATAAACCATAAAACACGTTTCACACCAGCAAGGCGAACGATATCAGGTGAACGATATCAACATCTAGTTTCCTGTAACCTGTTCGATGCCTCTAACATATCACAAGTTGTGTGTGTATTATCAGATTGAATAATACACCTCTCGTAAAATTCGTCACCATCCACCGTCGGCGACAAAGTACACGTTTTCTTCTATACGAGACTATCAGCAACAGGGCCTACCGGGCCAACCTCACAATGGAGCAGAAAACCGGCCTCTCTGATGCTCCCAGATCCCCGGAAAGCGGACTCAATTTACAAATTCGCGCCGGTGGAAAGTGGGAAGGCGCTAATCCCCAAGGCTGCGGCAAGAGGCTTGGGGCGGGGATCGAGATACCCCAGGGGAGAAGTGCTGTGGCCAAAGCCAAGCCAAAACTAGGGGCTACAACTCACTGCAGAAGACCAGCGTAAAATTCCTCAGCAGCTCGGTTAGCCCCCGACCACATCGCGCCCCAGTTTGACTGAAGACCCGAAACCGCCAAGCTGAAATGCGCGCCGGGCGCTGACGTACGAGGTCGTGACTTCCTTGCCGGGACTACTTTTACCCCCCTCCAACAGGCTCCATTCTACAGTTAAACTATTGTTTTATAGCACAGAGCGGTTTCTCTGGTTCCAATAGTTTCCCCTTTCCGTAAGAAAAAGTTAAAATACATTATACTGGTTGAGGGGAAAAGACACTCGTCTCGCGAGAGTTGGCCACGGCCTCTCATGGATTACTCCGCGAAAAGGAGTCCCTGGGTTCTAAGAGCCCTTTTTAGCTTGGGAAGTCAATAAATACCGTAATTTGACATATATGAAGAAATAATATGCTATTTTTATTGTTTTAACGTGGTGGAGAGATATTTTATGTCCCTGAGTTGGTTCTGAGGCGGGGCAGGCTGGGGGACCAGCTGAAGGTTACATATGGGGTGGAAGTGCTAGGCACTTCCTTTTCCTGTGGGAGCCGCCGGGTTGAGAGGAGCGTGGCCTTCTCCTCTCCCCGCCATGGTGAGCAGAACTCTTCTCCGCTGGACCTGCTTCTATTTTCGGGGCTTGGCAGGAATGGGCTTGGGTGTTCAGAGCATGAAGTCTACAGGAGGGGGAGCAAGGAGAAGTAGATGGGGACCAAAGCGTGTGTTTGTGGCTGGGACGTGGGTAGTAATGCTCTACGGCAGCCATCTTAGAGGCAACGTGTGCGGGCCGGCGCCGGGCGCGTCTGGAATAACACGGAGGAACCCCAGATAGTTCTTGGAGCCAGAGGGACCTTTGGGATTCTAGCTTCTCTTGGATCTTAGAAAGTATGGGTTCCGCTGAAGACTTCCGCTCTGAAGATTCTCAGAGCGTTAGACTAAGGCTAGGTGAGTCAATTTGGGGTCTTGTGTCTCCATACCCTATTTAGTGAGAAAGTTTTAAGAGAGATTTTGTTAAACAAAAAACTTTTATTTCACTTATTTCTTATTATCGTGTGCTTATCTTAGCAATTGCTTCTGAAAGCATTCTGCTCTTGCATTAGATTTTAATTGTTTTGTAGCTTCTGCATAAATAACGTTTGTAAAAGCACCATGTGCCTTGGGTAGTTCAGTGAACACAATATGGAAACAGCACTATTTTGCTTCTTTGTTCGTAATTGGGTTCTCAAGATGCATTGTAATGTTGGATGGTACTGTTGTCGACGGAATTGGAGAGGAGGCGGTAATTGGACTTTATAAGCCGTGACCAGAGACACCTGAAGGAGGCTAGGTGAGGAAGGGTATGTTTAGGTAGAATACTTGTTAAATCTGAGGAAGGAGAGGGATGGCCCTGAGTGTAGGCCTGAGAATCTGGAAGAGAGTGTGGTCTGTGGGCAGTGAGGTTGAGCAGGTTCTGTAGGTCATGCTTAGGACCTTTTACTTTCAGGGGGTAAGTTTCTGGAGAAAATTGAGCGAGAAGTAACAAGGCTGTTTCTTAGTAGTAAGTTTTGGAAGATGTGTTTGGAATGGGATGACCGGGAAGGATAGATGTTTGAAGTAGAGCCCTGGTAGATAAGATCTGGTCACATTTGGGCTGAGAGAGTTTGGATGATGACATTAAACTGCATTTTCAAACCTTACACTATGGTTTTTATTATCTTGCTCTTTAAGGCCCGATTTGAAAGTTTAATAATAAAGCAATCTCTGAAAATGATGGAGATTCTGTGGCAGAACTTGAGAAATTTAGGTATTTTTCAAATACTTACTGATAATAGACCTGATGGTGTGTTGATAACTTAGCCTTTGTTTTTGGCTTAAGCACTATCTACCTCATCAAATTCTAGACCTTTCTGTAAATGAGCCTTTAATGCTTTTGTTGGTGCTTGAGTGCTTTTGATGATGTTTCTCAATATAAATATTTTTGATTTTTTTTTTTCAGGCGTGTGCTCGTCCACTGATATCAGTGTACTCCGAAAAGGGGGAGTCCTCTGGCAAAAATGTCACTTTGCCTGCTGTGTTCAAGGCTCCCATTCGACCCGATATTGTTAACTTTGTTCACACCAACTTGCGCAAAAACAACAGACAGCCCTATGCTGTCAGTGAATTAGCAGGTACGGATTTAGCTGTTTCCTGGGTTGACTTTTTAAGGGGTACTTCACAGCAGTGATGAAATTCCACTCCATTGGTCCGTGTTTCTGAACAACATGATTTCCCTGGATGTTCTGATGCTGTTTGCTGCTGTACGCAGTAGTCACAGAATGATGTGTTAAGGAGCTAAAGCTTGTGTTTCTGAACAATTTCAGGTCATCAAACCAGTGCTGAGTCTTGGGGTACCGGCAGAGCTGTGGCTCGAATTCCCAGGGTTCGAGGTGGCGGGACTCATCGTTCCGGTCAGGGCGCTTTTGGAAATGTATCCTTTGTTGCACCACCTAGACTGTCAGCTGTGGCATTTGGCAGACTGAACCTGGCTTATTCATTTTAGTGATTTGAAAATGTTTGTGCTCAAGACGCTGGTGTCCAGATGGAACACTCCTCCGGCAGGTTTGCTGTTGGGAGGCGGGCTGCAGCGCAGGCTTCCTTGCCATGATGTCGTAATTTGCGTCCGACTCTGTTCCCAGCGACAGTTGCCTGCTGTCAGTAGGCTGGAGCAGAAGGGTGACGAAAATTTTACTGAGCAAGGCCCAGCCTGTTTGTAAAGTTGCTAAACTTGGAGAAATGTGATTCTTAACTGGGAAAATAGATGTGTCGTGGGGGCCGCATGTTTGCGCCAACCAAGACCTGGCGACGTTGGCACCGCAGAGTGAATACGACGCAGAAGCGATACGCCATCTGCTCTGCACTGGCTGCCTCAGCCTTACCGGCGCTGGTCATGTCTAAAGGTTTGTGATACTTTATTGTTTAGGAAACCTGTAAACCTTTCTTACATCTGAACCTGAGAGCCTGTGTGAATTCTCTCCATCCTAGAGTGTCTGACTACATTTCCCTCTACTAAATGCTAGTTATAACCACCTCAGTCTAACAACTCAGTGAATACTACGTAATGAGGTAATATTTACATCGTTTGTCGAAATGATGAGATTCCACTCATTGGTCCGTGTTTCTGAAACACATGATCTTTGTGGTAGTTCTGATTTGGCAAATGTGCCACTTTGATTTGTGGGTTTGATTAAATTTTTCAAAGGTGCAGGGTAACCAGGTCAGTGTTAATTGGCTTTTTCAGGTCATCGTATAGAGGAAGTTCCTGAACTTCCTTTGGTGGTGGAAGATAAAGTTGAAGGCTACAAGAAGACCAAGGAGGCTGTGTTGCTTCTGAAGAAACTTAAGGCCTGGAATGATATCAAAAAGGTGGGTTTTGTGGTTCTTCACACAAGTTTGTTGCCAGATTTTACATTTCAAAAGGTTACTGAAAGACAGTATAAGTAAACCTTAGTGGATATGAGAGCAAGGACTCTGGAACCATATTCCCTGAGTTTGGAAGCTCGTTGCTATGTTAAATTTAGGCAAGTCATTTGTGCCTCCAATTTCCTCATCTGTAAAACTGAAGTTGTTTAAACTATAAAGATTGAATACAGGGATCAAATCTCAATCAGAATACCAAACTTTACTTCGTTAGGTCTATGCCTCTCAGCGAATGAGAGCTGGCAAAGGCAAGATGAGAAACCGTCGCCGTATCCAGCGCAGGGGACCCTGCATCATCTATAATGAGGACAATGGTATCATCAAGGCCTTCAGAAACATACCTGGTAATAATTGTACTGCTTACATGTTTTAATTACCTGTGTTATGCAAGCTTACCCAGCTTTTATTATGATGAGATTCCACTTTATGGTCCGTGTTTCTGAAACACATGATTTTGTGGAACTTCTGATTCGTGGCTGAATAAGTATACCATTGATGTTTACATTCATGATTAAAATACTTCTTAGGTGCTATAAAGATGATCTGCATTTCACTTACTGAAATACAGGATCCCTGATTCTCCTTTTTCCTTTACAAAGGAATTACTCTGCTTAATGTAAGCAAGCTGAACATTTTGAAACTTGCTCCTGGTGGTCATGTGGGACGTTTCTGCATTTGGACTGAAAGTGCTTTCCGAAAGTTAGATGAGCTGTATGGCACTTGGCGTAAAGCAGCCTCCCTCAAGAGTAACTACAAGTGAGTATAATTTGTGTGCTGGACATGGATGTTTATGCTGTTGTTCAGTCACAAAGTCGTGTCTTACTCTTGGCACTTGAGACAGCAAGGACTTCACCACATATATGCTGTGGATATTGTTCAAAATGGATTTGCATGTTTTTTAAATAATGCATTGTGTTGCTATTTCCTCCTTGTATACAGATGCAATATGTGGAAATAGATTCTGGGGAAGGGATAGTATAGTGGAAATTCTGATTGGGTTCTGTAGAGCTTAAATGATTAATCTTTTGTTAAGAAATAGGAATTAAGCCTCTTTTAAATGTTTTTTCTTTCAGCCTCCCCATGCACAAGATGCTCAATACAGACCTTAGCAGAATCTTGAAAAGCCCAGAAATCCAAAGAGCACTCCGAGCACCACGGTAAAGTTTTGATATTCACAGTAATTCTTGTTCAGCTTCACACTATCAGTTATTTCAGAAATATGGATAATGTATAAACTATTAATAATAGAGTATCTGCTTTTTTATAGGAAGAAGATTCATCGCAGAGTCCTGAAAAAGAATCCACTGAAAAACCTGAGAATCATGTTGAAGCTTAATCCATATGCAAAGACCATGCGCAGGAACACCATTCTTCGACAGGCCAGGAATGTAAGCAATAATTCGGGTTTTGCTGGACCTGTTGATTTTTAGAAAGATTTGATTCTTAGACTTTCTTCCTAATTTGTTGCAGCACAAAATCCGCATGGATAAGGCAGCAGCAGCACTAGAAGCCAAATCAGATCAGAAAGGGGTTCAGGGCAAGAAGCCTGTGGTGGGAAACAAAGAAAAGAAGGCTGTTGGCGATAAGAAGCTGAAGAAGCCTGTGGTGGGAAAAAAGGCTGCAGGGACCAAGAAACCAGCAGCTGAAAAGAAGCCCACAGAAAAGAAACCCACCTCAGAGGAAAAGAAGGCTGCTGCGTAAACTTAAATTTGTTTATTCCATAAATGCCGGACAGCTGATTTTGAATAAAGAAAGGCTTGAACAAAGAGGCAATGAGAAACATGACTTGGATGTGGTGTGTGAGTTGTGGGTTTTTTTTAACTGATAATTTCGATTTAAGTCTGGTATAAAATGGAGCCTTCAGTTTAGTATAAATCCAAGGTGAATGAGAAGTGAGATGTTACATAAATTCGGGTATAAAATCCATTTTTAAGACTTATCTCAGAAATACACAGAAAATCATTATTTAACTTCCCCCCAAAACCTCTTTGGAAAATGGGCCATGTTCCATAAAGATTTGACATTTTCGATAACCACAAGAGGGCAGATTCAGGGAACATTTTTTAAAGGATAGCAATAAGAAATTGATTTTCCCTTCAGAAGTGTTAATAATCTTCTGTGATACAATTGGTGGAAGAGATGCTTGGCAACGTTTTAATATTTGGACCCTTTGGTATAAAAAGGGATTCTCTGGTGGCTCAGACAGTAAAGCATCTGCCTGCAATGCAGGAGACCCGGGTTCAATTCCTGGGTTGGGAAGATCCCCTGGAGAAGGAAATGGCAACCCACTCTTGCCTAGAAAATTCCATGGATGGAGGAGCCCTACAGTCCATGGGGTCGCAGAGAGTTGGACAAGACTGAGCAGCTTCACTTTTGGTATAAAAAGTGCCAGGTGGTTTTTTTTTGTCCACAGTCGCTTGTGTATTTCAGGTTTAGTATACTTTCTGCAGAGGATGGATGTACCCAAACGTTTTTCCAAAGCTTTTAACTCGGGTCGCGGTCTTAACACCTTGGAAGTGACCTGTGCTTCCCTACTCAGAGTCTTGTTTTGCATCTCGTTTTGCCCTGTTGGCAGTCTGTCCTCCAATTTATAGGTCAAAGGATCTCTGTTCCTTAGTATAAAAAAGCACTATCCAGCTTAAAATAGTTACTTTCCTGCCCTCTAATTTGCACAGTCCTACTTGGAAACCCCTTTCCTGTAACCAGGAATCTCCGCTTGCCTGAACCTTCAACTCAGTAGGGCTCTTGTACTGATGTCCTGTTTGCTGGTGACTGAAGTTTGGAGGAGCTAGAGTAGCCTCCACGATGAGAGAACAGCACTGCTCAGCTGAATTACTTGACACTCGGTATCTGACCATTTTTATCCCCAGGTCCTTTACATCGCCAACACCCTTTGCTTTAGGGAGTTCTCATCCCCGGAGTTTTGAGGTTTTCGATTTTCAACCAAGTTTGGGTAGCCATGAGTTTACGTCCACGAAGGGGAAACGAGCGCAGGCGCCGGTAGGAAGAGGCGTGCCGCCAGCCCCTCCCAGTCCGCTTTTCCCCTTCCGGTAGCGCGGAGGTGGCGTCATCATCGAGCGACCCGGCGGGCTTGAAGGGTCGAGATGTTGAGCCGGTTGCAGGAGCTGCGCAAGGAGGAGGAGACGCTGCTCCGCTTGAAAGCGGCTCTTCACGACCAGCTGAACCGGCTCAAGGTGACCCCGCGCCCCCCCCATTTCTCCATTCAGTTGTTCCCGCGCCCCAGGCCGTCGGGCTCTACGTGGAGCCCAGGCGTCTGCGGCCGATTAGCTTTTCCTCACCTGGCCGTCGGGCCCGGACCTGGGGGCGTAGACAGGCATCGAGGGGGGCTGGATTTGAGCTTATGGGTCTACCCCTATAAGAATATTGATCCTGTAGGTTTAGGCTGAGGCTCATTCATCTGAGTGTGGCGAATACACTGCTACCCCCACCGGACCACTACAGCCCCGTAAACGTGGGCGGCCCGCACCACGCGCTGAGGAAAGGCGACCTCCCGAAGCTCGCCTAGACGGCCCCTGCCTCCCCTCCCGAGCCCCTGCAGCATTTACTAGCCTCTCTTTACTACCTCGTATGGTCGCTTGATACAGCTCTGGTCTCACAAAGGCAGCCCACTCGCGGGTGTTCCATTGTGCAAAAGAAGACAGCAAGGCCCTGCCAGAAGAGACCCTGCCACAGTACTGGGTTTGCCAAAAAGTTCGTTCGGGGTTTTCTGTAAGATGCTACAGATGAACGATGAACGTAAGATGTAAGATGAACGAACTTTTTGACCAAGCCAAATAGTTCCCGGTAGCTTTTCTCCCCGGATCTGTTACCGACACAGCTGCTTTGTTGAATTTAGATTGAAACCCACTAGAGCCATTTCTCAGACATGTGCGGAGGAAACCGCCTTTAGTGAGATGTTCCTTCTAATCCCTGCTGGGCACTTTCGGGTTATGAAGGCCCTTTGTAAACTGAGACCTATGAAAATAGCGTGCTTTCCCTCAGGACACAGGCAGTGCCTGCACACGTCTAATCTGTGCGTGCCAACGATGGCTAGGAAACGCTGCCATTTTCCATTCTTCCTGCCTTTGCTATCTCATTACGGGGTAGACAGACTGGGTCGTGTGGAATCAGAAGACAGTTGGCTTTTTTAAGGGCATGCTTGTGTTTTCCTCCCCTGAGCTCCTAGGTCTGGGCGAGTGGAAGTCTCGCCTCAGCTGGAACACCTGTTCACCCTAGGAGAAAGAGGCAGCAAACTTTCTATACCGTTTCCTTTAGAGGCCCGGAAGGGCCCTCATTTAGAGGCCCATCCCTTCCCTCTAGAGCTTCACAGAGGTTACATTGTTTTCAGTTCTGATGCCACCTCTCCGAGCATGCTCAGTACATTTCACCCACATTAGTAGCTCGGTGACAGAGTAAAGAAAGTGTCCTCCACTCTTTCTAGGTTGAAGAGCTGAAGGCCCAGAAGGCCCCTCATTTAGAGGCCCATCCCTTCCCTCTAGAGCTTCACAGAGGTTACATTGTTTTCAGTTCTGATGCCACCTCTCCGAGCATGCTCAGTACATTTCACCCACATTAGTAGCTCGGTGACAGAGTAAAGAAAGTGTCCTCCACTCTTTCTAGGTTGAAGAGCTGGCCCTCCAGTCGATGATTAGTTCTAGAAGAGAAGGTGAGATGCTGCCTTCTCAGCCTACACCGGAACCATCACATGATGTAAGCTTAATCCGTGTGGGCCTGGGGAGAGAATGCAGTCCATTCTGCTCTTATGCTGCTGAGGGATCAGAAATTGTAGATTACCTTATCAAGCCCAAAGAACTCTGGGGAGTGCTAATAAGAACCTTCTGGTTTAATTAACTGGCTAGTGTATATTACTCTTTTAAACAGAGAACATCTACCAGCTGGGTACACTTTGGTTGGCTGTACTATTGTATCGCTTCCACCTTCCTACTCTTCCATTCTCTCTAGTCACTCCAGTGAACTGGGGAGAGTGTGAAGATCTTTGCAGAAGTATGTCAGAATTCCTGCTGCTCTGTGAATAAGTAAGCTTAGGATTTGATAATACACTGTAGCTTCAACCACAAAGCCTAGAACTAGAGTTCTAGTCCTCCTTATAGCCTCTGACCAAGTGCCCTCAGGAAAATCATCTTCTAGATAAACCATATTTGAACGTTCTCCCAGCTGTGTGTTAAACATTTAAAACCATTTAAAAGCAGCACATCTAAGCCAGTATATAATTCTTATGTAAGAACCATGTGTGTAAATCAGGTAATCTATCAAATCCAGGGCATTTACTGTGCTCTCATTTTGGCAGTGGAGGTTGGGGGGAGGGGGTCAGGGTAGAATTTGGAGAAATAGGAAAGTGGCCACACTTCTTAGTGATAGTATTGGGATTGAATATACAATTGAGATTTTATTATAAAACATTAAGAATTTCTTTTCAGGCTAATGTTCTTCCTACTAATCCATAATGTCCTTGACTAAAGCAGATGTTGGTGCATGTAGACAATGAAGCATCAATCAACCAAACTGCACTGGAGTTGAGCACAAGGAGCCATGTGCAAGAAGAGGAGGAGGAGGAGGAAGAGGAGGAGGAAGATTCCTGAAGGGGAGAAGAGCCCGGGTTAGTCATGCAAGTTAATTTCTAAGTCTCAGAGACTTTCTCTCTTCAAAGAATTCTCATGGGCCCTATAGCCTGCTTTAAAAGGAAGCAAGAACTTTAGGAGAATGTGTAGTTGTAAAAATAGTTCCATCAATAACTCAGGTTTCACAGTGCTTTAACAAAAGTTGGTGACATATAGAAAAGCAGAGATGCAGTGTTTCAGCATTGAGCAGTACGGGTGGTGCTGTGTTTATAGGCTGGTCAGATTAAATAATTGTGTTCTAAACAAAAAACTTCCTCTGAAATGCTATTGAGAAGGTCTGGCATCTGCAAAAAGGGCAGAGTTTAAATACAAGCCAGCCTTGCAGCCAACAATGCCTCTATTAAGAAAACCAATTAAACACTGTTTGCATGCCACTGAACCCTTGTGAGCAGAGCGAGGCTACAGTCTGGGAGAGAGATGACAAAGAGGAGGGCAGAGGGCCCCTTGAGAGCACAGCTGCTGCCTGCCGCCTCTCAGTGACGTCGTAAACTGACTGCTAACATGCCGTGGGTGGCTCATCACACCTCGGTTGAGACATCATTATGGTAAAAATGTGCTTAGAAATAAGTCACACATAAATAGCTGTCATGCGGTTTGCCGCTTTCCAGACAACAACAGACCAAAGACTCAGTTCCTCTGGGGTGAACGATACAGTAGCATGGTTTAAACCCATTTCTAGACTTAGAATTGTGCCACTGAGGAAGGATCACGAGGCTCGGGAGATTGGATTTTGTAATAAAAAACTGACAGTTAACAGAATAAGAGACACTTCATACGTTAAGCTGACACTCAGTTTTGCATATTGTCCCTTTTCCAGTGAATATACAAATATGTAGTTGCTTGATTTTATAAAAGTAATTTGCCCTGCCCAGAAATAGAAAAGCCAAACAAAACACAACCTCCTCAGGCACAGCTTCTTACATAACTGTTCCAGGAGAGAGCATAGACTTATTTGTTAACCGATGTTTCATTAAAGTTATGTTGAGCTACTCTTACATGAAGTAGCCAGAAGCTTAAATGAGCATATTTCTTAGAAAACACAGTGTGAATCTCATTTTGCAACAAAAAGCATCGAGGTATACATTTTGGGGTCTAATGTAAGACACAAGCATGGGTTTTTAAGAGTTGGAAAAGTTGGGTATCAATTCCAGCTTGACAACCGGTTGGCTGCCTGCGTTTCACCTTTCCGGGGGTCCTCACCCGCGTGTCTGTGAAACGAGAGCACTCACACCTGCTCTAGCAGTTTCAGGTGTCCTCCTGAGATGCTGATGAGGCATCACTTACAATCCAACTATTGGTAATTCCCTGGCGGGCCAGTGATGAGGATTCCCATGCTTTCACTGCTGAGAGCCCAGGTTCAGCCCCTGGCTGGGGAAGATTGCAAAAGCCATAGCCAAGAAATTAAAATATCCAAGTATTATATCTCTCAGTAAGGGAGTTTAAAAAAGGAGTTTGGCCTGGGGAGCTCTAAAAATATAGCATGAGCGATGTAGGCACCATCATTCTTGAGAATGAGATCATTCTTAGTGAAAATTACTAGGAAGAAATATTTTTGACTTTCAAAGTGAAGTACCTTTGGATGTGAATAGAGATTTAAAACAGCACTCAAAAGACACGGAGCCTGAAAGTGTTCACATCCAGGTTTTAGACTCCAGGTCACACCACTCCTTAGTTTACACACTTCAGTGAGACATTCTCAGAGGTGGTGACATCCTCTCTGTTAGGAAAAGACCCTGGGTGCGAGAAAGGTGTGGCTCTTAAACCTCATCTGAATGTTTGTATGTTGAAAACGTGAGTTAGACTGTTGACTTATAGAACAGACGTTAGCCTCTTGAGGGAACAATGATTGGCTGAGGCAGCCTTGTAGCTATAGTGTTGACCAGTATTTAAAATCCTGGCTGTATCTCAGGCTCTCGTAGATCTGCAATGGAACTACCTACTTAGGAGATTTACTGTTTTTTAATTTGAAAATGAAATAAGTGTTTAAATATATTTATTTATTTTGGTTTTCTATCACCTGCTCTCTCAAGAAAATGAGGGAAGAGGTGCTGACTAGGCAGCCTCATATATATATGACCTAAATCTCAAAAGTTACTTTTCAAAGAAAGAAAGGTGACCAGTTAGGACATGGCTTTGTGAGTTTTTGGAGTTTCACTGCCAGCCCACAGGCACGAAGTCAGTCCAGGCACCCTTCTCCTCTGCAGGAACCTGTGTCAGGTGTACCTGCTGAGCGGGGAGCCATCGCTCAGTGGAGTAAGCAGCGCGGCGCAGCCCCGGGTAGAGGCCCCAGTGCCAGCTGCGCCAGTCCTGCCCCCTCTCCTGCTTTCCTCTCGGATGAAGAGATGGAAGATCAATGGGATCTGTTCACAGGCCCACAGGAAAGGTGGCTGGAGGATAAGGGTGCTTGCTGAGAAGAACTGGACAAAGGCCAAAGATTAGACTTCCAGGAAGCCACACTGCTCCAAAGCACTGAAGCTGTCCTTAGTGTGGTATTTCCGCCTTCCAGCCTCTTTCCTGTCTTTGCGTTTCCCCCCTCATTAATGCCTGGCTGCTAAATCATTTGATGATTTATCCACTACAGACACTGAAAATGCCACCACAAAAGCAGAAACTGTTTTCATCCTTTGAATTTGATAGTATATTTATTAGAGTAAGAGATTAGGCTTGTTAAACATCTGGATTAAAATGGTAAAAGGATTTTCATACAGTTGTTAGGCACTATACACACTGTTGTTTACAGTAGCATCAGTACTTGGGTTTGGTGAAAGGTAGATCTCATTTATTTTAATGCCTTGATCCATTTGTAACATTCAGAGTAACTCCACCATTTTAGAAACACTAATCCAAACTTAAAGAGACATAGCACTAAATATCCACATGGTATATTTAAAAATAAATATAGAAATACAACCAGAAGTCTACAAATCATCACAGTAGACAGACTGGTGAAGCCCCAGCTATCATGGCAGTGAAGGGCTCTGGCTAGATTTTGATGAAAATTTGCTGAATTCTACACCAAAAGCAAGAACATAATAAAATAACATGATACACACTTTCTGATGCTCATTTTTATAGCAGCAAAGCATGCTTCACATGCACTGCCTGTGAAGGATCTTACAAGGCTCCTTCCTACTCAGTTAGAAGGTATGCCTGGCAAGAATGAAGTACCACCAAGTGTCAAAGAATCCCGAAAATAGAGGCGACCAGCCAGTTCACGGTGTGGGAAAGCAGCGCAGTTTTCAGTAAGAATGACTACCCACAGTCACCAGAGTTTCACTGTAATTCTACATTGCACATGTTTTCATCATCAGTATACACAAAAATAGCCCCAAGCACAAAGCCAATCCACTTAGGGGAATAACAATAGTAATAAGAGTAAAGATGATAATATTGAAAATGACACAAATAGAATTTTGGCACATGCTGTGTTCTTCATCCTTTGTCACAGGTGAAATGCACGTCTGAACAGAGACAGGCATGGGAAGGCTGCCCGGAAGCAACATGGCATGCCCCGGGCAGGGACTGCTGCTTCCCAACCACTTAGATGCCAGCCGCATGGGTGGGTGTGCTGGGCTGGTTAAGGCCGATGGTGGAGCAGAGCCAACCTGCAAAATCCACTTCCTCAGCATCAGATCTCTTGATAAAAGCATGAACCTGTGTGTGAGGAAATGGACAGAAAGTGTGCTTAAAAGCCAAGAAAGAAAATTCAAGAGTCCTGGGTCTGGAGGCTGTGCTGCTTTTGGAAGGAGCTCCGGGAGCCTACCCTTGTCCAAGTGCCTGCCTAGAGCCCCGGCTCTGCTGGTCTTACCCCTTCCCTGAGCCTGCTCTCCGTGAAATGGAGACAGCAGCTCTGCCTTGCAGCTGTTGAAGGACCAAGAGAATTGATGGACTTGAAAGCGCATGTTACAGTGACCAGGCTCTACCCAGCATGTGAGTGCCAACACTTAGAGGATTCCCACTCCTCTGCTACCACACAGGAGACAGTTACTTGGTGAGGGTAACTGTCTCCTGTGTGGTAGGAGACACTGGGTTTGGTGAAAGGTAGATCTCATTTATTTTAATGCCTTGATCCATTTGTAACATTCAGAGTAACTCCACTGAATAAGTGGATTTTGTATTTTGAATACAAAATAAGCCAGTCAGTACTGCAGAAAGGCCCTGTCCCCCTGTGGGGCAAGCTGGCCCTTTCTTTCCCTGGATCCCCTCTGGCTGCAGGGTTATCCCTGCTTTTCCATTAAACTGATGGGAAGACCGAGGAGACGTGTCTGGGGTCCTGCAGGCCCTAGATCAGCTGGGCCACAGCAGTCAAGGCAGAGCAGGGTGTGGGCTCAGCAAGCACTGGACGGGTGACCAACAGGCGAGCAAATGAAACGCAGCAAACGACAGTGTAAGGACTTGAAATAAGCCACTTACCATGAGTTGCTTCAAATCTGCTCTCTCTGCGGGGTTTTTTATTAAGCTTAAAGGAAGAAAGACAGTGTGAGCTGTTGCTGCTGCTGGTTCTAACTCAGATTACTTAATGTGTGCATGCCTGTCCTCCCCACACCCCACGGGCTCTGAGGAAGAGTGCCTGAGCCTTACCCACCTTCCTGTTCTTAGCAGAGTGTCATGCCCACAGTAGGTTAATAAACACTTGCTGAATTAAATTAAGGCCAAAAGGCAATAGGGCAGTCCCTTTACAGCAGGTGTTGAGCGCAGCAGCTATTCTGCCCCCTGCTACAGTCAGACATGTCACCCGAGTCCTAGCGCTCTGGAAGAAGGGCAGCAGCTAAAAGGTGAAAGGCAAAGCTGTGCTCCCCAAGAGGGATGGGGAGCCTGACAAAACCAGAGTACTTTCAGAGAAGAAGGAGGTGACTTACCATTTATTCACAAAATCTTGAAATTCCAGACTGAATACTCCACTGGGCAGTTTTGGAGGAGGCTGCAAGTACATGCAAAGACCTAAGAAGTGTCCTGCTCTACCCACCTCTCCCTCCTCTACTCCCACCTCTGGGCAGTGCCGCCCTTACCCAGTCCAGGAAAGGCAGGGCTGAGAGGCCACGGCTGCTACTGCTTACCCTGTTGGAGTGGTCAGTCTCAAACCAGTCAGAACTGGGGCCAGGTCAGTGTTCTGACTACTCACCAGTCTAAACCTGACTAAAAGTCAGTGGCTGAATAAATCATTTCCTCTCTGAGCCTCAGCTGACCCTTTTTAGCTCTGAGGCTCCACCACCGTACATCTGGGAGTGCGGCAGGGAAACACAGCCAGTAACTACTAGGAGCAGCAGCGAGGAGGATGTGCAAACCACCAGCACAGCCCAGCCTGACAGCACCTGTGGGCATCACAGAAGGCTGAGCATGAAATGTTTACCCCTTCTGAGCGCTCAAGGAGTGCAGAAAGGTTAGTAAAACATTAACTGGCAGAGAGCTGGGTCCCAGCAGGAAAGGATGACTTTCCTGATATAAATACAACACAGTCTACCTTCCTTGCATCCTTATGCAGCTTAGATCAGACCCTCCACTTCCCTTCTCTGTCCCACAGTGCTTAGCACAAAGCTAAGTGAAGAGCTGAAGTGAGCCCAGTAACCTGTGAACCAGTGGCAGTGATTTTTCTAAACTGCTGTGGTGAGCCAGGATTTTCCCTGTTGAATTTGTAATGACCAAGGGGACCTTTTGACCCTTTGGGGGTCTAGTTTGAGAGAGAAATGAGAAAGCATGAAAGTTATTCCACTAGTCTTGAAGAGAATGGGGCAATGCCCGTTACCATGCTCCTCAGAGGAGTGGGGGCCTCCAGCTGCCTCCCAAACAGGCCAGAGCTCATCCCTTCTCTTCCTCTACCCACGCTGTTCCTATGCCAGCAGTGCATCAGGTGCCTTACCATCTCAAATTCTGTCCTGCCCTCCCCCACCCTCTGAGCAACCACGGTGCTAGTCCAGAGCTTCTAATTCCCCCAGGCCCATACTGATGAATACTTGTCAGTCTCGTCCTTCCTCAATCCCTTTTACATTTAAATATACTGGCATATATACTTCACAGATAATATATCTTCTCTGTATTAAAGTTAGCAGTAATGTAATCACCTGTAATTCCATCACTATGAGATAACCACTGTCATATTACTTCCCAGACTTTATGTACACATAATATGCATAGATTTTTTTAAATGAATCAATCATACATACTCTTTTACAACCAACTTTTCCCACACAATTTATAGTGAATATTTTCCATAAGTTTCTACACTGTCACCTGTTATGCTCATTGCTTTATATAGAAAATGCATGTGTTTGCCTTGCTTCCCCTACCCAATCTAACAGTCTTTAAGACCTGAGACTTGTTTTTCCATCTCTGCCTGGATCCCGACCTCGTTCCTACCACCACCCCAAAGTGCTTATTAGCACATAGTAAGTGCACAAGAAATGCTTGGTGGAAAAAAAGAAATGCCTGGTGAATGAAGGATGAGAAAGCATTCAATGGGCAGGTGGAGGCTTCTGAATCAGAGAGGATGAGGGACTCGGAGCTATGTGAAGATGCTCCTGGGGAAGGGACAGCCCATGCTGTGGGAATAATTCAGAGGTTTCCCAGACAGATCAATTGTGAGTTTCTTCCTTAAAAGCAAATAAATTCCAAGGTCACAGAAGCCATGCAGTACCTTACCTCATTGACTATGTAATCCAACAACTCAAAAATTGCCATTGGAGGTCGGCTGTCCATTCCATAAGCTGCAAATTTTATGAAAAGAAAAAAGAAAACACTTCTCAAACAGAAGGTTAACTGCCAGTTTGAGGCTAGGGGTAGGCATGGATCTTAGGGACTAGAACAAAGTCATGGAAGATAGAAACAGAAGAGCCACAGATAAAGCCTGAACACAGAGTGGGCCAAAGCCACAGCTGGCCAGGGTCTGAGTCTGGGTTCTGCCACACCCAAGACTTGTGACCAGCCCCTCCTGCGACCCACCACTGGCAACCCTTGCCCGCTCTGTTTCTCCCTTCATACACGCCCTCGTGTGGGCCTCAGACAGTGATGTCCTGGCAGGGACAACGTCAGAAGGTAACGGCAGGGCCAGGATCTTCCAAGTACTGCGTGTACTTTACAGTCAGAGAGGCGGGCAGTGCTACACAGAGCTTACCTCCTCAGAGTCAGACTTGGCCACTTACAAGTGTATGTGGCAAGTCAAGCACCCTGTGCCTCAATTTCCTCATAGCTAAAATGGATATTACAGTAGTGCTCACACACAACTGCTATTAGACAATGCTAGGCAAATCTATGGAGACAGAGTAGACTGGTGATGACTAGGGTGTCAGGTAGGGGAGCTGTGACTGACTGCTAATGGAAATGGCTTCTTGTGGAGGTGATGGAAACGTTCTTGAATTACAAAGTGGTGATGACTGCATGATACGGAGAAGTATACTAAAAACCACTGAACCGTACACTTGAAAATGTGCATTTATGTTATGTGAATTTTACCTCAATTAAAAAAAATCTACCTAAAAAAAATTAAGATTTTTTAAATTAGATAATACATATAAAATACTATGCGCAGTGCCAGGAACACAGTGGGCACTTAACAAATGGTAGGAAGGAAGATGTTGGTAATGATAATAATCTCCTACACTGGAACCCCATGCTCTGCTTCCCCCTTGCCCCAGCCTGGCAGCCAGAGACAGGAATCAGCCTTCCAGAAACCCCTGATGGAAAGGACCACCCACAGTCCAAGCTGGGGCCACACTGGGCCACTCACAGCTGAGGGGCCTCCCGGGGGTCCTTGGCCTGGGCGGGGTCTCAGCCGCATCTCCCTCCACCTGGCACCCAAACATCAGCTCCAGCTCCTTGGCATCTGGAGGAGGGATGGGATACCTCCCGACAGCCATCTCAACCAGAGAGAGCCCCATGCTCCAGATGTCCGACTGCACGGAGTAATGGGTCCCCTGGAGTCGCTCTGGCTGCAGGAGAGACAGACACAGTTATCACCTGTGAGCTAGCCTGGCCCATGCAGAGAGGGATGGGTGAGTCCTCATGAATGCCTGGGACTTCCTGCCCCGCTGAGGCCTGTCAGCAGTGCAGGAGTGCTGGGCTACCCTGCCTGGTCCCAGCCCTGGCTCTACTGATGCATTTTATCTCCTGCCCCTTAGCAGAGCTCACATCCTGTTTCAGGACCTCCACTAACCTCTTTAATTTGGCTTCCCTTCTACCCCTAAATAATCTGTTTACCAAATCCTAGCTGGCCTTCGTGGCTCTGACCCCTAACTGATGTCTCCCCCCAACCTACCCTGAACTAACAGCATCCAACCCAGCTGGACCCTGGCTGAGCCTCAGCTATGGTTCCAGCTCTGCCCATCCTGGTCTTGCATGTGCAGGACAGCCTATCCAAAGCCCAGCATGAGAGACTCATCTTGAGTCCTGAATCCAAAATATGAAGTTTCTGGAACATGGGTCACAAATGAGGTATCAGTGGGTAGAAAGAACACCGGCCTTGCAAGTAAGAAGAGCTGAGTTCTAAGACCAGCTCTGCCACTAACTAACTGTTCTGGACCATATGGAAAACTAGAAAAGGCAAAGGATCTGGAGTCAGGAGATCTGGGTTCAAGTCCCAAGCTGGGACTTAAAAGCTAGGTGATCCTGAGCCTCAGTTTCCTCAGCTTTAAAATGGGGCTAATGATAGTAACAACAAAACAAAATACCTACCCTGCTACCTAGGGCACTGAGAAGGTCAAACCAAATGAAAATGTATGTTAGATGTTGCAAAATGTTATGCAAATATGAGTTGTTATTGGTGGAAATAGTGGGAGAGAAGTACATAGTGCTTATTTTTATTGAGCATTAATTGAAATAAAACATGTATTTTAAGAACCCTATCAAAAAATCTTTATTCTGACCATGATACACTTATGTGGTTAGTCGCTCAGTCATGTCTGACTCCTGGCTCCTCTGTCCATGGGGATTCTCCAGGCAAGAATACTGGAGTGGGTTGCCATGCCCTCCTCCAGGGGATCTTCCTAACCCAGGGATTGAACCCAGGTCTCCCACATTGCAGGTGGATTCTTTACCACTTATACAGGCATCAAAATCATTTCTCCCATAGGGTTTTTCACCAACTCCAACACTGAACTATTTTGGAACTGGCCTGACCACATAACCACAAAACCCAAACCACTAAACCCAGGATCAATATAAGTTCCAGGGCCTATTAACTGATTTTAAACCCAAATTAGCAGTTGAGTAGCCCAGTAGCTGCTCAGTTTTTAGACATTCGCGGAAGGAGCTGAAGGGCCCACGGGTTTCATGTCTTTCAGCTCCTGGAATGGGGGGATGCAGATGTGGGTCAGCGCCCGGTGAGCCATGTTGCCAGTGGCTGGAATCACTTGTGGGCAGGGGACAGGCAAGCAGGAAGAGGACGGGAGCAGCTGCCAAACTTTACCGAAGAGCAAGTGAGGGCCTGCGGTGCAAGGTGGACTCACCGGCCAGGAGCCTGGCTTTCAACCCTGGCTCTGCAACAGGAAGTGCATGGGTCACCACACCTCCCTGAGTCTACATTTCCTCATCTCTAAAATGGGACAACCATACGGTTCAAACAGGATCATCACTGCAGGATGTCCAAGTGCTCGAAAGACTGCACGCAAAACACAGTGTGCTAAGACGCCCTGAGCCCCTGTGCCAATCCCTCCTTTCACCTCCGAGGAGCCCCCACTCACTCCAAGTAAGGCTCCTCTACTCGGCCCCAGTCGGCCCTCACCCAAAGCCACGTTTCCCCTTTCTGAATCGTTCTGAGGAGCGTTAGCCACGTTCCCGCCCATTCGTCGACCACACATTCACCCACTTGGTGACGCATTCCCTGAGCACTGACCACGGCCCAGGCCCCAAACTGGACCCTCAGGACAACGGAGCCACCCGCAGGCTTATCCCTGCCCCTCAGGGAGCTGGCTGGGTGGGGGAAGCAAGGGAACAGAGCCATGCTGCTGAGGGCGCGGGTGGGGGTGGGTGGGGGAGCCAGAGCAGCTGCAAACAGGAGGGGGGACTCGGGGACCTCAGGCTGTCAGCTGAACCAGATGCCAGGGGACCAGGAAGTTGTGCTGTGGTGGGAGAGGGGCAGATAACGGAGACAGGCAGCAAGGCGGGAGAGAAGAGACTGCACAGGGAAAGACAACTCTGAAGAGACTCACAGGAGTCGGGTCACTAGGTGCTGAAAGGACGGGGAGATGGGCAGAGAGGCTGAAAGCTGATGCTCAGATTTCTACCCTGGGAGACTAAGGAAACAGTGATGATGTTTACTGCTAATGGAAAAAGCAGGGCAATCTGGGGTGGGGGCATTTCTGGGCATGTCATTCTGAGGGTCTAAAGACAGCAGGCAGAGGTCCTGAGGGTGGCTGGAGCTCCATGTCTACAGAATGAAAGCCAAGATCTGGAAACATCCAAGCGCCGGTTTGAGCTGAAGCTGTGATCCACTGTCTCTTCCAGTGAGTCAAGGTCCCAGTGCCCCAACTATGCTCCAAGGCCTGTGAAAGGCTGAGCCCATCTCTCCTGAGACTGTGATCTCAGGGAGGGACCACAAGGCTCATCCCTCATTTCTTCCCCCCTCCATCCCCATCACCCAAGCACAAGGGTCTGGCTCCACATGGGAAGACACCCACTTGGCTCCTATTCCTGATGAGACAAGAACCTCGAGAAATGGAACGAGGTGCTCATACCGACATGTAGGACCTGGTGCCCACGAAGGAGTTGGCCATGGAGTCGATGAGCTGCCCGCTGACCCCAAAGTCACAGAGCTTGATCTCTCCACGGCTGTTCACTAGGATGTTGGACGGCTTGACATCTGTAGGGGAAAGAAAACAGAGAGGTAGAGAATTGACACAGGTAGACTGGGAAGCGCTGCCCAGACAGACTAGCCCTGACCACGAATGCCCTCGTCACAGAGCCAGTCCTTGGCTTATGGACACGGGACACCATGGCCCCTATTCCCCCTGGTTCAGAACTGTCAGCAGAGGAGTGACAAGCTGCTACAGAAGCAAGACAGAAAGCCAGTGTTTTCCACTCAGAATCCAGTCTTGGCCAGATGACCCACAGGAAGGAGTCAGTTACCATGAATAATCAAGACTGAAAGGTCTGTTGCTTCAGCCGCCTCTGTTGGCAAGACACAACGCCTATCACCGGATCACAAGGGAGGAAGGAGTAGTAAGACCTGTATGCTTGCTGAGGCTACAGACCAAAGACTAAAGGAGGGTGGGATGGAGGCGGTACTCCTGTTCTTGACCCAACAAGCACAGAAGATGGGGGTTTTAAAAATGTGTGTGCCAGGGGATGGGAGCCAACTTTCGATTCTCTTTCACTGAAGTCACTTCTCTAAGAGCCTGCACAGTTGCGTCTACCTGTTAGTTAAGGAGAGTCTCTCGTTGTCGGGGCCAGAGAACTAGGGAGGCCTGAAAGCTGCTCCTTGGGGTCAGGACAGTGTCCCCAGCACCGGCCCTGTTCGCTTCGCTGCACTCGAGCCCGCCCCACGGCCACCCTGGCGCGCACCACCAGTATTAGTCCGCTGGCCCTTCCCTTTGCCAAGAAGTAAATTTCTCAACATTTTCCTTTTACCATCTCCTCTGATTCAAACAACTGTCCCATGAAGCAGTCACAGCAGAGGCTGGGACTTGGTAAAGGGGCCCCAGGCACCAGGTTTGTGGACAGACATTGGCAATCAAGGAGACCCACTCGAGAGCAGGCCAAACCCCAGAGCAAAATCATAAACCCTGATAGGGAATCTCTGACGGGCATAATACAAACACAGGACATCTGGAGAACCAGAGGGAAAAGTGAAACCCTCGTAACCCCAACCTACCAGAGCTACTATTAGGATTTTATTACGTTCCCCTTCAATACTCAAAAGAATGCATTTATTTATTCCTACACAGATTCTAACAGATCTATTTAAGTATCTTTCCAAGGGTAAACAAGCAAACAAAAAAATCCCTCTCTCATATCCCAGGAAGTCCTTCGCCTGCCCACCTCCACCTAGCCCCTCATCATCCCCAGCTCCAGCCTCTCTCTGCCCACCACCGGCTCCACCAGGGCAGGGACGCTGGCAGTTTGCCTCACCCGTTTAACTGCAGATGCAGGACAATACAGGAAGCACTCCTCGATGCCTGTGACTGAATGGGGCTAAACTCCTGGGGACACACACACCTCACACCGTGGGTATTGTCTTTCTAAGACCCAACCATCCACGTGTCACAGGACACAGCAGCACAGAATTCGAGATCTTTCCAAACCTACTGGCACACCCCCATGTCTCCCATATAGACACAAGTGTCAAAAGTAGCCTGAGAAGGCATCTGGTTCCTCCCCTTCATGGTGGAGACGAAAAGCCTAAGGCCCAAAGGGGTCCAGGGACTTGAGTGAGGTCACACAGCAAAAACTGGATAAAGTGGGAACCAGAATTCAGACCTTGTGATGCCTGGACCTGTCTTCTCCCCACTCGCCCTGCTGCCACATCACTCATACCCTGAGTGACTGACCACAAAGCCCGGAGCGCCCTCACCTTCCAATGTTCCCATGGCCTGTTCAGAAATGACCTATTAGGTCTTCTTTTAAAAGCACAAGAGCGGCACTAGCTACAGAGACAGGAGACCTGTATCCGAGTCCTGGCCCTGCCACACGTTCCACATGCAGTCTTGAGCGAACCCTTGGCTTCTGTAGTCTGTGGTCTGCAGATGGGTAAAGTGGTGGTAACCACCACAGCTCTCGTAGTCTCACCAGTGAGATGGAGACCAGGACCCATTGGATGAACTGTGGGCATTTACAGAGCACACACGTGACAGGATCACAAAGAAGGATTCTTTCACGGTTGCACCCCACGACCGGCAGTTCACGGCTCCAGACACCCGCTCCCTTGCTTGCCCCTGCTGCTCAGACACCACTCCCCAGGCCACAGCTGCTGCTCAGGAGAGGCTGCACTGCCTCTGTGGCTCTCCTTGTATCTGATTTCTGTTCACATGGCAAGCCAGCCTCCTTTTTTGCAAACTTATATAATGCCACTTTCCTCCCTCTCTGGCTGTCAGCTCCCGCTTCCCCCACTCGCCCCAGGGAACACTGCCTGGGAGGCTGAGACACCCATGCAGATGGAGGGGGGACGGTGTTTCCCTGCTTGGACCACATTCATCCTGGAAGCCAAATGCACACACAGGGCCCCCCTCAAGGTGACCCTGAAGGCCTGACAAGAAGTTGTTTGGAGACATCCTAACTTCTTCCACTCCAGCACATGTGGCTGGAGCTGCCAGGACAGGACATGCTCCTCCCCGGCACCCCAGCGAAGTCAGGCTCTTTTCTGGGGACAGAAAAGAGGTCAGATAAGGCCTGAGAGGCTGTTTCCTCCCACTAGCAGCCTCCTGGATTTGCTTCCCACAGTCCCCACCCCTCCTTCCTCTGCTCCCGTCCCCAGCAGCTTCCTCTTCCAGCCGGTCTTACACAGTGACCGGCGTGCCTCCAGTGGGACCGCCCCTGCACAGAGCCTGCAGCGGCTCCCATCTGCCTCCCAGCACAGGCCAGGCCCCTCGGCCTGCACTTCCAAGCCCACTGTCCTGCTCACTTCTCCAACTTCTTGCCGCAGCACATCTCCATGTCCGGCTCGCCTGCCTAACTGACCCCTGCACCTAAAACACCCTCCTTTCCCACCTGCCCTCTCACTTCTTCATCTGGTAGAAGCCTGGTTCTTCTGAGGGCCTTTCCCAGTGTGGAATACTGCCCTGCTCTGGAGCCCGGGGAGGTTTAGTCAGCCTTCTTCCCTCATCTTTCCTTGCAACCGCCTCAAACACTGTTCATGTTACAGGCCCAGGTGGTCCCTCTCTACTTCCCGAGGCCTCTCCAGGCCTTGGGTTCTCTTTCCAACCCTCCAATATCAGGAGAGTGAAGCTGGAAGGAGCCCCAGCAGATGATGGGCCATGCTGCATTTCACAGGAAGTATCCACTAGCCTCTAAGCTCCCAAGCTGACAAGCTTCCCTAGGAAACCTATAAGATGCTAAGGTCTGAAACCCAGATCCTGCCCAGCCTCTGCAACAATGAAAAAGGATAAACCCCTCTTCTTCATAAATGAATAAGGTGTTATGAAAAAACTAAGTGGAAGAAGGAATTTTCTTTTCTGATATTTTCTGCACCAGAAATAACCACTGTTCAAAGCTTCTTGATTTCCCCTCCATGAGCACATGACTTCAACTTGACTTCTGAGCATTTTCTACCCCTCTGTGGATTAAAGAATTCACTTGTTTATTCTTTATAAACACTAATAAAGTGCCTGCACTGAGCTGTGAGTAGAAAGGACCAGTCCCTGTCCAGGCTGCCACCACCACAGGAGACGGAACTCAAAAAATAAGAACCAGCCAACGTAGGAAGACATCACAACAGCTCTGGTTCACTGAACACCTACTATGCCAGGCCTTTTAAATACACTGTCATCTTTAACCCTCACAACCGTACTGTGAAGTAAGCATTATTAACCCCTGTGCACACTGCAGCCATGAAATTAGAAGACGTTTACTCCTTGGAAGGAAAGTTATGACCAACCTAGACAGCATACTGAAAAGCAAAGACATTACTTTGCCAACAAAGGTCCATCTAGTCAAGGCTATGGTTTTTCCAGTGGTCATGTATGGATGTGAGAGTTGGACTGTGAAGAAAGCTGAGCACCGAAGAATCGATGCTTTTGAACTGTGGTGTTGGAGAAGACTCTTAAGAGTCCCTTGGACTGCAAGGAGACCCAACCAGTCCATCCTAAAAGAGATCAGTCCTGGGTATTCATTGGAAGGATTGATGTTGAAGCTGAAACTCCAATACTTTGGCCACCTGATGTGAAGAGCTGACTCATTTGAAAAGACCCTGATGCTGGGAAAGATAGAGGGCAGGAGAAGGGGACGACAGAGGATGAGATGGTTGTATGGCATCACTGACTCAATGGACGTGGGTTTGGGTGAATTCCCTGAGATGGTGATGGATAGGGAGGCATGGTGTGCTGCAATTCATGGGGTCACAAAGATTCAGACACAACTGAGCAACTGAACTGAACTGAACAGACAAGAAACACCGAGGCCCAGAGTCCAAGAGTTACCTGTCAAGGGGGTAACCAATAAAACAAACTTTATCTGGGAACAGGAGCTGACTTGGGGTAGGTTGAAATCCTTAAAGTTTGATTGTGAGAAATTATAATTCTGTGCTCTGGGTTAGTGAGCAAGCAGTTCCTTCTCAGCTTCAGCTCATTACCCTCCTGGGCAAGTTTAACTGCAGAAGACGTGCTGACAGTGGGAACTAGAGCCTCCTGATTAACAAGTGAGTTCACACAATGAGCCACTGGAGCTCGTGTGCCAGGTCCTAACCAGCAGCTGTTTTTATCTCTCTGCTTTCAAGAGTTTTGCAACCAAGTCCAGCAACTGCATTTTAATTTTTACTTCCCTCCCATGATTCATGAGTTCTGAATTGCTTTCATTCTTTACCTTTGTGTGCCCCTCTCTGCAGATGCAGTGCTCCTCCCTGACCCAAAAGGCATGCAAATGCTGACAATTAACACAAGATGATGTCGCATTAAGCCATGATTTGGTTTTCATCAGCACACGCCATTCCAAGAAATGGTCAGAATCTGAAATCAGGTAGTAATAATAGCCTCAACAGAAGGTAAACGGGTTAAACCAGAGAGAGAGGGAGAGAAGGGAGAGAGAGAGAGAAAGAAAAAGGGGGAAAGGGAGTAGTCAAGGCATGAGTTTATGGATCCTGGACTCCCTGATCCCTCATTCCAAATAACCCCATAATAACATACGGCAGAGCAGCCCCATATTATAGATATGAAAATTAAAGTTCAAGTAGAAGCCACTTGCTAAAGACCACAGAGTAACCTTCCCATTAAAAGAACCTACCTTAGGTAGGGACTTCACTGGCAGTCTAGTGGTTAAGACTCCATCATGCTTCCAATGCAGGGGGCACAGGTTTGACCCCTGGTTGGGAAATTAAGATCCCACATGCCGCGTGGCATGGCCAAAAAAATATACTGCCTTAGAGCAGTATAGTTTGCCTTCCAGACTAAGTGACCTCCGAAGACAAGCAGATATGCAATCTATCACAAAGCCAATCAACCACCACCGGTGGACAGGAAAATAATGCTGGCTACTTGGACATTATCATCTGTACTTCAAGAAAGAGGAATCAGCAAAAAAAACCTGGTTTGACCTGCTGAAAGTTAATTTTGCTCAGCAGGAAGAAAGAGGGGAAAAAAAGATGCCAAAAGGAAGGGCAGAGTTAGACTGGAAATCTGTTCGGTTTTAAATGGGAAGTGGGAGAGAATTTCTAATAATATCACCATAGTTATGGGGACCCAAGCTGCACCCAAGTAATGCATTACCCTTGATGCCTGGGTCAGTCACAGTCAGCATGATTCACTCGTGAAGTCAAGGTCACTCATCAGTCATTCCTAGCTTAGCCTGAGACAGGCCCTGAAGGAAAACACCGAGGACAGTCTGTTTGCCAGGTAAGGACAAACCTAAGCTAAACAGAGCTGGCATTCCGTGTGTTGTCTCCTGAGAAGAGAAGGACCCACCCCAACACATACACTAACTTTGGGAAAAGTGTGCCTCCCTGACTCCAGCCAGCTGCTTCGGATGGAGACTGACCATCAGACCTCTGTCCCCAGGCCACAGGGCAGGCCCCTGATGCAAGCTGGGCCACCAACCTCCTGGTGAGTTCTGGGTACACAACCTCCGGCAGGTTCTGGGTACAAGACCAGTATTAGTTCAATTAGAGCGTTCTTTGGGATTTTCTGTCAGAGGCTGGGAAAAGCTCTTGCCTCTCTGATAATGAGACTAAAGCCAGAGGCAATGGTTCCCCTGTGGTAGAGACAGCTGGCCTGAGAGAAAATAGCCAACTTGGGAAGAGAAACAAATGAGTGAGAATTAACAGGTTCCAGGACACCACCCCACCCCACCCCCAACCCCCACCTCCATGGATACCAAAATCTGCAGATGCTCAAGACCCTTATATAAAATGATGGAGTATTTGCACATTTGCACCTACACACATCCTCTTGTATACTTGAAATCACTTCAAGATTATAATACTTAATACAATGTAAATAGTTACAAACACAATGAAAATGCAACGTAAATCAAATTTTGCTTTGGGGAACTTTTTCCCAAATATTTTCCATCTGTAGGTTGGCTGAATCCAAGGTATATGCAGGTATAGAGAACCGACCGCACATCTTAACTGAACTATAACAGCTAATGGCATTTGAGTCCCTGGACATAATCTTCCCTAAGGCCAGGCTACATTCTTACTCTTCCTGGGGTTTGGTTGGCTAAGCCAAACAAACAAACAACCTCTTTTACTGCTTGAGCTAATTTGTGTTCATTAACAACCAAAAATCCTAACATCCACTGACTCTTACTATCAACTGGCATCAAAAATTACCGTAAGTATGCATGTACTGTGGTATGGAAATGGGAGCACCAGCTTTGGAGTCAGGCAGATCTGGATTTGAATCCTAGCTCTACCAGCATAGGCTGTGTGAGCCCGGCCAAAATCACGAGCCTCCTGTAGCCGGATTCCTTGGCTGTCAGGTGAGAGCAGTAATTCCTCCTTGATGGCAGGTACTGAGGACTCCATAAGTAAGAGGAACTACACATGAGAAATAGAATTTAGATTTCAACGGCTCTGAAGCTTGTTATTTGTCATCTAAGTCTGAAGCTTGGGGCCGGGGAATAAAAGCTAACATTTGTTTGAGAAAAAAACACAAGCAATATAAACAATCAGATCCTGTTCGGTCTGGCTCCTACCTATGTCCCCACCCACCCCCACCTCCCCAGCCACTGTCAGTGCCAAGAGGATCCATGCTGTTCCCCAGGAGTCCCTGAATGTTTCTGTCTGAATCATTTGCTCTGGCTGGTCTCTAATCCAGATACCCTCTGTATTTATATGACCTACCATCCTTCTAGTCTTTTTTGTTTGTTGGAGGGAAGGAAGGAGAAGGTGACCCAAAAGTGTCCTCTTGATTACCTCCCTTCCCTATAGCAGGGAGCGCCACAGACTATCTGCACCAGGTGAATTCTGCTAGGATACTCAGGGACTTGGTAGTGGGGCTAAGAGGGTCGGGTTGGGCCTGCACTGTGTCTGAACAGATTTGATGCTTACTGGCGTGGAGGTGGGAGGAGCTGGGGTGGGGGTGGGAGGCCCTTCCTCCTGCCCCTGGACAAAGTAGCAGAGAAAGCCAAGCTGCAGACCACGCAAGACAAGGCAGCCAAAAGTGGACAGAAGCTGCTCGGGATCCCACTTGTCTTCCACCCCTGTCCTGACCCTTCCTGAGCAACGGCAACATCTGGGCTGTTGCCAATGCTCAGGAAAGTCCCCCAGACCCTTATAAGGAAGTCCTCTCTTCTGTTTACACTGACTCAAGTTGGTTTCTGTTACCTGTTTGTTTTCGGCTGACTGACTGGCCGTGCTGGGTCTTCGCTGCTGTGCACAGGCTTTCTCTAGTTGTGGCAAGCAGGGTGCACTGCATCAGCTTCGCACTGTGGTGGCTTCTCCTGCTGCAGAGCACACGCTCTCGAGTGCATGGCCTTCAGAGCTGTGGCACCCAGGCTCTAGAGCACAGGCCCAGCTGCTCCACAGCACATGGGATCCTCCTGGACCAGGGACTGAACCCATGTCCCATACACTGGCAGGCAGATTCTCAACCACTGGACCACCAGGGAAGCCCAGTTTCTGTTACATGTAAAAAAAAAAAAAAAACAAAAATCCTCCCTGCGAGGCTCCCACCTCCCCTGGGAAGCCTCACCTGACCACTGCACACCCACAAAGCTGCCTTCTCCCGGAAGCTCTTACCATGTATGCCACTGGTCACATTAGTACTTTTGCCTCCTTCTTTCCATTTTTTCCCTCTTAAAAATCCAAACATTCACAAAAGTAGAGTATAAACATGTACCAACATCAGCTTCAACAATTATCTACTCATTGCCAGCCTTGTTTCAACCAAGACTTTTTCTTGGTGGAAAAAGAAAATACCACTCTGTTTCTAATTAATTTGGTGCTATTAAGCCTAATGTTGGCTCCCACCCTCTAGCTGAGATTCTCCACTGTCACTGTAGCGCTGGGCACAGTGAGCAAAGTGGCTTCCACCTTGCTATGGTACTGGTTAATAAAAGCTACCCCTTCTTTGGTCACTAAACTTGCAAGACAGACCAGCTCTCCTGGGCCCACAGACTCCTCAGGAAGCCATCTGCACCTGAGGAGAGCGGCAGTGCCCCGGCCCTGACGTCCCTAGAAACGGGGCTTTATCATGAGAAGGAGCAGGACACAGCTCTGTGGGGATTGCCTCTCGGCCTGGTCTTTCCTAAAGGGAACAGGCCCAGCCTCGGGGTCCCCTCCACCCCCCGCCTTAGGGAGGGCCCAGGGGCAAAGCTAGGGGCTTCCTTCCTGTGCCCACCCCACCCCCCTCCTCCCACACCCAGCCTCTGCTCTCAGAGGCTTTCCAGGGTCATCCCTCCCAGCCTGGGTCCTCCTCGCCCTTCACTCAATGCCTACTATGACTCAGACCCACCTTCTTCTAGAAGCATGGAGGCAGCCTCCTCGCTGACCTCGCTCCCCTCCCTGTCACCTGAGCTTCAGCAGCCAGAGGCCTCTTCCTCCGAGGACAGCTTGCCTCCCTTCCCTGTGCAGGAGCACCCCTCAGCTCCCCACTGCCCAGGATAAAAATCCAGTCCCTGCACACAGCGGGGAAGACCCTCCTCAACTGCTTCAACTAATTCTCACTTAACTCCCACCACTTACCACCAGGAATCCTTCATTCTAAATATTCTAAACAACTTGCTGTTTCCTGCAAGGACATTATCTGTGTTTCCTGGCCGCTGTGTCATCGTGATTCATGTGTTTCCCTACCTAGAATCCCTCGTGCTAACACTGCAACCTGCGTAACTTCTCCCCATGTTTCCATGCTCAGCCCAAATACCACCTCCTCCACGATGCTTCCCTAAAGGGATCTGAGGAAGCACTTTCCTCCTCCAACAGCCCATCTGCCTCACTTGAGATGCTAAGAAACAAACTCGTCTGGAGACATAATCCATCGCTGTGGGTCTAGCACTGAGGTAATTCTAGAGAACGTGACTCACATTTCGAACCAGAGACCACATGCTGGATTCCAGCTACTAATCAGCCACTGTGTTTCTTTCCATCTGCAAGGTGGAGGGGTCCAGACACAGTCCAAAGGGATCGGTTCTCCCTGTAAGCTAACTGCCCCCTTGAGGCTGTCGCCACCCGGCGGGAGATGAGCCTGGCAGGCAGAGGAAGCTGAGGTGCAGCCAGGGTGCCCCCCGGACACCACGGGCCGCCCACAGGTTGAGGCTCTGCTGGCATCCCCCTGCCACACACGGGCGGGGACTGTGCTCAGGACACAGTGCTGTGCGCAGCCGCAGGGCCACCCTCACGGGCCTCGGGGAAGCCTGGCAAGACGCCAGGAAAACTCTGGCAGGGACGACAGCGCCTTGCAGGGGTCACAGAAGCAGCCACTCAGAAACCCGTTATATGTGAATCTGCCACCAACAGCTTGTAAAACAACAAACTTGGGCCACTTAAAATCTTGATTGTCGGTGCCAACAGCAAGTCTGACTGAAGTGAAAGGAGGACTTCAGAGGTTGAAATCCTGATGGCTGTGAGAACCCTGTTCCTCCGAGGCTGCTGCTGGGGTCCCTTGAGGTAACTTGAAGACTCTCCGCTATCCCCAGGGCTAGGATCCAAAACCACTCTGTCTCTGTAGAATGCTGAAATCTCATCCTGACTCGAGAGCTCCCTGTTTTCACAGGATGCTTTATCCTGGGCAATAAGGAACTCTCTGGGAGGGTACTCTGAGCAGGAGGGCCCCAAGGTATAAGCGACTCTAATGAGCTGCAGAGAACCTCAAACCTAATCACAGTCTGGCTGGGCGTTCCCTCAAAAATCTAAGCCTAGCTACTGGGTATAAAGATCAGGCAGGTTACATGCTGCTCCATCTGACAGAAAGAAAAGAAAACCCACCTGAGGCTTAATTTAACTCTGTTATCAGCATCTATTGATCTTCACTGGCCAGCAACTCCAAAGCAGACATTATTCATGGGCTCTGCGGTATGAACTCTGCATTGGTCTAAATCCTATAATCTTTCTTCAGGGTCTTAATCAGAACAAGATCTTGACAATGAGAGGGGGCTAAGCGGCTTGATGGGCTGGTGATGCAAGTCACTGCTTTCAATAGCATGAAGCACAGCTGTATCTGAGCCCTGAGCCCCCCACCCCACACACACACCCCTTAACTCATAGGCTAACCACTTGGGTCAGCTTCGGGTGAACTGGACCTCTGACTTCCTGCCACCGTAAGTAGAAAGGCCACATAGAAACCAGTGGAGTTAACTAACCCCTCTCAGAGCGCTAGGGTCTCCTCCCCAAGCCATACACCCTGTTTTCAGTGAAGAACTTAATCATCTTACAGCTGACTTCCGTGCTTCAATTCTAAAGCTCCCTCGGCTGAGGGATTCCTCTTCCCCTTAAGTCAGTGGTCAGGAAGCTTTTACTGTCAAAGGACCAGAGAGCAAATATTTTAAGGCTTTGAGGGCCACACAATCTCTTTCACAAGCAACTATTCAGCTCTGCCATTACAGTACAAAAGCAGCTACAGACAACACGTAAGCTGGGCTGTGTTCCAGCAAAATGTCTTCATGGACACTGAAATTTGAATTTCACACAATGATCACATGTCACAAAATTCTGAAAAACAAATCTTAGTTTGCAGGCCATACAAAAACAGGCAGCAGGCTGCGAGCTGCCAATCTGCCCACCCCTGCCTTCAATGCTTAATTATTGTTTTGATCCTGTGTTAGCAGTTTTCTGTCTTGCTGACCCAATGCTTAATATTATTTACAGTGGAACAACTCTTTTCACCCTTTTTTGCTTTCAGAATCTGTTCCTCCCATCTTCTAGTTACAGAACTCCTCTTTTTCATTTGGGATATATTCCCCCACAACAGTGTGTGCTCCTGCTGGGGTGCCAATGAAGAGGCCCCATCTATCCTGCCCCAAGACATGTTCATAAGCTAGTCTCCTGGACATAAGAAGTGGCCCAGGACTTGAGGGGCTCTCCAGGCAGAGCCGACCAGTGATTCAAGCGCTGACCTAGACGCTGAGGTCAGTGCTTGAATGAGGCAGAGCTTTCTCAGGGACATGGAGCACTAAGGACTAGAAGTGTTGGCTAGTGAGGTCCCTGCTGCCCCCAGGGTTGAGAACCTGACTGAAAAGGAAGCCCAAGCACAGAAGGAGAAGTCAAGCCAAGCGGCAACCAAAGTCCTGAGACTATCACTTCAACTCCACACTCATCCCTGCCTTCGGACCTCCTGGTAACTCCAGCCAATAAGTTCCCTCTTTTGATCAAATAATCTTGAGTTAGGTTTCTAATACAGTCAAAGAATCCCGACTAATTACATTACATCAGATTCTATTTGACAGTTGGTGGTGGGGTGATCCATGCACAAAACAACGGCGCCAGCTGTGTTCTGCCACCCACTGGAAGCACTCACAGACACGTCTCTTCCACGTTAGACACTAAGCCCCCAGAGGACAAGAGTCACTTACAAGCCATCTTCTGCCCTCCTCAGCGATTCACCCAGTCCCTTGCATTTGGTAGGTGTTCAATGAATATTTTACAATACAAATTGCTCTTCTTGGAAGTGCCTACAGGGGAAGTACACATGGAGGAATACGTGCATGCACCGACACAAGACTGTCACCCAAAGAGTTCAGAGAAAAGGTCCACTCCCAGAGGAACCACAGATCTAATCCCCACCTCCTGATTAACCACCCATAAACCACACACACCAGGCCGAACCACACAGACTCCTGCTCCCTTTGAACACTCAGGGAAACAGAATACAATGTCTGCCCAACACCCAGATAAATCACAGTGGGCCAGGTCACTGTGGATGAAATCCAGACAGCTGGCCAGGACTTCAGACTTGGGGAGTATTGGTTGTACTTGTCCTACCTAAGAAGTCCCGTTCCACGATGGCAGAGACCAAGCACTTCAGGAATGAGGGTGAGCATCTGCTGATATCTAGGTTCCCATCCAGAAACACAGGAAAGCCAGCCCCAGGCACACCCAGAGCAGTGCAGCTCACTAGGTCCAGGACACACACACCCACTCCAAGAAAGAAAACTGAAACTTTCAAGAGGCCACGACCTAGCTGCAAAAACAGGACCTCAGCAGTAGGTGAAAACAGTTGTTCACCCAAACACCATTACTATACTTCCTCTCACTTAAAAAGTAATTTGGAAGTGCAGGTATGCCTAAGTTTGTATCACTGGCATATTCCCAACCCCTAAAAAAGAAGTCTGAATCAAAGTGATAAAATTTTTGCTTGCCTTCCTGAAGATTCTGTGAGAAACTATATTTGAAAAATCTTCCAGCCAATGTTTTAAAAAGCAAAAGTGCCCCCAGAACAACTTGTGCTGTAAGTTACTTTTGTATCTTAGTTTTTACTTAGAGCAAGGCACACCTAGAAATCACCTTCAATCTAACAATGTTGGGGGCTTCCCTGGCGGCCCAGGGCTTAATGCTCTCTCTGTGCTTTCACTGCCCAGGGAGACGGTTCAATCCCTGGGCAGGGAACTAAGATCCCACATGCTGCGTGGCATGGCCAAAAAAAAAAAAAAATCCTGCACACAGATGTGCCAGCCCGTACCCCACATTCAGTAGGGAGGGCCGCTTGGTGCCTGCATGAGTGTTGTGGCAGTGTGTGCGTCAGGGGCAGTGACGGTGGGCCCTCTGGGGGTGACCGAGCCAGCAGCCCACCCCCGGTGAGGCTAAGAAGGGCCAACGGGCCCAGCAGCAGGCACCCTGTGGGAGCCGTGGGCCCAGGCTGCTGCTTTCCTGCCTGAGTGACCCAGCCTCCCAAACCAGACCAGTCCGTCCTGGTCCCTGCCCCAACACAGTCTGGGGATTCAGTTTTTTGAAGGCCTATCTACACTTTTCTGGGGCCTACCAGGCACACTAGTGGTAAAGCCAAAATTTTTCTTAAAAAGAAAAAAAATTACACCAGAGATTAAAAAAAAAAAAAAAAAAGTAAAGAATTTTTTTAAATGTGAGGCAAACAAAAAGCCTTTTTATTCGTCCCCATTTTTCCTCAAGGACAGAATGAGAAGAAACGGAGCTTAAATTTCAGTGCAAAAGAATATATGTAAAGCAGAAGAGGAACTTACTGAACTTACTAGCAGTGAGAAAGCCTAAAGACAGAGGCAGAGAGACTCTCTCATTCTCACTCTAATTCAGCTTCCAGGAATCGTCCACTCATCGTGCTTCCTGATAAGGAATCAAGTTGTGCAAGAGAAGGACCATTTCCAGGTTGGCCTTACAGTGAATTCTTTCAGGATTCTTTCTGGACAAGACCCACAAACAGCACGAGTCTGCAATGCAGAGCGGCCAGGCCCGGCTGCCTGCATGCACACTCTGCTCACCAGAGCAGAAGTCCTTCTAGTGACTCCTCCTTGTCCGCTGGGCAAGGAGTGAGCTCTCCATGAAGACATCTGTCCGGAATCCCGCCTGGCTCACAAAGCAGCTCTTTATGCCAAAAAGCAATAAATGGTGGAGCCAGAAAAGAAATTGCTGGGAAAGTGAGGGCAGCACCAGGAGGAAGGGGAAAGCAAGCTGGTTATTCCAGGAACAAGCTGAAACCTTCCTCTCTTCGGAAGGGAAATAAAGTGAGTGTTCCTCCAACAACGCAGAGCATGGCACAGAGAAGCCACATGAAAGAGAACACCAGGACTAGACTTAGGACTGTATTAAAAACAGAAGATATGGGTTCCTGGCCTAGCTTCACTGTCTCTCATGCCCCTTTGAAGTTCACCCTCACTCTAGCCCCTTAGACCCTCAGGCAACCTGTATTACTACGGATTAATTCTGACTGTTCTAGTAGAGCCATGCAGGATGGACTCTTCTATAAGGCTCCTTTCACTCATCATGATGTTTTTGAGATTTGTCCAAGTTGTGTGTATCAGCAATTTGCTCGCTTTTATTGTTGAGCTGTCTTCCTTCCGTTGTTTGAATATGTCAGAATTTGTTTACTTGTTCATCTGGTGATAAATATTTTGGTTGTTTAGTTTGGTACTATCATTAATAAAGATGCTTATGAACATGTATGTCCAAGTCTCTGTGCAAACAAACGTTTTCATTTTTCTTAGGTCAATACTGAGAAATGGAGTAAAAGGCTTAATTTTTTTAAAAAAACTAGCAAACTGTTTCCAAAGTAATTGTCCCTTTCCCTGGCTGTGTTTAAGAATCTCTTTATCTCTCTCTTGATAAAGAGAGAGTTTTCAGCAACTTGACTATTTTTTGTTTGTTTGCTTTACAGCTTTACCGATATATAATTTTACCCTTTTTTAAAACAAAAATTACTTATTTAGTTGTGGCATGCAGGGTCTTCAGTTGTGGCATGTGGGATCTAGTTCCCTGACTTGGGATCAAACCTGGGCCCCCTGCATTGGCAGCATCAAGTTTTAGCCATTGGACCGAAAGGGAAGTCCCAATTGGTATATAATTTTCATACAATAAACTCCATATATTGATAGTTAAAGTGTATCACTTGATGAGTATAAATATGACCATGCCCACAATCATGATTATAAACACATCTCTTACCCTCCCCCCAATTTCCTCACACTCCTTTGTAATTCTTCCCTTCCACCCCTTCCTTCATTCTCCAGGCAAGCACTGATGCGTATTTTGTCGCTACGGATTAGTCTGCAATTTCTAGAATTATGTAATAGAATCACACAGCATGTAACAAAGCTCTTTTTTGTCTGACTTTCACTTAGCATACTCTTTTAAGATTCTTCCATACTGCTGAACTTTTCTATGCTTTATTCTTCTTATTGCTAAGCAGTATACTATTGTATGGATATACCACAATCTGTTTATGCGTTCAACTGCTGATGGACATTTGGGTTGTCTCTGCTTTTGGCTATTACAAATAAAACTATTATGAGCATCCAGGTACAAGGGCCTTATTGAACCTATGCTTTCTTTTTTTCTTTAGGGAAAATCCTAGGAATGAAATCATTGAATATATCATAGATACATGCTTCATATTTTAAAACACTGTGATAAACTGCACCATTTCAGATTCCTATCAGCAGCGACCGAGAGCTCCAATTGCTCCACATCCTGAATAACATAGTCTCTACAGACATTCTAGTCGGTGTGTAGCAGTAACTCATTGTGGCTGTAACTTACATTTCCTTCATGACTAATGATGTTAAAGATCTTCTCATTTGCTTATTTGCCATTCATATTTCTTCTTTTGTAAAGTGACTCTTCAAATCTTTTACCCATTTTTAAAACACTTATTTTATTTACTTATTTGGCTGTGCCAAGTCTTAGATGTGACATGTGGGATCTAGTTTCCTGACTAGGGATCAAACCTGGGAGTTTGCATTGAGACTGCAGAGTCTTAGCTGGTGGAACACCAAGGAAGACCCTACCCACCTTTTTTAAATTGCATTGTTTATCTTTTTATTAGGTTTTAAGAGGTCTTTAAATATTCTCAATAAAGTCCTTTGATGGATATATATTTTGCCCATATTTTCTCTTAGTCTGTGGCTTGCCTTTTCATTTTTGTCACAGCATCTTTTGAAAATCAAATGTTATTAATTTAGATGAAGCATAATTTATTGATTTTTGCTTTACAGTTGGTGCTTTCTGTGTCCCATTTTCTCTTTTAAAATTTATTTATTCGTTCATTCATTTTTGGCTGTACTGGGTCTTCGTTGCTGCATATGGGCTTTCTCTAATTTCAATGAGCACAGGTTACTTTTTGTTGGGGTTCTCAGGCTTCTCATTGTGGTGGCTTCTCTTGTTCCGGAGCACAGGCCCTGGGTGCATGGGCTTCAGTACTTGCAGCACGAAGGCTCAGTAGTTGTGGGGCATGGCTTAGTTTCCCAGTGGCATGTGGGCTCTTCCAAGATCAGGGATTGAACTCGTGTCCCCTGCATTGGTAGACGGACTCTCAACCACTGGACAACCAGGGAAGCCCCTGTGTCCCATTTTAAAACTCTCTGCTAAAACAGAGGTCACTAAAATAGTCTTCTGTGTCTTCTTTTAGAAGTTTTAGACTTTTAACCCATACAGTTAGACCTGTGATCCACTGAGAGCTAATTATTGTATATGGTGTGAGGAAACGATAGACATTCATTTTTGTGCATATGGATATCCAATTGTTCAGCATCATTTGTTGAAAAAATTCTTCTTCCTCTATTGAACTACTTCGTCAAAACTCAATGACTATGTGTGCGTCTGTTTCTGAACTCTTCATTCTGTTCTATTTGATCTATTATGCTTAGCTTCACACCAATACAAACACTCTACTGACTACTGTAGCTTTCCAATAAGCCTTCAAGTCCAGTAGGCTTAGTCTCCCAACTATGTTTTACCTTTCTAAGGTTGTTTTGGCTATTCTAGGTCCTTTGCATTTACATTTAAATTTTAGATACAATTTATCAACTCTACAAAGGCTACTGGGATTTTTAATGGGATGTGTTTGAAACTACAGATCCAATAAAGCAAATCTGACATCTTAAGAATACTGATGGTGGTGGCTGCATAACAATGTGAATGTACTTAATATCACTGAACTGTACGTTTTATTTCTTTTTTTATTCTACTTGAACTGTACATTTTGAGATGGTAAAAATGATCAATTTTATGTTATATATATATTTTACATTTTAAATTTTTAATTAAAAAAAAACACTTATTCTAAAATTTAGAATGTATTATAGTACATAGTGGAGAAGGCAATGGCACCCCACTCCAGTACTCTTGCCTGGAAAATCCCATGGATGGAGGAGCCTGGTGGGCTGCAGTCCATGGGGTCGCTAAGAGTCGGACACGACTGGGCGACTTCACTTTCACTTTTCACTTTCATGCATTGGAGAAGGAAATGGCAACCCACTCCAGTATTCTTGCCTGGAGAATCCCATAGATGGGGGAGCCTGGTGGGCTGCCGTCTATGGGGTCGCACAGAGTCGGACACAACTGAAGCAACTCAGCAGCAGCAGCAGCATAGTACATAGAGCTTACCCAGTGGCTCAGATGGTAAAAGAATCTGCCTGCAATGCAGGAGACCCAGGTTCAATCCCTGGGTCAGGAAGATCCCCTGAAGGAAATGGCAACCCACTCCAGTATTCTTGCCTGGAGAATTCCATGGACAGAGGAGCCTGGAAGGCTACAGTCCATGGGGTCACTAAGAGTTGGATTCGACTGAGTGACTAACACTGGGAATACAGAATGATTCATAAGCTGGACAGTAAATCCCACCAGTCCACTCCTCTCTTCCCTCTGCCATCCCCTCCTAGACCTGTGCTAAGGCACATTGTAGCTAACTATGTTTTCTATTTGTCTTTCCTCTGGCTTCTTCATCTTTTTTTAAAAAAATAAACTTCATTAAGACATAAAGGGCTTTATATACTATTAAGTGTTTCCCAGGTGGCGCTAGTGGTAAGGAACTCTCCTGCCAATGCAGGAGACAGAAGAGATGTGGGTTTGACAGAAGATCCCCTGGAGGAGGAAACGGCAACCCACTCTAGTATTCTTGCCTGGAGAATCCCATGGACAAAGAAACCAGGCAAGCTACAGTCCACAGGATCGCAGTGTCAGACACAATTGAATCCACTTAGCATACACACATATACTATAAAATGCAACCACTTTATCAGAAAGTTTAACTTTTGATAAATGCATATACCCACATATCTACCACCACAATCTAGATATAATACTTCATCACCCCTAGAGAGTTTCCTAAGGCCTCACTGATGTTAATCTCTCCAAAAGCCCTTAGGCAACCACCAATCTACTTTCAGTCCCTAAAGATCTGTGTTTTTTTCTCTATAATTTTACATACATGGAAATAGTCTATACTATTTTCTGTCAGGCTTCTTCCATCTAACATTAAGTGGTTTTGATGGTCATCAAAACTACATGTGTCAGATTTCTCTGGTGGTACAGTGAAATAAGAATAAGACAAGATGCAAGGTAAGAACCTGCCTGCCAGTGCAGGGGACATGCGTTTGACCCCTGGTCCGGGAGGAGCCCACATTCCTCAGGGCCGCTGAGCCTGTGTGCCACACCTCCTGCACCCACGTGCCTAGAGCCTGTGCTCCTCTGCAAGAGAGGCCACCACAGTGAGAGGCCATGCACAGCAACGAAGAGCAGCCCCTGCTCCCCATAACTGAAGCAAGTCCCCAAAAGCAATGAAGACCTAGAGTAGCCATAAATAAATTAATTTTTAAAAACTATGTGTGTCAAGAGTCTGTTCTTTTTATTGCTGAATAACATTCTATTGTATGGATATACTGTAATTTGCTTATCTCTTGGCCTGCTGAAGAATATTTTAGTTATTTCTACTATGAATATAGCTGCTTTAAATATCTGCATATGAGTCTATCTACACATATGTTTTCGTTTATCTTGAATATCTAAGAATGGTATGGTTATATGATAAGAGTATGTATACTTTTATAAAACCCAGAGTTTCTTTAGAGTCAAACTCATACCCAGTCATGTTTTGGGCCTATGCACAGTCTAGTCCAGTGGGCAGCCAAGGACACTGAGGGCTGGGTAACTAAGTTCCAGCTGGGGATATGGTCTGTGCGTACTGAGTGACTATGTCTTTCACAGTCTCAGGTAACAGGCATCAGTTCAGTTCAGTCACTCAGTCGTATCCGACTCTTTGCGACCCCATGGACTGCAGCACACCAGGCCTCTCTGTCCATCACGAACACCCGGAGCTTACTCAAACTCATGTCCCTAGAGTCAGTGATGCCATCCAACCATCTCATCCTCTGTTATCCCCTTCTCCCGCCTTCAATCTTTCCCAACAACGGGTCTTTTCAAATGAGTCAGTTCTTAACATCAGGTGGCCAAAGTACTGGAGTTTCAGCATCAGTCCTTTCAATAAATATTCAGGACTGATCTCCTTTAGGATGGACTGGTTGGATCTCCTTGCAGTCCAAGAGACTCTCAAGAGTCTTTTCTCACACCACAGTTCAAAAGCATCAATTTTTCGGCACTCAGCTTTCTTTATAGTTCAACTCTCACATCCATACATAACTACTGGAAAAACCACAGCTTTGACTAGATGGACTTTTTGTTGGCAAATTAATGTCTCTGCTTTTTAATATGCTGGCATATATACTGGCATAATATTCAGGCATACCACATAGCAAAAAGAGGGTGGTTCTTACTTCTCCAGACATCAAACTAAACAAAGAGTCGTAGTAAAAATAAAAAATACCAGAAAATGCCTTTTATACCAAAACAAAACATAAAAGAGGATGCAACAACTTTTAGATTTCAGCTAAAATCCAAAACATCACAACTAGCAAATAATTTCTTACCTCTGTGCATAATCTTGTGCTTCTCCCTCAGGTATGTCAGGCCTTTTATTACCTAGGTGAGAGGAAATGTAAAAAGAGGGAGACTGAAATCGTGGTGTTTAGAAAATATTCAACCTTTCTATTTTAAAATTATCTAGAAAATACTTCTTCTAACATCACAAATTTGCCTTCTTCCCTTATTTTTCTTCTTTTGATTTTTTTCATCTGTCTTATTAAGAAACCATCTTTTTACATGGTATATAGCATATGATTTTTAAGCAAAATTGGTAATTGCAAGTTTAGATAACTTACATTTTAAAAAACACTTTGCTTGAATTCATTTTTTTAACCTGCAATCTAAAAAGAGGCTTTCTGATGCCAAAAATGAGAATTCTTTTGGATACCTTGTTCTATTTTTCAAGATAGATTTTAACATACAGAAAGTTACTTTGCTAGTTTTAGTGAAAGGGAGAGGATATTATATCTAGAATCCAGATAAGAGAAAATTCTAGTGAAAAACCTAACTTTTCTTAGAAAACTTCCCTTTGTGAACTTCCCACCTTCCTCCTTGTCCCTTTCCTATTTATCAATGAGAGAACTTGGAAGAAAAGCTTCTCAATATACTCACAGCAATGCTAACTTTTCCTAAAATTTGTTCAGGAATTCTTCCAGCTTTCTTCAGAACTTGATCCAAGGAACCCCCATCCTAAGAATAAGAATACCAAAGCCCGTTTAGTGACAGTGTTTCTCACTATTCTTTCAAGTGTTAAACTTCAGGACTAAAATCAATCTCACACATGACAAATCTTCCTAGAAGGGTACCCTCTGGTATGCTCCAGATATCAAGATATGAATGTGAAACATTGTGGGATCTAGCAAATGATTAATAACTCAACTCCTATGACTAACCATCCCATAAATTACTAATTCAGCGGTTCACTCTGCTGAACTGACAGAGTAGTGCCTAGGAGTGCTCTAGAGGCACACTATCTGAATTTGCATTCCCAACTCGCACTTACTATCTAGTGGACACTGACTAAGTTACTCAACTTGTACAATGGGAATGATAATAATTCAATAAGGCTGCTGTAATACTCAGAGAGCTACTGTAAGCATTAAACAGGCTCATACATCCAAAGCCCTTGGAACAGTATTTAGCCCACAGTAAGTTCTCAATAAATGTTTGCCATTCTGTCACCATTATGTAAGTCACAACTTGCATTTGGTATCATCCTAACGAATTATACTTCACAAAATCCAAAGAAAAATACCATAGAAAGTAATTATTCATTCCACAAATCCTACAAAGCACCATGCACTGTTTGAGGTTCTGTGGGGGATAAAGATACAAAAAAGACTTAGCTTTTGTCCTCAATAAATTTATAAACTAGTAGGAGAAATATACCACTCCACAAAACACAATGAAACAGAATAAATGTATATAGTAAAAGTGCTGCACACACCCAGAGAAGAAGGGAGAATTGTGACTTCACTCAGAAGATAGCATTTGAGCGGAAATCTTACTCAAAGAATGAGTATGATTTCCATACCTGCAAAAGGAGAGGAGCAAGGGGAGAAAAGAATAGGGTGGAAGAGTGGAATCCTAACCATTGGATCACAGGGGACTCCCATAAGCAAGGAAACATTCAATTGCTTAGTACTCCTGGGAGGCAGCCAATTATCAGTCACAATATAAAATTACCCCAGAAGCAGAGATGATTCCTACAAACTCAGACTGATTTTCTAAAGTATCTTGTCTACCCTGGGCAGCTACCATCATCAACTATCACCTGTTAATCACCTCTGCATAAGGCATAGGGATATGTGAGGAACTACAAATGAAGAAACTATAAGGACAGGAAATAACACCCTCTGGTTGGGAAGACAGAACACATCATAAAGTGGTGAGGCACCGTGAATCCTCCTCTGAAACAGGGCAGGGAACAAACAGTTAAATGAAGAGAAAAGACATCACTACAGGTATTCAGAGAGAGCAATCCCTGGACAAAGCGGCCAGCAGAAGCGTTCACAAGAGGACATGGAACCTGAGCCTTTGAGGAGGGCGAGATCTGGGTAGGATAAGTACAGAGACATTCCCACAGAGATCCCGCTTTCAACACCACCCAGCCTCTATGATGCAGCCAAGAAACAGAAGGTTGGAGAGCAATGCATGATGTAATAAACAAAAGGAGGACACAGCATAATCTCATTTTTATAAAACTAAAGTGTGCATATACTCACACAAAACCAGAATATCAAAAATGTTACCAAAATGCTCCAGTCTATATAGTAAGATCAGGGATTTCTGTCGTGCAATAGTTTCTTCTCTGTACTTTTCTATGACTTACAAACTTTCTACAATAAATAAATGTTTTGCCTTTTAAAAGTAAAAAAAAAAAAAAACAAAAAAACTGACCTCATTTATGAAAGTGGAGAATTAAACCTATAAATCAATTAACAGATACTTACTGAGCATCCAGTTTGTGCAAAATTTGTTAGGAAGTTACAACACTGCTTTCTTTCTAAAGGAAGTGAGAAAATAAGTAAGACTCATTCAGGGATACAGAGCTCTTGAAAAATGTTACCTAGGGACTTCCCTGGTGGTCTAAGTGGTTAAGAATCTGCCTGCCAATGCAGGGGACATGGGTTCGATCCCTGGTCAGGGAACTAAGACACCACATGCTACAGGGCAACCAAGCCTGAACACCAGCAACTAAAGCCCACATGCCCTAGAGCCTATGCTCTGCAATGAGAAGCCACTGCAATGAGACGCCCACACACCATAACTAGCGTGAGCCCATGCTTGGCAATGAAGACCCAGTGCAGCCAAAAATAAAAAAATAAGTAAGTAAAAATCATTTTTTAAAGTTACCTAAAATAATGCTAACCACAGATTATCAACTTAATATTCTATGCTTACAGAAAGGACAGTTTGGACCAATGACTTTCTATCATAGATCAGCTATGGATCATGGATGTTAATGAAAAAAGAAGACAGTGCAGGTGTGCAGGTATATAGGCATGTGCATACTAACAGCCTGAATACGTTAGACTTCTCATCACAACAAACTCCCAGGCACACCTACCTAACGATGGGTCAGACAACCAAGAAGCACAGGGGAAGATTTCAAAATTCAACCGAAAATTCAACTGTGCTATGAGATGGGAATTATTAATCTAGAGCCAAAGAGAACTTCTCCGTAAACACACATTTTCCAAGAGCCCTCGGGAGAGTCCTACCCTGGCTGTGACCCAGGCGGGTGCCTGAGTCATGCTTTGAGCCTGGCTGCCTTCACAATGCCACAGGCCCCTGGTGGCCAAATCAGGCCAGCACCACAGCCCAGGTAAATATACCCAAGTCAGCAGGCTCCAAGAAAGGCCACAGCACCTCTCAATTTCCCTTACTGACAGACACAGGGACTCCAGTGCAGAAAGCTTCTGGCTATTTCTATTTTGCTTTCAACTGAATGTGATTTCAGACCCTTTGTTTGAAAGACTTTGCCTAATTATTAGGGAAGACTGTATACTTAAAGCTAGGGAACAGAGAAACTCTGCCCAAATCTGTGATGCAAACAAGGCAGAAAACGCTCTCAGGTTCCACTGCCAGGTCAGAGGGCAGCCCAGCGAAGTACCTTGGTATAGTAAACATTTCTGTTAACAAGGAAGAAATGCTGGCTCTCCTCCCTTTAGCCTCCTTCTGTACTACAAGCAGGGTTACAGTATGAGCAATGGGAGGAGCAGGATTTAAGAGGCACAAACCACAATCAGGCTCACCCAGTGCTGCCTGCGACTCACCTCCCAACCTTTCAATTCTACTGCAGTTGCCAAGGACCTGCCTTCGCTGACTAAAGCTGCTGAAAACTGGGCTTATTTTTAGAAGCCGATTATTAACTAAGTCAGTGGTGCTTTTGTGAAGGTTTTCTATAGAAGAGACAAATGCTTTATGGGAAAAAAAAAAAAAAGAGAGAGCTCAAAACATCAACCCTGAGTTCCCAGCTCTCTGGTTGCTCAGCTGCTACCCCTGAGCAGGAGTCTACTTCCCCAAAGACAAGAACATTCCTGTTCTGATCAGGCAGCATCCAGGTACCCCTTGGGTCTCAAAATCCAGACTGGGCAGTACAAACACAGCTTTTTTCTAGAAAAGGTCAGCCCTAGCCAAGTGCATTGAGAAGACAGGGCTCAGTGCATGCTGATGACAAATTTAAAGTGCATCCCAATAATGTATGTATCTGAGCAATACATAAGTGGACAGGTGTGATAAAAGCAAACACGGGAAGATGTTAATGGCAGAACTGAGGTGGTGGGTTTAGACTGCACATTACACAATTCCTGCAACTTTCTGTACTTCTGAAATTTTTTATAGTAAAGCACTGGGGGAAAATGCCCAGTGACAAAGGACATCATGCAAACACTGTGATACAGAGAGGGCCAGAGAGCCTGGGAAGGTGGGATATGGCTAATGAACAGAGCTCTACATGACAGCACCTTTCAAATGGGGAAGCTGAGACAAAGCAGAAATCCCCAAAGAGAAGTGGCAGGCAGCCATTAGAAAACTGTCCTGGCAAAGCAGCCGGTGCAGGAGCTCTTCTGCAGGAGGCCTGTGCAGGGACCAAGGAAGGGGTGAGCGTGCCCAGCCAAGAGCAGAAAGCTACCCTGGGGCATGGCTGCTTAGACTTCAGGCCACAACTGCTTCCTTGCAGGGCCCCGTCCCTGGCAGCGCTGAGCCTCTCCACTAGCACTGAAGCAGTTTCAGCTGGGCCTAGGCACCCCAGAAACAGGGGCCCTGACTCTCTCTTGAGCCCAGGCCTGACCGCGCCCGTCCTGGCCTGCCTCATCAGTTGGTCAGCACATATCACCTAGTGGGTGTCCCACACTGCGCTTGGCCCCAGAAAGCTTTCGACGGCCAGTTTCCCAGGCTCATCTTTCCCAGGTAATTACCTCCTCAGGTAATTCCAGAGACACCTTGTTTTGAGGACTTAAGTGAGAAGATCTCACTCTCCCCAGAGAGCCAAATCCATGGGGGAAAACAACCAACCTGCAGCTACTAGCAATGGGCCAAGAGAATGGGTGCCAACCCCCGTGACACCCTGTGTCGTCTCCTCTGGGAGGGAAAGGCTGAACCTGGGCAAGGAGCACGAGGCTGTGATCAGTATCTCTGAATCCAGACTGAAGAAAGAAGGGTTCCAGGATGAGGAAGTCTCAACACAGGTCAATTTAAGACAAACAGAAAGACTGAACGCCATGTGGCAATATGCCACATACGGCCAATAGAGAAAGGTTCCAGCAGGATCTGATAAATGAAGAGGCCACTGACTATCAATGTTTAGGGCCTGATCCTAACCTCTGAAGCAAGCACCCTGGAGGTCAACCATGCTCAAACCTACAAACCACCTCCTGGCTCCTCTATTAGAGGAAGAATAACCTCCAGTTCCGTGCTACCCTCTAATAAAGGGGTTGGAGGTTACTCAGGAAAGAACTTCTGATGGTTCAGAAGACAGTAGGCATGAGGAGACACATATCTGGGGCTCAAAGAGCCCCCATGTCCACAGCGACACCCTCACCGTGACACTGCTCTCAATGTCCCCATCCCTGCAGCAGCTCATGTGGCACTTTGTACTAATAGGCACTAAAATAAGTGCATGTGAAGCTGATTCCATAATGATTAACTAATGTAATGAACTGACTGGCTATGAGGGCCAAAAACCACAGAAACACAAAGGGTTAGCATGGGGAGGGGTCCCTAGAAAAGATCCAGTCCAAACAGTTTTCTGCAGAGATGAAAAAATCCTGAGAGGGTACATGACTTACATAGCGTAATGGAGGCAATATGAAATTTAAAGAAGGTGGATCTGGTTAGTGACATCAGTTAGAGTTCAGCTCTGACACTTACTGGTTATAAAACTTAGACTATTAAACCTCTCAAGGCCTTACTCTCTCCATCTACCAGCTTGGGGTAGGAGTGGGGATCAATCCACATCACATGACAGGGCTGATATGATTAACAAGTCACATAACATGAAAAGGACTCAAGTGGCAGAAGATGCAAAAGCTAGTTCCACTGTGTCGAGCCATGCCGCCACCCATTCTCTGTTATTTTAGCAAGACCCAAGAGGGAAAAAGGTTGCTCAGGCCTTTCCTGTTTTACCACTGCTTGATCACCATCACCTCCACCCTCTCACCCTTCTAGTTTTCAAGGACCTCCACTGCCATTTACACATTTTCATCCAACTCTTGGGCTAAAGCTGGAAAACCATCATCAGCACAAAGAGCACAAGAAACCCCAGGGACAAGCAGCAGCCCTGCCCCTCTGCCCTTCCCCACCCCACCAGGCTGAGAATAATCGGCACCCCAGGCCTGGGTTGAGACCAAGCCAGAAACGCTCACACGCTTCCCACAGAGACTGCTTCACTCTAGCGGAAGCAAGAAGGGATGAGAGCTTTCTCAGGGACCTTCAGGTGCACCAAAGACATATTTCAGAACCTACGTTCCATATGGTACTGCAAAGACAGTCAACACATGCCTGAAACCCGGTGTATGGCATTTCTTAATCATTAAAATGAAAAGATGTTCAATTTAACAGGGGCATCGGCAAGGGACAAACATCCTGGGAGGGTTCTCCTACAGTTTATTAAGACCAGGCTTTGGGGCTCTCATTACAGAGCTGAGGGCAGGTCTAGAGAGTCAGGAAGGAAGCAGAGAAGTTGCTGAGGGACAAAAGGCAGGGACTGAAAGCAGAGCACCCATGAAGCAGGGAGACTCGGTCACGTTAGCCTTGGTCTCTGAACTGTCAGCTCCAGTGAGGATAAAGCAAAAGCTAAAGTCTACAAAAGGTATACTCTGAGTCAGGTAGAAGGCTTACATCTTTTATTTTAATCCTCACCACAACAAGGCAGGTATAATAATGCCCATTTTACAGATGAGGAAACGGAGAATCAGAAAGATAAAAAACTTTCCAAGGACACGACGAGAAAGTGACATCTATAAACAAATAATTATTGAGCACCTGCTGTGGCTTTGGAGACACAATGGCAAACAGAACAAAGTGTCTGCTTGGATTTTTGTGAAGAAGGGAATTATGAATCAACATCTCAGATACCAAAGTGCCCTGTGCCATGCTGCCTATTGGGGACAGAAAAGATTAGCAACCTTAAAGCCAGCCTCTCTCCCTTTGAACTTCTGGCCATCAGGGATGGAAACAGATCCTCAATCCCTATCCAGTAGACTCAACAAAGTGCACTGGGGTGAGAGAGCCTTGGTTCAAACTTTACTAATTCTACTTAGCAGTCGCCTGACCTTCATTAAGTTATTCCATTTCTCTGTGCCTCAGTTTCCTCACTTGTAAAATGCAGATAATGTACCCAACTCAATAAGGTGTTTGTAGAAATATAATATTAATTTGCTTAGGGTGGTGCTTAATATGATATATACCCAATAGCTATTAGTTCATCAGTATTAATTTTGCTAACCCTGCTCTTATAGCAAGTTATAAACTCTCTGAAAGCAGGGACTCACCCACTTTCACTCATCTTCATAACCCCTGAACCATGTACCTAGTACACAGCATGGCATGTAATATATGGGTTTAAACTACATTAACCAGGCTTGACCCACATCAAAATCTTGGGATCAAGAAAACCGAGACATGTGCTCCAGGTACAACCTAGGGACACCTGGTTGCTGCCACCTCTCTGAAGAGACAGGGACTTAGGAAGGAGGCCTGTCATTTTCTTGGTTAATCCAACTTCTACAGTCAGGTTTCCTAAATGCCCCAGACAGTGATCTGGATCCAGGGAGGAAGAAGGAAGCAATAGGTCAGGTCACATCTCAGAGCAAAGGTCAAACTGGAGCCCCCAGCTTTCCAGGCCGCTCTTCAGAGGCTGCCAGGCTGCCACACACCATGTGCTCCATGCAGATGCTGATCTCGCCGTCGCTGTAGAACGCCCCGTAGAAGCCCACGATGTAAGGCGAGTTGCACTCATGGAGAACCTGCAGCTCCCTTATGATCTGGTTCCGGATGGCAGGTTTGATCTCCAGGTGAATTAGCTGGGGAAAGAAAGTGGAAGGAAGAGAAGCTTTAAACATATGGATGGATGGAGGGGTGGGTGGGTGGATAGACAGAAGTTTTCTGAAATGCTTAAGCTCCTAAAGGTGGGAAGAGAGGAAACAGGCAAGTTTCAACAAACAGGTTACTGGCCAGCTAGAGTGCTGAGTGCCAACACAACCAAGGCAGGTGTTGGCACTGGAGGAGCTGTACCCAGGGGAGGGACAGTTGTGCCTCCACTCCCAGGAGCCAAGACTGAGGAAGAGGGGCTCTTTTGCTCCCAAGAACAAAAGGACCTGGGAAGCTGAGAGATGAGGGGAAGTGGCCTTAGAGACTTGGTTGATACCCAAGGGTTGCAGGACCAGAAGGGGATGAGGAACTGGGTCTGCCAATCTAAGCTGCCCAGGAGACTTCCCCTTGACCTTAGGAGCCTGATGTGGTTGAGATTTAGCCAAGGCCTGGGGGGCCTCCTTATCTTCGCCCCGCCACGCTGTCCCTTGTTTCAGCTGAGGAGACAGGTGACAAAAACATGAAATGGTTACCAAATAAGGCTGAGCTTCTAAAAAGAACCATGGACAATGAGTGTCAGAAGACATGGAAGCAGCGGTTAGCAGCGTGGGCGCTAGTGAAAGCTAGACAGGAGGTGGGCCTTGAAGATGGGAAGTGTTTGAAAAGATGGAAGGAACAGCATGAGCAAAAATATGTGGACAGAAATGAACATGGTGTGCTGCAAAACATGGAAGAGTCCAAATCTGCTGTCCAGAAAGAGGAGGACTCAGGGTCACCAGGGAGGCACGTCCAGCTCAAGGACTGCACGCCAGGGTGCAGAGCCAGGACGCCATACTGCAGGGAGACGAAGGGGAAGCATGGGCAGGGGTGGAGCTCAGAGAAGCAACACGAAGTCAATGTTTTGTGTGTCCCTGCTAAGTCGCTTCAGTCGTGTCCGACTCTGTGCAACCCCAGAGATGGCAGCCCACCAGGCTCCCCCGTCCCTGGGATTTTCCAGGCAAGAACACTGGAGTGGGTTGCCATTTCCTTCTTCAATGTGTGTCCCTGGGGCTGGGTAAATGAAAGCAGCCCCTGCTCTTGAAAAATGGCAAATGAGCATCTCAGCTTTCTTTCTAGAGCACCCAGAAAGCTAACAAAAGGTCCCTTGCTATTATTTTCCAGTCTGGGGAGTGGGATAAATACACTAACACATCATGAGTGTGTTTATCTGTAATCTAACAGATAACACGAATTCAAACTTCAAACAGCACAAAAGTGTACTGAATGAAAAGTCAATTTTCTTTCCACCCTTGTCTCCAGGCCCCCAGGTCTTCTAAGAGATAATCCAATTACCTGTCTACCAAGGCAAGCTTGATTCAGTCCTTTTTTTTTTTTTTTTAAAGTGCCCTCACCTTTCTGGCCATAACGAGTCCGGACGGCTTGTGGGAGACCTTGAACACCACACCTCCATTGCCGGCACCCAGCTCACTGATCTTCTCAAAGTCATCATCCTTCAGTTCCCCCACCTTCTGCTTCTGGGTCAGAAAGGCCTCGAGGCGCTTCCGCTGCTGTTCATCGAGCTCCAGCTCCTCCAGCTTCTTCTGCAAGGCCTCCAGGTTGGTCCTGTCCCAAAGCGGGGAGCACAGGTCAACACCGGCAACAGAGAAGCCCACCCAAAGGAGTGCTCCTGCTGTGGAGAGCTCCAGCGCTGGGGCCAGAGAGAGAGCTGACGGAGGCGGCTCGGGGAGGGTCTCACCTGCTGTGGCTCTGCCCCCTGCACTCCACCACCCCTCACGGTTCACCACGGACACACTTCCCCTCTCAAGGCCTGGTCTCCTCGTTTGTAAAATAAGGGAATGAGTTCTCTCTCAATAGGCTCTGGGCCTACAAAAGGAACCACAGAATCTACTAAACTCCAGAGTGAGCCACCTTACTCTGTCTTAAAACCCCAGTTTCAAAAAGTCCCACGAGTGTTGGTTTTACAACACCATAAACAAAATACAATCTATTTCCTAAAATCACTAAATTGAAACCAAAGCACATCATCAAAACAGGCTCTAACCTGAATCACAACAGAAACCCTCCTTCTCCATGTGATCAGATCAGGAACAAGGTGAATCAAAACAGAGCAAACAGGATATACCTAAAATTTTTATTTTTGCAACAAACATAAAGTGCATTCATTCACCCACCTTCTTTGAGTAAGAACTCCACATCACCTTTATTACATGAACCAGAAGAGAATACAGTGCCTATCATTTCCAAATTCTTTCAGGTGGAGTAAAGATGTCAACAGAATAATCTCCATAAAACTTTAAAAGTTGGATGACTTTCTCCCATTTTAATGCTCACCAAATTTGACAGTAATTTTTTTTTTTACTGACTTGGCTTTACTGAGTCTTTGCACGGCTCTTAACCAGTCTTCACAGAGGGAGAAAAAAGAAAACCACTTCGTTTGCAATCATATTTCATCAGTTTATCGTATATTTAAATACATACATTTCTTAATTACAATTCCAGCTATAACTGTAGAAATGACTTTGGGGACAAATCATCTCTTGGTAAGCACATAATCCAAACAGTGGGTGCCAGAGTGAGTGGGTGTGGCAGAGAGCAGCCCACTAGTGCGTTTTACATAAAGAACTGAAAAGTGCTCATTACCTCCTGGGAACCTGTGAAGAGAAGGGTGGTAAGGAGCGCTTCTACCGTGTTTCATTTTTGTCCTTAGTCTAGACAAACAACACAGGTGGCAAGACAGGCAGGCATTACGCATCAGGAAGTTGGTGACCCCTTCCCCTCAACAGGCGCACCATTTCTGAGCTTGAAGGGTAAGAGCAGCATCGTCTTCCACTCTTCGTTCACATTATACTCCAAACCTTAAGAAGGAGATGGAGACCCTATGCCTCCCCAGTGTATGGGAGGATCCAATACTGCCTTACAAATAACACGGTACACGGGGCCGAAGAGGACACGGGGCTGACTTTCCCATCTTCCTCACTGGGTAACTCTGCGGGGAAAGAAGGCTGGGGCCATCAACTGAACTGTCCCCTAAAAATTCGTTAAGTTGAAACCTTAACTAGTGTTTAGAGAGAGGATTTTTAGGAAATAATCAAGGTTAAGTAAGGTCATATGGGTAGAGCCCTATTCAGATAGGACTGATAGTCTTGTAAAAGAGGTGGCCTTCCCCCTACACACTCCAAGGAAAGGCTGTGTGAAGATACAGCAAGACGGCAGTATCTACAAGCCAGAAAGAGAGGTCTTGCCAAAACCCAACCATGCTGGCAAGTCAACCAGTCCTCATCTCAGACTTCAAGCCTCCAGAACTAGGAGAAAAGTAATTTCTGTTATGTAAACCACCCAGCCTATGGTATTTTGTGATGTAGCCCCCGCAGACTGAGACAGTTGGTCAATATCATCATCCTGAAAGGCTCAGCTCAGCCTCATGCTCCCCTCAGGCCCTCAGGTAGGGACGCTGGAACCATGGCTGCTGGGAGTGCACAGCTCACACCCTCTGGTTTCCCTTCTCTAAGGTCTCTCCACAAAGGAGCCCATTGATGACAACATTTAGAAACACACGTCAAATGCAGACAGACCTCACAGCTAAAACCTGGATGAGGTTACAGCTGCCTGGAGGGTCAGTAGTCTGACTGGAAATGCAGACTCAAAAAGCACTCTAGAACACACACACACAGGGACACGTCCCTGGTGGTCCAGTGGTTGACTCTCGGCGCCTCCAATGCAGGGGGCACAGGTTCAATCCCTGGTTGGGGAACTAAAATCCCATATGCCATACAGTGTGGCCAAAAAAAAGAACATACACACACATACACACCCGGACACTGAGCATGTATGAGGGAGAGAAGAAACGGGGGCTAGATGAAAAGATCATCACTCTCCTTAATAACACTGTATTCTCTTTTGAGTGTTTTACACATATTAATGCGTTTAATCCACACCCCTACAATTACAACAGACAGTGAACTCAAGCACAGACAGGGGAAGTAACTCTTCCAAGGTTGTAAGCTAGTAAGTGGCAGAGCCAGGATTTAAACCTGGGCAGAGAGAATCTCTAACCTTAATCATGAGGCTGTATTACCTCTTCAAAAAGTTCCATACTTTCAAGGGTGGTGACTTGCAAACATGGGTGAGATTCTAGGGCGGCGCACTTAACACACCAGGGCTCAACCAGACGAAAAAATGTATAAATGGTGTCCCTACATGAAGAGCACTTTGCCTCAGATGCCATCCTGTCTCCCTTGTATGCCAATCTGAACAACTGCCTCGTGAGAAACACTGGCCACAAGAAGCCACACCCATTTGGAGGCTGAGGAGGGGGAGGGGGGAAGGTGGGAGGGACGCTGACTCTGCTCATTTTCTGACTCTGCAGAAATAAGGAATTCTCCCACTTTGAGGAAGAAAAACTAAATCTGGGCTTTGTGCCACCTTCCTCCCTGCCCTCCCTCCTGTGCTTCACGGTCCTTCCGCCTACTCCATCAGCTAAGGACCCAGCTTCTGATTTTGCTTTCAGAGGGTGGAGCCACGGAGCGAGGAGACATGGCAAAAACTACAAGCTACGGTGGCAAGACTTTCCTGACGACCGGGGGTGGACCAGTGTCACCAAATTAATGAGTCACAGTAATCAGAAATCCTGGATGCTTATCCCGAACTGGGCATCAGCTAGCTGGGTGACCATGAACAAGTCATTTAACTTGACAGTCTGTTTTCTCTCCTATAAAAGAGAGTAGGAAGATGCTTACTTCACCAGGACAGGATTAAAACAGAAAACTAATGGGACAAAACACAGGCATTTTGACACATTTCAACACAAATGTTGGGGCAGGTGGGAGTGGGTTGAAGGATAAGGAGAAGCCACAGCATCAACAGCAGGCTCCAAATGCTACTGTCTTTTGTCCTTTCTGTAATTTAATTTCCTGTAATTTAAAAATTATTAAAAAGCCTCTAAAAGTGTTTTAAAAACTATTTCAGAGAATGAAAGACAAAAGATTTTATCTGAAGGTGAAAGGAAAATCCTGGCCACAAAACGACTTTCACGACTCATTAAAGAGAAATCAATCAATAAGATATCAGCATTCAGTACTGCTTCCTCTCACACGGGGAACAGATAATGTTCAACAGGGCTCATCTGTGCCCTCCCAAGGTGAAATGCTTCACACAAAGGAAATAGGAAGAGAGGGGCCCCTCACCTCCAGCCACCCCACAAATCTCCAACACTCAGACGGTGAGAACCAGCCTCTCTCACAATCTTTGGTTTTCACTGAAATCAGCAATATCAGGACTAGGGATTAAGAAAAGAACCTGGAGCCTAGCAGCTTCCATCTCTGACACACCCGGCCCTCTTCAGGGAGCAACCGCGACAGCTCCGACCCCCAGCACGCACACTGCCTACGGCAGAAAGGGAGCAACCCACTGCAACGGGAATCCTGCACCAGGGCGTCAGTAGACACGAGTTCATCCAGACGCACGAGCACAGGCTTGAAATGGGAACACAGAAGAAAAACAAGGGACTTGGAGAAAAACATGGGCTGTCATTCATGTTCTGAAAACACCAGGGAAGCACAATGAAGTGGGTGGGGACGAGCCTACAGAACATCTCCTTCCCTCTCAACTCACCCATCTGCTAAGCCTCATTACACAGCCACAGCTGGAACCTTTCATTCCTGGCTCGATGTTCACATCAAGAAGCAGTACACAAGGCAGCACAGGAGAGACCTGAAAGACCACCTTATGCAACCCATTCCACAAGTGAGGAGATGGAGGTGCACAGAGGGCGAGGTCCCAGAGCTCATGGGTGGCAGGCCTCCCAACTCCTAAACATTGCCACCTTCAACTTTGATGGTCACTGCAACGGGAAGCTGACCCGAAAGGTGGAGGGAGGCAATGTCCAGACCAAGGAATGGGGTCATCAGACTGACACACACCAAACAGAAATGAGCCACAAATGCATGCCAAACTCCAGCCCATTGTCTGTCACCAACCTGAGCACGGTGGCGGCAGGTGGAAGGCCCACCCCCACCAGGAGGAAGCACAGAGGGAAGAGCAGGGGGTGACCCCCACTCAGTGTGCTGGGAGGGGAGGGGGAGCCCCGGTGCAGGTGGGTCTCCTCACCAGAGAGCCCAAGGAGTGCTGAACTTCTCCTCCTCCTGGGGAATCCGGCCAGTAGGGCCAGAAAGCAAGAGGGAAAGAAAGGCAGAAAGGGAACAGCCCCCAGAGACTAAGGATGCGCCCCTGACCTACATCCTATGCACTCCCCCTCTGAGAGGTCTTTTCTGGTATCCTTGATACCTCCTTTTCTGGTATCCTTGGTTTCCACACCCATTAAAAAAAAAAAGGATATGGGGAGTAGGTTGGAGAGAGTGGTCTAGATGTCTCAGGAAGTCTATCAACATGATAGCCAGCTGAGGAGGTACAGAATAAGGCAGAGGGCGTATTTGGACTGAGGGGCTGAGGAGCTTCAACCGGGGAGGTGAGGGGAAAGGGGTAGAGCTGGCATCAAGGGTCTCTACATGGCCAAACCACAGACAGCAGGAGATGCAGGGGGCTACAAAGGCAAGAAGAGAGGAAAAGGGGCCTGGCTGAGGAAGGCCAAGGGGCCAAAGGCACAGCTCACAACCTCCAGACTCCAACCTGGACTAGCCCACCTGTGTTAGCGCAGCCCACCCGTGTGTGCCGACCATGGCCAGCCCCGGACAACATGGTGGGGAGAAGCTTATAGCCCCCCACCTCCATCCTGCAGGTGCTCTGGGAAGGGCTGGTTAACTAACGGGGGAGTAAAATTCCAGGAGTACGTATACAGGCTCTGTGAAAGAGACCAGATACAAAAGAATACACACTATGTCATTCCATCTATATAGAATTCAAAACTAAACTACGCTATTATAAACAGTGATGCAAACTCTAATACAGAATATTATAAACAACAGTAGGATAAACAACAAGGCCCTACTGTGTAGCACAGGGAACTATATTCACTATCTTGTGATAAACCACAGTTGAAAAGAATATGAAAAAGAAGATATATATAATTGAATCACTTTGCTGTATAGAAGAAATTAACATAACACTGTAAATCAACTATACTTCAATTTCTTAAAAATCCAAAAACAAAAACAAATCAAGTTAAAAAGCGATTGCCCTTCGGTGGGGAGGGTGGTGGCCAGGAAGGGACGTATGACGGTCAATCCCACGTGCAGCACTGCTGGGTCCCAGTGCCAATGTACTTCATCAAACATTATTCTGGATGCTTCTGGGTTTTTGGGGGGTTGGGGGGGAAATGAGATGAACATTTAAATTGGTAGACTTTTAGTAAAGCAGATTACCTTCCATAATGTGAGCGGGCCTTACCAACAGTAGAATTCTTCCAGTGGACTGCCTTTGGACTTATAGTGCAACTCTTTCCTGGGCCTCCAGCCTGCCAGCCTACCCTGAAGCTTTTGGCCTTAACAGGCTTCCACAATCACAAAAGCGAATTCCTCTAAAACTTCCAGTCAGTTCTGTTTCCTCTCTCTTTCTCAATCTCAGTATCTCTTGATAATCAGATCAATCCGCCTTGAAAGCTCTGTTCTGATTTCCTTTTATTCTTTTTTTCCCTCTTTGTGTTTCAGCTTGGATAGTTTTTATGAACCCTTCTTTTAGGTCACTGATTCTTTCCTCAGTTCTGTCCAGTTTGCCAATAAGCCTGTTGACCTCTGATGTCATATTATAGGTTTGTTTCATCTCCCCAGGTCTTCGGTAAGAATGCACGCCATTTGACACTACAAGGCCCTCGGTGAATAGTGAGAGGAATACAAAGAAGGGCAAATTAAGACAATGATGTGATGGTAAATAAAAGGTGATTTCACAGATTAAGTGAAAGTGCAATATAAAAAAAAGTACTGGAATCACCAAAAGTGATAAACAAATATTTAATATTGCTATGGTATTGTCAGTAATTGTTGGTTAATAAGAATAATGTGTGATTTGACAGTACCTACTACTGATTTATTGCATACCTGCTGTGTGCCAGGTATTCTGCTAAACATGGATAAGCACCTAAATTCTTACTGCCACCATGGCACAATTGCCACTGTTAGCCCCATTTTACTGATGAAATCCCTGCGTTTTCACATTTTCATGCAATAAATAATAGCATAGAAAAAATGCACAATGTTGTTACACACTACCTTTATTGCCTTTACTGGCTTCACCACCACTCCCAAAAAAGACTTTAGAGCAAAGACTATCCTTCAGGTTCCCTAATCCTCACAAAGAGCCTAGGACACAGATGGCTCTGTAGTTCAGAACATGCTGAGTAATCAAGGTAATTTTTGTAGGATTCTAGAAGAACATATAAAATTTAGATAGCAAAAAAGGAGAAAGGGCATTCCAGCAGGGTCTACAATATAGACTGTGGTACAGAACTGGGAGTAAGAACATTAAGAGCAAAGAACACCGGGAGAATACAGTTTAAAAGTAAAAAAATCAGAAAATGAGAGTCGGGACAGATGTTTATCACTAATTTCACTTTAAATCAAACAGCTTCCAAGCCAATAAGCAAATATTTTTAAAAGTCAACAGAATGAGTTTGACTAAAAGAAATAAATAATCATCACATATTCCTATCCTTCAAAAAAACAACCCAACTTCATCCTTGGAATCAAACTGCCTTCTGAAATCATATAAAGAACCTTCCCATGGCATGTTTCTGCAGACAGGCATGCTGAAACACACACACACACACACACACAGGAACCTCTGGAGTGACAGGATCACCCACTCACACACTCTTCTTAAATACTGAACAACATCCTGAATCAGACAGGGCGTGTCAAATTGTTGCTTGAAAGAACTGACAGCCTATGGTTCCTTCTGCCCCAGTGGACAAAATGTGTTCATATTAGCCACACGTGAGTTAATTTCCGAAGGACCAGTCTTCTGTAGTGGTACCAAAAGAAAAGAAAAAAGTGATTGAGTTTGGAGGGAGAGGAAAAAAGATCAGAAGACAGAGGACAAAAAGGTATGCATCACCTTTACTTAATAGGGACAAAAGAGGGATGTAAGAGTCTGACAAAGAATGAACATTTAGATGCAGTTAAGAGATGAGCTCCTAAATGCTAGTCATGGTATACTCATTAACTCACCTAATCCTCACAACAACATTTAAAAATGGGTATGTTGTTCCTGTTTTACAGACATGGAAATGGAGGCCAGAAGTAGTTAAGTGACTTAACCAAAGCTAGGGTTGGAATTCCAAAGTTTGATCTTTCCCCCACACCAGCTAAAGAGCTCATGTCCTTCAAACAAATCTCTAACTTAGCTCATCCCTAACACCAGGTATTTACCCATTAGTGACTCTGAAGTAAGAAGTGTGTTTGGCTAAGAGGTAAAATCCCTGAGAGGGCAGCAAATTAAATCTACCCCAAAAGAAACTTCTTTCAGAGGAACATCCGAGGCTGACACACAATTTGGTTGGGGAGGGAAGGGTAGAGATAGGACACTGACCAGGTGTCCACGTGGGATGAGCAGTAAACGTTCTGGCGGCCCTGAGAGGGTAGCAGGGAAGGGGCAGAAAGTGACGAAAGAAAGCACCAAGGATGACCTAGGTAGAAAATCCAATAAACCGGTGGTCACCATCAGAAAAACAAAGGCAGCCATCGAATGGGACTCGCTGACTGTTCTTGAAAGGACAAACCGGTGAAAGCGGCCTTAATACAATGCTGCATGGGATTCCACCCACTGGCGAGCCTGACGGACTACAGTCCATGAGGTCGCAAAGGAGTCAGACATGACTTAGCGACTAAACAACAATTCCCTGTTCTAGAGAAAGGCATTTTAGCAACTCCCTGCATAATAATGGCCCACGTTGTTCTGTGAACGACAGGTGCAGGTTGCTCTTCAAGGAGAAAGGATCCAACCACAACCTTAGACCTCATAACCCAAAATGGTGAGGACAGCTGAGTCCCCGGGGCAAAAAAAGATCAATAGCTAGTGCCCAGAAGCAGGAAGATGTAGTCAAAAAAAAAAAAAAAAAAACACAGCACTCAAAACACATCTCCAATTCTAGATCATGTTGAGAAATTTTCATTTCTCCAGACCCGTTTCTCCCCTTAAATACACAAACAGCATGTTTATTACAGCAACATCCTTCTCCTTGCTCAAAGTACAGACAAGAGAGGTCAGCAAACCTCACCTTTGAGCACATACCACCTCTGGGGGAAATCTCACTGCCTGGGCCCCTCTAGCAATCTCAGGGACCAGGGCTAGAAGGCCATACACATGCTCACGGAGGCACTCAAGTTCCTAAACTATTAGTCAGGCTCTCCACTTAAGAGTGACTGGTCTGGCAGAGTCAAAACCTAGCTGGTAGAAGTAACATCATAGACCAGAGAGAATGAAATTTAATGAAAACCCAAACTGACAGTGTTCGTTTCTGTCTTCTGAAAGAAGGTGAAGGGTGAGGAAATAAGTGTGCTCGTAACAAATTCCCTCAGAGTGGAGGATACCTGAGGCCCAGAAGGCTGGCCCATAGTTGAGAAGGGGCTGCTCCTGAGCTCTGGCATAGGCAGAAGCAGGCCTGGGCAGCACAGGGGTGGAGCTGGAGAGATGGATTATATCACAGAATAAAATGGGAGAGACTTCTACGGGGAGTGGCTGTGAAGCAGCAAAAGATGAAGAAAAGGATACACCATGACAGAGTGGCAGAGGTCATCTAAACCTAAGACCACCAAAGTTTATGTTGTCTTTATTGCTACAATACATTCTCCCTACCCCAGACCTTCAGTCTACTCTGCCATGCACACAAACAGCCTTGTGTATATTTTGTTCTTACTGTTGTTTGATGGAAACAAAGGAAAGAGGGCCAAATTCCAAGTTGGTTCAGCACAGAGCAAAGAGAAGAGAAAAAACACAGAAGGGAAATGTGAGTCCCAAAGAAACAGAAGTGACCAAGAGAATCTAAATCTCCAGGACTGCCCAATCTAGAGGAGGGCAGGGTGTAAGGAATGGGAGTAGGTATCTAGGTTACAGCTGTGCTGTCTATAGCCGTGAAAATGCAACACAGATTCATTATGGAGCATCCATGGTGTGATAGGCACTATCTATGCTAGAGGTTAGGGAGGTACAGTGGTGCAAGACAATGTCCTGCCTCACCAGGCTGTGTGTGTGTGTGTGTGTGTGTGTGTGTGTGTAAACAGGGAGACAGAGATATAGAGATGAGAAAGAGACAGACAGATATTACAGTGCAAGCCAAGCACCAGGAAGGGTACTAACAAGTACAGCAACGACTGCAGGGTAAAGGAGACCATAATGCTGAAACTGAGGTGGGCACAGCGGGACATGGGAACAGAAAAAAGACAACTCCATCTAAGATGAGGAAGGGAAAGCAAAGGTCAGAAAGTGTAATGCCCACTGAAGACAGAACTGAAGGGTATCAGTTTCTGCAGCAGGGGGAAAAGCACTCCATGCAGGCTCGGGCATCAGCATGAACAGAAGAACGCTGAAAGCTACAAGCCGTCCCAAGTGATCAGAGAGCAGGTGCGCCCAGGAGAGAGCCCAGAGGAAACTGGAGGCTGAGCTGGGGCGAGACTGTGAAGGACACAGCACATCACGCTAAGGGACTAGGTTTGGGAGGAAACGGGGAGATGCTGGCCAAAGGCTACAGACTTGGGGTTAGAAGACGAACAGGTTCTGCATGTCTGATGCTCAGTACAGTGATTCTAGTCAACAATACTATATTACATATTTCAAAGTTGCTAAGAGACTAGATCTTAAATGTTCTCACCACACATACACACAAAAAGAAATGATAATTATGTGACAAGACAGAGGTATTCACTAATGCTATGGTGGCAATCATACTGCAATACATATCAAATCAGTACAATGTATACCTTAAACGTATGCACTGTTATAGGTCAATTATATTTCAATAAAACATAAAAACTCTTTTAAGTTAAAAAATTTTTAAGACGTGGCCCTCGCACACCAGCCTAAAATGCCTGAGGATGTTGTTTATGGTTTAGCAACAAACAGCAGCCTGGCATCTTAGTTTCTAAAAATGCCATCAGAATTTTTACTTGTTTTACTACTTAAACATTTAAGATACATTCAAGATATCACAATTTGACCAGAATGCAATTTAAGTATGCACTTTTGGGGTCAAATCACCAATAATGCACTCATGCAAAGCAGACATTTAAAGAAGTAAAGAATTCTAGTTTGATGAAACGATCGGCAAGGGGTTAATATATAAAATATACAAACATCTCATATGACTCAACATCAAAAAAACAAACAACCCAATCAAAAAACAGGCAAAAGACCTAAACAGACATTTCCTGAAAGAAGACACAGAAATAGCTAAAAGGCACATGAGAGATGCTCAATATCGCTAACAGTTAAAGAAATGCAGATCAAAACCACAATGAGACATCACCTCACACTGGTCAGAATAGCTATGAACAGAAGTCTACAAATAATAAACGCTGGAGAGGCTGTGGAGAAAAGGGAACCCTACTACACCGCGGGTGGGAACAGAAACCGGTGCAGCCACTATGGGAAACAGTATGGAGGTTCCTTAAAAACAAAAAACAAAGCTACCTTATGATCCAGCAATTCCACTTCTGGGTATACATCTGGGAAAAAGAAAACTCTAATTTGAAAAGATACACGCACTTCAATGTTCATAGCAGCACTATTTATAATAGCCAAGACAAGGGCCCAGCAACAGGCGACTGGCTTGAGAACATGTGGCACACGTACGCAGTGGACGATCACTCCACCAGGAAACAGAATGAAGCACTGCCATGTGCAGCGATGCGGATGGTCCCAGAGAACATAATTCTTAGAGAAACAAATCAGACCAGAGGAAGACAAATATTATATGATATCACTTATATGTGGAATCTAAAAAATTATACAAATGAATCTATATACAAAACAGAAATTGATTCACAAATATAGAGCGAGGAGGGGGACAAATTAGGAGAGATGAACAGAAATACATAAAATAGAAAAGCAACAGGACTTACTATATATAGGACAGGAAATTATACCCAATATCTTGTAAAAACTTAAAATGGAATATAATTGCCAAAAAACCAAGTCACTGCACTGTATACTCCAAACTAACACAGTATTGTAAGTCAACTATACATCAACCTAAAAGAAATTCTAGTTTGCAATCATAACAGAAATAGAGTCAAGAACTGCACAACTCAGAAGACACTGGTTTCCTTGAGAGGATGTAGAAACCTGAAGTCTAAAAACAGCTGAGTTCAACTTTCCAACTCCTTGGAAGCCCACTGGGGAATTCTCTTTTAGATAATCAACTCTCGTTATCTGTTCCAAAGACTGGCTCAAAGAAGCCTTTGATTGTACCGTCAAATCGAGTCTATTATGCATACCAGCTCATTTTAAGGACAGAAGCGTTTCTCTCCTGTCAAACCACAGTCCTGGAGCCAATTCCTAAACCCAACACTGATTCATATTATTGCTATCTATGCAATACATTAATAAATGATGGTTGCTTTTCCAACTATGCTTGAAGCTCACCAAATTCAGTTTGGCTATCTCATTTCATATATGCATTACTGAATGCCTGAGGGCTTTTTATTTGCAGAATTGCACCCTCTGTCAATAATTTACCTCCAATGTATAACCACAGTCTTAACAAAAGACACTAAAATTGTGGAAATAACCCTGAATTTGAAATCAAGAGGTCTACAGCCTCCATCAACTCTGCTGGTAACTGATCATCTAACCTTGAACAAGCTCTCTCACATGTATTAAATGGAAGCATACTCCTGTCCTGTGTTACAAAAGACTGTTATGAACACAGTGAGAATGTGCTCTGAAACAAACAGCTGGCCACATTAAAAGAGATGCTTTTCTAAAATAAACAAGAATACCTTTCCTCTAACTTATTCTTGCTTACAAAAAGAGTGTGATTGTGGGTGACACCTCACATTAATTGTGAATCCTCAAAGAGCATTAAAGAATACATGAATGACCAAAATTAGAAAACAAAATCTACCTAGACAGTACTCCACAGCACATTCAGTCAGTTCAGTAGCTAGTCGTGTCTGACTCTTTGCAACCCCATGGACTGCAGCACGCCAGGCCTCTCTGTCCTTCACCATCTCCCGGAGAATGCTCAAACTCATGTCCATCAAGACAGAGATGCCATCCAACCATATCATCCTCTGTTGTCCCCTTCTCCTCCTGCCTTCAATCTTTCCCAGCATCAGGGTCTTTTCTAATGAGTCAGTTCTTCGCATCAAGTGGCCAAAGTATTGGAGTTTCAGCTTCAGCATCAGTCTTTCCAATGAATATTCAGGACTGATCTCCTTTAGGATTGACTGGTTTGGTCTCCTTGCAGTCCAAGGGACTCTCAAGAGTCCTCTCCAACACCACAGTTCCAAAGCATCAATTCTTTAGCACTCAGCTTTCTTTATGGTCCAACTCTCACATCCATACATGACTACTGGAAAAACCATAGCTTTGACTAGACAGACCTCTGTTGGCAAAGTAATCTCTCTCCTTTTTAATATGCTGTCTAGGTTTGTCATAGCTTTTATCCCAGGGAGCAAACATCCTTTAATTTCATGGCTGCAGTCACCATCTGCAGTGATTTCAGAGCCTGAGAAAATAAAGTCTGTCACTATTTCCATTGCTTCCCCATGTATTTGCCGTGAAGTGATGGGACCTGATGCCATGATCTTAGTTTTTTGAATGTTGAGTTTTAAGCCAGCTTTTTCACTCTGCTCTTTTACTTTCATCAAGAGGCCTTCTCTTTGCTTTCTGCCATAAGAGTGGTGTCATCTGCATATCTGAGGTTACTGATATTTCTCCCAACAATCTTGATTCCAGCTTGTGTTTCATCCAGCATGGACTTTCACATGATGTACTTCTGCATATATGTTAAATAAGCAGGGTAACATTATACAACCTTGATGTACTCCCTTCCCAATTTGGAACCAGTCTGTTGTTCCATATCCGGTTCTAACTATTGCTTCTTGACCTGCATACAGATTTCTCAGGAGGCAGGTAAGGTGGTCTGGTATTCCCATCTCTTTCAGAATTTTCCACAGTTTTTCATGATCCATACAGTCAAAGGCTTTGGCATAGTCAATAAAGCAGAAGTAGATGTTTTTCTGGAACTCTCTTGCTTTTTCGATTATCCAACAGATACTTGATCTCTGGTTCCTCTGCCTTTTCTAAATCCAGCTTGAACATCTGGAAGTTCTTGGTTCATGTACTGTTGAAGCCTCCCTTGGAGAATTTTGAGAATGAATGACCAAGATTACAAAACAAAATCTACTAAGACAGTACTCCACTGCATATTAAACTTGAGTTATTAGATGTAGAGAAAAACAAGACAGCAAAACCAGCCTTATGAAGCATTCTTTGGACCTTGATCGCTTTGGGTTAAAATTCTGCAGTTTCTGCCTGGCATTCAAAAGAGAAGCATGCTCTTACTGCAGCAGATAAAAAAGGTTTGTCCACCAGGCTCTTCCTCTTCACTTCTCCCCACCCACTTCCTTTTCTTCCAAAGGAGAAAGGCTCTCATTTACTCACTGGTTTGCCACATCCTGCCTCAGAAGCTACTTCCTAGGAGCTGCCTGGGCTATTCTGAGAGGAGTTTTAACTCCTCAGGCCCTCAGGCCCTAAGATATTTATGGCATCCCTGCCCATTATCTATCATTTACAGTCTAGTAACTAGACTCTACTTGATCAGATAATTAATACTTCCAACTTTTCTTCATACTGGTTTGGGACTAAGCACTTTACCTACCACAGAGTCAGGCAGGGGCCATATCTCTTGGCCCTATCTGGGGGCTCCAACTAGCCCAGCTTTGTTTAGTAGTAAAAAAAGAACAAAGAGTAGAAATGATTCAAGCGTAAGTATCAAGAAACTCAATGCACATAACAGTGCATTTGATATCAGAGAAAACCCACTGGAGCCAACCTCCCGTCCCACATGACCTTGGTAAGCTAACACTGACATTCATGCACGCATTTCATGTTTAGAGACTGCCTACTATACGTCGGGCCTGGGCTAAAGATGGGGCATCAAGACTGAAGTCCTGATCTCCAGAAGTTCACAGGGCAGGCGGTGAAACACAACACATGCGTGTGAAGATCACCACATTCCCCCCGCCCCGCCAAGAGGTCTGTCTCCTGAGTAGTTCATGGACAGTTCCACTGGACCTTTTCCAAGGAAGACCATGCAAAGGTTCATGGTCAAGATAATTTCTGACATCAAACTTCCAGGAGAGGTAGGCTCCCAAACACTGGCAACAAACTTGGATGAGAGGTTAAGCAACGAGCCCAATCGACACAGGGGTGCAGGAGTGGAGCCAGGACTGCAAACTCAGCTGTCTGCCTCCACAGATCACTCCTACACCACCAAACAAGAGCACCCACTAGGAGTCAAAGCAGAGTTTGTATCTGTTGGGGGAACTAGTCATGGTGTTGAAAGTGCAGCAGGGCATCATTAGCTCCTTTTTTTCCCTTAATTAAAGAGACTTGAGCTCCTCTTAGTAAAGAAAGAACAGAAAAATAAAGACATATTTTTAATTGAGAAATGAATCAACACTGACCACCTACTACATGTGAAACCTATGCCGCGAACTATCATCTGCTGTTACAGAGGGACTTCCTGCCTCGTACATCACCCAGTGCAGCTCGACGGGCCCCTTCGGCTGGCCAGGCATGTGTGTCGCTCCCAACGGTTCCCACTCAGACAAGGAACAGGCCCACCCCTAACGAGGGGCGACCAGAGACCAGCTGACAACATACTAACTGCTGAGCTCCCAAGCATCCGCAAGTCCCCTAGCAGGAGAATGTAGAACATGGAAGCTTCCACCACAAACAAAAAGCATTATTTCTTTTCACACGCCAGACTTGCACCTACAGTTACATTTCACTAATCTTCAGCAGTCTAAACACCTGACTTGGATTCTGTGTCTGTCTGCCATATTTGAAACATCAAAGTTGGATGACTTCTAGAGCCAAATTAACAATAGTTTTTTCTCTCCCTCCACATATACTTTCCTCTTTTTCTTTTTTCCCAGAAAGTTGAATCCTATTAGCAGCTAACTCTACAGAAATCTGTCAAGACTTCAGTGGCCGTTACCAAAGAAATGTCAAGAACGACTGTGAGGGTTCACAGGAAATGAACTCACTCTGCGCCGGGGGTCTTTAACAATGAGCAACTGGTCATTTTCCCTCATTTTAAACTGAACATATAGACTCTGACCTACTTGTAAGACAGATTGAAGGGCAGGCTTTGGGACAGGCAGAACCCAGCCCCACTCTAAAGAGCAGAGGCCTCCGATCTCGTTTCAGGTCTTCACCAGCTGTACCACACCAAATAAGCTTCCTAGCCTCTCTGGACCTCAGTCTCTTCATGATACATCCAGGAGACTGAACTCTCAAAATCTTTTCCACATCTAATATATAAGGACAGACAGGTGGCTGTGCTTGGAGGAGAAAGAATGAGAGGTGCTGGTGGTGAAAAGGATGATTAATATAACATGACGCTATCGTGGGTCCAGAAATAGCCTGGCTTAGTGCTGCATTCACCTGTTATCAGCCTAGATTTATTAGGGGGGCGGGAGGGCTGGAGGGTGGGAATCACAGCCACCTACAGTGAAATTAAACCCTTTCCCAAATGAATTCTGCTGAAGTGTGATTTATCCAGAATGTTAGAGAACTTAGCAGTATGAAACCATGTTACCGAAATTATATTACTGCACAAACTTAACTCTTCCCCAGTGCGATCTGCAGAGAGGATGCAAAGCTGACAATCCTATGTCTGTGGCCATCTGGCCTATCCCAGTCCCTGGAGAGGCGTGGGGGGGAGTGTGAAAAGCCACAGGTGCCACCAATGTCACATATCCATCAAAGAGCCCAGCATTTGCTGGGGATGAGTGTTCAGCTCAGCACGCAAAAGAGGCTTGCCAATCCATCCGGCCCCAAACACTCCCTACACCTTCCTCTGTGCCAGGCATGCGACTCAGGGAACACCACAGAATGTCACTGCCGGTTTCTTCACCAGGCTTCGTACTGACTAAAAAGGCACTTAGCTGCCTGCGAGATTAACCAGGGCCAGCTTCCTCATCTACCTGGCAGAGGTAACACACTGCACCTGCCTCATGTGGTTGAGTGAAGAAATAAACAGATGTAAAAACAGTAAGCAGCACACAGAGCCTCACAGAACAAATGCTACGATTACCACCGACACTGTGACCCTCCTGCACCAAGATATTATAAACTGAAAACAGCCAATCACAAATTTGAGTCAAAGTCAGACTTCACAAGGATTAGCCAAGTCTCGACCTTGGGAAAGGAGTGTCTTCTGCCCTCTGCTATCTCAAGGCTTGAGTCATTCAACAGAACGGTACCAAACCAGACTCTAGGAAACAGGATGTGCGCTGGAGATAATGATGACTAAGACCCAGTTCCAGACTTCCTTAAGTCCAGTCCAACTGGACAGAGTTACCCAAACAACTGACATGTGATGGGATATGTAGTGCATGCTCTGGACGATGACCACTACCTGGAGTGGGTAGAAGACAAGTCTGTGATGGATTTACAGGAGAGCTGACCTATAAATTGAGCAAGATTAGGATGTTAAGCCTTCCTCAGTGATCAATGCAAAGAAATAGAGGAAAACAATAGAATCGGAAAGACTAGAGATCTCTTCAAGAAAATTAGAGACACCAAGACAACATTTCATGCAAAGATAGGCACAATAAAGGACAGAAATGGTATGGACCTAATAGAAGCAGAAGATATTAAGAAGAGGTGACAAGAATATACAGAACTCTACAAAAAAGATCTTCATGACTCAGATAACCATGATGGTATGATCACTTACCTAGAGCCAGACATCCTGGAGTGCAAAGTCAAATGGGCCTTAGGAAGCATCACTACAAACAAAGCTAGTGGAAATGATGGAATTCCAGTTGAGCTATTTCAAATCCTAAAAGATGATGCTGTGAAAGTGCTGCACTCAACATGCCAGTAAATGTGGAAAACTCAGCAGTGGCCACAGGACTGGAAAAGGCCAGTTTTCATTCCAGTCCCAAAGAAAGGCAGTTCCAAAGAATGTTCAAACTACTGGATAATTGCAACTCATCTCACATGCTAGTAAAGTAATGCTCAAAATTCTCCAAGCCAGGCTTCAATTGTAATGAGCTGAGAACTGCCAGATGTTCAAGCTGGATTTAGAAAAGGCAGAGGAACCAGAGATCAAATTGCCAACATCCGCTGGATCATAGAAAAAACAAGAGAATTCCAGAATAACATCTACTTCTGCTTCACTGACTACACTAAAGTCTTTGTGTGGATCACAACAAACTGTGGAAAATTCTTAAAGAGATGGGAATACCAGACCACCTGACCTGCCTCCTGAGAAATCTGTATGCAGGTCAAGAAGCAATAGTTAGAACTGGACATGGAACAAAAGACTTGTTCCAAATAGGGAAAGGAGTATGTCAAGGCTGTGTATTGTCACCCTGCTTATTTAACTTATATGCAGAGTACACCATGCAAAATGCCGGGCTGGATGAAGCACAAGCTGGAATCAAGATTGTTGGGAGAAATATCAATAGCCTCAGATATGCAGATGACACCATCCTTATGGCAGAAAGCAAAGAGGAACTAAAGAGCCTTTTGATGAAAGTGAAAGAAGAGGGTCAAAAAACTGGCTTAAAACTCAACATTCAAAAAACTAGGATCATGGCATCAGGTCCCATCACTTCATGGCAAATAGATAGGGAAACAATGGAAACAGTGACAGACTTTATTTGCTTGGGCTCCAATATCACTGCAGATGGTGACTGCAGCCATGAATTTAAAAGATCCTCGCTCCTTGGAAGAAAATCTATGACAAACCTAAACAGCATATTAAAAAGCAGAGACATTACTTTGCCAACAAAGGTCCATATAGTCAAAGCTATGTTTTTTTCCCAATAGTCATGTATGGATGTGAGAGTTGGGCCATAAAGAAGGCTGAGGGCTGAAGAATTGATGCTTTCGTTCTGTGATGTTGGAGAGGACTCTTGAGAGTCCCTTGGACTGCAAGATCAAACCAGTCAATCCTAAAGGAAATTAATCCTGAATATTCATTGGAAGGACTGATGCTGAAACTCCAGTCCTTTGGCCACCTGATACAAAGAGCTGATTCATTAGAAAAGACCCTGATGCTGGGAAAGATTGAAGGCAGGAGAAGGGGACAACAGAGGATAAGTAGGTTGGATGACATCACTGCCTTGATGGACATGAGTTTGAGCAGGCTCTGGGAGATGGTGAAGGACAGGGTGGCCTGGAATGCTGCAGTCCATGGGGTTCTCAAAGAGTCGGACACGACCGAGCGACTTAACGGCAACAAGGATTTCAACATGTACTAAAGGTGGAGAAGGCAATCCCAGTAGAAGACATAGTATGAGCAGAGGCCAGGGCCCATTGAGGAAGACCTCTAGAAGAAACATGAAGGAGAAGCTGAACCCAAGATCTACCTGGAACTGACCCTCAACATCTGGTTTGAGCCCCAGGAAGAAAGGGAAGCCATATCTTCCCTGTATGACAGTGACTACCCCTCCCTATTCCTACACACACGCACACACGCTCCCCAGGTAATCCTCTTTAAACTCTTGGAGATGAAAGCTGAGCTTCCCGGGTGGTGCCTGCCAGGCAGACGGCCGCCTCGAGACGCTGGGAGGAGTCTATATTAGGATGTACTGCGGCAGTTGCTTCCCAGGCACCTTGTGCAGCCTCCTATTTCACTGAAAATAATTCTTTTCCTTCCTGCACATCCCCAGATATTGCAAGTATGCCCGGTGTTGTCTCTATTCTAAGTCTGTGTGGATAAAGAACAGCTGAAGAGTCTCATCACTGGAAGTTCTTTGGGAGGTGAGAATTTTCTCTCCTTCTCACCTAATAGAAAATAAGGCACCCTGGGACACGAATCTAGTCCTGGTCCTTCTCATGAGTCCAGTTAATCATAAAAAGCAGTTTACACACACCAAGTATCTATGAATCCTTTCTGCTGGGTAGGGATTACTGTGCCCATTTTACAGATTCAAGGATATGAAAAAACTTGCACAAGATCACAGAAAATAGAGGCGGAGTCAAGATTCAAACTCAAGTGTGCTGGTTCAAAGGCCTCCCCCTGAGCCTGTCTCCAGGCTATGTTCACTCAGAAGTCACACTCGTAATTCAAAGCAGAACCTGCTGTGTGACAAGGTCAACTTCTATTAAGGTTTTCTTCTAGTCCTAGATTCTTTATCTACGCCAAAATTAGGACTGCAACAAAGATCTCCAAGATTCCTTTCAACAATAAAATTTAACCTACTTATGATCTACTTAGAACTTGAAAATGGGCCCAGGGGTGACCTGTAGGGTCATGTGGAGCTCATTACCTAAACCCTGAAAGGTAAGAAGGCATTACCACCAACCGCACCTTGCAGGAAAGCAGTCATAGAATGGTCATGTGGTGAGTTAATAGTTGTAGAAAAGGAATTCAGATCTCACACTGTTGCTCTACACAAGGTACTATTATTCAAAAGTACTGCAGCCTGAAAATTCTGAAGACTTTCAAATCCCTCAGAAAAAGGGGTCGGTCTCTAGATTCAAATGACCTGGGGTGGGGGAGCAGAAACATTTGTTCAAAAATCTGATCAGGAAGCTGGATTCTTCACTGCAGTAACACCAAAGACAAGTACCACTCAGAGGTGAATGTCTTCCTTAGACCATCCTGCTTTGGGGTCTGTTGCCTCCAAAACTCTTATAATCCCATCCCCAACTTTCTAGAAATTAGATCCTACTCTCAACAATCCAGTGAAGACCTCTGGATGCTCTGCGCCCACCCACCCATCCCCTGCTCTCAGACAGAAAGGCCAGATGTCAGAGCCCCCCAAGATTCCATGCTACCGTCTCCACTGCCTTTCAGGTGCTCTCTGCCCCGCCTCTGTGCTCTCAGGGAAGGCACTCTCCCAGACACCTTGCTATCAGTCAAATCAGTTTTCTTTGCTGTTTTTTTGTGTGCTGGGTCTTCTTTGCTGCACGGGCTTTCCTCTAGTTGTGGTGAGCAGGGGCTACTCTTCACTGTCCTTTGTGGGTTTGTCACTGTGGCGGCTCCTCTTGTTGGGGAGCACGGGCTTCAGCAGTTGTGGCACGAAGGCTCCGTCGTCATGGTTCCCAGGCTCTGGAGGCAGGCTCAATACTGTAGTGCACAGGCTTAGCTGTTCCACAGCATGTGGGATCTTCCCAGATCAGGGATCGAACTGGTATCTCCTGCACTGGCAGGCAGATTCTCTACCACTGAGTCACCACAGAAGCTCCTCAAATTTGCTTTTAATCTCTCTGAGCATACTCATTTATGTGATTTTAACATTTCCTTTGGAAAAAGCCCCAAACTTTAATTTCTCTGTTTCTGAAAGACAATTTTCTAAGCCATGAGTCTGTTAGACTGAAATCAAACATCACATTTAGGCTTCCTAAAAATACTACCCCAGTACAATGCCTTCCTTGGTTTTTCCCACAGGTTCATCCCCCAAGCACACACATACATTTTAGACTGTCATTTAAACACTGGAGTATATAATTTTAAACGTCTTTAATAGCATGTACTAAAAGAACATTTCCATGTGATTCTTCACTTTATTTCAAAGCTATGATCCAAACTGAAGCTTTTATTGAATTTAGGACTAAATAGGTATATATATATGGATGGCAAATACTGACAATAAAAGTCAGAAAATTTAAAACACATTCAACTTGGCCGTAACACTGGCATCTTTTCCAATTTTCAGCAAACCTTTTCATCCATCTCTCAGCCCAGTACCTGACACATATTAGGTATGTACTAAATATCAGTTAAATGAATGTTAATATATCTTAATCTTCTAAACACACAAGTTAGAAATCTGTTGTTGTAATTCTGGGCATAATCTATTTGACCCTAACACAAATGCCATGGAATAAACAGCAAATAACAAGCAGCTGCTGGCATTCAAAGTATATATACCTCTGTCATTTGAACTGTTTTGAAGTTGGCCTTATTTGGAAGACAAATGGTTGGCAGCTGCAAGTTCAATTACGAAGTGCCTAGTAGGAAAGCAGAGAAAGAACCAGAAGGAATCAAAGTGCTATTTCATACATTTAGCATGGAATTCCTCTCCAAAAAACATCTTTCATTTCCCTGGGGGAAATTAACCACGAAATGTTCTTTGAACTCATGGAAACTCAGGACTGTACTTTGGGAGGAAGAATCTAGTTTGAAGGCCAGGCAAAGCTGAGAGAGTAGGAGTCACTGCTTTTGCACATCTCTATTCTGCTAATTTTTTTTTAAGGAAGGGGGTGGAACATAGGAAAAGCTACCAGGCAACCAGCCCAAAGGCCTGGAGACACTGAACAAGTTAGTTGCTTTGTCCTTCATTTTCTCCTTTGCAAAAGAAAGGGGCAAAAATAAGTAAGAGTTAAATTGGATAACTGCTAGATACTAACAGATTTTCTGCAACGATGAAAATGTAATCTGTGCTGCCCAGTACAGTAACCACTAGCCACATGTGGCCACTGTGTCCTCCATGTGGCTAGTATAAATTAGGAACCAATTCTTAACTTTTAATTCATTAACATTTAAATAGTTACGTATGGCTAGTGGCTACAGTTCTGGCAAGAGTAGCTGGAAAATGACCTCTAGTATTTTATGTGATCTTTGGAGGGCTATGTGGGAAGAGCTTGAATGTTAGAGCAAGACAGACCTGGGTTCCAAACTTAGCTCCACCATTAACTAGTTAGGCAAACATGCAAATTCCTGAACTTCATTTTCTTTATCTGTATAACAGAATATTATGACCTTTCTTGCAGAATTTTAGTGCAAGTTTAAGATAATGGATGAAACGGATCAGGAAGTTCCTCAATCAGTGGTAGTTATTTTTTCAGTTATGATGTCCTTCAGGGATAAAGTTTTATGTCTTTTGCCTTTATCCTATCTTTTGCCTTTCCTGATCTAGGACCCATACTTGATTACTCCGTACCTGGGCCCTAAAGATGCAGCTCTTGTTTTTCAAGAAAGCCACTTGCTCAGGAATTGTTACGGATCCTCAGCAAGGGGTGAGCCTCCAGTAACCCAAGCCTTCTGTGTCTCCGGAACCGCTGATTTCCGCTTACCCTGTGTCCCCTCCACCTCGCATGCCACCTCACATTTCAGGAATTCACAAAACCCTTCCCCCCGATTGCCTATCAAGCTGAAACTTTGTTCAGTGCAACCAAAACACCTGTTGGTGGTTTTTTGGTACTTTCCTCGCTAACTCTCCCCTTGACTTCCCCTAATAAATATTTTATAACTTCTTTTTTATTTATAAATGCTTCAGGACTGCCTTTTTACAAGCTGCATGTATGGCTAACCTTGCACTAATTTAGTAACCAAAATAAAATAAGGCAAAAAAAAAAAAAAAAGACTATATTTTAGAAGTGTTCCAGTAAAATAATATAAGTGTTGCACTCTCTATCTAAACTAATATAATGTGTTATGAGCCTGGTCCAATGTTCCACTGGTCCTTCTTTTGGTGAATAGAATTTTCTGTGGCTCCAATGTCCAAGTTTTATCAGTGGACACAAATGGATGCCTACGATAAGCAGGATGTATTTTCTACTGTTAATAATTACTGGAATGTTAAAACTACCCTCTTCTTGTTTTTCTAGCATTCCATAGACTCAGAGAGAGAGGGAAAGAGACAGAGGAGCTGAAATACAGGCTAGCGCTTTGGTAGGGTTTCAATCTGGATTTGAGTAAGCCATTAGACAAAAGGTTTATAGTTAGCTTAGAAATCCTGCTAACTTCTGAGGCCTCCCCAACAAGGACATCCTTGAAGGATTATTTACTGAAGGAAGATATGAAATCAAATAGGGCCAATAATTTCAACTCGGAACTCTCAAATGTGGTGAGGGTCTAATCTAATTTAAAAAAACAATAACCTGAAAATTAAAGTTCTAACTCAATAAAGAAACATAATGAACCTGGATCCAGTCAACATGTAAGTACAACAATGCGACTGATTAGTCATGTCTTCTCCTTACAACTCCCCAAATTTCAAGATTTAACCAGAATCTGGAACCTATGCAGATCATTCACTCAACTCAGTTGTTCTACTTTGTCTGAAAAGTAAATGTGCTTAAGAGCATCTGAAATTCTGAACCTTTCTTGGGTAACAGTTTAAACTCAAAATAGGTCAATTCTAGGAAGGCATTCATTTCACAGGGACTTCTGTCTGTGGTTATTCTGAAAACCACTGCTTTAAAAACTGACATTATGAAGCTTAAAAATAGGCCCTCCTACTAAGGATCCTGGACAAAAATAAAATAGCCTTTCCTCCCTCCATTTCCTCATTCCCTTTTTCCTCAAACACCTTAGGTGAGTGGTGATATCGAGAGATATCCTTTTCCAGAGTTTCAGATTATTACCTAAAAAGAGGTTTATAAAAATTTTTAAGAAGACTGGGTAAAATTACCAAAATTCAGTTTTGGGTAAACTTAGAAATTTTTCAGACCAAGTAAGCATACCAAATGAAATTATGTCTGAGTTGGGATAAAATTTCAGGTACCTTCTTTAACTCCAGCTGTGTGAAGTCCCAGCAAGTTCCTTCCCCTCTCTGGGTCTGGTTTCCTTATACTGCAAAAGGAGGCACAGGGCTAGAGGATCTGTAAGGACCCTGCCAGCCCTAACAAGCGCTGCTTCTATAAAGCTGGACAGCTGCTTCCTATTTTCACAACTCTTTGGAAAGAGCAGAAAAGCCCCTAGCCCCGAAGGTTCCTGGGAAGCCTCATTAGTTTCAAATGATCCCCTGGGACACAAGAACTGCTATTGAGAGCAAAGCAAGTTGAGATGGCTATAAAATAGAAATGGTGTTGAGAGGGAAGAATTGAGTTACGTTTTGCAGATGACACTAATAAATCTAGAAATACTGATATTCAATCAAAAGTTACTAGATATAATAAATGAATTTAACAAAGCTTCAGGATATAAACAATTCATACAAATCAAATTACAGTCAAGATGGAATACACAAATTAAAAAATGTTCCATCACAACAGCATCAAAATGTTAGGTATTTGAAATATTAACTCAGGACACAAGAGAATTATTCAAAAGAAACTATAACACCATAACAGAAAAAGAGGGGGAGACATTAATAAATGGAAATATACACCATGACAATTTTTAAAGTTATCTTTAACCCTACCCAATTTAAGAAAAGGAAAAAAGACTCAAAAGTATGTAAGAGCTAAAAAGAAATTTTAGAAATAGATTTTAAAAATACCATAAAGACCACATAAAATAAACCTGAAAATACAAGAGATAAAAATCCTATTTAATAAACTCCATGAAGATATTAGACCTCATTGTGTAGAAAAATTAACATAGACCCATACCTCACCCCAAACACATTAATTCCAGATTGGGACCATATAAGGGAGAGAAAAGGCTAGAAGAAAATGAAGCCACAGACTCCTGCTAGTTATGAAATAATGCTACATGTATGAATACAAAAGAAAAGTAGGTTGTACCATACAAAAGACATGCTTTGGAAAATAAAAAATATACATATTTTTTCCTAAGTAATACAATATAGGGAAACATCACAGTGGGATGATGTAGTAGCCACATAATTTATAAAACTGAAAAAATACGAAGCACACTGATCTATTGCTTCAACAAACCAAAAGACAAGTAATATCTACTGGCTAATAAAAGACACAAACTAACAATAATAAATAAAACAAAGCACATCAAAGCTGTTTAGACGTATCTATTAAAAAATGGTCTGAGAAGAAAAAAGCTTGCATGAAACTTTTCAAAGTGTTCGGTTGGTGTTACGAAGCCTTCCCACCTACCTCTCCAGCTTCATCTCCTGCGACCTGCAGCTATGCAGCCAGCACACTGAACTCGCTGCCGGCTCCTCTACACATCCCAAGCTTTCCCACTTATGTGAAGCTGCTCATCCTGAGCTCTCTTCCTGCCAGGCCCCCTCCCTCCCCCATTCCCATGGAAATCCTAGCCATCCTTCAAGACCCAGCTCAAATGTCATCTCCTCTGTGAAGGCCCTCCTAATCTTCCCCACTGGATGCGCGTTCTTCCTCCTCTCAATGAGCATTGACAGTACTTTCTTTGTACCTCTTTCTCCTGGGGCACTTTTCTTACTCTACCCATCTGTTTCCTCCTCCTTGTGAACTTGCAACCTCTCCATACATGAGATTTTAAGATCCTTGGAGGCAAAAACAATCTTACTCACCTATCTACACCATCCAGCAGAGCAAATTACATTCAAAGTGCATTCATTAAATATTAGTTTAGACTGAAAATAATCCCATTTCAAAAATACAGCCTGGCAAACACAGCAAAGCAGACTGAGAAGGAGCCCTATTAAACTATCAAAAAAAAAAAAAAAAATCACTAAATTTCAAAAAAAAAAAAAGAAAAAAAAAACCCAACTTCCTAAAGCTTGAGGAACTAGTTGAAATATACATTGTAAACTGGTTCTGTCTTTTTATGGAACATATTCAATAATACATAACAAAATGGGCAACATGGTTCACTGCCTCTGATTTGGTGTATGAATTAGTTTAAAAGAACAAAACAAATTAGTTCAAAATACTCATAAGAGTATCAGTAAATAGTAAAACTTTGGAAGCCATCTAAATAATCAACAAGTATCATTTGTGAAGCCAGGTCCTATCAAATTCTACTCTTTAGCCAAAAATAAATGACAAGCATGAGAATTATGTCTGTGAGTAAAAATGGGGTAGGAGAGGAACCCATCAACTGATTACAGTTATCTATATATGTATATAATGGAATAACCAAAAGTTAAACTGGAAAATTTAATGTCTGCAGGTTCTTTCCTTAAAAAGGTACTGATATATTCAATTTTCTTTTAAAGTTGTACTTCAGCAAGCAAATATTCAAAAAAGAGTTGGGTTCAGGGGGAAGAAATCACTCTATTTGATTTTTCTTCAACCCCCATGCAACATCTTCTTATCTGACTCCCTTGCTGACATCAAAGCAGGATACCCCTGGGAGCTTCACCAAGAAATCAGAGGCAGAATCAGCATTTTTAGCAGTAGGCCCTGCACCAAGATTCAGAAAACACCTGCTCTTTTAAAAACAAAAAATGCAATTCATTCTGGAAGGCTGTTAATTTAGCAAACAGGTATGTGAGCCTTCAAACAGCTCTCGTGGGTTTTCAGACAAAAGAGACAGGACACAGGATACGAAGTAAAAACATAATCAAGTGGCAGAAAGAGACTAGGATGATTTTTTCAAAACTGGCAGCTTCTACAAGGGACTAAGAGAAACAAAACTGAGACTCTAAGCTTTCTTCTCAAGCTCACTTCATCTTCTTCCCAGTCTGTGGGTTCTCCAGGTTTTCTCAATATGTTGGAAAGATTCTCCATTGCTGGACCTGTGCTTCCTATGGATGTGGTAAAAACAATTACCAATTCATACCAAAGGAAGCTTGCAAGGAAGAGTTTTTTGTTGTTGTTGGTTAGTTTGTTTAAACGTTATTTTGGTTTTGTAAAATTTACCAATAATGATTTACTATACTAAGCGAATGGAGTGATGTAGACCCAGGGGTCCAAAAAGGCATGGTCCCAAGTAATCAAATTAATGGAGGAAAAAAAGACACAAGGAACATTTAGTGAAAAACAAAGCATATGATTTCAAAATGATACAGAATTTAATGTGATGTTTATTATACAATATAGGCCAGATGATACAATGGTAAGGAATTCGTCTGCAATGCAGCAGATACCGGAGATTCGGGTTTGATCCCTGGGTCAGGGAAGACCCCCGGGAGGAGGAAATAGCAACCCACTTCACTATTCTTGCCTGGAAAAAACCCCATGGACAGAGAAGCCTGGCAGGCTACAATCCATGAGGCCTAAGAGATTAGGACATGACTGAGCGACGAAGCGCACACACAAACACATAGGCCAGAGTACAAAGGCGGAGAGAGAAAACGTGAGTTAATGTTAAAAAGGACGTAAGATTTAGGATGAATTTTAATCTCTGGGTACTTTTTTAAAATTTATTATTAATTTTTTCAAACATAAGAAATATGGAAAGAAGGGAAAATTTTTTTCAAACATAAGAAATATGGAAAGAAGGGAAGAGTCAAACTCATAACACCAACCAACTAAACAACTGTGAACAATTTTGCCCCATTTGCTTTATCTACTATGTGAGTGTAATTTTCTTTTCCTGAACCATTTCAAAGTTTCACTCATCAACTATGAACAACAGTCTCCTACATAATCATACCATTATTACATGTAAAAAATTAACCATAATTCTCTATTTAAATTTCTCTAGTTGTTCCAAGAAATCATTTTTACAGCTATTACATTTTTTGATTCAGTACCCAACCAAGGTTCATGCATTTCATCTGACTGGCATGTCTCCTTAGTCTCTTATTCTCAAACAGCACCCTCCCTTACTTTTCCCGTGTGACATTGACTAAAGGGACGTGGCCGGTTGTCTTAAAGAATATTCCACATCCTGAATTTGTCTGTTTCCTCCTGGTGTCATTTCACTTGCTTCTCTGTCCCTGTATTTGCCATAAACAGGAAGTCAGATCTCAAGGCTGGATTAGATGCAGGTTTGAGTAAGACTTCGAAGAACAGGCAACATATAAAATGTATAAATTAACATGATGTATCAACATTTGCAATTTGGTATTAAGAAAAAAAAGGTAACAGTCAACTGAGAAGGAAGAAACCAAAGCCAGCACCGCTAATTACACTTCCCATGTAGACAGCTTCCAACAATCGTAAAATACTTTTATAACCTTATTTTGGATGATGCTCACCTGCCCTCCTTCCCTCACAGGCTTGTTATATTATCATCCTTACTTTACTAATGAGGGAAACTAAGACTCAGTGAAGTTAAATAACATACAAAAAAAATTTTTTTAATAAATAAACGACATGCCAAAGATCAGCAATATAGAAGTAGCATAACTAAGTCTCAAACTCGGGTCCTAGAATAGCATGGAGTTACTCAGAAAAGGCTACATGGGAGATGAACTCTATTCTAGGTCTTGAAAGATGGGAGCATTCTTTCATTCCAGGCCCTGGACTAGATGTGGGGGAAATATCAGTACACAAGATAGTCATGGTTTCTTTGCTCATAGTGATAGGTCCTCCCCTCACCTAAAGTGTGGTGGCAAATACAAGACAAAAATAAAATCACACAGGAAAGTGGAGGAGGGCATTCCAGACAAAGGAAACCATGTGAGCAAGACCAGACAGAGGTAAAAAGCAGGGGCGATGGGAGGACAATAAAGGGATCAGCCAGAGAAAAATCAAACTAGAGATGGGAAGCTCTACTGAAGTATTCTCTCCCTGTTTTCAAAAGATGCATAAATAAGTGAAAGTAGAATGCTGTACGTGCTTACGTTCAAACAAGGACCTTACACATCTCCCTGCCCCAGACTAAGTCATCTTTATGAACCTTTTGCTCTTTCTATATCTGGTGCAACAGCAGAGACATTCTTCCCAAGGACACAAGGTTCAGCTGCCCCTACTTTTTACCTGAAGCTGTTCTCAAAAGACTGCACCAGTATTAGTTATTGCTGCAACAAACCAGTAGAAGCACCTAAATTCAGAACTACAAAGTCAGTTAAAACCACTTCAAAAGCTTCTAGTTATCATAATGCACATCCCAGGTAAGGTTGTAAGTGAAAGACGCTCAGTTGTGTCCAACTCTTTGCGACCCCATGGACTGTATAGTCCATGGAATTCTCCAGGCCAGAATACCGGAGAGGGCACCCTTTCCCTTCTCCAGGGGATCTTCCCAACTCACAGATCAAATCCAGGCCTCCCGCACTGAAGGCCGATTCTTTACCAGCTGAGCCACATACTGGAGCCCATACTGGAGTGGGTAGCCATTCCCTTCTCCATGGGATCTTCCCAACCCAGGGATCGAACCCAGATCTCCTGCATTGCAGGTGGATTCTTTACCAGCTGAGCCACAAGGGAAGCCCAAGAATACTGGAGTAGGTAACCTATCCCTTCTCCCCAGATCTTCCTGACCCAGGAATCCAACCAGGATCTCCTGCATTGCAGGCGGATTCTTTACCAACTAAGCCATCAGGGAAGCGCCTAAGGCTGTAAGAGATCCCCCAAAAGCACAACAACCTGTTTCAACCTCTCTGCCCCCTTCCTTAAGGGCTTTCACACTAACAGATGTGAAAAAACCTGCAGAAAGTGCTGATGCAAATCAAAAAGCTGTGGATGCCACCTAGGCCAAGCAATGCGCCTTGTTTATTCAGCACCTTGTGGCCTTCAAAGCATTTGCGTATGTGTTATCTTGTTTAATCTTCACGATACTCCTTCAAGGTAGGAACGGTTCAATCATTTAGTCAACAGATATCTACTGAGTATCTGCTATGGGCCAGACACTGATCTACTCACTGAGCAAGGAACAAACCAACCCCCCGCCTTCAGGAAGCATACATTTTAGGGCAGGGGGAGGTGGAGATAAATATTTATAGACAACGCAACACTAATTACTGGTAAGTGCTGCAAAGAAAAATAGGGCAAATAAGGGAGTCAAGCATGACAGGGAGTGCTACAAATAGAGTGATCAAAGAAGGCCTGTGTGAAGAAATATTTGAGCAGAGTTCCAAAGGAAGTGAGGGAGCAAGTCATGTGGGTATTTGGCAGAAGAGAATTCCAGGCAGAGAGAACAGCAAAAGTTCTGAGGCTGGAATGCACCCAACCAACTGTGGAACAGCAAAGGGAATGGCATGGCTGGAGCCAAGAGTGAAGGGGACGACGGGGAAAACTAAGAACCTGATCAGGCAGGGCCTTGTCGGCCACTAAGACAAAGATTTTATAAACCACTCTCATCCTCACTCTGCAGATAAGGAAACTAAAAGTCAGAAAGTACAAAAGACTTGCCTAAGGTAAAAGAAAAAGTGAGGTCTTGGGGAGCACCCTGCATTGCAACTTCGAACTCTACTCAGCGCTCCAGCTTCTCCTTGGGAGGGTTAAAAGTGCTCTTTAAAACACAAAGAAAGAATAGACTCTATATGATTTCAATTCCCCTAGACCATGAAATTTTTGCACCTTGTTTTATGTCCCTGGATATGTTTCAATGTCTCCTAGTTTACAGTCTATGGGAACTTGAATAGATTTAGTATCCTACTGTTACATGAACTTTATGAATTTTAATTAGGCTGAATTGGTTCATGGTGCCTTCCAGATCCACTATATCCTTCTACTTTTCTGTATATTCATTCTATTAATTTTTGAGAGTTTGATATTGAAACTCCCAACTAAAAATCTTAATTTATCTACTTAAAAAAACAACTGTAATATATAGTGGAACTATATATAACTTGTTCTGTATTTTCCAAGTCTCCAGTGTGTTTTCATACTTTCACAATTTCAAAAATAAAAAGGAAACAGAAAAAAAAATAAAGCACAGAGAAAGATTAAGCGAGTGCCTTATCATGGAAGGAGAGGCAAAGTACCCTCAAACTCAGCGATCCCATTTCTGAGTACATTCCACAGGGAACTCTTCTAAAGAAGAGTCCAAAAGGAGGTGCAGATTTAAGGACAGTGATGGCTTCACTGTTTGAAGCAGCAAGGGGTTAGAAACAACAAAACTGTCTTCTTATTCTAGGGGAATGATAAGTAAAATGTGGTACATGCACATGACAGACTGCTCTGCAACCAAGAGAAACAATTAACTAGATACATGTATAACACTATGAACAGAGCTCAGAAATACGGTACTTGTTTGAAAAAGAAAAAACCTGAAATAAAAGTTAAGGGTGGTCATTGCTTCTGTTCAAATATTGCTGCTTCTTTTCCTTCCAAGAAGGCCCCTGTCCCCTTTGAAGGTCACCATGGCCATGTGATTTGCTTTACAAAAACGGGAGCAAAAGTGACACTTCTGGGCAGAAACTTTAAAAGCCAGCAAGTGGTTCTCAAGATTCCCTTCTCATTAAGCGTATTTCAGACATGGTGCCTCTGTCAGCCTGAGGCCCTGATTGGAATCCAATCAAAAGAGTCTCCCATTAACCTGAAAGCATGTTTAACTACTGAGATTTTCTAGTCTATCCCAACTGATGCAGATTTATAGCACAATAGGATTTTCAATAAAAAATGAAAATATTTAAAGTGTACAACATGATGATTCACTATATACACATAGTGAAATGATTATTTCAGTCACGCTAATTAACATACACATCTCCTCACACATTTACCATGTGGGGTGTGTGTGTGACAAGAGCACCTGAAATCTACTCTCCCAGCAAATGTCCAGTATTCAACACAGTATTATTAACTATAGTCATCATGCTAAGCATTAGATCTCTAGAGTATTCACCCTATTAACTACAACTTTGTATCCTTTGACAAATATCCTCCCATTTTCCCCACCTCCCCACCCCGGGTAACCACCTATCTACTCTATGCTTTCATGTATTCCTTTTTTTTAGATTCCATATAAAATCTGAGATCATGCAGTATTTTTCTTTCTGTGTCTAGCTTATCTCATTTAGCATTCTGTCCTCCAGGTCCATCCATGGTGTTGCAAATGGCAGGATGTCCTTCTCTTTCAAGGTGGAATAATAGCACAACAGTATACAGCACCCTAAGCACACAAAACAACACTATCTCCCTCCCAAAAGTACACATATACCCAACGAATAGGTAGAATTATAGGACCATATATTAAATATCCAGAGTGGGTGAGATGGTGTCTTGGGGAGAGAAGAAAGTGGGGAGGAGGGAAGGAAAATAAAGGGAGAAATAACCAAAAAAAAAGAAAAGCTATTAAAAGACTTGATAAACAGACTATGCAAATATTAGAAATTTCCCTAATTTTCTCCACAAACATTTGTGCACTGATTACTTTCCAGGTACTATCCCAGGCACTACTTATTGAACAGCAAATCAAAAAAGGGCGGTCCAATCTTACAGGTTATAAGGTGTACAGAAGACAGAAATATTTAAAATACCCCAGTAAAAGATTTTGGACAGTGAATGAGTGCCATTAGAAAAGTCAGGTGACATGAGAAAGAGGGACCCACTTTAGATTAGGTGGTCTGTGAACATCTCTGAGGAAATGACATTTACTCAGAGAGGTGAAGACTGCTTCCTTCTCAGCTTGGGAAGAGAAAGGGAGGATTAATGTCAGGCAAACGGAACAGCATGTGCGAGGGCCTGGAGGGAGTATGGACCATCCCATGGAGGAAGTGAAAGACCAGCGTAATGGAAGAAAGGAGCAGCAGGAAATGTGGTTAAAGAGATGGGGCGGGGAAGAGGGGATACAGCAGATTCACAGCCCAATATAAAGAATTTCAATTTTATTTTATTCTAACTGCAATGAAACTATGAAAACTTTTTTGGGGGGTGGGGGGCTGTGCTGAGTTGTGAAGTTTGTGGGATCTTAGTTCCCTGATGAGGGATTGAACCCAGGCCCTCAGCAGTGGAAACAGGAAGTCCTAATCGCTGGACCACTAGGGAATTCCCAGAGAAAACATTTTAAACAGGGAAATGACATGATCTTGTTTCCAACTTATTTCACTCTAACATTTAGCACCCTTGCAATATACTCATATATTTTTGCAAACTTGCAAAAGAAATATTTTTGCAGTCTTTTTCTTCAAGGACCCCCAGAAAGCTGCATAGAATCCAGGTCCCATGTAACATAACTTTGTCTGAATGGGGTAAGTGCTCCATTAGAGAGCAGTCCCAAGTGCCAGGGAGTCACAGACAAACAACCTTGCCAATTTAGTACCAAGAGTTCTTTAATGTCCATGGACTTTTTTCTTTTTACACTTTATGAAAATGTGCCAAATCATGGCCTGATCTACTGAGAGAAACATGAGTACATCAGCTTTGCTTGAAAAACGGGAAAGATGTATTAACAGATGTGTACAGCTTTCCGCCATGAGAGGCAGGGGGCAGGGGAACAGTCCCCGTTTGTCTCAGGCAGCCTACACAGAGGTGCCTCCTACGGTAACACAGCCATGAGTCATGGAGGCAGATGCACATGGCACAGAAAACTGAGTAAGGGGGTTGGTTATCCAGAAGCTACGGCGCCTCATCTACCACCACGGCTGCAAATTACCTTCAGGCTTCCCTCAGCATTCTCTACCCAGTAACAAAGGTACCAGCAGCCAACACTGACCGAAGAGCTACTACTATTAGCTCATTTAATCTTCACAACTCTAAACAGATCTATCATTAGACCCATTTTCACAAACAAAAAACTAAACCTAAGCCCTAGAGAGACCTGACCCAGATCACAAAACCACAAACTTAGCCTGACTCCAGAGTCCAACCTTTTACTGTTTAGAATCTCCCAGTCCCACCAAATATATCTGCCACCAACTTCAGCATAGTTTTTTTCCTTTTTTTCTTCCCTCTCCCCTTTGTAAGAACACAGTCACAATGGTAAGAACTTTGTAAGTTCTTTGTGAGTTCTTACAGTCACTTTGTAAGAACACTGGGTCACAACAACAGAATGACTACAGGTACTTCCACTCACTGCTGCTGCTGCGGCTTAGTCGCTTCAGTTGTGTCCGACTCTTTGAGACCCTATGGACTATACCCACCAGGCTCCTCTGTCCATGGGATTCCCAGGCAAGAGTACTGGAGTGAGCTGCCTTGCCCTCCTCCAGAGGATCTTCCCGACCCAAGGGATCAAACCTACATCTCTTTTGTCTCCTGCATTAGCAGGTGGGTTCTTTACCATTAGTGCCACTTGGGAAACCCCACTTCCACTCATGACCTTCCTCCAAAACGAGTGGGAGCACGATGGTCAGGACACAACATTCAGTTAGAATCCACTGTGGTCAAAATTTGTCCTGCCCTGCCCTGCTCTGGTGGTGGTGGTGGAGGTGGGGGTGATTTCAGACTATTTTTAGGGGATAAAATTCTGTACACTAAACGTGCATCAATGTTTGCAAAGTTATCCACTAACCTGGGCAAGTTAATATCAAGCAAAACAGATACTTCAGTATTGAAAGGAGTTTGTCTGAGGAATGTGGTTGAGCTCACATCACAGGCCTGTTCACCACTGGCCTTGTGATCATTATAGGAGTGGACAGAGCCACCAAGCCAACAAGTCTCCAGGCTATTAACATCGAGAGAGACACAAAGAGGTTACAGAAATCACCAAAGGGCAGAAGGTCGAGGCCTAATCTGTTCTTTTCATCAGCTGGTTTCCTAAAGTTTCCAGGGGTGCAGGTAAGAGATTAAGAACTCTTAATCTTTTCTGTTTATTTCTCCAGCTCGCCAGATCTTTCTACTTCACACAGTCCTGTCCCTTACCTAGGATACAAAAGAGTTGGCAACTCAGAAACATCCATCAAACAGACTCATCACTGTTTAAAGAAGTAAACTGCTGGTTTGTGATGAACACTGGAAGTTGCAGAGATGGAACACCTTGTGTGTGATTTCCAAGAACATGGTGTGATGTCTCAGGTCCAAAATTGGGCTCATGGCCAATTAAAGCAGCCCAGGAGAGACACCTATGAGAAGAGATCTGGTGAATGAATGAAAAGTCAGATGAAGAAAGGAAAAGCAGCTCCCTTCAAAACAAGAGTCTCCAGGAAGAAGGCCAAGGAATGGGAGCCCCCAAAGTCGACAAGTAAAAAGCCTCGGGGGTGTTGGTGTACAGACGTCCTCGCTGGCCAGGCAGTAGCTGCGACTAGCCACTCCCAGCCCACAGGTGTCAAGCACGAAGGTGAGGACTGCTCGCCGGTCCCAACTCCACATTCTACACCCTGAGTTGATCTCAAGACGCAGATGCGATCTTAATTTTTCCAAAACATCGGCTCCCTTCTCCCCGTTACACACCAGAATCCCAGAGAATCTAGGAGAAAGAGCTGGGGACAGGCGGGCGATAAACCAGTTTTTATTTTTTAGGGAGAGGGAAAATGACCAAAGGTCAGGGATGACTGGAAGGGTCGGTAAAGGGGTGGGGATGGGGCATCGCTACTCGTTGGGTGCACGGACTGGTCTGAGTCAGGAGCACAATCAGTGCTTAGTCACTGATACCTCGGCGGCCGGGAGTTCCTCGCGCCCGGCGGCCCGAGACGTACGTGATGACCCGAGCAGAGCCCCGCGCGAGGCGCACACCCGACTCGGCTTCTGCACCCCGGCCCGGGCCTCCCCAGCCCACCCCCCACCCCAAGACTTACTCCGCCGAGCTGGTCCCGTTAACCGCGGAGCCGTCCGGGGCCGGGTTCAGCTGGATGGGCGTCGGCTTCTTCTTGGGCATTTTGGACCCAGGAAAGGCGCTCCCAACTCTGAGGGCGGCCCCTCTAGCTTCCTCCCTCTGAGCTGCCCCGCGCCGGCCTCGCGGGGCCAAGTCTGGGCCGCAAGCCCGAAGGCTGCCTTCGGGGGGCGCGCCCTGCGCGGTCCCGTCAAGGCCAAAGGGCCAGTGGCGGTCTGGGGGAACCCCCGGCCCACTTGCTCAGTGCACAGGGAACCGAAGGGCTTCCCCGCAGGCGCAGCTCGGCAGCCCGGGATTCCCTCCCGCTCTCCCTCAGTCAACCGGTCCCGGGCGCGCGCACCACAACGCTGATCCAGCCACAGCCCGGGAAAGTGCGCCGCCGCCACTGCCGCGTTCCAAGCGGCTCAGCGCAGCAGTCCCAGAGACGGACTGGAGGGCGGGGGAGAGTTGGGGGAGGGCTGAGGACAGGGGAAGCCTCGCCCCCCCAATTCCAGGAGGCTGCGTTTTCCACACGCCCACCTGGCTCCGCCCCAATTGCCTCTCTGACAGCCAATGAGAGCACGCCTCGGCGGCAGATGACGCGGAAATACGTCACGGGGCGCGGCGCGCGGCCCTGGGGGCGGGGTCCGGCCCTGGCTCCACAGCGCCCTCTGCCGCCTAGAGACTCCCAGGTGGACCTACCGGGAAAGGTTGTGCATCCTGGCTCCCATAGCTAGACGAGGTGAGCTTGATCCGATAGGTCGCCTCGCGGTCTCCTTCTCTACGGTGCCTGTAGCCCCAGGGCCGAGTCACATTGATGGAGCTAAAGTAATAAAATGAATAAAGAAAAAGACCCCTTCCTGTTTCTAGAGGCAGCGTTGGGGAATAGACAACTTGTCAAGAGACTCCTTGTGTGTAGCAAATTGGCAAGTAGAAAGTTACATGTAAAGTGGTAATACACACTATTAGTCTGCTGACAAGGGTACAGGGAAATGAGTATTCAGTCCGGATGAGACTTTAAATTGGGGCATTTCTGAGAGCAGATTGGGAATATATCTTAAAAACCTTTTGAAAAAAGTCCTTTCAACAGATAATTCCGGTTCTATAAAACTTGAAGAAAAAAGATGTGAATAAAGAGCTTAATGAAATGAAGATGACTTGTATGATTCAAAATACACATTCAGTTCACCTCTTCCTCTTTCCCTTTCTATTCAGTCCTAAAGGCATTAGGTGTGCAAAACCAGGTAAGCATCTACACCCCGTGGTCCAGAGCAGCCTGTCAGCCACCTAGCCATTTGCAATATGTAGAGGGTAAAGTTTGCTTTTCACTTTTTAGCCATTTATGCTGTTCGAATTTTTTATTATGTATATAATTTATTCAATGTAAAACATTTTATAAATTGTTTAAAGATTAAAATGAGAATGTAAAATTGTGAAGATATTTTGGAAAACAGTCTGCCAGTTCCTCAGTTAAATATAGTTACCATGCTGCTGCTGCTGAGTCACTTCAGTCGTGTCCGACTCTGTGCGGCCCCATAGACGGCAGCCCACCAGGCTCCCGTGTCCCTGGGATTCTCCAGGCAAGAACACTGGAGTGGGTTGCCATTTCCTCCTCCAATGCATGAAAGTGAAAAGTGAAAGTGAAGTCGCTCAGTCGTGTCCGACCTTCAGCCACCCCATGGACTGCAGCCTACCAGGCTCCTCCATCCATGGGATTTTCCAGGCAAGAGTACTGGAGTGGGGTGCCATTGCCTTCTCCGATATGACCCAGCAATTCCACACCTATGTGCTCAAGAGAAGTGAAAATATAATATCCATATGAAACTTGTACACAAATTTTTATGCAAATGTGTGGCAGTATTATTCATAATAGTCAAAAAATGGAGACAACCCAAATGTCCATCAACAGATAAATAAAATGCGGCACATCCATGCAATGGAATATAATTTGACCATAAAAAGGAATGAAGTGCTGATCTGTGCTATTGCATTCATGAACTTTGGAAACATCATGCTAAGTGAAAGAAGCCAACTACAAGAACCCACACATTTTGTAATTTCATTTACGTGAAATGTCCAGAATAAGCAACTTTATAGAGATAGAAAGTAGATTAATGATTGTTTAGGATTTGGTGGGAAAGCTGAGCAAGAAACAGTAGAATGACTGCTAAAGGGTAAAAGGTCTCCAAAAACTAAGATCTTGGCGTCCAGTCCCATCACTTCATGACAAATAGATGAGCAAAAAGTAGAAACAGTGACAGCTTTTATTTTAGCCTACAAAAGTGGATGGGGACTGTAGCCATAAAATTAAAGGATACTAGCTCCTTGGAAGAAAAGCTATGACAAACCTGGATAGCATATTAAAAAGCAGAGACATCATTTTGTCAATAAAGGTTCATATAGTCAAAGCTTTGGTTTTTCCAGTAGTCAGGTACAGATGTGAGATTCAGACCGTAAGGAAGGCTGAATTCCAAAGACTTGATGCTTTTGAACTGTGGTGTTGGAGAAGACTCTTGAGAGTCCCTTCGACTGCAAGGAGATCAAACCAGTCAGTCCTAAAGGAAATCAGTCCTGAATATTCATCAGAAGGACTGATGCTGGAGCTTCAATACTTTGGTCACCTGATACAAAGAGCCAACTCATTGGAAAACATCCTGATGTTGGGAAAGATTGAGGGCAGGAGGAGAAGGGGGCAGCAGAGGATGAGATGGTTAGATAACATCATTGACTCAATGGACTTGAATTTGAGCAAGCTCTGGGAGATAGTGAAGGACAGAAGAACCTGGCATGCTGCATTCCATGGGGTCACAAAGAGTCAGACGACTTTGCGACTGAACAACACCAACACCATGCAATGATATGAATGAATCTCATTAACATCTTGTTGGGTAAAAGAAACTAGACATGAGAAATATATATGTATTTATGTATATACCATATATATATATTATACATATATTTACTCAAAACTAACAAATCTAGTCTGTGGAGGCAGAAGCTGGGATAGAGGTATCCTTGAGGAGGAGAGGAATCAAAAGGTGAGTTGAAGGAGGCTTCTAAGGTGCTAGTAATGTTTGCTTTCTTGCTCTGGGTAGAGATCACAGGAAAGTGTGTTCCATGTATGATTTTTATTATCTTTCAATAAAACAATGTGTGTTCTGGACCTATGTTACCCCTCAATAAAACAATTACTAGAGGGAAAAAAAGAAATTTACCCAACACCACTAATTATCAAGGAAATAGAAATCAAAACCACAATGAGGTATCACCTAATACCTGTTAGAATGGCTATCATAAAAAAAAAAAAAACAGATAAGTATTGGCGGGGTATGGAGAAAAAGGAACCCTTGGGCTTTTTGGTGGGAATGCAAATTGATACATCAAAAACCCCCATAAAATTAGTGGAGTTTCTAAAAAGAAATGAAATTAAAACTAGATCTACCAAATGATCCAACAATTCCACTCTTGGGTATGTATCCAAAGGAATTGAGATCAGGATCTCATAGAGATCTCTGCACTCCATGTTCAACACAGCCTTATTCACAGTAGTCAAGATACGGAAACAGCCTAAGTGTCCATCAACTGATGAACAGAGGAAGAAGACCTGGAATGGAATATTACTCAGCCATGAGATACAAGGAAATCCCGCCATTTGCAGTGATATGGATGGACCTTACTCTAAATGAGATAAGTCAGACAGAGAAAAACAAATACTGTATGATCTAACTTGTATGTGAAATCTATAAAAGCCAAACTCAGGGAAACAGTAGAGTAGAGGTTACAAGAAACTTTGGGAGAAGAAATGAGGAGATATTGGTCAAAGGGTACAAACTTCAGTTATAAAATCCACGAGTTCTGAGAGCCTGATATACAGTACAGTATAGCTAATAATATTGTAGTATATAATTGAATGTTGCTCAGAGTAAATTTTAAATGTTCTTACACAAAACAGAAATGGTCATTATGGGACAGCAAGGAAGGCTTAGTTAACGCTATGGTATAATCATTTTACAATATATAGCTTTGTCAAATCAACATTTTGTACACAAATTTATACAATGTTATATGTCAGTTCAGTTCAGTCTCTCAGTCATGTCCAGCCAACTCTGTGACCCCATGGACTGCAGCACACGAGGCTTCCCTGTCCATCGCCAACACCCGGAGCTTGCTCAAACTTATGTCCATCGAGTCAGTGATGACATCCAACCATCTCATCCTCTGTCGTCCCCTTCTCCTCCTGTCTTAGATCAATTACATCTCCATAAAACATGGGAGAAAAAGAAATCACAAGAAGACTTTTTTTCCCTGTGAGAAAATAGGTCAGACCAGCTGAAATGTATTTTTATTTTTTCTATTTTGGTTTTTAGATTGAAAGAAAATATAGGCCTTTCTCACATTAAAACATATAGGCCTTCTGAGTATTTTGTGGGTTTAAAAAAATTATGTAACTAATGCCAGCTTAATATGGGGGAAAAAACTAGAATAGTATAAAAAGATAATAAGAACCATTCATGAAACACTGCCATTTACATTACAGAGTCCTGTGTTCTTACTAGCCATGCTCACACAGTTAATATTTTAGGATCAGTGAAGTTTATGATATTATCAGCCTATGAGTTTTATTTTAGCAGCAAATCCATATTTGCTTCTTACAAATTAAGACCTTTTATTCTCTTATTATGACAAATTCAACTGGGAAATTCAAAATAAAAAAATGTCAAGTTATGGTAAACAAAAGTTAGTCCATATGAGGAAATTCCACCTTACGTTTTCCCTTTTTTTTTTGCCATACCCCAAGTAGCATCTTAGCTCCCCCACCAGAGATCAGACCAACACCCCCTGCAGTGGAAGCTTGGCGTCTTAACCACTGTACTGCCAGGGAATTTCCTTCTTCATTTTTATACCACATTTTCCTACTCTCTAGTCATGAGAGAACTCTGACTCTTTATTAAAGGCTTTTACTGTCATTAAAACTCCCTTTGCCTATAATTCATTCTGCAAGGTGGGGCTGACTTTTGCAGTGTTTAAATAAACAGCTAAGGAATATAATCCATTGTCTAGATTTTGAAGCTCCTGTGAGTTTGGCAGCTGTTCCTATTGAGTAACTGAGTGAAGGGTCACAGTGGACAGGGTAACACCACCCTCCCCTCCCCCTTCAGAGGCAGTACATCCACTTCCTCAGTTCTAGATGTCAGACATTCCAAATGCAATGAAACCACTGGGTTATTTTGGGAGCCACATTTAATGGTCACTTGCCCTTCGTTTAAAGGAAAAGGTGCCCCAGCAAGGTGAACGCTGATGCAATTTCAACTGCTGTCTAAGGATGTGGCTTCAGCCAGACAGGATGTCAGATCTGGCACCTTTTTTTGGAGGCGAGTGGGGGTAGGGACCTCACCCTGGCTTGGCATCCGTGAGAGATGTGCTACTTTGCTTTTCTCCATTGGGGAGCACAATGAAAGAAGATATGCTTGGGACATACCAGCTTCCTCGAGGGCAGCTGTGGGGAAGGAAGTCTTGACTTCCTTTGCAATCACAGTCCAGGATCCCGGATATTCTTAATCTCTAATCTGGTCTGAGATGAAACAAATCTTTCCCAGAACATTTATTTGAATGCTTGTCATCACCGGTCAGTTTTGTTTGTTTTTTTTTTTCCATTCTTGCTTCTACTCAATGGAAAACCCCAGCATCATCCTTTTCCTGTCAAGTGCTTTGCAAAGATTACAGGCAGGAAATTTAAAATGAGAGTGACCATTTAATCTACAGACTTGAGAGCTATGATAAAAGAATACAGGGCCTGCACAGGTAGAGTCATCGTAACATGTCGATCTTTTTATAATTCATACTCCTGCTCAGAGGCCAGGTCATCTTGCAGAGAGCTTAGAATTTGTCTAAAGAGAGTTTCATCCCCACAAATGAACAGTGGGTGACACATAGTCTCGGGTTTATTTGTGTTTTAAGATATTTTAAATTATATTGATTGGTACATCAATGTGTTTTAGCTCAGTCGGGAAAGAATCCACCTGCAATGCACAAGACCCCAGTTCGATTCCTGGATCGGGAAGATCCTCTGGAGAAGGGATAGGCTACCCACTCCAGTATTCTTGGGTTTCCCTTGTGGTTCAGCTGGTAGAGAATCTGCCTGCAATGTGGGAGACCTGGGTTCAATCCCTGGGTTGGGAAGATCCCCTGGAGAAGGGAAAGGCTACCCACTCCAGTATTCTGGCCTTGAGAATTCTGTGGATTGTATAGTCCATGGGGTCACAAAGAGTCAGACATGATTGAGTGACTTGCACTTTTCACATCATACTCCCAGGGAGCAAGGAATCTCTTCTCTGTGATGTTCCAGATTGTTTTCATTGTACTGTCTCATAAAATATAAATTATTATTATTGTCATTATACTGATAGCAATTTGGTGTCATTATAATTACTCCTGAGCCATACTGCTATTTATTCTTGCTCCTGTGTGTGCTTTCTCTGACTAGATAGACCTTTATAACTAGACCTTGTCTGGTACCTGATATGGGGTTTCTGTGTAAAGAGAGTGGGAGACAGTTCCTTTTAGAATTTTAGAACTTGAATTAAATAGTACGACTGAGCCTTGGAGGGTTTAGTGGTGCCCTTTGTGGTCACACAGCTAGTTAAGGGTAGAACAGGAACACATCTAATTCCCAGGTTAATGCTCTTCTAGAACCTCTTGGTACCTTGCCGAGTAATAGATAGGTACAATTTGTTTTATTTGATAGTCATCAGGTAAGTTTTGCTGTGACATTTTCAAGTATCTCCAATTATAATGACACTAAAGATCTTGATCATGCCATAAATAATGATAATATGTTTGTTCCTTTATCTACCACCTCTTTCTCTAATTTTCATGAAGTGAAGTGAGGTCACTCAGTCGTGCCCGACTCTTTGTGACCCTATGGACAGTAGCCTGCACCAAGCTCCTCCATCCATGGGATTTTCTAGGCAAGAGTACTGGAGTGGGTTGCCGTTTCCTTCTCCAATGTTCTCTAATTTTCATACTTACCTTCAATTTCAAGGGGCTTCAAACCACTTGAAATATGCCACATATTTGGCATAAGTTTAATGGTTTGAGTAGATCAAAATCCACGTTTTTGAGTTCTAAGAATCTGGGGCCAAACTTAGAAACGGACAAAACTCTATGTCATTCATACTTAGTTTAAAAACTGTTGGAAAAAAAAACAATTTCATATAATGTCCATAATGCATACAGTTCAAATTTATTTTAGGGAAATAATCAGAGATGTGCACAAAGATTTATATATAACAGAGATGTGTATTTCAGCATTACTCATAATTACAAGCTGTAAACACAAATTAATTTTTCTTTTATACTAACTTTATTTGCTCTCTTTCATTGAATTCAGTGTTTTTTTTCCCCATTCCCCCTTCCCCATCTTAGAAGAAAAAATCAAGAATTAGTTAACAGTAATTACCTTTAGAAAGAAAGACTTACTGAGTGGGAAGAAAAGCTTTCACTTTTCATTTTGTACTTTTTTAAATTTTTTTAGATTTTTCTGTCCATATAAATGAACTGCTTTATTTTTTTTTTAAACTTTACAAAATTGTATTAGTTTTGCCAAATATCAAAATGAATCCGCCACAGGTATACATGTATTCCCTATCCTGAACCCTCCTCCCTCCTCCCTCCCCATACCATCCCTCTGGGTCATCCCAGTGCACCAGCCCCAAGCATCCAGTATCGTGCATCGAACCTGGACTGGCAACTCATTTCATACATGATATTTTACATGTTTCAATGCCATTCTCCCAAATCTTCCCACCCTCTCCCTCTCCCACAGAGTCCATAAGACTGTTCTATACATCTCTTTTGCTGTCTCATACACAGGGTTATTGTTACCATCTTTCTAAATTCCATATATATGCATTAGTATACTGTATTGGTGTTTTTCTTTCTGGCTTACTTCACTCTGTATAATAGGCTCCAGTTTCATCCACCTCATTAGAACTGATTCAAATGTATTCTTTTTAATGGCTGAGTAATACTCCATTGTGTATATGTACCACAGCATTCTTTTCCATTCATCTGCTGATGGACATCTAGGTTGCTTCCATGTCCTGGCTATTATAAACAGTGCTGCGATGAACATTGGGGTACACGTGTCTCTTTCCGTTCTGGTTTCCTCAGTGTGTATGCCCAGCAGTGGGATTGCTGGATCATAAGGCAGTTCTATTTCCAGTTTTTTAAGGAATCTCCACACTGTTCTCCATAGTGGCTGTACTAGTTTGTATTCCCACCAACACTATAAGAGGGTTTCCTTTTCTCCACACCCTCTCCAGCATTTATTGCTTGTAGACTTTTGGATTGCAGCCATTCTGACTGGTGTGAAATGGTACCTCATAGTGGTTTTGATTTGCATTTCTCTGATAATGAGTGATGTTGAGCATCTTTTCATGTGTTTGTTAGCCATCTGTATGTCTTCTTTGGAGAAATGTCTATTTAGTTCTTTGGCCCATTTTTTGATTGGGTCATTTATTTTTCTGGAGTTGAGCTGTAGGAGTTGCTTGTATATTTTTGAGATTAGTTGTTTGTCAGTTGCTTCATTTGCTATTATTCTCTCCCATTCTGAAGGCTGTCTTTTCACCTTGCTAATAGTTTCCTTTGATGTGCAGAAGCTTTTAAGTTTAATTAGATCCCATTTATTTATTTTGCTTTTATTTCCACTATTCTGGGAGGTGGGTCATAGAGGATCCTGCTGTGATGTATGTCAGAGAGTGTTTTGCCTATGTTCTCCTCTAGGAGTTTTATAGTTTCTGGTCTTACGTTGAGACCTTTAATCCATTTTGAGTTTATTTTTGTGTATGGTGTTCTAGTTTCATTCTTTTACAAGTGGTTGACCAGAGTTCCCAGCACCACTTGTTAAAGAGATTGTCTTTAATCCATTGTATATTCTTGCCTCCTTTGTCAAATATAAGATGTCCATATGTGTGTGGATTTATCTCTGGGCTTTCTATTTTGTTCCCTTGATCTATATTTCTGTCTTTGTGAACTGCTTTATTTTTTAAAAATTTTCTTTGAAAATGTCAACAGGTATTTCCTAGGCAGGAAGATAATGGCAATTTTTGTTTCCCTTCTTTGAATTTCTCTGTGCTAAAAAAGTAATCAATTATGTTATCTTAAGAAACTAATGTCCCAAAATAGAGGATTTTATGATCCATCTACATGATGAAACTTAGTGCATCAGTTTAAAAATCTCTCTTTAAAAGAGTAATATAACAGCAGGGGAAAATGCTGCAAAAGTAGTGACAAAAGCACTTATAAAAATTATATACATATGAGCACCATTTATTATCAAAATACAGTGTAAATATATATGATGGATAGAGAGAGGGAGAGATTGAGAGAGAGAGAATAAAAAGGAAATATTTCAAGATGCTAACAGTGTTTATTTCTAGGAGGTAAAATTATAGAGAAGGAAATGGCAACCAACTCCAGTATTCTTGCCTGGAAAATTCCATGGACAGAGAAGCCTGGCAGGCTACAGTTCATGGGGTTGCAAAGAGTCAGACATGACTGAGTGACTGAGTACACAAAAGTGTGAGTGAGATTATTTTATTTTTTATTTTGTGCTTTTCAGTGTTTTCCAGATTTTGTTGGTGAGTATTTGTTAGTTGATAGTGCCTCAGAGGGCTTCCCTGGTAGCTCAGATGGTAAAGATTCTGCATGCAATGCAGGAGACCCCAGTTTGATTCCTGGGTCGGGACGATCCCCTGGAGAAGGGATAGGCTACCCACTGTAGTACTCATGGGCTTCCTTCGTGGCTCAGACAGTAAAGAATCTGCCTGCAATGCAGGAGACCTGGCTTCAATCCCTGGATTGGGAAGATCCCCTGGAGAAGGGAAAGGCTACCCACTCCAGTATTTTGGCCTGGAGAATCCCCATGGACAAAGGAGCCTGGTGGGCTACAGTCCATGGGGCCACAAAGAGTTGGACATGACTAAGCACAGGCACAGTGCCTCAGACTCTGTCCTTTTTTTGTCTACATTCTCTGCTATGTGCTCCAACATCTTTATGCTGATGAGTTCCCAATTTTATTACTGCTGCTCTAGACCTCTCCTCCTGGGTTTCAGACGTGAATGTGTGCTAAGTCACTTTAATTGTGTCCGACTCTTTGTGAGCCCATGAACTGTAGCCCACAAGACTCCTCTGTCCGTGGGATTCTCCAGGCAAGAATACTGGAATGGGTCACCATGCCCTCCTCCAGGGGATCTTCTGGACCCAGGAATTGAACCCACATCTCTTATGCCTCCTGCACTGGCAAGCAGGTTCTTTACCACTAGTGACACCTGGGAAGCCCCCTGAGTTTCAGACATATACAGCCAACTGCCTCCTTGGAATTTCTAATACTTGGATGCCTCAGTGGGCATCACAAACTGAAAACATTTCAACTGGAGCACTTGATGCCACTCCCTCACCCCTCTCTAACCATCCTGTTTCCTCTCTTTGAAGCACCACCCACATCCAAACTGTCAAAAACACTGAGGAGTCCTTCCTGGCCTTGGGCTCCAGAGCCTCCACTATGGCCCCTGTCTGACCATACCGCCCACCACACTGGGAGGAGTCCTCAGGACCAAAGGGTCATGCCTGCACAGAGTCTATGTCCCCTACTTCTAGACCATTCTCTGGTTCCCCAAGACTCCAGAATGTCTTGCCCAAACTGTGCAGGGCCTCTTTCCCTGGTCCACCCTCCTGAGAACAGAGTGACATACTGCACCCAGGTGTAGACTCCCCCAGGCCCAAGAGGGGCCAAGGAACTATTTGAGGAGGTGTGGACAGAGCTTGGCTCATGGTCTGGATGTCCACGCACCTGGGGGTGAAGGCCCTTGCAGCATATGATGGAGTTGGAGGGGAGAAGAGAAGGGGCAGCAGTGAGAAGAAAGCTAGGGGCCAGCTCTTCCCATGGTGCATTCTAGCACTCTAGGGGATTTGAGAAGTCTCAATTCCAACTTGGACTTCCATATTGTTGTGAAAGTATATTTCTCAAGATAGGAGGACAGAACATATTTTATTTGATGACCTGAAGCTTGGGTGTCCACGTGGCCTCTTGCCCTGGGTCCTGCAAACATCAGGGGCGGGGCTGCCTATAAGTTCTGTCTCCCAAACATAAGAATCCTAACTGGCCCTCTGCTCTCCCTCTGGTCTCCTGAAAGTCCATTCTCCATAGATCAGCTCAAGGATCTTTACAAACACGCATTAGGCTCTGTTCAAGGCCCACCTGTGACTCCAGTTCAAAACCCTCAGCAGACTTTTCGGCTCTGCCTCCATCAGACTTCACCTCATTCTTCTTTCCCACTTAGTCACCAAACTCTGGCCACCGTGACCTTCTTTCCTTCTTCTGAACACAGATGTTGTTCCTGTTTACCCCGTGTGGAGACCCTATGCTTGGCTGCCCACTTCTTGCTACATACACTGTGCCCAAGTGTCACTTCCTCATCCTCACTACATTGTCCCTCTAGGCACTCTTTGTCACAATACCACTTTGTTTTCTTCTTTCATTATCTTCTTTGTTTATTTACTGGCTTATTTTTTGGTTCCCTGTTGGTTTACCTGATCTGTTGTATTGGCCATTTTGTCACTGGCTCTAGGAACCATACCTGGCATATAGACAGACAATCAGTAAATATTTGTTAAATGGATAAATTTGTCCCTTCTCTTTCTTAACAGATCCAGTAAGCAATGTCTCAGTTCAGTTCAGTTCAGTCGCTCAGTCATGTCCGACTCTTTATGACCCCATGAATCGCAGCACACCAGGCCTCCCTGTCCAGCACCAACTCCCAGAGTTCACTCAGACTCACGTCCATTGAGTCAGTGATGCCATCCAGCCATCTCATCCTCTGTCGTCCCCTTCTCCTCCTGCCCCCAATCCCTCCCAGCATCAGGGTCTCTTCCAATGAGTCAACTTTTCGCATGAGGTGGCCAAAGTACTGGAGTTTCAGCTTTAGCATCAGTCCTTCCAAAGAACACCCAGGACTGATCTTTAGAATGGACTGGTTGGATCTCCTTGCAGTCCAAGGGACTCTCAAGAGTCTTCTCCAACACCACAGTTCAAAAGCATCAATTCTTCAGCACTCAGCTTTCTTCACAGTCCAACTCTCACATCCATACATGACCTCTGGAAAAACCATAGCCTTGACTAGACGGACCTTTGTTGGCAAAGTAATGTCTCTGCTTTTGAATATGCTATCTAGGTTGGTCATAACCTTTCTTCCAAGGAGTAAGTGTCTTTTAATTTCATGGCTGCAATCACTATCTGCAGTGATTTTGGAGCCCAAAAAATAAAGTCTGACACTGTTTCCACTGTTTGCCCATCTATTTGCCATGAAGTGATGGGACCAGATGTCATGATCTTAGTTTTCTGAATGTTGAGCTTTAAGCCAACTTTTTCACTCTCCTCTTTCACTTTCATCAAGAGGCTTTTTAGTTCCTCTTCACTTTCTGCCATAAGGGTGGTGTCATCTGCATATCTGAGGTTATTGATATTTCTCCCGGCAATCTTGATTCCAGCTTGTGCTTCTTCCAGTCCAGTGTTTCTCATGATGTACTCTGCATAGACGTTAAATAAGCAGGGTGACAATATACAGCCTTGACGTACTCCTTTTCCTATTTGGAACCAGTCTGTTGTTCCATGTCCAGTTCTAACTGTTGCTTCCTGACCTGCGAGGCAGGTCAGGTGGTCTGGTATTCCCATCTCTTTCAGAATTTTCCACAGTTTATTGTGATCCACACATGCCTGAATGGGGGTGTGTGGACATGGGGGAGGAACTACCCCATGTCCAAGGAGTGGTGGCTGCACGGGCGCAGGAGGGCCGAGACGAGCTACTCCATGTTCATGGTCAGGAGGGGAAGCTGTGAGGAGATACCCCTCGTCCAAGGTAAGGAGCAGCAACTGCGCTTTGCTGGAGCAGCCGTGAAGAGATACCCCACGTCCAAGGTAAGAGAAACCCAAGTAAGACGGTAGGTGTTGCCAGAGGGCATCAGAGGGCAGACACACTGAAACCATAATCACAGAAAACTAGTCAATCTAATCACATGGACCACAGCCTTGTCTAACTCAATGAAACTAAGCCATGCCGTGTGGGGCCACCCAAAACAGATGGGTCATGGTGGAGAGGTCTGACAGAATGTGGTCCACTGGAGAAGGGAATGGCAAACCACTTCAGTATTCTTGTCTTGAGAACCCCATGAACAGTATGAAAACAATGTCTTAGGGCATATAAATTAAGTACCACGATCCAGTGTGATTTCTGCTTTATAGAAAAGCTTGGGTTACAGTACAGATCAATGGTGAATATTACACCATAGCCAGGTCTAGTGTCTCACCTGCCCAGGCTCTTTCCATAGCAATGGGTTACCTGCCTGAGGGTTCACTGAAACCCAAGAATCTGTCCTCCTTATGTATTTTTCTATAGTCTTTGTAAAACTATCTACTGAATCGCCCTGTTATAGAGAAGGAAAAATCTTTATCGAGTTTCTGAAAAGCTCCATCTGTAATGTACTACAATGCCCTCTTTTTTTATCCTTTTCTTTTTGGCTGCACCTCATGGCATGCAGAACTTCCCCAACCAGGAATTGAACCCAGGCCCCCTGTGTTGGAAGCATAGAGTATTAATCACTGGACCACCAGGAAAGTCCCCAGGCAAAACCTTCTTAAAAAAAGAACTATTTCTAGGCTTTCACTCAAAACTTCCTTTCATAACTTTTCTGTCCTCATAGGCAATAAAAAAATATGTACTTTTTTTCACATGAAATCATTTTGTTTTACTTCAAGCCTTTTAGCCATTTGCAATGTAAACATAAAAAGAAGCATTCTTATTTTGAAGGATTAAGACTACTGATTATAAAATGAAATAATCAGTTAATTCACATGGTCCTTCTTATTCCTCTTCTTCTAACAATTGCGGTACTTCCTTTTTTTGTTTGGTTTTGGTTTGGTTTTATTTGTGTTAAAATACAAAAAAAAAAAAAAAAAAGAAGAAAAAAACTGATTACCCCTTCATTCTCTGTAAGGTGCTGGGCTGTGCTTAGTTGCTCGTTGTGTCCAACTCTTCGTGACCTCATGGACTGTAGCCCACCACGCTTTACTGTCCATGGGGATTCTTCAGGCAAGAATGCTGGAGTGGGTTGCCATGCCCTCCTCCAGGGGATCTTCCCTGCCCAGGGATTGAACCCAGGTCTCCCGCATTGCAGGGGATTCTTTACCACCTGAGCCACCAGGGAAGCCCTTCTATAAGGTTCAGTTCAGTTCAGTTCAGTTGCTCAGTCGTGTCCGACTCTTTGCGACCCCATGAACTGCAGCACGCCAGGCCTCCCTGTCCATCACCATCTCCCAGAGTTCACTCAAACTCACGTCCATCGAGTCAGTGATGCCATCCAGCCATCTCATCCTCTGTTGTCCCCTTCTCCTCCTGCCCCCAATCCCTCCCAGCATCAGAGTCTTTTCCAATGAGTCAAGTCTTCGCATGAGGTGCCCAAAGTACTGAAGTTTCAGCTTTAGCATCATTCCTTCCAAAGAACACCCAGGGCTGATCTCCTTTAGAATGGACTGGTTGGATCTCCTTGCAGTCCAAGGGACTCTAGAGAGTCTTCTCCAACACCACAGTTCAAAAGCATCAATTCTTCAGCACTCAGCTTTCTTCACAGTCCAACTCTCGCATCCATACATGACCACAGGAAAAACCATAGCCTTGACTAGACGAACCTTTGTTGGCAAAGTAAAGTGTCTCTGCTTTTTAATATGCTATCTAGATGGGTCATAACTTTCCTTCCAAGGAGTAAGCGTCTTTTAATTTCAGGTCCCAAATTCAGTGCTATAAACCCTTTAGAACCGGGAACTCAATAAATACATTCAAATTAGTTTAAATTCTATTGAGGGAATTTTCTTCTATATTTTTAAAACATTTTTTATACTTTAAGATTTTTTTTATTTTACAGATATATTGAGACATAATCGTATGATAGGTGGCAATGGCACCCCACTCCAGTCCTCTTGCCTGGAAAATCCCATGGACGGAGGAGCCTGGTGGGCTATAGTCCATGGGGTCGCTAAGAGTCAGACACGACTGAGCGACTTCACTTTCACTTTTCACTTTCATGCACTGGAGAAGGAAATGGCAACCCACTCCAGTGTTCTTGCCTGGAGAATCCCAGGGATGGGGGAGCCTGGTGGGTTGCCGTCTATGGGGTCGCACAGAGTTGGACACAACTGCCTCGACTTAGCAGCAGCAGCAGCATACGTGGAAAGGATAATATTTGAACGATTTTGACATATGTGGACAAATCATCACCACAATCAAGATAATAAACACATCCACCACCTCCCAGCAATTTCCTTGTGCCCCTTCAGAATCCTGCCCCTCTGCATCTGCCCATTGCCCCTACTATAATTTTCATTTTTAAAAATTTTTATTTATTTTACATTTTATTGAAGGGGCTTCCCTGGTGGCTCAGACAGTAAAGAATCTGCTTGCAGTGCAGGAGACCCAGGTTTGATCCCTGGATCAAGAAGATCCACTGGAGAAGGAAATGGCTACCCATTCCAGTATTCTTGCCTGGAGAATCCCATGGACAGAGGAGCCCGGCAGGCTATGGTCCCTGGGGTCGCAAAAGTCAGACACCACTGAGCAACTAACACTCTTCACTTTCGTAGTTGAATTACTAGGTTGTGTTTAATTTCTACTGTTCAACAGTGACTCAATTATGCATATTTTTTCATTATGGTTTATCCCAGGATATTGAATATAATTCCCTGTGCTATACCTTTTTTTATCTATCCTGTATATAACTAGAATTTTATATTAATGGAATTGTATGGTACATACTCCGTAATATGCTTTTTATTGAGGAGGAATTGTCTGGCTTCTTTCACTGAGCTTACTTGCTGAGGTTTACCCATGTAGTTGTGTGTGTCAGTAGTTCATTGATTGCTAAGTAGTAGGTCATTTTATTGACACATCACAATTAGTTCATTCACCTTTTGATGGATATTACAAATAAAGCTTCTATAAACATCTATGTACAAGTTATTATGTGTATATGTTTTCATTTCTCTCTAGATACCCAAGAGTACAATGGCTGGGTCACATGGTAGGTGTATGTTGAACTTTTAAAGAAATTTCAAAACTATTTTCCAAAGTGTTTAAACTATTTTAGGGAATTCCCTAGTGGTCCAGTGGATGGCAATCTGCACTTTCACTGCTGAGGGCCCTAGTTCAATTTCTGGTGGGGAACTAAGATCCCACAAGCTGTATGGCACAGATTAAAAAAATTTTTTAATAAATAAAAATACAATACAGTGATTTTTTTTTTTTAAAAAGCTATTTTACATCCCATCAGCAACGTAGGGGAGTTCCAGGTATTCTACATCTTTGCCAGTATCTGGTATGATTAGTCCTTTAAAATATGTGTCATTCTAGTGGATGTGTCCTGGTACCTCATTGTGGTTTTAATTGATATGTTTCAACTGACTAATGTGGGCTTCCCAGATAGCTCAGTGGTAAAGAATCCACCTGCCAATGCAGTGGGATGCAGGGGATACGGGTTTGATTCCTAGGTTGGGAAGATGTCCTGGAGAAGGAAATGGCAACCCACTAGCAGAGTTGACTGAGCGACTGGGCATACACACACTGACTAATGATTTTGAGCATTTTTTATATGCTTATTTGATACCCATATATATCTGTTGGCGATGTGAATATTTAAATCTTTTGCCCATTTTGAAATGGGTTGTTTGTCTTATTATTGAGGTTTGCTTTTTAAAAAGTTTTTTATGTACTTTATATAAAAATCCTTTGTCAAATATGTGATTTGCAGCTTCCCTGGTGGCTCGGGTGGTAAAGAATCTGCCTGCAATGCAGGAGACACAGGTGCGATCCCTGAGTAGGGAATATCCCCTGGAGAAGAGAATGGCAACCCACTCCAGTATTCTTGCCTGGAGAATTCCATGGACTGAGGAGCCTAGTGGCCTATGTTCCATGGGGTTGCAAACAGTTGGACACGACTGAACGACTAACATTTTCACACTTTTACATTCTCCTTGCCTGAGGTTTGTCTTTTCATTTTTTTTTTTTTTTTTGGAAGAGCAAAAGTTTTTCATTTTGATGAAGTTGGGGTTTTTTTTGGTATTCTATCTTGGAAACTTTTGCCATTCAAATGCCATCAGGAAAATTTTCTTTCATATTTTGAATAACATCTCTTAAGCCTTGAGTCTTCAAAATATACTCCTGGGCCATAAAAACACTTAAGAAAGAGCTCCCCAGCTCCCTCACCTGGTGACAGTGCTTTTTAAAGCATTTGAACCTAAAGCATTTTAAAATTATGAAAGTGTCAAAAGTAATCTAAAACATTTTTCTTTTTTTCAAATATTTTTCAGAAGTGCAAAATACCTTACTATTGAGAACACAGAAGAAATAATTTTAAAAATGTGAGATGTGAAAGTCAAATATTGCTGGTCTCAGTCTGTAAGATGACTTGCTTCTAGACCACCACGCCTGGAGTACATTTTCTTATCACTCTTCTTTTCCATGAAATTCTGTTTGAATGGAGGTGAAGAACATTTTACTACCTTAATCGATAGCACTAAAGTCCTCTTAGGGAAAGAAGCATTCTTGCTGGGAAGAATATTGTATTTTAATAAGTGCTTGAAGTTGGTGAACACCCATAGACACTGCCTCCTATTCCTATCCTGAGGGTGTTGACTGGCACCAAGCTTAAGGAAATGGAAGCATGTTCTCCATAACAGAGGAGATGGGAAGGAGAGAGAAAAGTGGAGAAAGGGGCACAGAGATAAAAGCTTTGCCAGATATGATGTAACCCTTTTCTAAGAATCCCACAAAGTGGGGCACATCTATTAAATGAGTGACTTTTACTGTTATAACTGTATAAAGGGCCTAAACTGAAACAATTCAGAGCAGAAATAACATGTGAGATTCAGGAGTTCAGAGTCCCAGATGGCCCTGGGGACCTTGGTCTCACTGGGATTTACAAAAATCTTGGGAAGGGCCTTAACTTCCACAGAAAGTGAAGTGATGGGTATTTGAGTTCATCGTACTTGACCTTTGAGAAGTAAGGAGACCTCAATTGATATCCTGGACCCTTGCATGGTACAACCTCTAATATCTCAAACTTAAAACACGCTATCCTTTGACCAAAATGGACTTGATCTGATCAGTGACATGAAGAGATCTTAAATCCCTGCCCAGGAATTGAACCTCGGTAGCCTGGATGAAAGCTGGGAATCCTAGCCATCAGATCAGCAAAGGAGAGAGACAAGGAGCTATTTTTTCCTGGGATCTTTGTCCCCAGTGAAAAATGCATTTCTCAAGGAGGCAAAAACTGAAAACGCAGGTGCAAAGTTTATCATTAGAGACGTACCACAACAACAAGTGGGAAAGCACCCAGAGAAACAATTTATCTAGTTAAGACAGAAGCAAGGCAGACATGTACACCCAGACAGAAAGGCTGTGGCATCCCTCCAAGTGAGGAGGAGTGCAGTAAAGAGGCAATTAAGTCATTTATATAAGGCAGTTCTTCTGGGTCTTCATCTTCCCTTTGGCCAATTGTCTGGTTTCTTTTTCCACATCTGACCTGTCCTAGGACCCTCCCTGACATGTGTGGGCAACATTTTCTCAAGGTGGATTTCAGCCCAGAGGCCTATGGGATCACATATTATGGGGCGGTGCCCTCCCCTTTTGACCCTCAAGGAGCCTTTCTGAACGTGTGAAATGTCTCCCTTGCTCCAAGGATTGAAAATATATGACCTCCTGATCCTTTACTCAAACAAGGTTTAGCCTCTCTCTGTTACTACCATGACTGTTATCTTAAGGAGTCCACAGGAGACAAAGCCTGGCTATTTACCCTGTTTCAATTGTTAATTCTGTTTCAGAGAGCAAACAGGAGGCTGGTTGTAAATTTCTAACCTGGAACCCAGCTATTACCCGTTTCAATAAATGCATACAAGAGGCCAGTTGTAAGTGTCCAGCCTGAAGCCCCTCTTTTTCTTATCCCAAGAAATGTAAACAGAAACCCAGTTGTAGATGCCTAGCCTGGGGCCTCTCTGTCTCTCTCTCAGGCTTACTTGCTCCAGTGCTCTCCTGGAAACAAACCATAGGCCCCACCCAGAGCGCAACTTCATTCAAGTCCCCACCTCCACTCAGTCTCCTTAGGTCATTACTCCATCCAGTTCAGACCTTAAGATTCATCACTTCCTGCAAATACTTCAAATCTCTTGTCTCTTTTTCCTTCCATTGCACTTACCTAGGAAAACTTCAGCCATGGAGTGACTTAATCATCTTCTCTGATCCTTAACATTCTATCAAAAACCTAATAACACACCTATATCTAAATGCTCCATCCTGCATATTAGAGTGGAGAGAAGTGTTGCCATCAAAGGCTATCTCCTTCTGAGACTTTCCTGGTGGTCCAGTGATTAAGAGTCCATGCTTCCAATGCAGGGGACATGGGTTCAGTCCCTGGTGGGGGAACTAAGATCCTGCATGCTGTGCAGTGGGGCAAGAAAAAAAAATTAAAATCTCAAAGGCTAGCCCTTCCACATGTCTGCTAAAGGTCTTTGTTCATTTGATACATATAAAAATACATATGTAACAATCAGATCAGATCAGATCAGTCACTCAGTCGTGTCCGACTCTTTGCGACCCCATGAATCACAGCACGCCAGGCCTCCCTGTCCATCACCAACTCCCGGAGTTCACTCAGACTCATGTCCATCGAGTCAGTGATGCCATTCAGCCATCTCATCCTCTGTTGTCCCCTTCTCCTCCTGCCCCCAATCCCTCCAAGCATCAGAGTCTCTTCCAATGAGTCAACTCTTTGCATGAGGTGGCCAAAGTACTGGAGTTTCAGCTTCAGCATCATTCCTTCCAAAGAAATCCCAGGGCTGATCTCCTTCAGAATGGACTGGTTGGATCTCCTTGCAGTCCAAGGGACTCTCAAGAGTCTTCTCCAACACCACAGTTCAAAAGCATCAATTCTTTGGCGCTCAGCCTTCTTCACAGTCCAACTCTCACATCCATACATGACCACAGGAAAAACCATAGCCTTGACTAGACGGACCTTTGTTGGCAAAGTAATGTCTCTGCTTTTGAATATGCTATCTAGGTTGATCATAACTTTCCTTCCAAGGAGTAAACGTCTTTTAATTTCATGGCTGCAGTCACCATCTGTAGTGATTTTGGAGCCCAAAAAGATAAAGTCTGACACTGTTTCCACTGTTTCCCCATCTATTTCCCATGAAGTGGTGGGACTGGATGCCATGATCTTTGTTTTCTGAATGTTGAGCTTTAAGCCAACTTTTTCACTCTCCTCTTTCACTTTCATCAAGAGGCTTTTTAGTTCCTCTTCACTTTCTGCCATAAGGGTACATATCTAATAATGCATATATAAAATACATATATAAGAATCTAAATAGCATTGTTCTGTTCAGAGTTGCAAAAAACCTCACACCATTTCAAATGTTTACCAATAAGAGAATAGTTAAATAAATTGTTATACATTCAGTAAAGAATCATATAGAGCAGTAAAAATTTTCTAAACTACAGCTATGTGAAACAACCCAGAAGAATCACTGGACAAAATATGAAATTAGGATAGTAAGCCCAAGCAGACTGCCTACAGTTTGGTATAATTTTTTTTATAAAACTCAAAACAGGCAATATTGAACAACATATTGCTTATATTGTTCAGGCCTATAACTATGTACAAAAACTATTTTTAAAAAGAATGACAAATACAAAATTCAGGATAATGGTGATCTCAGGAGGAAGGAGGATCAGAAAAGGGATAAAAATATAAGATGTTGGTATGCATGGCAAATAGAGGGGAGAAAGTGGAAGTAGTGACAGATTTCCTCTTCTTGGGCTCCAAAATCACTGTGGACGGTGACTGCAGCCATGAACTCAGAAGATGACTGCTTCTTGGCAGGAAAGTGATGACAAACCTAGATAGTGTGTTGAAAAGCAGGGACATTGCTTTGCCAAAAAAGATCCGGATGGTCCAGGCTATGGTCGCCCCAGTGGTCACGATGGTTGTGAGAGGTGGACAGTAAAGAAGGCAGACTGCCAAAGAATTGATGCCTTCGAACTGTGGTGCTGGAGAAGACTCCTGAAAGTCCCTTGGACAGCAAGATCAAATCAGTCAATCTTAGGGGAGATCAGCCCTGAATGTTCACTGGAGGGACTGATGCTGAAACTTAAGCTCCAGTATTTTGGTCATCTGATGTGAACAGATGACCCATTGGAAAAGTCCTTGATGCTGGGAAAGATGGAGGGGAGAAGGAGAAGAGGGCATCAGAGGCTGAGTTGGCTGGACGGCATCACTAATGCAATGAACGTGAACTTGGGCAAACTCTGGGAGAAGGTGAGGGACAGGAAGGCCTGGTGTGCTGCAGTCTGTGGGGTCACAGAGAATCAGACATGACTAGATGACTGAATAACAACAACAAGAAGATGTTGGCTAGTTCTTAGATTGGAAGGTATGGTCACAGATTTGTATATTCTATTATTGTGCTTTGTAATATACATAAACCTTATATATTATTCTGTAGGTATCAAATATTATGTAAAAACAATATTTAAAACCTTTTAGGAGCTATGAAAAAAAATTTTATGATGAGATCTCTCCATTTAATATAGCTATCCCGCCTTTATTTCCCCAACATTTTTTTTTTTTTTGCTGGAGTGGGGGCAGGGGCGGGGGCTTCCCTTATGGCTCAAATGGTAAAGAATCTGCCTGCAATGTGGGAGACCATGGGTTCGATCCCTGGGTCAGGAAGATACCCTGGAGAAGGGAATGGCAATCCACTCCAGTATTCTTGCCTGGAGAATTCCATGGACAGTGGAGCCTGGGGGGCTATAGTCCATGGGGTTGCAAAGAGTCAGACAACAATGAGTGACTAACACTTTCTTTTCAATAATTTTTATGCTTCTGTTATTTCTCTTATTTTAGGGCACCTTCCCATACATCTATCCAAATCCTACCTAATTCCAAGACTCTGGTCAAGTTCCAGATCTTTTCAGAAGTCTTCATCAACTTCTCCAGTTCTTGTTCATCTTTATTTAGTACTTAACTTTTGGATTAAGCAAATCAGCATTTAACCACATTTTTCTTCTGTCATTTATAATCAGTCCATGTATGTTAGGATTCTTCACTGCAAATAACGGAATCTGGTCTCAGTTCAGTTCAGTAGCTCAGTCATGTCCTACTCTTTGCGACCCCATGAACTGCAGGACACCAGGCTTCCGTGTCCATCACCAATTCCTGGAGCTTACTCAAACTCATTTCCATTGAGTCGGTGATGCCATCCAACCATCTCATCCTCTGTCATCCCCTTCTCCTCCCACCGTCAATCTTTCCCACCATCAGGGTCTTTTCCAGTGAGTCAGTTCTTCGCATTAGGTGGCCAAAGTATTGGAGTTTCAGCTTCAGCATAAGTCCTTCCAATAAATACTCAGGACTGATTTCCTTTAGGATGGACTGGTTGGATCTTCTTGCTGTCCAAGGGACTCTCAAGAGTCTTCTCCAACACCACAGTTCAAAAGCATCAATTCTTTGGCACTCAGCTTTCTTTATGGTCCAACTCTCACATTCATACATGACTACTGGGAAAACCATAGCTTTGACTAGATGGACTTTGTTGGCAAAATAATGTCTCTGCTTTTTAATAAGCTGTGTAGGTTGGTCATAACTTTTCTTCCAAGGAGTAAGCATCTTTTAATTTCATGGCTGCAGTCACCATCTGCAGTGATTTTGGAGCCCCCCAAAATAAAATCTGTCACTGTTTCCATTGTTTCCCCATCTATGTGCCATGAAGTGATGGGACCGGATGCCATGATCTTAGTTTTCTGAATGTTGAGTTTTAGGCCAGCTTTTTCACTCTCCTCTTTCACTTTCATCAAGAGGCTCTTCAGTTCTTCTTCACTTTCTGCCATAAGGATGGTATCATCTGCATATGTGAGGTTATTGATATTTCTCCCAGCAATCTTGATTCCAGCTTGTGTTTCCTTCAGCACAGCGTTTCTCATGATGTACCCTGCATATAAGTTAAATAGGCAGGGTGACAATGTACAGCCTTGACCTACTCCTTTCCCGATTTGGAACCAGTCCATTGTTCCATGTCCAGTTCTAACTGTTGCTTCTTGACCTGCATACAGATTCCTCAGGAGGCAGGTCAGGTGTTCTGGTATTCTCATCTCTTGAAGAATTTTCCACAGACTGTTGTGATCCACACAGTCAAAGCCTTTGGCATAGTCAATAAAGCAGCAGCAGATGTTTTTCTAGATGTTTTCTCTTGCTTTTTCGATGATCCAACGGATGTTGGCAACTTGATCTCTGGTTCTTCTGCCTTTTCCAAATCCAAGTTGAACATCTGGAAGTCTATGGTTTATATACTGTTGAAGTCTGACTCATTATTAGTAGTTTAAACAGAAAAGAAATTTATTAAAGGATATGGATGGCTCCTAGAGCCTCTGAGTGGTCAGGAAATGAGGTTTGGCAGCTGACAGGCTGATGTCAAAACTGTGCTGGTGTCCTGCTCTAGTGCAGACTCTACGGGTGCCAGCACTGGGCAAAAGTGGACTTGTCCTCTCGCCCCTGACACTACACACGTGACTACTGGCACCTCTGCCTCGCTGCCCTTGGAAGCTGGTTTCTTTTTTTTTTCCAGAATGGACTGCAAGCAGTGCCTCCATCTTCACTTCACCCTATTCTGACCTGAAGCCTATTTAGTTGCGGAGCTGGGGTACACAAGATATATCTAATTGTGTGGGACCCTGAGAAGATAAGTTTTTCACTGCCAAACATAGAAAGTATGTTTTGAAGGTTATCTTACCAATTTGGCTTATTACCTAAAACACATAACACTCAATAAATACCTGTTGATTTATTATTCTTCAGTATCTTGCATTAAAACAATACCTTTGGAATCAGCTAATCTACACCTTTTGTCTTACAAAGGAGCAAACAAAGCAATAAAGTGATTTGATGGTGGTCAGACTTTTAGCTCTTCTTGGAGCTGATGTTACGCTTTGAGGATGACGTGAATGAATGTGTTAGTCGTTCCTCTGTCCATGGAATTCTCCAGGCAAGAATACTGGAGTAGGTAGCCATTCCCTTCTCCAGGGGATGTTCCCAACCCAGGGATAAAATACAAGTCTCCCACATTGCCGGCAGATTCTTTGCCATCTGAGCCACCAGGGAAGCCATAAAGTCCAGGAAAAACTCCCAAAGGTCTAATACAGTGATGTAATAGGTTTCTTGTGCTGAAATTGCTTACATGCCTTATTGTGAAAGTACTAGCTATTTATATTATTAATAGTTTTGGGAACACTCTAATTTTCCACATTTGAAAAATAAAAGCACTAGCTTATTTTTTTTTCTATTTTATTATTTGTGGCAGTCTACTAATTTCCACCCAAAGTCTTTTCACCCCTTCTTCCACAGTAATAGAAACCCTGAGTTTTTACTGGGCCATGGTCACCAAGAATAAAGACTATATTCCCAGTTTCTTTTGCAGCTGTGTGTGGCCATGGGTTTACATTCTGGATGTAACCACAATTGTTGCATGCAACTTCTGGGAAATGTTCTTAGAAATGTTGAGTCATGCCCTTTTCTGTTTCCTCCTCCCCGCTGATTGGAATGCAGTTAGAGCTGTAGGAGCCATTTCAGAAGAGGAGGTGACCTTGAGAATGGAATTCTCTTGTGGTAAAGCAAGAAGATAGGATCTTACCAACAATGAACTTACTACCTCCCAACTTCTTGTACACGAGAGACAAACTTTCTACCTTGTTTATTGTTATTTTAGTTTATTTCATTTATGTTAGCTTTTTCCCCCTGTTATTTGTAGCTGGCCAAATCCTAATTAATAATCCCTGGGCTGGGGAAACAGTGGCTGACTTTATTTTTCTGGGCTCCAAAATCACTGCAGATGGTGACTGCAGCCATGAAATTAAAAGATGCTTGCTCTTTGGAAGGAAAGTTATGACCAACCTAGATAGCATATTAAAAAGCAGAGACATTACTTTGCCAACAAAGGTCCGTCTGGTCAAGACTATGGTTTTTCCAGTGGTTATGAATGGATGTGAGAGTTGGACTCTAAAGAAAGCTAAGCGCTGAAGAATTGATGCTTTTGAACTGTGGTGTTGGAGAAGACTCTTGAGAGTCCCTTGGACTGCAAGGAGATCCACCCAGTCCATCCTAAAGGAGATCAGTCCTGGGTATTCATTGGAAGGACTGATGCTGAAGCTGAAAGTCCAATACTTTGGCCACCTGATGTGAAGAACTGACTCATTTGAAAAGACGCTGATGGTGGGAAAGATTGAAGGTGGGAGGAGAAGGGGACGACAGAGGATGAGATGGTCGGATGGCATAACTGACTCAATGGACATGAGTTTGGGTGAACTCCGGGAGTTGGTGATGGACAGGGAGGTCTGGCGTGCTGCGGTTTATGGGGTTGCAGAGTCGGACATGACTGAGCGACTGAACTGGAACTGGGCTGGTCACCTTGATTATTCATGCTGATGCAGACCTGACTGGGTGATAGGATCCCAACTTGGGCATGTTATGTACATGACAGGGGCAATTCGATGCCGCAGTCTTGAACTGGAGTCCTCAAGTACACAGCAGACCACTACTACCAGCCACTCTAGTACATACCTAAGTGATAAGCCCAAATAACACCTGCCGATTGATAAGACACAGAGACCTGGCTTTTTAAATGTGATTTAGAAATAGTTCATGGTCTTTCAGTTTTAAAATATTTTTCTTATTTCTTTTGTTTCAAACCTCCCCTCTGGACTGGGTTCCCAGCTTGCCAGAAAAGCTTTTTACACCCTATACTCAATCTTTGTTTTTTAATAGTTTACTTTTTCTTCAACACTTCATTTTCCCCCTAGCTCTTTCAAAGCATTTTAATAACCTGGGAATGATTCAAAGTATGAAAAGAAGATTCAAACATCTTCCCTTTAAAGGGGAGCAAGGGTCATAGAAAGGCCTCAGGGCTCACAGATTGGAGAGTCTGGTTTCAGAAAGTCTTTTGAAGGCTAGCAGGCAGCTGAAGAGACATAAAATTGTAATAGATCCTCAGAGGATGGGACATGGTTGCTGGGTCCTGAGCACCTTGAAGCATTTCTTTTCTATGTATTTATTTGGCCGCACTGGGTCTTAGTTGCGGCATGTGGGATCTTTTGTTGTGGAGCAAAGGCTCTCCTGTTGTGATGCTCGGCTTCATTAGTTGCGGCACGCAGGCTTACTTGCATGTGGGATCTTAGTTTCCCTACCAGGGATCAAATCCAAGTCCCCTGCATTGCAAGGCGGATTCTTAACACTGAACCACCAGTGAAGTCCAATGAATGTTTCTTTCCTTATCTTTTTTTTTTTTTTTAATATTTATTTATTTATTTGACTGCGCCAAGTCTTAGTTGAAGCATGTGGGATCTAGTTCCTCAACCAGGGATTGAACCCCAGGCCCTCTGCCATGTGACCATGGAGTCCTAGACACTGGACCACCAGGGAAGTCCCGAAGGGTTCCTTGATCGTGATGCGGTGTCAAAGTATTTGTCTGGGGAGAACCGAGCAGGATGGGCTGAGCAGGTCTGTTGTTCCACAGGGTCAAGCTTCTTCAGCATGTAGATAAGGTCCCCCACTCATTGAGGTAATACTGGAGAAACCCGACCACACTGAAGCCAGAGTTCCCAATTCCATGTGCAGCTGTCTCTAACTGATGGCCTCATGTGTTTTCAACACTATTCACTTTTAAAAACAACAAACAATTCTAAAAGTTTTAATGACATGGCCTGTGTGAAAGCTGTATATTTTTTTACATGTCTGGTGCAATTGCTAAGGAAAATGTATTTCTAGTATTTCTCCCACGTGAAATAGGACAGTCAGACATTAATATGTCAGTGCCCTACCACTGTGGTAGTTACATTCACATGGTGCATGCTCACTGGCTCAGTGGTGTTCTACCCTTTGCCACCGTATAGGCTGTAGCCAGCCAGGGTCCTCTGTCCATGGGATTTTCCAGGCAAGAATAGGGGAGTGGGTTGTTATTTCCTCCTCCAAGGGATCCTGTGGTAGGCAGCTTCCTTACCACTGAGCCACCTGAGAATTCATATTGAAGGATTTCTGTTAGTAAATCTGAAGAATCGGTAGTTTCTTAGAAAATTCTGTTTGCCTCTATCCTTAATATTCCATCCAAAAACCTGAGATCTATTTCCAAAGTCTAAAGTGCAGAGAGCATAAGCAACACGAAAGCTTCTCGGAGGAATTCAGGAAGGCGGATGCGGTGCGGAGGGCAGTAGTGCGATGGGCTGGACCTGGGAAAGGTTGGGTAGACATGGGTGGGCGGGACCTGGGGGAGGTGGGTCTGGTAGGCACCGCCCAGGGTGTGCCCAGATTTGGCGCCGAACGCCAAGGAATCTTCTCGCGAGAGTTCGAGAGAAACGCGGTTTTTCTGCCGCGCGGAACTCTGCGCTGTTGGCGGCAGCGGCCGGAGCGAGGTGAGATCGGGCCGAGGGGCGAGTGAAATTACGGAGGGGAGAGACGGTCCAGGTAGTGAGGCGGGGGAGCGGGCATCTGGGCAGTCGCAAGGAGGGAGAGAGGAAGCAGGCGGACATGACTTAGACGGACGTGGGCTGATTTAGGACTGCAGGGAAGGGAGGCCTGACCGGCCACGACCTGTGCAGAGAGGAGGTCGGTGGGAATCAGAGCTGCCGCTTTTACTTCGTTTACGTTCGGGTCTGCCACTCACTAAACCAAACCTTTTAGTGGAAGGGAACGTGTGTCAGATATATCTTTTACATCTCTGGCTTCTGTATCGCGATTTCTAAACTCAGGAGTCGCCCTGTGAATGTTGAATGAATACGGTTGAAAGAGAGGATAGACAAGGAAGCACGGAAGAGGGGAGATTGGAGAAGAGGGATAGGATGGGAAGTTTTGTGGTTTTAAGCCTGGGTAGCAAAGAAGATCATGGGGTGAGTTTGGTAGGATTTCTGGCAGGGTCTTCTGTTTTGATAACTTAAAAGTTGGACGTTGGACACCTAAGACTGTGGGAATGAATTTATATATTAAATTTCTTTGTTACCTTCACTCCTCTGCGATTCTGAGGCCTAGAGGAGGAAGTCCTCTAGGGTCGCTCTGTGCGACCCCAGAGACGGCAGCCCACCAGGCTCCCCCGTCCCTGGGATTCTCCAGTCAAGAACACTGGAGTGGGTTGTCATTTCCTTCTCCAATTATACTTACTATAGTTTGTGCCTTGTTACCTCATTCATAGCTCCATTTTGGCTTCAAAGATGTGAACCACATTTCTTTCCAGGAGGCTTAAGCAGAATGGGGCTAAGTATACTTTTTGATGATATGAAACTAGATTATTTTAGGTTCGCCAAAAAGTTTTTTTTGTTGTTGTTGTATAATGGCTCTAATAGCACTTAGTTGTCTTTAACTTCATTGAAAACAAATTTGTTAGACTGTATTGTGACAGCTGTCATATCAGCATGCATTAAAAAAAAAAACTTATCAACATTGGTGAATTTTTGTGTAGCCATTTTAATATTGAAGATGGAAGAAAAAAGCATTTTTGGCATATTATGCTTTATTAAGAAAGGTAAAAATGCAACTGAAACTCAAAAAAAGATTTGTACATTGTATGGAGAAGGTGCTGTGACTGAGCAAAAGTGTTAAAAGTGGTTTACACAGTTTCATGCTGGAGATTTCTCGCTGGATGATGCTCCATGGTCTGGTAGACCAGTGACTAAATTGAGACATTGAGAACAATCAACGTTATACTACATGGGAGATAGCTGACATACTCAAGATATCCAAATCAAGCATTGAAAATCATTTGCACCAGCTTGGTTCTGTTCATCGCTTTGATGTTTGGGTTCCACATAAGTGGAAAAAACCTTCTTGACCTTAGTTTTGCATGCAATTCCTAACTTAAATGTAACAAAAAACTTCCATTTTTAAAACAATTTGTTATGGGTGATTAAAAATGGATACACTACAATAATGTGGAATGGAAGAGATCCTAGGGCAAGGGAAGTGAACCATGAACCACACCAAAGGCCTGTCTTCATCCCAAGAAGATGATGTTGTGTATATGGTGGGATTGGAAGGAAGTCGTCTCTTATAAGCTCTTTCTGGAAAACCAAAGGATTGATTCCAACAAATACTGGTCCCAATTTGTTGTTCACTCACTAAGCGTTATCCTACTCTTTGCGACATGATGGATTGCGGCACAACTGGCTTCCCTGTCCTTCAGTATCTCCCCGAGTTTGCTCAAACTTATGTCCATTAAGTCAGTGATGCCATCCAACCATCTCATCCTTTGTTGCCCCTTCTCCTCTTGCCCTCAATCTTTCCCAGCATCAGGGTCTTTTCCAATGAGTTGGCTCTTTGCATCAGATGGCCAAATTATTAGTTTCAGCATCAGTCCATCCAATGAATATTCAGGGTAAATTCCTTTAGGATTGACTGGTTTGACCTCCTTGCAGTCCAAGGGACTGTCAAGAATCTTCTCCAGCACCGCAGTTCAAAAGCATCAATTCTTCAGTGCTCAGCCTTCTTTACGGTCCAACTCTCAGGTCCGTACCTGACGGCTGGAAAAACCATAGCTTTGACTATGCCTTGATGTACTTCTTTTCCTATTTGGAACCAGTCTTTGTTCCATGTCCAGTTCTAACTGTTGCTTCCTGACCTGCATACAGATTTCTCAAGAGGCAGGTCAGGTGGTCTGGTATTCCCATCTCTTTCAGAATTTTCCAGTTGATTGTGATCCACACAGTCAAAGGTTGATTTGGTTGATTTGGCATAATCAATAAAGCAGAAATAGATGTTTTTCTGGAACTCTCTTGCTTTTTCGATGATCCAGCGGATGTTGGCAATTTGATCTCTGGTTCCTCTGCCTTTTCTAAAACCAGCTTGAACATCTGGAAGTTCATGGTTCACGTATTGCTGAAGCCTGGCTGGGAGAATTTTGAGCATTACCTTACTAGCGTGTGAGATGAGTACAATTGTGCGGTAGTTTGAGCATTCTTTGGCATTGCCTTTCTTTGGGATTGGAATGAGAACTGACCTTTTCCACTGTGGCCACTGCTGAGTTTTCCAAATTTGCTGGCATATTGAGTGCAGCGCTTTCACAGCATCATCTTTCAGGATTTGAAATAGCTCAACTGGAATTCCATCACCTCCACTAGCTTTGTTCGTAGTGATGCTTTCTAAGGCCCACTTGACTTCACATTCCAGGATGTCTGGCTCTAGGTCAGTGATCACACCTTCGTGATTATCTGGGTCGTTGAAGATCTTTTTTGTACAGTTCTGTGTATTCTTGCCACCTCTTCTTGATATATCTTCTGCTTCTGTTAGGTCCATACCATTTCTGTCCTTTATCGAACTCATCTTTGCATAAAATTTTCCCTTGGTATCTCTAATTTTCTTGAAGAGATCTCTAGTCTTTCCCATTTTGTTGTTTTCCTCTATTTCTTTGCATTGATCACTGAGGAAGGCTTTCTTATCTCTCCTTGCTATTCTTTGGAACTCTGCATTCAGATGCTTTTATCTTTCCTTTTCTCCTTTGCTTTTCGCTTCTCTGCTTTTCACAGCTATTTGTAAGGCCTCCTCAGACAGCCATTTTGCTTTTTTGCATTTCTTTTCCATGGGGATGACTTTTCCAGGATCCCTGTCTGCTGTACAATGTCATGAACCTCCGTCCATACTTCATCAGGCACTCTGTCTATCAGATCTACTCCCTTAAATCTATTTCTCACTTCCACTGTATAATCATAAGGGATTTTATTTAGGTCATACCTGAATGGTCTAGTGGTTTTCCCTACTTTCTTCAATTTAAGTCTGAATTTGGCAATAAGGAGTTCATGATCTGAGCCACAGTCAGCTCCCGGTCTTATTTTTGCTGACTGTATAGAGCTTCTCCATCTTTAGCTGCAAAGAATATAATCAATCTGATTTCAGTGTTGACTATCTGGTGATGTCCATGTGTAGAGTCTTCTCTTGTGTTGGTGGAAGAGGGTGTTTGGTATGACCAGTACGTTCTCTTGGCAAAACTCTATTAGTCTTTGCTCTGCTTCATTCCGTACTCCTAGGCCAATTTGCCTGTTATTCCAGGTGTTTCTTGACTTCCTACTTTTGCATTCCAGTCCCCTATAATGAAAAGGACATCTTTTTGGGTGTTAGTCTAAAAGGTCTTGTGGATCTTCATAGAACCGTTCAACTTGAGCTTCTTCAGCGTTACTGGTTTGGGGCATAGGCTTGGATTACCATGATATTGAATGGTTTGCCTTGGAAACGACCAGATCATTCTGTCGTTTTTGAGATTGCGTCCAAGTACTGCATTTCGGACTCTTTGGTTGACCGTGATGGCTACTCCATTTCTTCTAAGGGATTCCTGCCCGCAGTAGTAGATATAATGGTCATCTGAGTTAAATTCACCCATTCCAGTCCATTTTAGTTCGCTGATTCCTAGAATGTTGATGTTCACTCTTGCCATCTCCTGTTTGACCACTTCAATTTGCCTTGATTCATGGACCTGACATTCCAGGTTCCTATGCAGTGTTGCTCTTTACAGCATCGGACCTTGCTTCTATCACCAGTCACATCCACAACTGGCTATTGTTTTTGTTTTGGCTCCCTCCCTTCATTCTTTCTGGAGTTATTTCTCCACTGATCTCCAGTAGCATATTGGGCACCTACTGATCTGGGGAGTTCCTCTTTCAGTAGCCTATCATTTTGCCTTTTCATACTGTTCGTGGGATTCTCAAGGCAAGAATATGGAAGTGGTTTGCCATTCCCTTCTCCAGTGGACCACATTCTGTCACATTCCAAAGGTTAGTTAAGCTGTAATACGAAGAATGGAGTGAAAGAGCAAAATGGATAGGAGTAATGGAATAATCCAATATATGTTAGGAAGTAGTTGTGGAAATAGAAATGGCAGACTCAAGGAATAATTTGGAAGTAAATGGACAGGGTAAGTAGGGTAGGGGAATGAAGTATTAAGGGTGACTTGCAGGTTTCTGAGTTGTATAGCTGGATTGGTGTCATTTACTGAATGGGGAAAATTTTGAAGATTGGTTTTATACATGGTAAGTTGTAGATGCCTTTGAAAAATTTTAGAGCTGTAGAATGAGAGGTAGAGATTTAGAGCTCAGATTTGATGCTTGTGTAGAAATAAAAAATTAGTGAGTCATCTATAAATTAGAGTCATGTGCATAACTGAGTGAAGTGGGCCGAGGATGAAATCTTGGAAACTTATTAACCAGGTTAGAGGAACATGAATCTGCAGAAGTTTAGGAGGCATGTCCAGGAAGGGAGGAAAACCAGGTGAGTACTGTGTTTCAGAAGTCAACAAAAATCTTTTCCAGCAAAAGGAACTGATCAAAAGTGTCAGATGTTTCTGAGAGGTCAAGTGAGATGGTATGAAAAGCATTCTTTCAAGTTACCAATCAAGACATTATTTCCATTTCAAAGGAAACTTTACTAGAAAGCCAATATATAAACAGTATTTTTATTTTTTCCTTTTTTGGCCCCACTGCACAGCTTATGGGATCTTAGTTCCCAGGGCAGGGATTGAACCCAGGCCTCGGGCAGAGCACAGAGCCCTAACCACTGGACCACCCGGGAATTCCCAGTAATAATTTTTAAAACCTCTGGTTGGAGTGGAGGTGAGATTCTTGTACCCTGCCTGTTTCACCCCATTTGGACCACAGTTTGAAACCCGCTGAAAAGTTGAAATCATTTTATAATGGGGAAACTCAACAGTTAAGGTAAAATGTTTTGCTCAAACCCATATTGTTATTTAGTGGTAGGCTGTCCATTAGAACTCAGTTCTTCGAGTTTCTAACTTAGGTTCTTTTTTCTGTAATTGTTATATTCTCCACTTTGTTTCACGATGTGTGAGTTTGAAATATGGTTTAACTGACTGACAAACATGCATTTTGCTGCAAGGGGAACTTAACTGTGTCATAGAAAAACTGCTTGGATGAATAAAGATTTTACTTTTTTTTTTCCCTAGAAGAAAAGATGCTAGAACCACAGGAGAATGGCTTGACTGACCTACCAGATTATGAGCATATAGAAGATGAAACTTTTCCTCCGTTCCCACCTCCAGCCTCTCCAGGGAGAGAAGATGGTGAAGGCGCTGAACCTGAAGAAGGTCCATGACACCAGAGTGGTGTCCATGTCCAGCTATCCCTCTGTCAGCTTTCAAAATGACACATTTAAAAATGAGGCTTAAATAAGTAATATTAAATCTTGGTATATTTCACCAGAGTCAGGGAGAGGAGCGCCTGTTCCTGTACCTCCGAAGAGAACAGTTAAAAGGAATATACCCAAGCTGAATGCTGAGAGGTACATTTACTGTTTCCTTAAACATTTCTACTTTTCTTTCCATCATCGTTTCCCTCTTATGTTACAAGCTTTTGGTTGGGATGATTTTGGGATCAGATATTTCTAAAGGCATTTTTTTTAATTTAACAGATAACATTTTTTTCTTATGGTCTTGTTTTGGCCTTGATGGCTTTAGAAAACTTGAAATTTAAAAATACTTCTATTCACAGATTAATTTCAGAGAGAGGGCTCCCAGCATTAAGGCATGTGTTTGAGAAGGCAAAATTCAAAGGTAAAGGTCATGAGGTAAGAAATGTCTGATTTGTATTTTAGACCTTTGTTTCTTAAAGTATTGGTGAGACTGTGTGCCATTCTCATGCTCTCAGGAATCTTAGAATGTTTCACAGATGCTGTCATTCAGCATCATATCTCTTCAGAAACTGTAATATGTGGAAAGGACATTCAAGACATTTAGGAACTGTCAATCTCTGCACAAGTGAACATTTAAAAATTTCCTTTGCATCATGTAGATATAATTTTTTTGCAGATGATGTCTTAGTGGAGCTTTGTAATAATTTATGAAGGATTTTCAAATATGTTCTTAAATTATCAACCTCTGGGGTAGGTGTTGGTCCCATTATATAGTAAAGGAAACAGGTTTAGTTTTAAGCTTCCACTGCCAGTGGTTAAGAGCAGACCCTTGACTTTGGTTTCATGGACCAGCTAGAGGAACATTAATACAACATGAGCATGATTTTGGTGTGGTGTTCAGGAGAGTTGGAAAGAGGGAAGTGAACAGAGGCAGATAGTAATTCAGAGGCTATTTCACTCCCAGGGCAACGAAGTGAAATAGCCTAGATAGGATATTAATAATAGCAAGGGGATGAACAACATATAATACTTGGAGGTGATTGGGAGGTACAAAAGTAAAAATTAATCCCCAAATTTTAAACCTAGGAAGCTGAAAAACCTGATTTTCTTAGTTTCGGTGGACAATAAGGAAGAATATAAGCCTGTGTTCTATTTTGCCACAAAACTAAACCTAAGTCAAGATATTTTAAAACCATGCCCAGCTCAGTTAATTGATTGCTCTTATTGAAATTTTCAGGTAGTAATGATAAACTGGTGCTTTGAATTTGGGACATCTTCATCATTTTCATAAGTTCTTAAGATAAATAAACTTATATGAAGAATAAATATTTTGTATTCCTTCACTGGGTGCAGGTGGGCTCTGAGTTTGTCTAGTCTTCTATACTTTGCCTTTGAAAATTCTTATTATTTTCTCACAAAGTTGCATCACTGATGCCTTTTTTCCAGGTATGATTTGGGACTTTACACTGTATTTAGGTATGTCTCTTCTCTGTCCCTTGGGTCTAACATGACATTGTGAGGTGGCTGGTCAACAACTGGAAGACGGTGGTTGAGCCTTTAAAAGAACTTTTATCTTTATCAGAATGAGAACAACAAGACATTATGTTCTCAGTATTACATATTGAGTTATTGGTAGAGTTTACGGTTTTAACCATGAGCTTCTTGTGGTTCAAATACCACCAAGATCAAATACCACCATCACAATAATAGTGGACATTTGTGGGCTTGCTTTGTGTCAGGCACTTTACTTGTATTACTTAATCCTCCTAACAACCCTATGAGGTGTGTATAATCTCATTTTATTCATGAAGAAAAATTACATAGGTAAAGTGATTTGTTTAAAGTCACACAGCTATTAAATGGTAGAATTTAGATTTGAATCTATGCAGTCTGATCCAGAGCTTTTAACCACTCTCCTATTTTAAAGTTCTGTAAGAAAAAAAAATTTTGTTTTTAGTAAAATCAGGAATTTTGGACTTTTTTCATTTATTACTGTGGTTTATTAAATTTTGTTTTTCATTAAAATTTTTTTTTAGTGTTAAATTGAAATTTCAAATGTAGAGAGGTACTGTGGTCTGAGAATGTTTGCACTTTTCTTGCTGGTCTTCAGTACTTTGCCCTTGGAATTTCCAAGTATATTTTCGCAGAGCTGATTCTCAGTGCTTTCTTCTCCATATATGATTGTTAGGGGCCTGTCAGTCTGTATAGTTATTTCTAAAAGATAAGCTTGTCATTTTATTAAATTTACTTTCAAGTATTGCTTTATAGTCCTGAAAAGACACATGTGATTATCTTTTAACTTTTATTAAGTTTTCATACTAGGTTTCTTCTTTCCTCTGATTTTTAAAGCCTACTGCAGGTTTTAAACCTACTGCAATCCTCTAAGCCCTTAATACATACTTTTCTTCTTAAACTTTTTTCTAAAAGTTTATTAACCTTATAGAAGGACACCAGTGACTTTGGTACTACTGTTCAATTCTGAAATCTGCTGACAAGGTCACTTGTGAGAATGAATCTTCTATTTAGCATTTTTATTTTTATGTGCTAGGCTGAGGACTTGAAGACACTAATCAGACACATGGAGCACTGGGCACATAGGCTATTCCCTAAACTGCAATTTGAAGATTTTATTGATAGAGTTGAATATCTGGGAAATAAAAAGGAAGTTCAGGTAGGTGTTGAGATTATTATGAATATTATTCACAATGCTAAATTGTATAAGGATATATTTAGTTGAGGCTAAGTAGCTCTTTGGGGTCTTCATTTTGCAGTCTTAGTAGAGAGGGGGAGAGTTAATAGTGGTTACTTGGGTGCAACTTTTTTTGAAACTAAGAATAAAATCAGTGACCACTTTCTTCCAAATCTAAGTGAAAATGTAAAAATGTCTTTTATTTTCAGACCTGTTTAAAACGAATTCGACTTGATCTCCCTATTTTACATGAAGATTTTGTTAGCAATAATGGTAAGAATATAGGTTTATCTACTTGATAGTAAGTTTGCTTTTACAAATGGATCTAATTGGGGTTGGCAGTGTTATAGGACTGAGTTCTTAGTTTATTTTGAATATATAATTACAGTATAGTAAATAGGAATGAATTAAGATGCCTTGGTACATCTAGAATACACAGTGGTATGCCATTAAGAGATGTAAAAATATCTTTACATGTTCACAAAAGAGCATGAGTTTTTGTGAACTGTTGGTCATGACCCATTGATCTTTTGTAGTGCTTCTTAATAAAAATATATGAAAAGATGCAGTGTTCATATACATGCCCATTATAAAAAAGTGGTTCTGGGAAATTAGAATAATTTGATGTTGAAATACTTCACATTTCACATAAGAGTACAGATCTTGTATATATGACGTTAATTAGACCTATGTGACTGTTCCTGGTATTGATTGCATTTGTTAGTCGTACAGTGCAACCATAGGCAGTCACATACATCAAAACATATGGTTCCTGCCGACAGGGTCTGTATAGTTATCAGATTTTCTGTGCGATGGCTCCATACATGTTTGCTTTTTGTTTTTAAAATTTTTAGTAGATGCAGTAGAAAATACAGGCTCCATATAGAATCCCCGAAAGTTATTTATAAATTGCTTTTAAAGGTGTAAAAGATGTGATTTAAATAATCCAAGGTTTAATTATTTGGTAAGGTATGGTATGAACTGTTGGCATGGGATTTGATATGTGAAAGGAATTAGTTATTAGACTCTGAATCCCACAGCATATCCTACTGGGTCAGTTAGCTTATTCATTGAACTTTTTGAGCTTCGTACTATGTGCTAATGGGCTTCCTTGGTGGCTCAGTGGTAAAGAATCTGCCTGCCAATGCAGGAGACATGGGTTGGGAACATCCTCTGGAGAAGGAAATGGCAATCCACACCACTATTCTTGCCTGGGAAATCCCATGGGCAGAGGAACCTGGTGAACTGTGGTCCATGGGGTCACAAAAGAGCTGGATACAGTGACTAAATAACAACAACACTGTACTATACACACACACACCCTAGGAAAGGAAAGGAGAGTAAATGTAAATTCATATTTCAAATGGTTGTCTTGGTGATATGAATTTTTTCCCCCACTTGTCAGATCTGATGAGTTGTCTTTTTTTTTTTAAACTGCATAATGTGAATGATACAAAGAGAAGTTGAAGTGTCAGCTTTGCCATCTTCTTAGTTCTTGCTTATACTTCTGTTATCTTCTATCTCAAGATGTTCTGTTATTTTGCAAAAATCTTTTAAAGTTACCACTTGTGCATTTTGTTAGGGTTGTTTTGGTTAAAATAGATAGTATGTCAGTTTGCTTAACTGGGTCATCAGAATATCAGCTATATGTCATAATATGCTGAATTTAAAAAATGAGGACTCAATTCCACCCTGCCTTGAAGGTAGCTTAGGATAAGTGATAGGTTGTCACCGCCAGTTCTTCTTCTAAATGTAAGTTAGAAGAAGAAATATAAATTTTCCTTAATTCTTAAATGAAGTATAAAGGGAAAATTTAGTATTTACTTTTCATACCCCTGTGAATCATTTTAGGAACATCCTACTTTGAGATAACTGGTGTACAGGGTTTTAAGAATTTATTAAGACTAATAATGTAGAGAGCACTGAATTAAAAAAAAAATTAGCTTGGAAATATGTCCACAGATCTCTAAATTTCTTTTTCCTTTTTCACTTTGTGTCTCAGTTTTACCCTATATAAAAATAGCCTATATAAAATAATTACTGTGTATCATCCAAACAATGTAGCAAGCTAGTAAAATGTTTTTAATGTAAAACAAGGATATGCGTTGGATTCTTTAAGTTCTTTTATTAGCAACTATGAACTTTTGCTCTCTGTTAATGCATATTTTTAAACTAGTATCCTGTTTGACTTAAAATAACTCTTTAAATATTCCTTCTACTTGTTTGAGTCAAGCATGTCAATCATCTGACATTCTTATACCTCACAAATTGTTTCTTCATGTCTGGTACCTTGTTGCTTTAAACTGGTTTTCAGTCAATAGCTGCAGAAAATCTTTTTCTAACTGGTTTAACACTATAGACACACTTTTTCTTTTCTACTGCAGATGAAGTAGAGGAAAGTAATGGCCATGATGTAACTGCTACCGAATTAGATCCCTTTCTGACAAATTCATACGGAAGTGTAGAGTTTGCTTCTGAGTCAAGTAGAAGCCTAACAGAAGAAGAACAACAAAGAATTGAGAGAAATAAACAACTGGCCTTGGAAAGAAGACAGGCAAAGCTACTGAGTAACAGTCAGTCCCTAGGAAATGGTAAATTTTATGCTGCATTTTATGTGCTACCATTAATATATCAAGGGCACGTTAGAAATTTTAACTTCTTTACTATTCCTTCAAATAAAATACCTCGAAGAATAGAAAAATATGGTAAGTAAGTAAGTAAAGTCACTCAGTCGTGTCCGACTCTTTGCGACCCCATGGACTGTAGCCCACCAGGCTTCTCTGTCCATGGGATTCTCTAGCCAAGAATACTGGAGTGGGTTGCCATTTCCTTCTCCAAGAAAAATATGGTACAGTATATTAAATTTATGTATATTCAAGAGAGAGAGTGAGCGAGAGACCTAGTTGGAATCCACAAAGAATACAAGTTCAAGATAGTTTTCTGGGTAGCTGAGCATCTGTTAAAAAATTATTCTAATAATCATTTAAAATGGATTCTGGATTTTTCAAAAACGGAATCTTCCCTGACTCCTTAAAGCATGCGACATATAATTTTATCTTAATGATCATAATTAAAACATTAATTGCTTTGTTATTTCCTAAGCATATAAAACACTCTGCAGCACTGGGGACTTAGGGCCATTTGTGTGGCATGAATCGGCCCCAGATGCCTTTACCGCGTTGCGCCACTCCCGCCGTGAGCTGTCATATTGCTTTCTTGTTGACTCCCTCACCTCTTTTAAAACTGCCTTAAAATTTGCCGATTTAAAACAGACTGTGGGTTTGGAAATTGGACAATCAAATTTGGAAAGCTGTATTTAAAAAATAATGGCAAATTGCTTTTGAATGAAGCACACATAATCACATTCATCTTTGTCAGTTTCCAATCCAGTTTTTCCTTTTGAAGTGGGAAAATAAGAATTATTTTCTTATTATAGTGAAGATACCATGTTATAAAACAAGTTTCACGCAAAATAATGAAATTCTCAAGTGAAAATTATTCTGTGGTATTATCAGTTTTTTTTCCAGTTAGAATGAATTTAATTTTTAACCTAACAAATGGATGTTTTATACTACTTTGTGAAAAATTACATGAAGATAGAACTGTTGGTGGCAGTTCTTCCTTGCTGTCATTATCAAAGTTTACTTGGCGATAAGTATTTTAAGGCCCATCTTCTATTTATAATATATGACTTTAAAATTTTCTGAGTAGAAATGAGTATCTTAAATATTTTTTTACTATAGATCACTTATATATCTCATAAGGACATTTGACTTTAAAAAACCTATCTAGTAATTGTGGTTTTTGAATGGGAACAGTTGCATTTGGCTATGATTCAGAAGTTTGAGTTCGACTTGAATTTTTAATGGATTTTATAATAATACATGTATAGAAATGGCTTTATTTGGAAGAAAGAGATCATAATTAACATTAAAGTGATCATAGATTTCATTTTTGTTGATCTAGACTTGTGAAGAAGTTTGTACTAGGTAAGATCGGATCCGGTGCTTGTAATGAGTAATAGTGGTTTCTCTTGCAGACTTGTCAGTGAACACACCCAGCACACAGACCTCTGAGGCGGGTAGTGCAGGTGAGGAGCAAAAGGAGGAAGAAGCAAATGGATTTAACAGAGACCTTCTCGACAGTCCACGTAATGCTGGTGCTGCCAGTACTGTAAACGAAGAGGAGGAGTTTAAAGTCAAGGAAATGCAACTGGACCAGTCCTTTCACAATGTACAGTAGTAACTTAAGGCTTCGTCTAGAAATGTTCCTCAAGTTGGATAGGCCTCAAGTGAGAACATCTATTAACTTGCTGTCTTCCAAATTTGAGGTGACGGTGCAGTGCATTTTGTTTGCTTTGAGTGAAAATCTTTATATAGTGAAACTTTTAGATTCCTGTTTAAAATCTGGCATTATTTTAATTATGTTTATGTGCTCAATTGCTCGGTTGTGTCTGACTGTGACCCCCATGGATTGTAGCCCGCCAGGCTCTTCTGTCCATAGGATTTTCCAGGCAGGAATCACTGGATTGGGTTTGCCATTTCCTCCTCCGGGGGATCTCGACCCAGGGACCAAGCCTAAGTCTCCAGTGTCTCCTGTATTGCAGGCGGATTCTTCAGTGCTAAGCCACTGGGGAGGCCTTATTTATAATTGTTTCTTATTAACTTTCATTGTATATTTTTCTCCTTAGTGTTTATTTGTATTTAAGTATGACCTTGTAAAAACAATTGGTAGTTAATAAGTAGCTTTTGCTGCTTGTGTTCCATTGAATGCCCTGTTTTTACTAAATTGGGTGGTGTTTTAAGATGTAAATATGTATGATAAATACTAGTGTTGTTTTTTTTTAAATAAAAATCTCATGAACTATCCCTACAGGCTTTATAAAAGTTTCTTACTGCTCTTTAGTGCTACACTATATACTTACGGTAAAATGTTTACAGTTGTTATATATGTGTTTACATGTCTTTTGAGAAGTCACTTTAATACTTCCAAGGGTCAGTGAAAAGCTGATGTATTGCCTGGCCTGCATAGGTCCTAGGGAAATTCATATGCTCCTTGGTACCTTTTGTTGTTCAATCACTAAGTTGTATCCCACTCTTTGTGACCCCATGGACTGTGGCACACCAGGCTCCTCTGTCCATGGGGTTCTCCAGGCAATACTGGAGTGGCTTACCATTTCCTTCTCCAGAGGATCTTCTCAGACTAGGGATCAAACCCATATCTTCTGTATTGGCAGGCAGATTCTTTACCACTGAACCATCAGGGAAGGTTGGTACCTTACTGACTAGTTAGTTGGAGAGAAATTTGCAAAGTATCATGGGCACCTCGGGAGGATTCACAGGAGAGCTTGCATTGGTGGAGATGCCAAGGATTGGGAAGAACATGTACAATAATATAGAAATGAAAATCTAGGAAATAAGAGATTTGGGAATGGTGGATATGAGGCTGAAGTGTTAGAAGCATGTGGTGGGAAGACCTAATTGGAGTCTTTCCAGCCTCAGTTTATCAACTTGGTGGAGGGGTAATTACAGTACTATGTTGAGAATCAAGTTTAAATGTTTGTCTGGTTCTTAGGAGATTTCCACGGGGGAGAGGGTAAGGCAAAGCTAATCTTTACGAACTAGGACATGGGAAAGTTGCTTTTTGGGACAGGGTGTAGACTGGCAAAGTGATGGTGCTAAGTAATAAGTCTCCAGCAAGAGCAAGGCCTGGGCAGCCCATCTGAGGAGTACTCAGCTCAATGAGAGGATGGAAGGGAGGTGTGAGAGAACAGACCTTACCCTGTGCATCCCATCCCAACCCCTAGGCCCCAATCCCAACTGGTGCTGGGGACAGCAGGGGAGACTGAGTCAAATACGAAGTCGAGAGTTTTAAAGTGGACACATGGACAGGACTGAGTCTTACTATCTAAAGGAGACTGAAAAGTTAATCTGGCAGATGTCAGAGGGACCTGTGACCCAAATGGCCCAGTGTAGAAATTACTGGAAAATTAATGCAATGAAAGAACTGATTTGAGACAAGCTGGCCAAAAGTCAGTTCTAGGTTTATTAACAAGACTGGCAACCTGTTTTGCAGAGCCAGGATTCAGTGATCCAGTATCTGAAAAACCACTTTCCATACTGACCTAATTGCACTTAAATGCAACTTAGTGATAAAACATTTCACAAATATGTGAAATATCTACCCAATCTCCTCCCCCACCATCCAAATCAGGGATTGGTGGCACTCAATGGCACAGAAACTTTTATCTTGATGTTAAAGGTAAAACACTCACGGAAGACAAAGTTCTCTTTTAATGAAGTCAGAAGAGTTCATATGCCGTAACTGTTGGAAACGTCCAGGAGAGCTAGGTCTCTTATTTCCTCTAGAAGTGTGTACAGGCTTCTTCCCTTCGTTTGGCAGTATTTTTGATAATCTTCAGTGATGTTTACTGCGACTTCTTGAGCAAGCTGAGCCTCCTCCACGGATCTAGTTACTTTTTTCACTAAATCGCTCTTTAGCAAGAGGGAACTCTGCTGCAAAAGTTCTGTATCTGGTGTCATGTGTGGTTTATTGCTTATTATTTCAAGCCGTATTGTATCAGAATGGCAACGTGAGGTCTGTACGGATATTCTCACCTATCATAGAGGAGAAAATGCATATTACTAAGTCACATTCTTTGCTGGTTGCATTGAAAGGAATGCTTAATGTAAATACAGACTTACTGTTACATGGTCAAACAAATGGAATGTAACCGATTCCCCTCCTGTTGTGGTAGAGGTGATCTTGTTTTGAAAGCGTTGAAGGGATCCTGGTTTCCATTCAGAATGGCCATCTGGGCCACATGAGACCACTAAACCATCTTTATTTCTTAAATAAGCAGCACCTTTAATCCCAAACCTGAAGTATTGTTAGAATAAAAATTCAGAGATAGTATATTCTTAGTGTGCAGATCTTGTATACTTATCGGGAATGCTAGTTTTTCTTACAGCTTAAAAACAACAAAAAACTTCCCAAAACAAGAAAAAGAACTTTACATCTGATTAACCTCCAAATATCTACTTCACTGAGCAGACGAAAACAAAATGTTTTGCTAAAGAAAAAAGTAAAACTATCCGACGACTTATACAGGAGTGAGTGAATGCGTTAGTCGCTCAGTTGTGTCCAACTTTTTGTGACCCCCATGGACTGTAGCCTGCCAGGCTCCTCTGTTCATGGAATTTTCCAGGCAAGAATACTGGATTGGGTTGCCATTCCCTTCTCCAGGGGATCTTCCCGACTCAGAAATTGAACCCAGCCAGGTCTCCTGCATTGCAGGCAGATTCTTTACCATCTGAGCTACCAGGGATCTCTTTTTTTTAATACTTATATAATGAATTATATATTACATTATGTACATATGGTAACTTCAATACAGTTGCTAAAGTAAGTGCTTTAAAGAATGATATCTAATGTACTGACTATACAGTCCATGGAATTCTCCAGGCCAGAATACTGGAGTGGGTAGCCTTTCCCTTCGCCAGGGGATCTTCCCAATGCAGGGATCAAACCCACCGTTTCTATAGTGTGTCTATATTGAGGTTAACTATGACTTCATAACAACTTTTGTGTTAGAAATAACATACCTTGGTATAAACACAAGCACACCATTTGTCCTAATTGAATAAATGACCCCATCAGATATGCAACGCTCCTCAGTTTCTGGGTCTTTGTCTTTAAAATACATGCATTGGAAGAGCTCAGTAGACTGCTTCTGAGAATGCTGTGCTGCCTGTAAGAAGAAGCACAACCCCCAAACATGATGATGGGCCTCTTGACACCCCAGAAGAAACATGTGATTCATATTCCCAAAGAAACAAATGTCTTTTAAAAAGGCTAGGTTCTAGAAAACCATTAATACACATATTCTCTATTATTAATTAAATCAATTTTGTAGGACCCTTTATCAATCCCTCAAAAATGTTTTAGAAAATTAACTCTTTAAAGAGAACTGCTGCTAAGTCACTTCAGTTGTGTTCTACTCTGTGTGACCCCATAGACGGCAGCCCACCAGGCTCTCCCATCCCTGGGATTCTCCAGGCAAGAACACTGCAGTGGGTTGCCATTTCCTTCTCCAATGCATGAAAGTGAAAAGTAAAAGTGAAGTCGCTCAGTTGTGTCCGACCCTCAGCAATTCCATGGATTGCAGCCTACCAGGCTCCTCCATCCATGGGATTTTCCAGGCAGGAGTACTACTTGTTTGTTATTTAAAAGCTGTTTATAGTTCAGTCAAGAAGAGGAAAAGTACCCAGGTCTATGTCTTACCTGTATTTTTCAGGTCTGTCCTACCAAAATCCCACTGATGGAAGTACAAATTAGAACTATATTCTGGAGGGCAATTTAGTAATAGGTATGAAAGTTTTAATTATGCCTGATTTGTGTTGATGTATGGCAGATTTATTTATCTGATTTATTTCACTATAACTTGTAAAGCAATTCTCTTCCAATTCAAAACAAAAGCTGAAAGTTTTGTGTACCCCTTTTGATTCAGTAATTCATTATTGCCAGGAATTTATCCAGGCAAAATGTGAGAAGTCTGTAAAAATGTATACACAAGGATGGTTGTAAACTAGATTGCCAGAACACTGCTGCCTAGCCAAACTTTGTGAAATGACGGCAGCATTCTGTAACTGTGTTGTCACTTGTAGCCACTAGCCACACGTGTCTATTAAGCATGTGAAATGTGGCTAGTGCAACTGAGGAGCTGAATTTTTCATTTAAACATGAGTAGTGGCTACAAGATTGTTTAGTATCAAACTAGCATTCTAACTGGATACAGATAATATTAAACATTTAGGCAGTTTCCAATCTGATGTTTAGCCAAATGGTCTAATTCTATCTAAGTTGTATAACATGGTCAATAGCAACAATATGAAATAAAATACAAAGTAGTTTCTGAAATAATGATGTAACTATATTGATATGGTGTGCTATCAATAACATGGTAAGTGAAAAAAGGCCTACTTCAAACAGCAGGTATGGCTGGATATTTTTATAAATAAAAAGCATTGTCTAGAATTGTTATTATCTTTGGGTAGTGAGATGAGAGACAGTCTTTCACATTTCTACATTTTGCGGGGAAAGAATCTGACTTGTTGAATCTCATAAATCCACATTAAGTATTTCAGAACATTTGTAAATGTATTGCGAGCTACTCAACAAACTTTATGATTTTTCATCTTTCTCATTGATTGGAATAATTCTAGAGTTTAACTTGCTGGAATATATGGTACTTCATTCCACTACACAATAAAGTTGATATTCTGTTAGCAAAAGAGATGATGGGTAAGAGAATTAAAAATCCCTCTTACTCGGTTTCTGTTGTTGATATGTCTGCATAACTCCTCAAGATCTTTGTTGCTGAATAAATTTTCCTTAATTTCCATTTTCTTATCTTTTGAAATGGCTGCCATTAGTAATCGATGTACTATAATATCTGAGTATCTTCTTATTGGAGAGGTAAAGTGAGTATATTTATCTAATGCAAGACCTTAAAAAATAAACCAAAAAATCAAAATAAACAACAACAACAAAAAACCTTTTTAAACAGTTTGCTCAAGGCTTCGGCCACAAGAGAAGAAAACTGTAATCATTCACCATAGTGACGGAACTCCTCCTCGGCACATGATCCGGTGGAAAAATACACAGCGTTAGACATGGCCTGTGTAGCCATTGATCGAAGTAACTTGTTGACGATGGGATCGTTGGGGTCATTTGCATTATCCAGAGAATCAGCCAGTGCTTTATTGGACCTGACAAAAAATGGAAAAATTCTTATTTGGTCCCCAGCAATAATTTACAAGTCAACACTCGAGGGGAACCCTTTACTCACCAACTGAATACACTCATCTGCCCATAGTTAAATTTATTTGGGACACATTTCAGAGAAGCAACTTTTTTTCAACTACAGAAATCTAACTTGCTTTTGAGATTTAAACAAAGAAAATTTCAGAATTCAAATAACATTGTTTTCTGTTTTTGCCACACTGCACGGCTTACAGGATCTTAGTTCCCCAACCAGAAATGGAACCCGGGCCACCACAGCCAAAGCGCCAAGTCCTAACCACTGGCTCACCAGGGAATTCCCTCCACTACCTTTCTTAAGTAGTGAAGAATAATGTGCTGAACCTATGAGGTGAAGTTAACGCTCAGCACACAGTGGGTGGCCAGGTACCTTTCGAGTTAAATTCCTAACACCCTTAACCTTAAACATCCTGTATAGGTCAATAAATGAAATTTTTCTTTTTTTAAATCAAGAATTATTGAGCCAAGGACTCCCCTGGGTGGTCCAGTGGTTAAAACTACATCATGCTTCAATTCCTGGTTGGGGAACTAAAATCCCCCAAGCCATGCGGGGCAGCCAAAAAGAAAAAAGGAAGCCTCTTTACCTACATTATAGTAAATGAAGAAAAGCTAAGAAGTTTTCTCTTTTTGGTCAAAGATCTGGCTGTCACATTTTATAACCACTGTAAAATACGTAAGTGTACAGTAACCCCTTCCATTTTCCTGCCCCTTCAAAAGAGAAATTACCGTGTATCTATGAAGAAGCCCTTTGCTTTAGCACACTCTCGGAGTTCGGAGAAAAACTCCTGGTGTGGAGGAGGGTGTCGGCGCAGCAAGGCTTGATGAGGGAAGCTCTCCCAGATCTTCTTGGCTACCCAGTGGTTGGCCAGGATCATGCATTCAGCCACGGTCTCGTGGACTTCCAGGGGCTGCTTGGGGATAAGGTCATGAATGTTCTTTTTCTCATCGAGCTGGATACGAACCTCCACTCCTTCCAGCTCCAGGGCACCGCAGCTGTCTCGCTTGGCTCGGATGTGGCGGGCTATGTCAGTTAGCTTTCTGATTGCCCACACTAACTCCTCCAGCTTGGCTTGTCGGCTCTTCTCATCCAGGTCCTTGAATTCCGGAATATCCTTCACAACGCTGAAGTTTCCGTCCAGCAAGTCTTGGGCTGCTTCATAAAACAGTTTGTATGCCGATCGAATAATGGTTCTGCCATACCATACTTTCTTAATTTCATAGGAGGTCTTATCTAATTCCCACATCACGCTTACAGCATACCTGCAAAACCAGTCACATTCATCATTGTTAATTCTACCATTTTTTGAAATGAACAGAACTAGAGCCTAAATGTAACGAAAGAAATGACATTGCTATGGGTTTCCAGTCTGATGTTTCAGTCCAACACTCTGCTGCTAAGGTGAAAGATATTTAAAATTAAAATGAGGTTAGACAAGGTTCTGTGGATCTCTGAGCAAATCTGAAATGAGTTCACACGAACTGTTCCAAGCCCAACTTGATGGTTCTCCATGTTCCTTAGAACAGCACAGCACTGATAGAGTTAAGTCTACTGGGCTCTCTAGCAAAGAGGAGTCAAGCCTTTTGAATGCTACTAGGAAACACTGAACTAGGATATCAGTCTTGATGGCAGGTTCATGAGCAAAAAGTTCACTTAGTAAAGAACGACTTTAGCACCATCACTCTAACATCTGCAACTGACATCAAAAACAGAGCTAATTTCTTAACGTGTGAAGAGCTCTTACATACCAACTACTACTAGATCAAGAAAGCAAAAGGGAAAGGGGCAAAAACCATGAAAGAGTTCATAGAACAGGATACACAAACGGCTTAGACATACCAAACAATGACTGTACGCATAGAAGGAAAAATGCAAATCAAAAGCACTTTTAAGATACCATGTTCATTTATCAAATTGGCCAAGATAAAAAAACACAATATATTGTGTTGGCAAGGCTGTGGGGAAACTAGCACTCTCATACAGTGACGGAGAATGTAACTGGTATAACCTCTATGGAAGGCGATTTGCTTTTTAAACACAAATGCATATACCCTTTGACACAGAAATTCCACTTCTAGGACTTTATCTTCCAGAGATGCTGTACTTTTAAAAATGTGAAATGAGCTATATTCCAAGTAATTCAGTACAGTTTTGTTTATAATAGCAAAAGCTTGGAAGCAATCCAAATTTCCATAGATACAGAACTGTTATTAATATGGAATGATCTCCAAGATACATTGTTAAGTTAAAAAAGAAGCAAGGTCTGAAGAGTATATATATGGTTACCATTTGTACGACAAAGAAAGACCACATGTCCAAATATGTGCATTAGTGTGTGAAATAACAGAAAACTTATGTTGGTCTTTGTCCCTATCTCCTGACACAGGGCTCCTGACACCCTTGTAATTTCCTGGGAGATAGGCATGTCTTGTTCTAATGAGGTGGGCTCCTGAAGGAGGCTGGTCACTAGAAAGACCAAGCCATGATTAGAAGCTTTCAATCCTGCCCCTCATTCTCTCGAGGAGAAGGGCTGAAAATGGAGTTACTAATGGATCACGCCAATGTGATCAAGCTTCCATAAAATCCCCAGTGAGCGAGGTTTGGAGAGCTTCTGGGTTGGTGAACACACGGAGGTGCTGGGAGAGTGGCACCCCGGGCCTAGAAGCTCCGTGTTCCTTCCACATACCTTGTCCTACACAACTCTTTCATCTGGATGTTCACCTGTATCCCTTATCATATACTTTTATACAGTGAACATAAGTAAATTGTTTTGTTGAGTTCTGAGAGCTGCTCTAACAATTAATTGAACCTGAGGAGGAGGTCTGGGTATCTCTGATTTATAGCCAGTAGGTCAGAAGTACAGGTAACAATGTAGACTTTTAACTGGCATCTGAAGTGCAAGGAAGGGGTAGTGGAAAGCTCTAATCCAGCGTCCCCAATCTTCTGGCACCAGGGGCCAGTTTCATGGAAGATAGTTTTTCCACAGACCAGGGGTGGACTGGGGATGGTTTCAGGATGAGTCAAGAGCAGCAGGGTTCGTGCTATGAGAATCTAATGCCACCACTGGTCCAACAGGAGGCGGCGCTCAGGTGGTAACGCGAGCCATGGGGAGTGGCTGTAAATACAGATGAAGTTTCACTCACTTGCCTGCCCACTGCTCACCTAATGTGTGACGGTCTGGTTCCTAACTGGTAACAGTCCATGACCTGGGGGTTGGGGACCCCTGCTCTAATCTACAGCAGGTCAGTCAGAAGCACGGTGACAGTCTGGGCCTGTGACAGTGTCTGAAGTTGGGGAGAGGGGGACAGCTGTGTGAGACTGAGCCCTTACCCTGTGGAACCTGATGCCGTCTCTGGGGAAGACAGCATCAGAATTGAATTAAATTGTTGGACACCCAGCTGTGGTTGCAGAGAATAGCTTGGTGTGGAGAAAGACATCTGGTGGCGAGCAGTGTCAGATTAATGTGCCCTCTGTAAAGACAAAGGAAACTTATGGGAAAGAAAGACATAGCAGGGAAGAACTGGGTGTTTCCCCATACAGGAAGGTGGAAAACTGAGAGTGCTTTTTTGTTACAGTATTGTATCTAAAAAAATACATAAGAAATTGGTAACTGATGCAAAGTGGCAGGTGGGAGCCTTTCACTAAACATCTTTTGGAAGGTGTGAATTTTCAGCTTCAAGGACAGATATAAACTTTAATTACAACAAATAACCACAAAACTCCCTAAGTTCATGATCCTTGTGAAAAACAGCCTCAAGCAGGGAACATATATGTACAAAGGGACACCCATTTGTTCTTAGACTTTGACTTTAAAAAGTCAACAAGAGGAAGACGCAGCCTCCCAGCTAGGCAGAAGGAAAGGAGACAAAAAGAAAAGAGGAGTGGAAGGGAAGGGAAGGTGTGAGAAATAAAGCTGCCCCCAAACAGAGGACTGGGGAGGAAAGAAGGGGTGGGAAGGGCGGTGGGAAAGTAGCTTAGAAAAAGGAAGTGGCCAGAAGCAAGAGCTACCAGGCATCACAGAAGGACCAAGACGAGTTCTGACAATAGAAATAATGAACCAACTCACCTATCAACGCCTCCCAGGAGGGAGCACACGTCAGCGCTGAGGATGGCGGGCAGCATGTCATAGCGACGGTCTGCTAAGTAGTAAGTGGTGGCCCTGTGAACGACACACGTGCAGGTCCATGACCTTCAGCAGCAAGAGGCAGGACTGCTGACAGCACAGGCTGTGGTGAGGAAATGGCCAAGGGCTCAGCGCCAATTCCCCAAGGCTGCTGCTTTTCATAAAGTGCAGCAGGCTGGGCAATAAAGCTATGCCTGTGTTCCCACTTTTCTAAGTGATGCCGCTTTGGGCTCAATATTCTTCCACTGATATAAAAGAGAAAGACAGAGTGGCACAAATCTTAGTTGTGTAGGAAAAATTAAAGTGTAACGATCCAGTATTTATATAAAATAGGATATTACTACATGAAAAATTTAACCCATTTCACTGTAGGGTACAACATGTGAAAAGATTTTGTTAAAAAAGGAAAGGCAGGGGCTTCCCTGGTGTCCAGTGGTTAAGAATCACCTGCCAATGCATGGGACTCAGGTTCAGTCCTTGATCTGGGAAGATCCCACATGCCATGGGGCAACTAAGCCCTTGCAACCTCCCTCAAGAGAAGCCACTGCAAAGAGAAGCCCACACACTGCAACTAGGGAGTAGCTCCCACTCATCCCAACTGGAGAATGCAGCCAAAAAAAACAAAGGAAATGTAATTGATCAAGATACTACTTTTCTCAAGGAAAAGAGGAAGTGAAAGTGAAGTCGCTCAGTCACGCCCGATTCTTTGCGACCCCATGGACAGTAGCCTGCACCAAGCTCCTCCGTCCATGGGATTTTCTAGGCAAGAGTACTGGAGTGGGTTGCCGTTTCTGGAAGGATCTTCAGGACTGTTCCCAATTGTGAAATCTTTGTTTTAAAAATCTGAAACTAGCATGGGCTTCCCAGGTGGCACTAGTGGTAAAGAAGCCACCTGCCAATGCAGGAGATGGAAGAGACTTGGGTTCGATCCCTGGGTAGGGAAGATCCCCTGGAAGAGGAAATGGCAACCCTCTCCAGTATTCTTGCCTGGAGAATCCCATGGACAGAGGAGCCTGGTGGGCTATAGTCCATAGGGTTGCAAAAAGTCAGACACGACTGAAGTGACTTAGCACAGTTGCGGAACACATTATAGTCACACGCACACAATCCCAGTGCTGATTTCTAAAAGCATTACCTTGTCCTAGCTTCAATGTCAATATAGGAGTGTGGTGCTACAAAGTGCGTCACATCTGCAATGTGGACTCCAAGCTCCAGGTTGCCATTATCCAAGGCTCTGACCGACAGGGTGTCGTCCACATCTTCACAGCCGCTGGGGTCGATGCTGAACACCAGGTGGGTTTTCCTCAGGTCTTCACGTTCTCGTTCCTCTTGGGAACTTACCTTCCAGGGATTTTCCGGTGTGTTGACTGGCATCTCACACATCTGTACAAGGAGAGGCCCAAGATTCAGCAATTCATGCACCAGAAATTTCCATAAAAACTCTCTAACATTCTCCATGTGACTGCATAGAAACCCCATTCATTACTCATTGTGTGCGTGTGCTAAGTCACTCAGTCATGTCCGACTCTTTGCGATCCTACGGACTGTAGCCCACCAGGCTCCTCTGCCCATGGGATTCTCCAGGCAAAAATACTGGAGTAGGTTGCCATTTCCTCCTCCAGGGGATCTTCCCGACCCAAGGATTGAACCCAAGTCTCTTGTGTCTCCTGCATTGGCAGGCGGATTCTTTCCATTAGTGCCACCTGGGAAGCCCCTCATTACTCCCTACCTTCTACCTATGTTTGTTTTTTTTGAGCAATAATTATTTATTAGGTGCCTAATATGTGTCAGGAGCCATGTGAGGTTCTGGAAAGTCGGGACTCAATAGGAAAGACACAATCTGCATGCCCTTGAAGGCTCTACAGTCTGACAGGAAATGTTCCAGAGCATTTACAGTTTCTTTAGTTGTGAGGGTGCAAGCAAGAATGAATGGGTGGCTTATAAAAAGTACAATATCTACCGCATTTTCAAATGATCCATTTGTTTAAATACATTTGAGCTTTTAATTCAAGTCAAGCCCTGAAAAAAATCAACATGTCCCACATATTAAAAGCATATTCCCTTTTTAAAGCAGGATCAATCTTGGGCATTTTTTTCCTGCATTATTACCTATTCAAGCCATCAATTTTCAGTTAAGTAGGCTAAAAGGGAAGAATTCTAGTCCTGTGAAGTCTAATTCATGTTTTATTTTGTTCCAACATTTTCACTAAGCTGTCAAAACAAGTCAACAAATGATTTCAAGATACTAATGTTAAACATAAAATTTTAATAATGTAAGATACTCTCAAGTATTTTTACTATTATAGTTTCTATTCTGTCAAAAATTATAATGAAAATAAGAACACCCATATGCTCTTGATGACAATGCAAACTGGCCCAATTTTTCTGGAGGACAACCTGCCTATTCACAGCAAAAGCTATTTAAATTTTTTATGCCCTTTGACTTGGTAATCTCACTTTAAGTATTGCATTCCAAAGAAAATGATCAAAAGATTAAAAAAAAGTGATGTTTATGAAACATTTGAAGTAGCACCTTTTAAAATACTGAAACATTAAAAATCCCAAATGCTCAACAACTGAGGAAAGCTTAAGCAAACTAGAATACATCAATATACAGTAATTTGCCATCATTATTAAAAATAAGTAGGCTATGTCAACACATAGAAATAATTTTAAGTGCAAGAAGCAAAAAATAGCCTGTGTGCACTATGAATATAGCTATGCAAGAATAATAAACACGATTTATGAGGATTTTTAACAGATCATAACGTGACAGAAATAGCTGATGCTTTATGTTCACACAATTTTTGTTTTCTGTAAAGGTTACAAAAATGGTTTCATAATGAGCATGATTTTTTTGACACATGGGTCAGAGATGTATACCCAAGAAGCTGCTTCCCACAGCTTTCTGCAGGCCTCTGGTTGAATGATCAAGACAGGGAGCAGAGCCCAGTGGGTCTGTATCAACTAGGTACCCATGTAGTTACGGGGGATGGATGCATACTGATGATAAGATGCTGACAGACCATTTGTAAGCACAGTTGGAAACATGTGAAAATCTGAGAGCTATGAGGCTGTAAGAAACTAACTGCACTTGAAGTTGACTCCAGTCTCGTTCAAACACAGAGTTAAAGAGGAATGAACTTTTCCCATTAGCTGTGGGTTAGATAGCAGTTTGTTACACAGTACAAAAATTTTTCTTTCTTACTGACAGAACAACAACAAAGGCAAACAAACGAAAAAGCAGAGAATGTCTTCTATCAGACCAAAGCACTGGGGCAACTCTGACCTGAGCTTCTGAGAAGGGGACAACTGAGATGCTGTTTTCCACCAGGATGGTTGCAATTTCCCCTTCCAGATCTCCGATTCTTCCTAGAACACGCACGAAATGTCCATTTGGGTACATAGACGTCGACTCCCAGGAGTCGATGCGCACAATCACCCTGAAGTCCTACACAGAGAGGGGGAAACACGAAACCAGTGTCAGGAGTAAGTGGGTCAATTAGCAACACCAAACAAAGGATAAAGAGCATTGAGCTCCATAGAGAGTGGCCAATTTATTAATACAAATAACCATCTTCTCTTTTTTTTTCCTTTTATTGGGTTCTTCCTGTTTTACTAAATTGTCAGATGGTAGGTAAATGCTTAACCCAGTGCTTTGAAGGGAGGCATTACCTCTCTGCACCAAGATGAAAACCTGAGAAAGAGAGAACCAACCGTGACACGTTCGAGTTAACATATGCAGCCCAAGGGAAAAACCCAACTATGCACAGTCCAATTTGTGTGTGTGTTTGGAGTTACTTTCTAATTTCTTAAGACATCTTTTGGTGGGGAGAAGGTTATCAGCGTGAACTGAACCTCACTGCCCCATATTCCAGCAAGCCACAGATACAGAAAGCAGCTATTGCACCTGGCCTCTGAGAGCCTGAGTGAGGCTTCAGGATGGAAAGGTACACGACGAACAGGTTACTGGCTGGGGACAGCCTGCTTCAGCATCTCGTTTACAAACTACAGAACATCGGGCAAATCGGACTGGGTGATGCCTGCACCCTTTGCCACAGTAAAGGTTAATTTCTAACTTTCTTGTTTATGTCTTCTCTCCGGGGCTCTGTTCCTTTATGGATAATCGATCCTGTGAAGTACCACTATATCATCCCCACAGGGCAGAGCAATTGTATTTCTATATCACTTGCTGGAAGAAAGCTTGTTAGCGTTGGCAAAGTGTATCTATTGGAAGTTTCTGTGTTGGACAGCTGGATAATGAATGTTTTCTCCAGCTGTCCTGCACAGCTCTTTCTAGGACGGTTTCTCTCTGGCCTTCATTTATTAACCAAGGACTACTTAATAGATGATTCTATATATTTAGAATTTTTAGAAAACAGGATCTCGGAATGCCACATGCCATCAATAATTTACCCCTTCTTATGCAAAGAAGTTAACATTTCCTGGTACTGCTCAAAAGCTGGCAGAGACAAGAGGTGAAGAGAGGGGGTACCTGGAGGGCTTCTGCTTGTTGAGTGCTGATTCGGATTTTGGGAATTCTGTAATCCCAAGGTGTAACTAGGATTTTCTGAGCATTTTTGCCCTGTGACTGGACCTCTTCTATGGATGGAAATGTCACCACATAGTCCCGCCAGTTCTTCTGAAGGATGCCTACCACTCTGCCTTTGGGAAAACAAAACAAAAGAAACCTTCGCTGGTAAGGTGTCACCTAACTGGACTCTGACCAGCTGAGCAGTGAGGAAGAAAACAGGAAATGCAACATCCAGTTTTTTCAAGCACATCCACACAAGTTGAGAGATGCAAACATTTGCCTTCCTTCTAAGAAGGATGGATCATTTTTTTTTTAAGATAGATAATTTTTAAAATAAACACTGTTAGTATGTGCCCCCCTCCTTTTTTTTTTTTTTTTTTGTGGTATGACTTTTAGAAGCCATTAGTCCCACTTTCTCTTTGGCCCTTACTTCACCAATCTCAGGTTTAGGTATGTGGGGAAAAGTCAATGATTTTCACCTTTTTTTTTTTTCTTGACCACAGGGATCTTAGTTTCCTGACCAGAGATTGAATCCATGCCCCCTGCAGGGGAGGCATGAGGTCTTAACCACTGGGCTGCCAGGGAAGTCCCCGATCTTCACTTTTTTAAACCTATGCCTTCTGTTGGGCGTTTTCACTGTCTTGCATTTTCCAACCAGCCAAAATAATTTGGTTCAACATTATTCACAGAAAAAGTATACAAATCATAAGTCTGATACGTAAAACTTTTAATCATCACAGACTGAAGTCAAGAAAAGGCAAAGTATAACATTTAAAAGTGCTATCTTTGCTTTTCCCAAGTATTTATGGAGCCCCTACTAGGGATGAGGCCCTGTTCTAGGTTCTAGCAGGGAACACAGCTGTATCAGAACAAAGTCCCTGACTTCTTGGGGTCTACACTCCAGTCTGGGTGTCTGTGGGGGTGGGAGACAAATATGTGAGGCAGTAAGGACTGCTAGGAGATGCAGAGTAGCGTAAGGTGACCAGGAGGATGAAGGGTCAAAGTGGCAGCTATTTCAAATGAAGTGACTTCTGAGCAGAGATCTGAAGTGAGGAGAGGAGGTGTGAGGTTTGGGGAAAGCTTGTTTCTCAGGTGGTAAAGGACAAGTTGGTAACCGTGGCAGAAGCAGAGACCTGACAGGACCTGAAGATTTTAAAAGGATCACTGTGGCTCCCTTGCCGAGAAGACTGTCTGGGAGCAAGGACAGGCACAGGGAGGCGAGCGAGGCGGCTGTCGGGAAAATCTCTCCCGGAGGTCTTCGTGCACTGACTTAGGAGCCAAGTGGCAGAGGGCAGGGGCGGCTGGACCCAGACCACGCCTTAAAGCTAGAGTGGACAGCACATGCCGATGTGTGAACGAAGGTGCAAATAGCTCCAAGGTCTTGGGTTGACCAACTGTAAGAAGAGCCTTGCCATTTACTGAGATGGGGAACAGTTGGAGAGAAACAGGTTGGCGGGCAGAAATCAGGAGTTTGTTATTAGGTGTGGTAAGTTTGAGGTGCCTGTTAAGACATCCAGGGGAGGAGGCCAAACAGATGACTGAGTAGACAAAACTGGCTGTGGAAGGGCTCTGGGCTGGAGGGACAGTCAGAGGACTGGAAGCAGATCCTGGGGAGAGTGTGCGGAGAGGGAGAGATCCAGAGAGGAGGCCGGGTGCATCCGAGAGGACAGTAAGACGGGCAAGAACCAGCAAAGGAATAAGGAGGAATCCACCAGTGGAGGAGAAGAGCCCAGAAGCCAAAGACGAGGCGGTGGTCTGCAGCCAAATGCTGCTGGCAGGTTATGGGTACCGAGGACAGTGAGGTCACCGGTGACTCTGACAAAGGACAAGAGGTAGGAGGGGGTGGGGCCTGGATGTTGCGGTTTTGGGAGAGACCAGGGAGAGAGGAACTGGAGAGGAGAGAGAGAATTCCCTTTTCAATGAGTTTCTCCAGAAACTGAAGCAGGGAAAATGGCAATAGCTGGAGAGGATGTGGGACCTAAGAGGGTTTTTATTTTGTTTTAAGGTGAGACATATTATAGCCTATTTGGGTGCTGATGAGAACTAAATAAACTTGCAGAGACGGGAAAGTGATGATGTAGGAAAAGAGACGATATCATATGTTAATAATTGCAGTATTTCTGGACTAAGGAGAGGAAAAATAAACAGTCCCCTTGGACGAGCAGGCAGCTTTCGGGCTGGCTCACCTGTGGGCATGGGCTCACTCGGGGACTCGCCCAGGGCCTTGTCATCACCGTCATTCTCACCCAGGGCGGTGGTTCTCCCTTTCCATTCACTTTTAGGGAGCAGTTCGACAACCACCACGTCTCCATGAATTGAGCGGTTTCGAGCCTTCATCCCGTGGATTAGCACATCACTGATGAGATCTGCTTTGGGAGCAGCACAGAGAAACCCCATAAAGCCAAGGGGGAGACCACACCAGTGAGGCCTTTCAAACATAATCCGTTCAAGATCTAATCAGCATTATTGTAAATAAAAGCTCCCTCCTTTCAAAGATGGAAGTCAAACTGAAGGCAAACTTTTGCCCCACAGGTTAGGAAGGAAGAAAGGCTGCTGCCAGGCCATGCTGCATAATGTGCTTTCATAAAGCCACCCCCAACCATCTTTTTTTTTTGGCCCCACCGCTTGACATATGGGATCTTAAGTTTCCCAACCAGGGATCAAATCTGCATCCTCTGCCCTGGAAGTGTAGAGTCTTAACCACTGGACTGCCAGGGAAGTCCCTCAACTGTCTTTTAAGGTAGCTTCCCTGCATGAGACAGTGTCAGCCCACACTGGGACTCTGTCCCATACCTTCGGGGGCCACGCGTCCAGGGAGCGGTCAGCAGGCCGCTGAACTGCAGATACTGTAGAACTAGAAGCCTGACGAGCAGAAGCCCAGAGAAAGCCATTGCTTCTCACCCTCCTCCAGCCTCATCCTGTCACTGCAGATCTAACAGTACACTCTATTATGATACAATTTATTCATACTTTTTTTTCATCTATGTTACTTTTTAAAAGACTCCAATGAGGCAATATATTAGCTCAGTGATGCAGTACAGGATGATGTCTTAAAACCTCACAGGTTCAGCCCCACTGCTTACCACGTGCACCATCCTGGGACAGTTACTTCGCTTCTCTGTTGTTAAATTTCTTCATGTGTAAAAGGCAGTAAACAATAACAATACCTACTTTAAGTGCTTAGAATAGTATCTGATACATAATAAGCACCCAATAAAATGGTAGCCATTACCATTTTTTAGAGTTATTACCAAAAAATCAGAAATTATAGACAAAAAGGCTAGGGAAGAAAAAAAAAAAAAGCCCATGATTCCACACAACCAGATGTGAGGATATCTGACACGGCACATATGAAGTGACAATTTCAGCTTTGCTTTCTTCAGTCTGTAATATCAGAATAAAAAAGCAGTATGGAAATTTATGTAAGGTTTATACTGAACCTGAATCTTTACTGCTGGCTCCTTGAAGTCGAACAAAAGCTTCTATTTGTGCTCTGTGTTTGTTGACATTCAGGGTTCCCTAAAATCAAAATCAATATGAAAAGCTTCTTTTCTGTCTGTTTTAACCTCCAAAAGGTACAGCTCAAAAATTTTATGAAAATATCCCCACTATATTCTTATAAGGTTTATGATCCCTTTCTTTAGGAATAATAATAATAATTCATCACCAATGTTTATTTTCTCCGGAGAATGTACCATCATTTTGACCTACTCTTAGCTGTACCAAGTGTTCCAAGTGTGACAATTTATCTTACCTAAGTGATGAGCAGTCTTTAAAATATCTTCTTCCCCAAAATATCCTCAGGAATGCTGTAAACTTGATTACCAATTGGAAGCATTAGCCTCTCCGACAGATATAGTGTTTAAACCCCCACATTCAAGGACTTCCCTGATGGTCCAGTGACTAAGACTCCTTGCTCCCAATGCAGGGGGGCCTGGGTTCAAATCCTGGTCAGGGAGCCAGATCCCACATACAACTGAGAGTTCACATGTCACAATTAAAAATCTCACGTGTCACAACAAGGATCAAAGATCCCACAAATAAATAAATAATTTAAAAAAAACCCTATACTTTAGGGAGGGAGTTTAGTGTGGTAGGTTCAACCTGCTGCTGCTGCTAAGTCACCTCAGTCGTGTCCGACTCTGTGCGACCCCGTAGACGGCAGCCCACCAGGCTCCCCCATCCCTGGGATTCTCCAGGCAAGAACACTGGAGTGGGTTGCCATTTCCTTCTCCAATGCATGAAAGTGAAAAGTGAAAGTGAAGTGGCTCAGTCGTGTCCAACTCTTAGCGACCCCTTGGACTACAGCCTACCAGGCTCCTCCATCCATGGGATTTTCCAGGCAAGAGTACTGGAGTGGGGTGCCATTGCCTTTTCCAAGGTTCAACCTAAATCTATGTAAAAATCTGTATGTAAAATCGATGGTAGAATAGTTCTGTATCTTGACTGTGGTGGTAAATACACAATTTACACATGTGATAAAACTGCATGTGTGCACACATGCACACACAGAGTAAAGCACACGGAACTGTTGAAATCTGAATAATATTTTGATTTCCTCTCAAGACCCTGATAGTATCTAGGTCCTGAGATAACGCACAGACACACTTGAAAGGGGCAGGAAAATGGGAAAGCCATGAGGAAATCAGCTTTCAACAACTTTACAATTCTGCCAAACCTCCAGACCTTAATGCAAAAATATATTCTCTTTCCCAGTGATGTGCATGCTAAATCGTGTCTGTCTCTGTGCGACCCTATGATCTGTAGCCCACCAGGCTCCTCTGTCCATGGGATCCTCCAGGCAAGAATAGTGGAGTGGGTTGCCATGTCCTTCTCCAGGGATCTTCCCAATCCAGGGATCAAACCAGCATCTCTTACATCTCCTACATTTGCAAGTGGTTCCTTTACCTCTAGTGCCACCTGGGAAGTCCACGGGAGGCATTTAAAGGCTACCTGTGTGATGCTTAGTGTGTAACCTAATTAAGAACACTAGAGAGTGGCTCCAAACCCAAGGGTGAGCTGGTGACGTGACTCCCACGTCACCTGGAACACTGGCGACTCTGGCTTACTGAGGCCATCTCGCTGACAGCCTTTGAAATCAGAGGCCTGGGACAGGAGCTAAATAAAGAAGAGCAGGAAACACACTGGTTGGTCCTGTGCCGATTCTCCATCACCACCCTCACCTGGATGTAGCGTCCAGACTTGATGCCGGCTTCTAGCACTTCCAGGGGTACATGTTCTGGGTACTCCTTCCCATGGCTCTCCTGACTCTCATTCTCTCTTTCTCGTCGAGACTGAAGGATAGACTCACAGAGCTCATGGGCGGCCTTTAAATCAGGCCAAAAATCGTCCAGGTAGTTCTGCATTTAATAAAGGCAAGAGAGAAACATGGTCAGAAGATAAAGATTCTGTTATAGCAGCATTATGAAAACTCCCGAACAGGAACTGCTGGCATGCGGTTTTGAAGAGGGGTTAAATGGGCAGTACCCTCCCAAACCTCATGCTACCGGTTCATTTTCTACCATCTCATTAATCCTGGCAGCCTTGCCCAAGGAACCACAGGGAGGCTGTTCCTCCCGTGGAATGCTTCTACCCCCAATCACTCTGCATTGTCAGATCTCCCTCACTCTCCACAAACATGCCAGTATGTGCACAAGTCCAGGCTGCCTGTTTTTACAGGGATCTCATTGCTGCAGGTAACAGCCCCCAGTGAATGGAGAGGAAAAGCTCCTACATGTGCACTTTTTAAAAAATCTTGAAATGTTTGAGATTTATAAGAAATCTAAATAACCTGGCAAAAAATGGTGAGGAGTAGAGTATAATAAGGCAGTCTCCCCTCCTTCAACCTATAGGCAATCTCAGATGAGCAGAGAGGAGGGAAGGAAAGAGGTTTCTGTTCTTTGGTGTTAGGCTTTCCAGCCTCATAAGCTGGCTGAGGACCACATCTTCTTTTGTGACTATACAGATATAGTCTCAATTTTCATGTGGAGACACTTGTGGGGACGCTCTATCAATGTGATGGCCTGGTATGAAACATAATTCCCAAACAAGTGTCAGGGTCGCCTCCAAGTAGAACATTACTGGATATTATTGTACTTCTTGGTGTAACTTGCAGAGAGGCCCTAGAAAAGACACCAAGGTCACCACCCAGAGGAGACTGGTGTGGTGAGGTTGCCTGTGCTTCATCTACTTCCCGTGTCCAGGCTACATGCCCTCACTTCTTCAAGAGGAATTTATTATCCTTATTCTTTCCTATCTACCTTCAAGTCTCCACAGAAAATTCTGGGCTTCCTGCTCATCTGAACTTCATAGTATCTCTTTTTCTCTGCTATCATACACTGCTATAAGGCCCTCGGTCACACAGTTTGCTTAGGAAATGCTATACAAAATCAAACTGTACTATGCTACTGGGCTACAGAGAAAAGTAATTTTCACAAAAAGTAGAAAAACGTAATTTTAGTCAACTGTCCTCTGCAGGAACAAGACATGATGTATTGCAACAGAAAAAATAAGTGACTCTGCCATTAATATCCAGCGCCCCTGGATTTTTCTGGCATGTCAGAACACTTTTTCTTTATAGCAGGGCCAAGAAAATTCTATTGGCAAATCTTTAGCAATACATGCACATGGGAACCTTTATAGGATCTACAATTCAAAATCCAACTGGACGTTCTGTAAACTGACACGGGTAATGGAGGGCCTCATTCTAGTTTCTGAATCAAAAACAATATTCACCACTGAGACCTGATCGACCAACTGGGCAGGCAGAAGTGACCAGTAATCTCTTGAGAGATTAACCGGCATCCTATTCTCCAAAAACGTACCTAAGAAATAGAAGAACTGTGTTGGTCAGAAAGCTCCAAAAACAGTCACTGATAATGCTGCTCCTGCCTGTTACATGGACACCAAGCTGGTCCAACAGCCTTCACAGAAGTAACATCACAGGTCACCCCTTCCTTTACTCTTACGGACCCGCGCCCAAGGTCACAAGTAAAGAAGTGTGAATAGTAGAAAAAGAAGATTGGCCTTTAAAACTATGTTTTGTGTATATTTAGCAAAATGGTTTTGGAGGCAACAGAGCTTAGTGATTAAGAGCTTTGGAGTCTGACTGCCTGGGTTCTCACTCCAGTTCTATCACTCTCTCTCTGTGACCTTGGGCAAGCTGCTTTAGCCTTTCTGTGCTTCAGTTTCCTCACCAATAAAATGGGGATACTAACACCTGTCTCAAAGGGTTGTTGTTAGAACTAAATGAAATAATACACTCAGAACAGTGCCTGCCATAGATAAATGCTGGCTATTATTTTTAGGTAGAACCATGTAAAACTGCCTTTTTGTAAGTCAAAAACAACAGAATGTTGGCAGTTTTATAAGATTCAACCTATCGTCATTACTACTAGTATTATTGTTATGACTTTAAACATGTGTTCGCTGTCAATAGGGATTTACTGGTCTGCAGTCTTAGAAACTGTAGGCCTTACAGTCACAGGGAGTTTGCCCAAATTTGCCAAAGATAAGATTAATTAGGTGGAGAGTGATAAAGACGCGGAACTTCTTAAAGTCTTCATTCTTTATTTTCCCTTTTCTGTACTGCCAAGGGGATCCAGAGCCTTATGGGTACCACTGTGGAAGTGAACACACACACACACACACACACCCAGCTGGAAATACCTTGAAGGAAATCACAAACACTCCTCCTGTTTCACTTCCATACTGCTGAATTGCCTCTTCATCTTCTGTCACCATAACGATGGGCATCCTATCCTGGCAGTGGTGGTAGTACCAGGCGGCTGCATTGTAGATGCTCCTAGGAAGCAAGGGGCACGTGAGCCCTCCCAAGGCAGACACACCCAAGCTCTTGAGCAGAACGTCATACGTGGCTTTCAGTCTGCTCCCCTTTGGTTTATACAGACAACCATTCATTCATTCACCACATACTTCCTGAGCACCCATTATAAACACATCCTGGATTGGGTCCTCTGGGGGAGAAAAAGAAGAATCAGAAAGTGCTTGACATCTCTTGTTCTCTAAGACATCCAAGTACCACAGAAACCTCATCCATTTCTTGATATGGCCTAGAAGCCATGAGGCTCTGCCACCACTGACACCTTTTAATTGGACGGATGAACCTCACAGCACCACAAACAAGCCTTTGGCTAAGAGAAAAAGTAGGCTGGATGCAAGAAGCTGAAGATCATAACCCAGTAAAGACAGAATCCAACATGGTACCACGTGAGACGTCTGAAAATCCTCGTGAGGAGAATCTGAATTGAAAATGGAGTCTAGGTCTGGAGATGTATTCAAGAAAGGATCGTGTTTCTGATGAAGTGGATGGACTTGAAAAGTCAGTTTCTGTAGGCATCTGTCTCCCTTTCTGCAAATGAAGATGCTGTGAAAGGTTCCTTTAGTTCTAGAATTTAAAAATATTCACTAAGTACTGACTGCGTGCAAGGCTGTGTAGTTAGTAAGTGTGAGTCCTCACATGTGACCCAATCTAGGAAGAGATTTCTTTTCCCTTTCTGCTGTGCAGCCCTGTGGGAACTCAGTCCATTAAAGACTCAGTATATATCAGTACTTATTTTGATTTAGAGAATTTAAATATTTAATGGCTACACAGACAAAGAATTATGAGGAAAAAGATGATGTAAATATTTTGTATGGCAAAGCTATTTTAAAACTACACTCTCTTTTGCCTTCCACAGAAGAGTGTGGCAGAAGCTATGTGTGCCCAGCACCTGCACCCTAAGGCTGCCTCTGGCTTCAGCTGAGGCGGGGGTGACGGTTCCGTCCCTTCTCAAGGGCCCGCTGACTGGAGTTAACACCCTCAGGGGATGACCCTCAGCTAGAGTGGTACCTAAGTGCCTTCGCCTCTGCCCTTGGAGGTGACTTCTGGGGCACGCTCTGCATGCTTTTTTAAAGGTTCCCAGCAGACGGAGCCTCAGTTTCCCTCAGCAGCAACACATCCTTTACTGCTTTCCCTCCTTCTCTGCATCACTCTCCCCAGTTCCTCACTCCTGCTTCTGGGAATTGCTTCTCACACAAACAACTCCTCTCCCAAATCCTTGCTTCAGGGCTCTGCATTTAGGTGGACTCAACTATGACCCCCACTTCCTAAAACAGCTTGACTAGAATTAAACTATGAGTTTCAGTTTAGTAAGGCTGATGGGGATATTAAAGCAACTTAAACCAGAGAAAGTGAGATGATCTTAGCTTAAAAGTAGGACCTCTCCCTGCCACACACACACACACACACACTTGCATTAAAGCTGTGACTTTTAGATCCTATTAGCATTTAGGGGCCTGGGGCAAACTTACTCTAGGCACCTGTATCTCCTTAATTACAATTTCTAAAACTGTATTCAAATGACATCTCTAGAATATAGACACATTAAACATTTCAGTATTAATCACAGTTCCAGAATAACTGTTGGTTTGTTCTGGCGTTATATTTAGACCAACTCCCAAATAACCAATGATAGAGAAATGAAAGAAGCTGATAGGGTGAAAACCTAGCTGTTATTCAGGGCCATACCTGCTCTGCCACTTCTCCATGGACTCCCCTCTCTCCCGAGGGAGATAGCAGGACTGCTGGAATTCATTAGCGAAGAGGACACAATCATGACGCGCATCCTTTAGGAGATTTCGCAATTTGTTATACTGTCTGTGACACAGAGAAGAAGAATAAATCTCACGTAGCATGTACTCATCTCCTGCCAGCTCTTGCTAAGGTTCAGAAAAGATGAGGCATTTTAGAGTGAAAGACTGATTATTTAAAACCCAAGACACACTTGTTTATAGGCCTTAGTGTGTGAGTGCGCTTGCGCGGCTGCGCGGCTGTTTCTCCATCTCACCTGCCGGGATGGGCGTGGGCAGAGCCTCAGGAGTTAGTTCATGGATCAGTTAAATTCCTCTACATCCTTTTCCCTTTCTGAGACCTCTGGCTGTTTATTATGTAATTATACGACCTTGCCTCATGTAGCCCCTTAGTCAAAGGCTCACAGAGGCAAGCAGAGTTTAGGGCTGTATTTTTATACTTCATTTTATTCCATAAATGGCATTGGGTTTTAATACATTTTATTTTTGCTGGCAGACCTGGAAAAGGTATGTAAGGTGAGTTTGGGGATTTATCTGTGAATTTTATCGATGCAGCCACACTATTTACATGAATGAAGGCTAGCTTCATCTGTCAGACAACGAACAGAAAGTTTTAAGGTTTTTCCCCATCAGGAGATCTTCCTATTAATCTCAAATAAATGTAAAGCAAATAAAATGTAAAGTCTCATTTAAGTCAGTTTCTAAGAAGGTGCTTTTCAATTGTCTTGGTAATATGAAATATATAATATTCACAATTATTTTAAAGGAAATCAATTATTTATTTTAAAATGGATTAATATTAAATCAGATGTTAAATTAACATATAAATTATCCAAGGTAGGTGACTGGCATGTAATGTAATAAAATTTGTGTCCTTGCATTCCTAGCTCCAGCCTGCCACCATGGATGTTTAAAAATGAGTCTTTTCAATACAGCAAAGGCAGAACTTTAACTTTTTTCCTCTAAATAAATGCTATCAAATCTGTATCATCTCAACACTTCATTGGAAAGCAAGAAACACATTTTACTTTCTTAGTAATTCTAATTTTGAGCCACTTTAAAAGGAATCAACAGCAAAAAGGATCATCAGGTAACTACAACTTATAAAACTGTCCTAATGAACAAAAGGGTTCAGCTTCATTTATGTGAATGGTAGCTTTCCTTCATAGAATTCCACTTGTGTAAACAAAAGCTGCCCCTTTCCCCTGGAAATGCCTAGAACATATTAAATTTATAATTTTCCCACTTTCACAAAGATACACTTAAAATCATTTTTCACAACCTCTGAGAATATGCACAGAAGAGTCTCCATCATTGTGCTAGCAAGACCCAGACCCTCCTTACCAGGTGGTTAGGCAAGGACTTTCACTTTCTGCTTCACACATTTCTGTCATGCATGAATTTTTTAAATGAGTACTTTTCCTGTTAAGCAATAAAAAATTCTAGAAGAGGTTTTATAAACATCTGAAATTTATTAATTCAGAGAAAAGACTGAAAATTATTGCCTGTTTTTCCTGATCTCTTCCAGTTTTTTGCTCCCTTTAGCCACATCCCTAATAAAGCACCTGAGTTCAGTGCAGGTATTGGCTGCACTATACCAGACTAAACAGCTTGCAGTTAGCAAACTCCTTCTCTGTGCTCTGCTGAGGGCCCTCAGGGGAACCATCTAGATATCCCTGATGCTGCCCTTCACCTGCAAAACGGTCCTGCTCATGGTGAACGCAACATAACCATCCATTCCTCAAAAAAAAAAAAAAAAAAAAAAAGTCAAAACTAGAACTACCACATGTCCCAGCAATTCACTTCTGGGTACAGACCTCGAAGAACTGAAAGCAGCGTCTCAAAGAGATATTTGCACACCCATGTTCATAACAACATTATTCATATTAGCTAAAAGGTAGAACCAGCCCAAGTGTCTACAGAGGAATGGGTGGATGAACAAAACGTGGTATATACATACCACGGACTGTTACTCAGCCTTAGAAAGGAAGCTCTGACATATTCTTCAGCACAGATGACCCTTGAAGACATTATGCTGAGTGAAACAAGCCGGTCACAAAAGGACAAGTATTGGATGATTACACTTATATGTATTTCCCTGAGGAGCCAAATACACAGAGACAGAAAGTGGGACAGTGGTTGTGTGTGTGTGGGGGGGGGTGCGGGTCTTGGGGGAGGGGGATGGGGAATTAACATTTAATGGGTTTCAGTTTGGGGAGATGAAAAAGTTCTGAAGGCAGGTTGTTACAACAGTGTCAATGTATTCAATGCTACCAAACAGTATACTTAGATAGGGGTACATTTTATGTTATATATATTTTACTGTGATTAAAAAAAATAGCTACACTAATTGTCAAAACAAAATAAAACCACAAAAAAAGATAGAACAACCCATTTCAGTGGGATCAGATCAGATCAGATCAGATCAGTCTCTCAGTCGTGTCCAACTCTTTGCGACCCCATGAATCGCAGCACGCCAGGCCTGCCTGTCCATCACCAACTCCCGGAGTTCGCTCACGTCCATCGAGTCAGTGATGCCATCCAGCCATCTCATCCTCTGTCGTCCCCTTCTCCTCTTGCGCCCAATCCCTCCCAGCATCAGAGTCTTTTCCAATGAGTCAACTCTTCGCATGAGGTGGCCAAAGTACTGGAGTTTCAGCTTTAGCATCATTCAGGCAATGTGTAGGGTGTGATGGGAACCCAGGAGGGAAGAGGAAGGCATCCAGGAGGGAGGGAACAGACCATTAAGTAGACAAAGGGCCCCAGGGAGGAAAGACAGGGGACAGAAGGCTCAAGAGAGCAGACAGCACGCTTCATCCTTATATCTCTAGCACTTAATCCATGGCAGGTGCTCAAAAAATGTCTGCAAATGAGTCAATGAACTCACAACCCGTTGCAACAACAGTGAACCAAATACAAGACACAAATGCCCTGGGACAAACTCTGACATTTCAGAACCCAGTTGCTCTTTTGCTAGGCTTCGCACACATCACTGCATTGGTCAGCACACCTGTACCCTAAACGTGGGGCTTCTCAAATCCAGTCCTCTCCAAACACTTGATGCTCCACAAGCCAGACCCAGGGGGGTTTACCACCAAATAAGCGTAATGACAATCCTTGCCAATGCTTAGCAAAACCTATCACTTAGCAAAAAGAATTTTCTCAATTTGAAGTTCTACTCCCATATATTTCCCGTAGACTTTTAGAGTGTGCATTCATTTGTCAGCTACCTATCAGCCAGATAAAACAAATGAACAAATGGCACAAGAATATTAATGAAGAAAGCAGGAGACAAACAGCGAATCACTCTGAGTGTGACAGTCCAGTGCTCATGTAGGCATGTGGGCTTATGCTTATAATTTCATAGCATATCCATCGAATACAGTCGTATTTTTTGCTAGTCAGGGCTGGTGGTGCACATGATGGAATGAGATATATGAGCATCCTGCAGGGAGCCAGCAGAGATCATCATAGTGCCTTAAACAAATCTGGCCTGAATGACAGGACAAGAGTTTCAAATAGTCAAGTACAAAAAAATTTAAAAACTTCCAGTCTTACAGAAAAACCCTAGTTTCCTGGTCTGGCTCAAGTGTTTTCTAAAAATCTCCATTATCTACAGACAGTTTCTCAGGGGACAGCAAAACTTACCTTTTCTAGATTGATTTTTTTTTCTATTTTTATTCAGTAGTGATCTTATCTGCAGACGCAATATGCCTTCCCCTGCTGACTCCTCTCTCTGGGGATTAGAAGTGGGCATCATACAACCAATGGGAGATGTGCAAGGAAGTGGGCTCCGTACTCAAGGCTGCATTTCTTCAGTTTTTGCAGAACTGGGGTGAGGTCTCCTAGACTTGCTTTCAGAGGTCCCTAAGCTTTCTACAAGAATTTCAAAAATTTCTATTTCCATTTATATTAGGTTGTATTCTTTCTTAATTTTTTTTTTTACTGTGGTAAAAGTCATATAATATAAAACACAGTATCTTAACCCTATTTAACTTATAGTTTAGTGACACAAAGTACATTCAATCTGTGCAACTCTCATCCATCATCCATCTCCCAAATTATTCACCTTCCTAAACTGAAACTGTCCCCATTATACACTAACTCCCCATTCTCCTCACCCCCTCCCTCCCCAGCCCCTGATATCTATCAATGTACTTTCTGATTGTGAATTTGACTATACTAGGTCCCTCGTATAAGTGGAATCAAGCAGTATTTGCCTGCATTAGGTGATATTCTTAAAACATTTTAAATGGAGCATAATTTGGACCAGGCTTCTAGCTGCAATGCCATTTGGTGTCAGGGACTGCCCTTTTGGAAGCCTCAAAGACACCTCAAACTCAAGACCCTCCCACCCCTGACCTCCTCCAGTGTCCCCCCTCTGTATCCGGTTACACAAGCCAGAAACCTTAGTGTCATTCTTGACACTACCTTCTCCCTTATCTCACTTACATAAATCCATTACTAAACCCTATAGATCTCTTTTAAAAACAGTTGCTTTATTGAGATATGATGCATAAAATTCACCCTTTTAAGATGTACAATTCAATGGTTTTTAGTGTAGTCCCAGTTATGTAACCGTTACCATTATCTAATTCCATTTTTATCAGCCCCCAAAGAAACTTATACCCATCAAGCAGTCACTTCCATTCATTCCCTTTGACTCAGCCCCTGGCAACTACTAACCTACTTTTCATCTCTTGGATTTACCTATTCTAGGCATTTTATATAAATGGAATCATACAATATAGGATTTCCATGTGCGTGGCTTGATTCTTTCACTTTGCATAATATTTTCAAGTCCGTGTTGTAGCATTTATCACTAATTCATTCCTTGTTATGGCTGAATAATATTTCATTGTATGGTTAAAACACCTTTCGTGGAATCATTATCAGTAGCTGGACATTTGGGTTGTTCCCATAGTTTGGCTATTATGAATACAGCTCTTATGAACATCTGTCTCCAAGTTTTTGTGTGGACATGTTTTCAATCTGTTATATATTTACAAAGTTCTATGGATCTTACCTACTAAACAGCTCTTAGAAAAGTCTATTTCTCTCCCTGTCTCTAAGTTAGCCACATCTCTCATGTGAACTAAAGCAAGTACCTCCTCTTCTTTTCACCAAGCCTCTTTTCCACTGGCCCGGTAATCTTTTCAAAATTGGAATCCGATCATGTTATCCCCCTTGCTCAAAACCCTTCGCCACATCCCTGAGGCCCATGGGCCCTATCTTAGTCCAGCCCAGGGCCTCTCCTCCCTCCTCCACGTACTCCCTCCCCCGACCTTGCACGGCACAGTTTCCTTGCCCGGAAAGCTTTTCTCCTTTCTTTGCCTGGGACTCACACACCCCTCAGAGCTCAACACAGGCCTCTCACTCAGGAAAGCTTTTCCTCCGGCGCCTAGTCTGGGCTCTCCTGAGCCAAGTCCCATGCCTCAGCATGCCTGTCACAGCCGCATTTCCCCATCTGTTTCTGAGCATCCATTACTGCCTGTCTCCCCATCGAGAGCACGTCTGCTTTTGCTCTCCACTGTATCCTCAGTGCTAGCACAGCTCTGACACATAGAATCTCTCAGATGAACACCTTAACACATGAATAAATGTCAGCCTTACAGGCCTACCACATGAGCCCTCATTAAATAAACATTTGAGGATTGTTAGATGGCAGAGCGTGTGATTATTCCAATCAAAAACTTGACATTCCTCATACTGTTTTGTACAACATACGAGAACAGGCATTTTCTGCATTGATATTATTGAAATCAAACTACAAAATCATATTAAATATAGAATCCATGTCTATAGACACAGAGGCAGTGTGTGATTGCTTAGTCGCTCAGTCATGTCTGACTCCTTGAAATCCCATGAACTGTAGCCTGCCAGGCTCCTCAATCCATGGAATTTTCTAGGCAAGAATATTGGAGTGGGTTGCCATTGCCTATTCCAATAGAGGCTGTGTCTTTCCATTATTAAACCCACTCGGGTGATTTCATTTCAATAAAACAGTGTCATTGGTCCCCTTAAATTAATGTTCATTTGCAGTTTTCTGATTTTGTAGCTTTGTTTAATTTGAAGGTCTGATTTGGGTTTAGGGTTGCATTAAGTAGTTAGGTATGAGGATTTATACCTAAATTTATGTTGAAACATATTTAAGTAACTTAATTTAAATTAACACTGAGTATCCACGAGACTTTCTTTTCTTTTAGAAACAAAGTTGACTACATTACTCATGTTGAGTAACATTGATACAGGATGGGGAGTTTGATCCCCATCAAACTGTAACACTTTCCAACTGTAACACTTTGATCTCAGTCTTATGTTATGTACTAAGAGACTGAGACTCATGCTATACAGATGGCATTTAGGAAGGAGTCAAAAAGAGAAAGCAAGGCATCCTTCTTTCAGACACTAGAGCAGACCAGGTATTTTCACTTGACAAAACTTTCCTAAGCAATAATGTTCCTAAAAGCATGCCAAATAGAATGAATTGTTTACCAGCATCTCAAAAATCTCTAAGGAAGAACTGAAAAACAAAACTTTCCCCAACATTAAATGAAGCAAAGCACCAGAGAGCCTCTGCTAGGCCGCAGGCGTGCCAAGTCACTTCAGTCGTGTCCGACTCTGTGTGACCCTATCAACTGTAGCCTGCCAGGCTCCTGGGTCCATGGGGATTCTCCAGGCAAGAGTACTGCAGTGGGTTGCCATGCCCTCCTCCTGGGGATCTTCCCAACCCAGGGATCGAACCTGCATCTCTTATGTCTCTTGCATTGGCAGGCGGGTTCTTTACCACTTCTGCTAGGCCACCTTTGGTTAAATACAAATACTCAAGTGATTTACACGTAACACTTACAAAGGCCAAATTAATCAAGCATATCTCCTGAATCCTACACATTCAATGGCTGTCATCAACTATAAAGCTAGCTTTTAATATATGACACTTTCCAGGGCTTAGGTCGGAGAAGGCAATGGCAACCCACTCCAGTACTCTTGCCTGGAAAATCCATGGACGGAGGAGCCTGGTAGGCTGCAGTCCATGGGGTCGTGAAGAGTCGGACACGACTGAGCGACTTCACTTTCACTTTTCACTTTCATGCATTGGAGAAGGAAATGGCAACCCACTCCAGTATTCTTGCCTGGAGAATCCCAGGGACGGGGGAGGCTGGTGGGCTGCCGTGTTTGGGGTCGCACAGAGTCGGACACAACTGAAGCGACCTAGCAGCAGAAGCAGCAGCAGCAGCAGGGCTTAGGTAACTTCCTTAGCTGTTTCTACCTGAATACACCTGCTGGTCGCCTAACGGGTAAATAAAACACTAAGTCCCAAACCTGCTGACTCCTCTTGCTGCTTCTTATTCCTCGTCATCAGTCAGGCTCATTTCCCCGCATTGAGACCAGTCTCAAAACTATTTCCTTCAGAAGGCATTTTCAACTCCCACACCCCATGTTCACTTCTGCACTTTGCACAGTCCACATTAAATCATCCTACATGTGTCCATGTAAGGTATGCCACAATTACCTTCTTGCTTCTTGCATCTAACTCCAAAAGACAAGTTTGTTGAGAGAGGGACCAAGACTTCTTTTTGTACTTCAGAAGGCCTGGAACTAGGAGCTCAAAAATGGCAAAACCAGGGCGTTACCCTGTGAGTCTGTTCCATGACTCTTCAGCTTTTGTTTTCACATTTAGTACATTCAGAGACACAGTGAAGTAATGGAAAACCAGTAATTTTCCAAGTTAACTACTTTTGAAATGTTCAGGAAAAAAGACTATTTAAATTCCAATTCTTTGCTTTCAAATGTCCCAGGAATTGGTTTTTAAAACAATCCTTAATATTAAAAATATTTTAGAAAACAGAAGTTGAAAAGGCCCAGCAGTGTGTTAGCAACTCACACTATAACAGCAAATTGATTTTAGTAGCAGAAATTGAAATATGACACCTAGAGCAGCATTTAAACCTGGATGCGTATAAACATTTATATCTTTGTGTCTGAACAAAATCAACCTCAAGCTCATATAAAAATATTCTATCTGAAAAACCTGCACACAATCTAGTAAATGCATATTTTTTGAATTGAGCATATAATAAGGACAACTTATCATTTTCATATACAAATAAACACACTTCATCTTTTACTACCAACGTCTGAAGAAACCACAACATTTAAAAAAGAATAAACATAATTTCTGCTTAACTTGGGGTGTTAAGAGGTTGGGTGTATAATTCTAATATGCTGTTTCCATACAGCCATCAAGTTCAAATCATAAATCTTTTCCCAACGTAAAAGAAGCAAAACCATTTATAGTGTATTTGTTTAAAAGGTGAAAAACTGTTCTTCCTTTACGCACAAGGCAAGCATTTTAGACTGAGTTCAACCAGAAATTCTTTGTTTAGCAAATACAATTACTATGGTTGGTGGTTATACCAGTAGTCTAAAAATAAAACAAGTTAATTCTGGTTTCACTGAATAAATCACAAGTGATTAAATGAATTTATAAAGAAATTTGCCTCCCCAATAAAGGAGCCTCAAATTTTAAAACACTTTCTTTTTCCCAGGGGGAAAAGAATGTACGTTTCTGAAACAATATATCTACAAATAAGAAGATTAAATAATATGCAGTTTTCAACCAGAAGTAAGCAATAGGTCTGCTACTATAAAATTGCAAACCAAAAGCCAAGAATCTTAAATACCCACATCCTGGGGACACTGCAGTTCATTGATTTACAGTCAGATCTCTGGGCCAGGTGTTGAAGAAGAAATATAAAAGAATGTTACTGCATTCCTCACTGGCAAAGAAAATGCCACATTAGTTCAAAAAGTCCTTTCTGATGAAAATAATGAATTCCTCCCCTCTCTCTCCAACAAGGGACCTTTTCTAAAGGGGAGAAAAAAACCCTGCACCATAAATAAATAAATAATGCAAAACAGATACCTCCGGCCTCTTTGATGCTGCACAGCTTGACAAGCCGTTTGCATGAAAACAATTCCCTTCAACTCAGGAAACTCAAGGATCTCAAGGTAATCTTGAACGACTTTCCAATCTGGAACCATGTAATGAGTCACGTCACTAGACAAGAGTTTCCCATCTGAAGCATAATTCAAAACGGAAGAGATCAGACAGCGTTTGCAAACCTGGCTTATTATGATTTCAATGTCACGGTGTCCCCATGTGCAGAAGAACTTCTAATCTTAACAACACTGTGAAGTTTTTAAAAGACAAATCCACTTTGGTAGAGTTAAATTCAGCACCTTCATTTTTCTGAAGTTATGATAAATAAAAGCTCAGTGTGGTCTATGGTGTTGCCAGTCGGACAGAAGATGACAGATTAAAATACAAAAAACAAAAACAAGCAAATCCTAAGCACAACTTAACTTTTTTTGTGTTAACTCATTGACCTGCACTCACTTTCCAGTGGGGCACCACAAATAAACATGTTAACCACTTGTTTATGTCTAGGCATATCAAGTCGGTTCTGTTTCAAGCTTGCGAACGTGCTCAGAAGTCTCCTTGGGCCAGGAAGGCTGAATTGACTAGAAAAGATGCTCAGTGCAAGCAAGGGCAGAGGTGGGACTTCCACCCAGCCTGTGTCTCGGAGCTGGTTAGCCGAGCTGTAACTGAAATGTTCGCCTTAATAATAAGCTGAGGATCCCAGATATTCGCTGAAAAGGACTACCATGCTCTTCTCCCACCACGAGGAAGAACCTGCAACCTCCATCGTTAAATCGGCCACCCCAGCAGCCCAGAAATCAAGTGGAGGAAGGTGTAGTGGGCAGCCGACCCAAATCCAGTTTCCCCATGACCTTCCTAGACAACGACGCCCCAGATGATTCACAAATCCTACAGTCAAGTGGGCTCTCCACTGGGTAAATGTCTGAGGCCTCGGTGCTGGTAGGTCAGAAAAGTGGTGGGGAGCAAAGCAAAGTACAACGAGAAGCAGCAGCAACGTTTGCTCCCGCGCCCCGGCTTGCACTGCGGGGCCCACGGCTCGGGACCTCCTCGTTTCACCACCGCGAGCCTGGGGGCCGAACGCTCCAGCGCCCACAGGCCCCTCGGAGAGCCCCCAAACCAGGCTTCTGCGCGGCGGGGGCGCCTGCCCCTCGGCCCTTCCGCTTCCCCGGGCAGAGCAATCGGGAGTCGGGGTTGAGAGACCGCGGAGCCGTGGACCGGCCCAGCTCGCGGAGGTCTAGAAGCCGCCTGCCCCTTGCGTGCGAGCGACAGCCGGGTCGGAGGTGGTGCCTGGAGGCGGGCGGAGGCCCGGGGGCCTCGGACTCTGCGCCACCGCGGCCTCGCTCTCCGCCTCTGGGCCGCACCCTTCCACCTTAAGGCCGACGCTCTACCCCGACCCCGCCGCCCCAGCTCCAGCTCCTGCCCGGCCTCGGCTCCCCGCGCTCCAGCCCCGGCCACCCAGCTCCCGCCGGACCTCGGCTCCCGGTGCCCCCAGCCCTCTGCACCCCGGGCCCTGACCGTTGTGGCAGGTGGCGGGCTGCGGGCAGAGCGGGCTGTTGCAGGGCACACTGGGCCGCAGGTAATGCTCCCGCACAATCCGCAGCGTCCGGCCGTGGAAGGTCCTCAGAAGCAGCACCTTCTCTCGCTTCTGCAGCATGCTGGTCGCGCCCGGACAGAGTTCCGGGGCCGGGGAGGCGCCCGCTCCGCGAGCGGCCGGGAAGCGGCAGCCGCGGCGCCGCGCGGGCGGAGGCGAGGCCGAGGCTTCGGGCCCGCCCCCTCGGCCTGGTCTCCGCGGAGCTCCAGGCGGGCAGGCCCTTCTAGGCGGCCTGAGCGCTCCGGGCTCTGCACGGAAAACCGCCCTAACGGCCCGAACCCCGGTGTTGAGAGCAGCAAGAGGCCCGCGGTGTGGGTGTTCTAGCCGGACTCACAGTCTCCCCCCAACCCTGCCTCAGTTTCTCCCCTCCTTAATGGTTGCCTGGGGGTGGAATTGCCTGGGAGGGGTGGAAACCAAGCAAAAGACTTCAGGGGGACGAAGATAATACAGATCGTCTTCCACAGACGGTGGGGTCAGGTCCCGATAAACCCATCTGAATTGAAAATCCATTTAACACACCTAACCTACCCAACATCACAGCTTAACCCAGCCTATCTTAGACCTGCTCAGAAAACTTACTTTGGCCAAGAGTTGGGCGGGATCATCTAACACAAAGCCTGTTTATGACAGTGTTGAATATCTCATGTAATTTATTGAATGCTGTACTGTAAGTGAAAAGCAGAATGGTTGCCCGCGTTTCGGTTGTTTACTCTGCTGATCACCGTGTTGTCTCGGAGCTTAGACTTGTTCCCCTGCTCAGCGTCACAGGAGAGTGTCTTGTGCCATTAGCTCAAAAAAGATAAAAATTCCAAGTGGATATTACTTTCACACCATGGTAAAATCCAAAAATTATAAGCGGAATCATGGGAAGTTGAAACTGTCAGTACAAGGAAACGAAAGTCTTGCAAAGATTTGGTGCAACTATGAAGGATTATTGTACTTTGTTTCTACCTTCAGGTCCGTTTAGGATTGGGACTCCCTTATTAATATGGATACATATCTTTTTGTTGTTATTTAGTTGCTAAGTCCTGTCCGACTCATTGCAACTCCATAGACAGCAGGCTCCTCTCGGTTCCTCTGTCTATGGGATTTTCCAGGCAAGAATACTAGAGTGGGTCGCCATTTCCTTCCCCAGGGGATCTTTCTGACCCTGCTTTCACATCTCCTGCTTTGGTAGATGAATTCTCTATAGCTGAGCCACCAGGGAAGCCCAATTATTAGTGTTTTGTATTAATATAGATAAATATTAGTATGTTCTGTTTGTTGCTCTTGCTGTCCCTGAAAGAGCTAAAAGATTCCGCAAATAAGCCAGCAACCCTGCTAACTCAACATTTTTTTCCCTTTAAAAAAACTGTATTTATTTTTAATGTCATGTATTTTTAATTCATATAAAAATTCAAACAATGCAGATAAAATGGAAACCAATCCTTTCCCTTGAGGTAAACATTGTCTATTCAACCTCAGCATGATAGCATTTGCAGCCTCTGGCAAAGGAATTCTCCTTGAAATTTGATGGAGACTAAAACAGTCCAAAATTACTGCAGATGGAGACTGCAGCCATGAAATTAAAAGACGCTTGCTTCTTGGAAGAAAAGCTATAACTAACCTAGATAGAATATTAAAAAGCAGAGGCATTACTTTGCCAGTAAAGGTCCATCTAGTCAAAGCTATGTTTTTTCTAGTAGTCATGTATGGATGTGAGAGTTGGAGTATTAAGAAAGTTGAGCACCGAAGAATCAATGCTTTTGAACTGTGGTGTTGGAGGAGACTTTTGAGAGTCCCTTGGACTACAAGGAGATCCAACCAGTCAATCATAAAGGAAATAAATCAGTCCTGAATATTTATTGGAAGGACTGATGCTGAAGCTGAAACTTCAGTGCTTTGGCCACCCGATGCAAAGAACTGACTCATTGGAAAAGACCCTGATGCTGGGAAAGAATGAAGGTGGGAGGAGAAGGGGATGCCAGAGGATGAGATGGTTGGATGGCATCACCAACTTGATGTACATGAGTCTGAGCAAGCTCCAGGAGTTGGTGATGGACAGGGAAGCTTGGTGTGCTGCAGTCCATGGGGTCACAAAGAGTCAGATACAACTGAGTGACTGAAATAAAATACAGTCTCTTCTGAGATCACACTCTCTTGGTTGGATGGAAGCCACTGTTCCTCCAAGCTCTCAACAAAGACCTTTGAGCTGCATCAGGAGCTTTACAAAGAAGTGTCACATTTAATTTCCACAACAAGTCAATGGAGTCAGGCATTATTATCCCCATTTTACAGATGATGAAACAAGATTAGAGAGGTTAAGCTTATCAAGGTCAAGATTATCCAGTTATTAAGTGATGGAATCAATATCCAAGCTGGAATCTGGCTGAATCCAAAGCAGGCTCCTCACTAATTACAGTGCTCTTCACAGATGAATAAAATACAACTCATATCTAAGGAGTTTATAGTCAACTTGTTCAGTGCTAGTTAAGGCACCTCAACCAGCTGGTGGAAGAGCATTGGCACTTCCTTTTATGCTAAAGTGAGCAGAACTAGAGTATCCAGTTTGATCACTTTCTCTAGGGCACTTGTCTGAACCTTCTTGGCACCAGGGACAGTTTTCTTGGAAGACAGTTTTCCACTGACTAGGGCTGGAGGTGGGTGTGTGGCTGGGTGGGGTGGCTGGGTAGGGGAATGGTTTCAGGATGATTCAACCTCATTACATTTAGGGTTTGCCTCCTATGAGAATCTAGTCTCACTGCTGGTCTGACAGGAGGTGGAGCTCAGAGGGTAATAACAGCTTTGGGGAACAGCTGTAAGCACAGGTGAAGCTTTGTTCACTATTCCACCCCTCACCTCCTGCTGTGTGGCCTGGGGCGGGGGCATTGGTTTTGGGGCCCTCTGCTCTAGGAGAACATATTTTTTGTTGTTGTCATTTTTAGTATCTTTTTATCTTTTGGCTGTGCTGCAAGGCATTCGGGATCTTAGTTCCCTGAATAGGGATGAGCCCTCATCCCCTGTATTGGAAATGTGGAGTCTTAACCCTGGGCCACCAGGGAAGTCCCTCTGGGGGAATATATTAAAAAGAGTCATGATCCCTCACTCATTGCATTTTTATGTAAAGTTATCTGCGTGTGGGATGATGTGAGTGAGATCTGAGACAGAATCACACAAGTTAGGAGAACATCACAGTGCTGGTCCCCAGGTCAAAGCACTAGGCGGGCCCCTATGGCAACCAGCAGTGCAGGAGGACAGGTCTAGAGACCCCCGGCACGCAACAGGATTTGACCTTCACGTAAAAACGCTCCTGACAGCTGCTCATGAGTCCCTCCAAAGTGCTCCCATTTTCTTTCTTTTCTTTTTTTTTTTTTTTTTTACTTCTTATATGTCCTTAACATCTCTCTTTAGCATTTTGTAACTTTAAACTATTTAAAACAATAGTGAAGGACAGGGAAACCAAGCAGGCTGCAGTCCATGGGGTCGCAAAGAGTTGGACACGACTGAGCAGCTGAACAACAACAACTTTAAACTTCCTCTAAATTGGGACTAGTGATTTTTTAAGGTAGAGAATGTGTCTGGGGCTCTATTGAAAGTTGATGTTGTCAGTATTTAAAATAATCCAAGGCTTGCCAAGCACTTCTTTGGCTTGCATGGCAATAATAATGTACAAATTATGTTCTCAAAAGCATACTCCCTTAGTTCTTGGAACTGATGATCTGAAATGGACAAGAATGCCTTTTTGTTGATTTATTTGTCTCACAGACCATCTGATGCTTCTTGGATGAAAATATGTTTCTCTCTCAGAATAAACTAGGTTATGCTGCGGTAATATACAACTTCAAAAATCCCAATGACTTAAAACAGCAAGATGTTGCATGGGTGCCTGCGAGATCCATTCTGAATTTTCTCCAGGGCCCAGGCTGGATGGAGTCAGTCCTCTCTGAAACACTATTTGCTGTTCATTTTTGTTGTTTAGTCGCTAAGTCATATCCGACTCTTGCAACCCCATGGGCTGTAACCCACCAGGCTCCTCTGTTCATCTGATTTTCCAGGCAAGAATACTGGAGTGGGTTGCCATTTCCTTCTCCAGAGGATCTTCCCAACCCAGGGATAGAACCCAAAACTCCTGCATTGGCAGGAGAATTTTTTACCACTGAGCCACCAGGGAAGCCCTCTTGCTCTTCACTGGCAGAGGGAAAAGAGGCCTCTAGACAGCTTTAGGTCAGAAATTAAAAGCTCAGTCTGGAAGTGACACATGTTTCTTCTGCCTAGTGGCCAGAACTAGTCACATGACCACACATCCCAGGTCAGAAAATGGGTGGAGGTGGGATATTTGGGTTGCAGTGCAGCTCCTCCCTCTTGGCTTGAAGGTGGTGCGCTGAAACCCCCTGGTGAGCAGTGTTAGTGACCGCTTGAGTGTCCTTAACTCAAACCCCTTACACGAAGTTGGCTCTACCGTCACCTCAACTCTTGTACCTATGTCTACTCCAGATCTAGTTTCACCTCCTCTTACGTGCTGGTCTGCATGTGATTTCTTGTGGCAGAGACTGTCTCTCTGTTAACCAAATCCATATCCTTTTTTTCCTCTGGGCACACAGGTGACAGCCTTCCTTGCATATAGATAGGTGTGGCCACAAAAGGTAATGGCATCATTTCTAGGCCTGACCTTTGAACACCTCACATGGATATTCCTCTTTCCTGTTCCTGAACCGATGCCAGAGCCCAGGGGATCTTGAAAGTCAGCATGGAAGACAGCATACCCACCAACCCTTCGAACGAACATGGGTTCCTGAAGAACTATGCAGAGCAGAGTTCTGTCTTCCCTCCCCAGGAGCATCCCCAGGAGTCTCTTGCAGGAGTGAAATACACTTCTTATGGTAGCTGGTGTTATCCTAAGTAACATAGCCCCACTTTACAAAGGAGATTAAGGAACTTGCCGAAGCCTTGCCTATTTATTTCAGAACTCCTCACTAGATACTAAAAGTCCTGATGAAGCTGCTCCAGGATTCTCCAGCAGTTCTAAATGTCATTGCCACACTGGGAAGGATGCTTGATAGCGTGCTTCTCTTTGCAGTTTTTCCTTTCCTTGTCAGTCTGAGCGCAGATGGACAGCCTGGTGCCCAGATAGCAGAATGCTGTGACAGCTTGCAGTGCTCTGTGGCTGATAGAAATCTCTGACTGTGGTCAGGTTTCCCTGGTGCTTGACTGCAGTCTTCTTCAGGCTGAGCACCAGCATGCTTACGCTGCAAGAGTTCGTAGCATTTGCCTGCCGTTTTTGCAGATGCGCCCGGGGAATGCAGACATCAGCAACCACTGGATTATAATCAAAAGGTTTCATCCAAGGGTTAGCCTAGAGAGGACAGGGTGTCTTTACAAAGGGCTTAGAGGACAAGGAGGTTAGATGTATAAAAGGAATTCTGGATGATGAGATCCCAGGGCTAGAGGGGATTATTGAAGCAGGCTTTGAAATAGTCTTTATTTATTTAAAATCACAACAGTACATGCTTGTTGCAACACATGTCAACAATACTGAAGGATGCCAAGTGAAAAGGTTGAAGTTCTGCTTGCATGCAAAGTCTACTTCTTCCATGTAACTTACCATTGTTGATATCTGATACACATCCTAGAAGTCGTCCTTCTTTTCTTTCTTTCTTTCATTTTATTTTTTTTTGGCTGTGCTGTGTCCTTGTTGCTCTGTGCGGGCTTTCTCTAGTTGTGGTGAGCAGGGACTCATCGTGATGGCTTCTCTTTGTGGTGGAATGCAGGCTCTAGGGTGCAAGAGCTTCAGTAGTTGTGGCACATGGGCTTAGCTGCCCTGTGGCATCTTGCCAGATCAGGGATTGAACCCGTGTCTCCTGATTTGGCAGTTGGATTCTTAACCACTGGACCACTGGGAAAGTCCTAGAAGTCTTTAGATATAACCCCAAATGTTTGCAGCTTTTTGAGGTGCTTCTCAACCTATGAAGCATCAGCTATTGTACTTACAGCTAACGTTTCCCAAACTTTTACTAGCTGCCAGGCCCCGTTCCTGTGTTTCTCATTTAATCCTCAAAATAATGCCTTGACTGTAATACTGTTACCAGTTGCATTCTGCAAGTGAGGAAACCAAAGTACAGGAGGATTGACTAATTGCCCAGGGCCACAGACTTGAGCCAGCCTTGGAACCTGAGCAGTTTGGACACAGAGCCCTGGCAGCAATGACTCAGCCATGCCGCCTTTCACAGAATGGTGTACCTTCTCTACAGTGGACCATGGAATAAACCTAGTTATTTTAGGTTTAGAGAATTGGAAACATTGGGTTTCAAATGTGACCCCACTACTTTCCTAACTTCCCTGGGCCTTCATGATTTCAATTACAAAATGCAGCTAAGCAGGACAGATGTTGTTGGGTATTGGTATCAATGAGTCAATGACTCTAAAGGGTCATGTAAATGTCTAACATGATCCCATTTATCTGAAGAATCGGTTAACTTCCATTTGTGCTCCATCTCAGTGGAAGAGTCATTGGAGGACAAACTGCTGCTGACATTGCTTTGCCGTTTGTACTAGGGGTGATTTAATTTCCTATATGTTAAAGGCCGTTAATCCTTGATTTTCACTTTTCCCAGAAGATACAATGGCTCCCTTTTGGCTCTCTAAACACCCCGTGAATCCCTATAATCCAGTTTGCAATGATTACTCTAAAATATTCTACTTAACTCTTTCTAATTTTTTTAAAGAGAAATCTATTTTGTGCTTGCCAATTGTATCTCAGCAAGGTTAGCGTATGGATACTTTTGCCCCTCTACCACAAAGGGGCGCTGTTTCATTGATTTTTGTTGTGGGGGCGGGTGCTTCAGATAAAGTACCTTCTGTGCTGATATCTGAGCGTTGAGCCTTGCCTTTCATATACTGCCATTAAAATGCAACCAATTATTTGAGACAAGAACCAAACCAGCAAATAACCTTAGCGTTAAACAATACCTTTATCCAAGGAGCTCAAAGATCCAGATGCTCCAAAATTAATTAGAAACTAAGCTTCATTGATTAATACAGGAAAGAAAAAGAAAATCCTTTAAGTCTTGAAGCCAACTAGAAGAAAATTCATTCAGTTATGTGGATAGCTATTTATCAGGCAAATATAGGAACATTGCTATTTGTCATTTTAATTCTTTTGTATTGAGGTTATTTGATTAAATTGCTTTCACCCATCTTGTAGGATTATTATTACCAATGAAGTATCAGTCATGGTATACAGTTATTTCACTGGATTAAAGTTAAAATTAAGTTGTACTTGACTTTTTTTTACATTTTAGGCCAGAGCAAGGCCTATGTCTGTTTGTATTGGGTTTCTATTGCTGTATAATGAATTCCCACCAAAATTTAGCAGCTTCACTCATTTATTTATTTATTTATTTTATTATTTTTTAAAGTTGCAGCTGTTTATTTGGCCGTTTTGGGTCCTAGTTTCGGCACGTGGGGACTTTGCCGTGGCGTGTGGTCTCATTAGTCACCTTGTGCAGCTTAGTTACCCTGCAGCACGTGGGATCTTAGTTCCCCCACCAGGGATTGAACCCATGTCTCCTACATTAAGGCAGACTCTTAACCACTGGACCACCAGGGAAGTCCCCAGACACTCGTTTATTACCTTCCAGTTTCTGGAGTCAGAAGCCTGGGCATGGCCTAATGACGTTCTTGGCTCAGGATCTCCCAAGACTGAACTCAAAATGTCAGCCGCGCTGATTCCTTTTGGGAGCTCTGGGTCTTCTTTCAAGCTCACATGGTTGTTGGCAGAATTCAGTTCCTTGCAGCTGTAGGACTGTAGCCCCTCTTCTCTTGCTGGGTGTTAGGTCGCTAAGCATAGGAGGATGTTAGGAGACCACCCATGTACCCTCTCCATAGGCCCTTTTACACTTCTTATCTCTTTCACCAGGAGAACCCAGTTCCTTTGAGGACCACTGAGGATAATCTTCTATTTTAAGGTCAACTGATTGGAGAATTTAATTGCATTTGCAGGATCCCTTCACAGTAGCACTTAGATTCGTGTTGGACTGAGTAGCCTGCGGAAGGTGTGTGTACACTGGAGACAAGAATCCTGGGACCATCTTAGAATCCTGCCTATCTGTCTTAGTCTGTTCAGGCTGCTATAACAAAATACTACAGACTGGGTAGTCTGTAAACAACAGAAGTTTATTTCTCATAGTTTTGGAGGCTGGAACTTGGAGATCAGGGTGGTAGCATTATTGGGTGGGGACCCTCTTCTGGGTTTCAGACTTCTCTTTGAATCCTCATATGGCAGAAGGGGCTACAGATCTCTCCAGAGCCCCCTTTTTTTAAAAATGTATTTTTATTTTTAATTAATTAATTCTAATTGGAGGCTAATTACCTTACAATATTGTGGTGGTTTTTGCCATACATCGATGTGAATCAGCCACAGGTGCACATGTGTCCCCCATCCTGAAGCCCCCTCCCACCTCCCTCTCCACTGTATCCCTCCGGGTTGTCCCAGAGCACTGGCTTTGAGTGCCCTGCTTCATGCATCGAACTTGCACGGGTCATCTATTTTACATATGCTAATATACGTGTTTCACTGCTATTCTCTCCAATCATCCCACCCTCGCCTTCTCCCACATAGTTCTAAAGTCTGTTCTTTACATCCGTGTCTCTTTTGCTGTTTTGCATATAGGGTCGTCGTTACCATCTTTCTAAATTCCATATATAATGTGTCGATATACTGTATAGGTGTTTCTCTTTCTAACTTACTTCACTCTGTATAATAGGCTCCAGTTTCATCCACCTCATTAGAACTGACTCAAATGTGTTCTTTTTTATAGCTGAGTAATATTGCATTGTGTATATGTACCACAACTTCCTTATCCATTTGTTTGTGGCATCTAGGTTGCTTCTGTGTCCTGGCTATTGTAAACAGTGCTGCAATGAACATTGGGGTACACGTGTCTCTTTCAATTCTGGTTTCCTCTGTGTGAATGCCCAGCAGTGGGATTGCTGAGTTGTATGGCAGTTCTATTTCCAGTTTTTAAAGGAATCTCCACACTGTTCTCCATGGTGGCCGTGCTAGTTTGCATTCCCACCAACAGTGTAAGAGGGTTCCTTTTTCTCCAAACCCTCTCTAACATAGACCTTCTTTTTTTTTTTTTTCCAGAGCCTCTTTTTTAAGGCACTAATTCCAGTCATGAAGGTTCCACCTCATGACTTAAGCAACTCCCAAAGGTCCCACCTATTAATACCATCATCTGTGGGGGTCAGGATTGCAGCATATGAATTTGTCAGGGGACACAAACATTCAGACCATAGCACTACCATGACATTCTATAACAAACATTTGAACTCAGTAAGTTATGCTTAAAACCATAGTATTTATTAAGTTTCTGAGAGCAGCATAAATGACTTTCTTAAAAAAAGAAATGAGAGAACCAAGCTAGTAATCCAGAGGCTAAATGAAAGTAAGTGAATGATAGATAATGCTGCTTTGGTTAATTCAAGCTAAGGAGGAGAAAACTCCACCAATACACACCCACATTCTATTAATCTTTTTTAAAAAGTATTTATTTATTTGGCTGCACTGGGTCCCAGTGTGGCATGTGGGATCTTTAGCTGCATCATGTGGGATCTAGTTCCTGAACCAAGGCTCGAACCCAGGCCCCCTGCATTCAAGCACAGAGTCCCAGCCACTGGACCACCTGGGATGTCCCTGTATTGATCTTAAGCAGCACTGATTTACATGGGACCCAGAACATACTAAGGAATCATTGCATGGAGCCCAGCCCCCTTTGCTAATATAGGATCGTCTTGGAGAGGGCAACTTGGAGGGTGATCTGGTGGGTAGAACCATCTCCTTTTGTTTGACACCTTTTAGTTGCTACAGAGGAATGATGCTATATCCCCCTTCTCCCCCACCCCCGCTCCCAGATTAGGATCCTCTCTTAAAATCCCACTGTGACAGGTGATAGGAGGTCTTGGCATTTTTGAATATTTGAATTTTAAATTTAAAACCTCATCATCATTACAGGTGTCTTTCATTGTGTGGCTGGCTACCGTCATCAAACCCAGGAGAGTGGGAGGCTACTGGTATGTGCTGCCCATCTTCCGTGTAGATTGTGAAGGCGGTCAGAGCCACGATTAAGGAAGCTTCTCTGATTGTAGTGTTTTGGCAGGGGAGAGCAGGAGGGTTTTCTTTTCATTTTTTTTTTTCTATTAAATCTGACATTTTAAGAGAGATCATTAAAAAATATTCTTCTACCCAGGAGAGAAAAGGCTTGGATCTTGGATATCTTTCATTGAAACCATAAGGCTCTTGTTATGTTTATCGTTTTAGCCTTCAAGGCCTTGTCTTTTCTGACTTAGAGAACTAAAGGCATTTTGATCCCCTTCCAGTTCTACAAACAATGTTCTTTAATCAGCTGGAGGCATCACTGTTGATCAGAGAACAGCACTTCCTCCCTCCCTAATGCGAACAGCACCTGCCAATCCCCCAACCAGAAGCAAGAGAGAAGGGCTCTTCTTTGAGCCTACAGAGCACTGTTATCTCAAATGTACATTAAACCATAGAAAAGAGCCTGAAACCTCATTAATAGATGCAGAGCACAATGGTGCATAGAGACAGAAACCAAGCTCACAGACCCACATATACAAACAACATATTTGTTTATTTATGGCCATTGTCATATGCCTGATATTGACAGCATGGGCTTTTATTTCCACTAGCATTAAGCTCATCATCTTAGTGAAAATGTTAAAAGGGTAAGTAAGTAAACAAAGTACAGTGTATTGTTAATTGTATTCTTGACTAATACAGAGCAGGCTGTAATAAACCACACATTTTTCTTTCAAACCACTTGTTTTAAGCTTTCTCCAATTTTAGAAGGGTACAATACATATATAAAAACATATAAATGTATATAGATATAAAAATATAAATGCATATATATATATCACATACATATTGTATATGTGAAATCAGTTATGATTAGCTGGTTTGTGCTGCAGTAATAAACAACCCTCAAATCTCAGTGATTTAAAACCGCAAAGCTTTATTTTTTGCTCACACTATTTGTCTCTCAACTCTGGAGTGTCAACTGTTGTTTTTTGAAAGATGAGCACACCGGGTGGCTTGTGAGATCTTAGTTCCCTGACCAGGTATCGAGCCCATGCCCTCGGCAGTGAAAGCATGAAGCTGTAACCACTGGACTGCCAGGGAAGTCCCTGTCCCTGCACTCTATGTCACCCTTACCAAGAGACCTGGACTAACGGGGCTCTTTTTAGCACTTCTGCAATTACTTTGCAGGGGAAAAAGAATGAGACAGTTGTGGACTTGCTGTTAGAGATTCCAGTTGGAAATGAGAACAGTGGCTTCTGCTTTACATGCATGTGTGTGTGCTTAGTCGTGTCTGATTCCTTTGCAACCCCATGGACTGTAGTCTGCCAGGCTCCTCTGTCCATGGGATTATTCTGGCAAGCATACTGAAGTGGGTGACCATTTCCTTCTCCAAGCGATCTTCCTACCCAGGGACTGAACCCACGTCTACCCCAGTCTTCTACATGGCAGGCAGATTCTTCACCGCTGAGCCACTAGATCACTAGCTAAAGCAAGTTATTTGGTCACTTGCAATCCCAAGGGCAGAAGATATCCAGAAGTATTTGGTGAAGAGTACTAATTCTCTCTCTCTCACACACATATACATGCTATATATATTTAATATGTAGATTGAAAAGGGGGGAAGTAACTTCACTTGTAGCCAAATGAAGAGTCAACTTTGATATATCATTGTAATATTGTTACTAAGTTTAGAATCGTTGAAAACAATGGCATAGGCTATGTTCATAGAATATACTGCAATCATTGAGAAGCATCAGGCAGATCTTTATGTACAGACATGCAAATATCCCTCAGAAATACTGAATTTTAAAAAGAACAAATAGCAGAATATCATACTTTCATTTATTAAAAAAACACAGACATATAAATATATTTATGTGCATATGTCTCTGTGTGTGTGTGTATGTGGCATGCATAGGAAAAGACCTAGAAGGGTTATTACCAACAGTTACTACTAATTGGGAGCACAGAGGGGTTTGTGTGGCAGGTAAGAGATCATCACTCTTTTTCACTTTACTTAATCCCGTATTGTTTGAATTAATTACATCCATTTGCTCATGTATTGTTGTGTTATTTTCCTAGGGCTGCCTCAACAAATTACCATGAAGTTAGCAAAACAGAAATTTACTTTCAGAGTTCTTGAGGCCAGAAGTGCGAAGTCTGGCAGGACCATGCTTGCTCCCATGGCTCCAGGGGAGCATCTGTCCGTTTCCTCTTCCAGTGTTGGTGGCTGTTGGCTTTCCTTGACTTGTGGCCTCATCACTCTGCCTCCACAGTCACGCTGCTTCCTCCTCTTCTGTGTATCTCCTCTGTGTATCTCCTCTAAGGATACTTGTCACTGGATTTAGGAGCTACCTGGATAATGTATCATGGAGGGATGACTCTAGGTTTGGTGCTGGGAACTGGGACATCGGTGGTGCCACAGGCTAAATTCTCATCTCAAGAGCCTTAAGACTCCTTTTCCAAGTAAGGCCACATTTATAGGTTTCAGAGATTAGGACGTGGACATAACTTTTTTAGGGGAAAGTGGAGTGACAGGCACCACTGTTTAACCCACTACACCTATGTAATGTGAAGAAAATTAGAAAGGAAGAGATTAAAAAAAAAAAGGAAATCATTATTAACAGTGATTACTTCTAGGAGGGAAAAATTTCCAAGTTTTCTATAGTGAACTCATATAGCATTTATAATCAGTAAAAGCAAACAAACAGACAAAATAAGAGAGCAGTAATAACCACCACCACCATAACATAAAGCAAAACACAGGCAGGTCCTAACTCACACATATATACCCTGTTAACAAATGGCCCTGACACATTGGAAGGGAATGGAAAGGTCCTGTCCTCACACACAGTGAATGGGCCAGGTGTGGGGCTTAGATTTAGGCCACCGGGCCCTATCACAACCTTGGGTTCTAAGAACCCCGGAGACATTAGCCTTCAATCATGCAAGGTAGAGCCTTAACCTAGGACTATACCCAGGAAGAGCCACCCATGTTAGCGGAAGAGAGAAAATAGTTGCCTGTTGGCTTGTAGAAATTAAGATGAGTGTCTTTTTCTCAAAGAAGCAACATTATTATTATTTTTGGCTGTGCGGTGCAGCATGTGGGCTCTTAGTTTCCCCACCTGGGATTGAACTCACACCCTCTCCAGTGAAAGTGCAGTTTAACCACTGGACCACCAGGGAAGTCCAAGAAGCAACATTATTAAGTGGAGGTTGTAAGCATGAGCCCAGTTTCAGCAGGACAATGTGTCTTATTTCATCTATACTGTGTATAAATATTTTTCTAATTACTTGCCCACTATTTTCAGCTTAAGATTTTGGTTTTTGGCTTCTCCTGACCTGCTGCACTGGGCCTGTGGGCAGCCACATGGCAGCCACTGCTGGAGCTGGGGAGGGGCTCCAGCATGCGCAGATGGGGAGCCCATTTAGATGGGGCATGCGCAGCGGTCTCCCTCATTCCCTGGTCTCCTGACCTGACTCTTCTCATTTAGATTGTCCACCCCCGCCCCCCTGGCCACTGCAGGCATTTGAGTTTGCAAACCTCTGATGAATAGAATGAAAACCTTTGTGGTATTAAAGCACAGTACGTTATGGGTTAAGTGTGCTTGGGCACACTCTTGCTTCCAAGGAAAAATGCCTTCTGAGTTTCAAATAGCCAACAAATGAACTTGAAGCAGGCAACCTGTTAATAAATTGGCGACTCCTCTACAGTGATGTTTTATAGTCTGCGTAAACAAGTAATGGAAAATGCATATCCATATATGCACCCAGATAGCAGAAATTCAATTCCACGGGCTATTTGGGAACAAAGTTTTAAAATTCTGCTGAGGATGATTATGTATGTCTGAATCTGCATGCAGGCGAGCATGTGCGCATCCTCAGGGTCCCAGAAGTGCTGTTACTCAGCTCTGGCCAGAGCCTGTTCTCACAACCCCACCTGTGTGGCTTGTTGGGTCATGAGCCAAAATTAGTCTCATCGTGATTGGGTTAGATCCAGGGACCTTTACAGAATTTCCTCTCTTCTATCTGTGTTGCCTCCTGGTGGGTGTTTCCAGTAAAGCTCTTGAATTTTTAATCTGAGTTGAGCCATGGAGGTGAGATGAAGTGGGTCATGTGGAGGGTTGCCTCAACGGGGGCTGAAGCTTTTTGGGAAGGCAGTCCTTTTCTGTAATATCCAGAGCAGACTGCTGACTTTCAAGACCTTTGTGAAGAAGAATTCTCTTAAGGTTTTCCTCTCCTAAGTTAAGTGTTTAATGAGCACTTACTCTATTCATAGCAATTGATTAGGGCACACACGCAAATTAAGACGTGGGCAGTGCTTGCAGACCAAGAAGCTTTCAAACTGATCAGGCAGTGGAGACACAAAGAGGCACAACGATGTCACGTGAAACAGATGAGATGCCACAGGTAATGAGCCATGAATTGCCAAATGGACATGTATTTGAAAGAGCACTGCTAAATGTACTTAGAGATTCTAAGTGTATCAACTCAGGCCAGGGGCTGGCCAAGCAGCGGAGGTGGTGGCTGAACTGAGTGTAAGCAGAGAAGAAGGTAAAACATCAAGCAGACGCATGACAATGAGAGAATGGAAGGTGGCTTTCGCTGAATGACCGGTTACCCGATCCTGGGCTTTGTTGTATAAGCAATGGAGACCCCTGGAAAGCTTTCAAGCAGAGGAATGGTACGATCCAAGTCACACATCGAGAGATCAATCTGGTGATGATGTCAGGATGGTTTATTAGAAGAAGGAGGAGGAGATGAGAGCAGGAAGGAGACTGGAGGGAAGCTCCTACAGAGGAGAAATGGTTTCAACTTGGGTAGATCAGAAAGTGAATTGGTAGATGAGAGGGGATGGTAAAGAAGGGATAGATGAAGGAGGGTCTTGAAGGACTTGAGAGCAGACAGATTGCAATGAATGGGGAGGAGGAGGAACAGCAACGGCATCATGGAGGGATGGCTGTAGGTTTGGAGCTGGAATCTAGGACAACAGTAGTGCCGTGGGCTAAAAGATTAGCCAAGTGTGGCAGGAGGTCCACTGAGAGATGACAAGAAGAGCAGACTGACTTGAGTCCTGCCCTGAGGCCCTCACGGGGCACCCAGATGGCAGTGACCCAGCTCTGATGCCATATTCTCAGCTACTCTATGGTGCTTTTCATCTGCACGTGCCTGTGTCTTTACTCACCCTCTCTGGGCTCAACGCCAGTAAGTGGATGGAACTTATTGTAGATGCTGAAACTCACTTGGGAGATATCCATGTGCCCATTGCTTCCTCCAGACAGTGGTCAGTAGTCTCAGGCCCAGCAGACCAAACTCCACACATCACTGCCTGGTTGGGTAAGGATTTGTCCCTGAATGATGTGAGAGATGTGCGGTGCTTATTCTAGTCTGTATCTCCACCTTCAGGAAGACCCACTTCTCTGAAATTCAACAAGCTCTTTCATTATGCTTCCAGGGTGCAACATTCCTCACTGTCAGACAGCCCTTCCTGATGCTCGCTTTACATTGTTCACACCAAGCTTTGACCTTTGCAAGGACATTTCTTTCTTTTTTCATTTTGGCTTGCTTTGGGCCTGAGTGATTCTAATTCCCCGACCAGGGATCAAACCCTTGAGTCCCAACCATTGGACTGCCAGGGAATCTCCTACAATGGATTCTCAATATGGGCCTCCTCCCCCTCCCCACTTCTTAGCTAGGCCCCCTTGACATCTGTGAACTCACAGGGCAGGGGGTGGGGGGAGTAACTCCAGAAAAAGAAATTCCAGCAAGGACATTATTATGTTCCTGTTGAATACTCATCCTTCATCCGAATGGGGGAAAGCAAAGAAACCAACACCCTGACTGTTTGGGGTTGAGGCTAAACGCAGGGACAAAACCACCAAATGAAGCCTGCCTGTTCTTTGCTCAGATTGAGGATGCATTATTTAACGGGACTCTGAGTAAACCCATCCTTGTTCCTTTTTATCCTCCGCTTCCCTTTGTCCTCTTCAATTTCCTCCTGTTGGGCATCAAGTCATTCCTCTCTGCCCTTTGTGCTCCCTCCACTTCGATCCTCGTCTCCCTTCTTTGCCCCTTTGATATTTATTCCAAAAAAATCACCCAGCCCATTCTGCAGTGGAAAGCCGAGCCGTTGGAATATATAACCATGACTCTTTTTCAGGTAGCATCTAAGATGCCAGTCTTAGCGGCCTCATTTAAAAAACTATTTATATTCACAAAAGTCTATAATAGCGTTTTTATTGTGTACGCCTGCGATTTGGGCGCATTTTTTTCCCCATGCCAGTTTCTTATTATCATTCAACACTGACTACAGCCTTAAATGATAATGAAAACAGAAACATTCTTTTTAAAAGGGGATGATGACTGCTTTCCATGTCCTTTAGTATACGGGTGCTCCGCTGCCTGAAGGGGTTGGTTTAGTGTTTAAAGCCATCCGCACCAACTCCCTCAGAACCCAAGTTCACATCCTTGCGGCATTGACTCAGCCTTTCATTCCTCTGCAGAGAATAAATTGCATACCAGGCTATTTAGTGTGCGGGTGTCTTTCAGATGAGCCCAGAAAACCCAAAGGCTCTCTTTGGCTGCTGGGAATGTTGGAGTCCTTCCTGTCTTGCTGTCCTTGCCCTGGGTTCCAGAACCTGGCCTGGTCCCAGATGTCACACACTCGCCTTTGAAGAGAGACCTTTCTTTGGGCCTTTTTTCCCCCTCAGTTCCCGCTGTTTCTTTGCTTCTATATCACGACCTGCTGCTTTCACCTCTTCGTTTCTCCCTGCATTTAAAATTTAAAAAAAAAAAAAAAAAATCAAGTAACAAAACAGTTTTCCCTCAGAGTGAAAGCGCTACAAACACAAGCTTGTTATCTGTATTCCATTCTTATGAATAACTCACCAACTCTTATGCCATGTGTATGATTGACTTGCAATTATGGGTTGTATTTTTTTACAGCGACTCTGAATGGTATTCTTCCCTAGCTGTTCCTTAAGCCAAGCCTGGAACTCCTGGGTCACAAGAGAAAGGGTGGATTGTATAGACTCCACTCTGTCGTTGTTGTTTTTTTTACCCAAAGCCTAGATATTGGATCTGTAATTAGTAATTAGTGATGCAGTAATAATACCTTCCATTTGCCGTTTTGTGCCTTTTCAAAAGTTCTTTATGAGTTCTTGTGATTGATTCTCACAAAAATGCTTTTGGCACAGGCAGTGCTGATATTATGGCCTGATTTTATAAGGAAACATACAAAGCGAGGTTAAGTGACTTGTCCAAGTTCTTCAGTTCAGTTCACTCAGTTGTGTCCGACTCTGCAACCCCACGGACTGCAGCACACCAGGCTTCCCTGTCCATCACCAACTCCCAGAGCTTGCTCAAACTCATGTCCATCAAGTTGGTGATACCATCCAACCATTTCATCCTCTGTCGTCTCCTTCTCCTCCTGCCTTCAATCTTTTCCAGCGTCAGGGTCTTTTCCAATGAGTCAGTTCTTTGCATCAGGTAGCCAAAGTACTGGAGTTTCAGCTTCAGCATCAGTATTTCCAATGAATATTCAGGACTGATTTCCTGTAGGATTGACTGGTTTGATCTCCTTGCAGTCCAAGGGACTCTCAAGAGTCTTCTCCAACACCTCAGTTCAAAAGCATCAATTCTTCAGTGCTCAGCTTTCTTTTAATTTCATGGCTGCAGTCACCACCTGCAGTGATTTTGGAGCCCCCCAAAATAGTCTCTGACTGTTTCCATTGTTCTTATAGGAAGTTCTTATAGCAAGCCTAAGAGGGGCCCAGGATGGAACCGGATTTCATGATTTCAAGATGTGTGGCTTTCCTATGGCCACTGTGTTTGTGATGAACTCAAGGCAGTTGTTTTACATACAAGATTTCATTTGATCCTGGGATGAACTTAAGAGTGAGCACCTACTATAATCCTCCTCTTCTGGAACATGAAGTAGAAGCTCAGAGAGGCCGAGTTGCCAGGGTAATATGGTGATAAACAAGGGGCTGGGTTTGACCCCAAGGCTTCTTAACCATTTCAGAGTATGCAGTTCAGTAGTTGTACATCGCATTGTTGTGCAACCCATCTCTAGAAATCTTCATGTTGCAAAACTGAACCTCTGTACCCATTGAACAGCTCCTTAACCCCTTCCTTCCCCTTATCTAGTCCCTAGCAACCAATATTCTACTTTCTGTTTCTATGAATTTGACGCCTCTAGTACTTCATATAAGTGGGATCATACAGTATTTGCCTTTTGGTGACCAGCTTGTTTTGCTTAGCATGACGTCCTCAAGGTTCATCCATGTTGCAATGTGGGTCAGAACGTCCTTCCTTTGGTGGTTTCCGCCTTTGGGCTATTGTGAATAATGTTGCTGTGAACACAGGTGTACAAGTAGCTCTTAAGGCCCTACTGCCAATTCTTTTGGGTATACACAGAAGTGAAGCTGTGGAATCACATGGTAATTCTTGGAAAAGGAAACGGCAATCCACTTCAGCACTCTTGCTGGAAAATCCCATGGATGGAGGAGCCTGATAGGCTACAGTCCACGGGGTCGCAAAGAGTCGGACACGACTGAGCGACTTCACTTCACTTCACTTTATGGTAATTCTATTTTAACTTTTTTGGGCACCATCATCCAAAGAAGATTTTAAAACATAAATTTTGTCACTCTCTTGCTCAGAACCCTCTATTGACTTCCCATTACTCTTAGAGTAATAACATCCAAGACCCCTACTCTGCCCTACAAGGCCTGATGTAACCACCTCATGGTCAACTCATGGCCTTCCTTCTCCCTTTCTCTGCTCCAGGCATCCTCGGCACCTTGCTGCTCCTGGTGACCCCAGGCATAATCCTACCACAGGAATTTTCCACCTGCCATTCTCTCTGCCTGTAATGCTCTTGTCTAGTTACCAGCATGGCTCTCACCCTTACCTTATTCAGGTCTCAGTTCAAATGTCTCTTCCTTCAGGGAGACCTTCTCTGACAACCCACCACCCTGTGTCTTTTTTTTCAAACTTTTAAAATTTATTTTTATTTATTTATTAGGCTGTGCCAGGAATTTGTTGCAGCACCCCAGAGCTTTTCATTGCGGTATGTGAACTCTTACTTGCGGCGTGCATGCTAAGTCACTTCAGTCGTGTGCAACTCTTTGCAATCCCATGGACTGTAGCCTGCCAGGCTCCCCTGTCCATGGGATTCTCTAGGCAAGAATACAGGAGTGGGTTGCTATGCTCTCCTCTGGGAAATATTCCTGACCCAGGAACTGAATCCATGTCTCTTGTGTCTCCTGCAATGGCAGGCTAGTTCTCTACCACTGTGTGGAATCTATCCCCGGCTCCTTGCATTGGGAATGCAGAGTCCTTAGCCACTGGACCACCAGGGAAGTCTCTCTACATCTTTATTTTTAATTCATCACTTTATCCCTAGAAGGTAAGTAGGGAATTTATACTAATGGCACACACATATAACACTAACCATGTGCCTAGCTCTGTTCTAGACACTTTATATAGATTAAATGTAAATACGCTAAATAATTTCCCTAAGGCTCTACAGCTAGTAATTGACACAGGTGGGATTGAACTAAGGCAGCGGGGATCCCGAATCCACTGTATTATACTTCAGTTCAGTTCAGTTCAGTTCAGTTCAGTCGCTCAGTCGTGTCCGACTCTTTGCGACCCCATGAATCGCAGCACACCAGGCCTCCCTGTCCATCAGCAACTCCCAGAGTTCACTCAGACTCATGTCCATCAAGTCGGTGATGCCATCCAGCCATCTCATCCTCTGTCGTCCCCTTCTCCTCCTGCCCCCAATCCCTCTCAGCATCAGAGTCTTTTCCAATGAGTCAACTCTGCATGAGGTGGCCAAAGTACTGGAGTTTCAGCTTTAGCATCATTCCTTCCAAAGAAATCCCAGGGCTGATCTCCTTCAGAATGGACTGGTTGGATCTCCTTGCAGTCCAAGGGACTCTCAAGAGTCTTCTCCAACACCACAGTTCAAAAGCATCAATTCTTCGGCGCTCAGCCTTCTTCACAATCCAACTCTCACATCCATACATGACCACAGGAAAAACCATAGCCTTGACTAGACGGACCTTTGTTGGCAAAGTAATGTCTCTGTTTTTCAATATGCTATCTAGGTTGGTCATAACTTTTCTTCCAAGGAGTAAGCGTCTTTTAATTTCATGGCTGCAGTCACTTACCTCAATATAAATGTCTATGTGTAAAATCTGTTTATATCATGTATGTGCTTTTTATTGTCTGTCTCCCATTGGGTGTAAGCTCCAAGAGGACAGGGACTTTGCTTTGTTCACTGTTCCCAGGGCTTAGGACAGCATCTGGCATGTATTAGGTTTTCAATAAAAATGCACTGAATGAATGAGTGGGTTATTTGTGTATTATAAAAAGACTCTCCATAGTTTTTTCTGATAGTTTAAAAAAATATCTATTTATTTGGCTGCACTGGGTCTTAGTGGCACGTGGGATGTAGTTCCCTGACCAGGGATTGAACCCAGGCCTCTGCATTGGGAGTGCTGAGTCTTAACTACAGAACTACCAGGGAAGTTTCAGCTCTCAGTAGTTTTTCCTCTTGAAGTTGAAGCAGTGCACCCCCAAAGCACTGCTGGCCAAGAGCAGTCACACAGAGTAGGTGTTCAATACTTACTTATTCAGTGAATGATTTGTGAGCTGCTTGAGGACACAGACCTGTGTCTGTTTTATCTCTGTCTCCGCCACAGCCCCAGTCCCACTGCTGGGCTGCCCAGCCTTTGTTGCTGTTGTGGGAGAGAAGAACTTATTGAGGGAATCTCATCTCTTGTGTTGTGGTAGTGAATGGGGGCAGTTGCTTTGGCAGAAGTAGCTACAAGGAAACTGAGGGTGTGAAATACAGGCCAAAGACTATGTGCAAGAAATACCGATTTTGGAATCTTTTATCCTTCTCAATCCTACACCCCTAAAACATCATTTTCCATTGGATTTAGAGTTAGCTTATTTTAGACACTAAAAAAAGTTTTGTCAAGTGGTTTCCAAAAAGAGTGTTTCAGAAAATATCCATCATCTTCTTTGTCATTTTCCTCCTCTTAAAGAACTTTCATGATGCAAATCATATCTCCTCTTATTAGCTGTGGGAGAGCTGGAACTTCAGAGGTCTGCCTGGTGCCTTGCACAGAGAAACTGCTCTAGAATCGAATACCAAAATAATTAATTTTTAAATAAATTGTTCTCTTTAGAAATTTCTGAGGGATTCTGCTTTTTTGTCAACAAAGGTCTGTCTAGTCAAGGCTATGGATTTTCCAGTGGTCATGTATGGATGTGAGAGTTGGACTATAAAGAAAGCTGAGCACAGAAGAATTGATGCTTTTGAACTGTGGTGTTGGAGAAGACTCTTGAGAGTTCCTTGGACTGCAAGGAGATCCAACCAGTCCATCCTAAAGGAGATCAGTCCTGGGTGTTCATTGAAAGGACTGATGTTGAAGCTGAAACTCCAATACTTTGGCCACCCGATGCGAAGAGCTGACTCATTGGAAAAGACCCTGATGCTGGGAAAGATTGAGGGCAGGAGGAGAAGGGGAGGACAGAGGATGAGATGGCTGGATGGCATCACCGACTCGATGGACATGGGTTTGGGTGGACTCTGGGAGTTGGTGATGGACAGGGAGGCCTGGCGTGCTGCGGTTCATGGGGTCGCAAAGAGTCGGACACGACTGAGTGACTGAACTGAACTGAACTGATGAGGGATTCAGTTCCACAACTGGGTAGTTTTTAGTTGAGGATCCGGTTGTGGTTAAACATTTTTTTCTCTCTCTCTAATTTCTAATATACTTAGGAGAGTCCTTCCAGCTACATTTTTTTCACCAGATTGTCATCAAAATGGAGGTCAGAATTAAAGGAGACAGGTATCTATTGAAGAGTGGCATCAATGCATTAAAAGATACCCTGGTGGCCTTAAAGACTTAATGCAGCTTTTTAAAATAGCTAATTTATACACCAGGCTACTCTAGCTCACCCTGGCACACTAGATCACATTATACAGAAAAGTAGATGGAACACACATATAATAGGCAATGGCCAGGCTCCGTTATGACCTTATTTTCACTGATAAAGACAAATCTCATAATTCACTGGTAGCAATGTCAGTCTTTTATCTTTCCCTGGACTCATGAGGATACAAGTCACATCCACTGAGTCTGCTCTCTGTGTGACAAGGAAACTCATGCAGCCAATCATCGCAAAGGTGATTCATTCATCTGCATTCAGAACTCCTGTTGGTTAAAAAGCAATAAAAGTGTTAGGGACTTTTTTTTCCCCCTTTCACTCTATAAAAAGTGGCTCACTGTTAAAATATATGTCTTCACTCATCTCTCAGAGCTGCTGTAAAAATAACATTTGGCAGTGGGAAGTGGAACTTTTGCTCAAAGAACTGACGTGTGTATATAGTCTTTGTATATTTCTTAGATGTCCATGGACACTTGTCAATGCTTTTGTGTTCTAGAGACTTGCATGGATAAAATTTACTATGGCATGGGTTCTTGATTTTTAAAGTGTTTGTGAGGCTTTGTAGAGTGTGGGGTTGCAGAATGAAGCGATAAGAGAAACAAGGGGACTGGAGCAGTAGGATGGGCGACATGAAGTGAAATATCTAATTTGACTCACATGAACCAGTTGTTTGTGAGAAAACTCTCTGCTCTCTTCCCCCGTGCCCCCGCCTGCTCTTGCTCCATCTCACAGTCCTGGTTGCCCACATCTGCTTCACCCTCTGTCCTGTTCTCTGAGCCCTGATTTGGCCACAGAGGCCAGTTGAGGGCCAAGCAACCCAGACATGGCCTCAGAACACCCAGCAGATTCCAGAAGACCCCAAGTTGCTCAAGGGAAACAAGAAAGAGCACCAGAGGGGTGGAGGGTTGGGTATTTCCCTGTTGCTGAAGGGGGGTTCCACCCTGCTCCCCGCTGCTGGAGCATTAATCCAATAGGGGAGCCTAGATGTTTATTTTCAAAGCAGGAGTCGCATCTTCCTTTGTGCCCTGCACTGCGCTTGCTAAGTGCTGTGTTGGTGCTGGATAAATGTTAATAACAGCAGCCATAAGGATGATGAGAATCATAACGTGATAACCCCACTTCCTTCATGCCAAGGGAGTTTAAGAGACTTAACCATGTATTGTGATTGATGCTAATATATCCAAGGGCAGTGTTCCTTGTCTGGCAAACTCTGACCCACGGGTATTTTCCTGTTCTCCCATCTGATTGGGGAAAGCAGGTAGGTGGCAAGAAAGAGACCCCAGAGCCCAGGGTTTCATGGGTATTCATCTTTAGAACCGTCACTCTGAAAATGAGCAAATGCCTCTCTTGTGTCTTGTCAGCCAGTCAGACCCCTCTGTCCGCTGAGACCCTTTAAAAAACAATAATGATACCTTCATTTTAATTATTCTCTCTTTAGTTCCACTTCAGGATTGTGCCTTTAAAATAAACTACACCAGAGCATCTTCTCTCTTATCTTGCTCCTAATTAAGGACAGTAGGGGGTTTTCTTTGTTTTTCTTTTTTTTTTTTTAGCAGTTTTAATTACACTGATCTTAGCTTAAAAGAGGACCCATTTAAGTGCTGAGAAGATATGTATTTTCTGGCTCAGTGAGGGTTTCCCCCTCCCATTCCTCTTAGAGGAGGACAGAGATGAGGACCCTTCTCTGAACGCCAAACCTTAACTAAGCTTGCCTGGCCCTGGATGAAGGACAAGAAGCCCGGGTGGGGACCCGGGCTGCTGCAGGAGAGAGGCCTACAGCTTCAGGAGAACTGCCATTTTGCCAGAAAGAGCAGCCATCGTGTTGGGAAGCCAGAGTTGGGGTGTTAACTCAAGGAAACGCTGAAGCTGCAGTGGTGGCCATCTCAGAAAGTGAATGATTCTCTGGATGCCCTTCCCTGCACTCCATGGCACTTGCCAAGTCATGCATAGAAAGGTAGTCACCAAGCCACTTCCTTTCCTTCTCTTCTTTCTTCTGGATCCTGGTCTAGCATGGCCTTGGAATACTGCTGCCTTCTGTTTCCTAGAGTCCATATGATTCAATGGTAAAAGACTATGAGCACTGAAGAAAGACCAAGGTTTGAAGCCCAGCCTGGGCAACACTGGTGATGTAGTCTTTGGCAAATGATTTTCTCGTTGAGTTTTGGGATCCTTTTCCATAAAAGGGGATCATGATGCCTTCTTGGGAGGGTAGTTGGGAAGGATGCATACGGTAATGAATGCTAAGTGAAGAATGCCTCTTGGCACAAGGTTAGGGTTTCCTAAATGTTTGCAGCCCCTCTCCTTTGTCTGGTAGGTATAGGGAATAGAAGGGTAGGCAGATATTTGAAGACCTGAATAATAAAGACAGCAATTCCCAAACACATACAAAATGTCTATCACTGCCTCTCTGCCTGTCCACATCACATTCTTTTCTCAAGCCCTGTTTCACTGCCTCCTCCTTCATAAGGTTTATTCTGATTATTTTGCCTACATGGATCCTGCTCAACTCTTATGTACTTATTGTCTCAACCATGCAACTTAACATTTCATTATAAAAAGTCACCGTTTATATATTAAGATCTCTTTCTAATAAAGTATGGAGAAGGAAATGGCAATCCACTCCAGTATTCTTGCCTGGAGAATCCCATGGACAGAGGAGCCTGGCCGGCCATGGTCCATGAGGTTGTGGAGAGTGAGATATGACTGAAGCGACTAAGAACTAATAAGGTAAGCTCCTTGGGAAGGGACTAAACATGCTTCTTTTTCCTGTGTCTTTGCAGCATCCAGCCCAGTGCCAGGCATGCGGTAAATGTTTAATAATTGATTACTAAGTACAGTGCCATTCCTAGTTCTACCTGAGGGTAGAGGCTGTATTTTATAGATATTTCTTGCATCTCCACGGTGGTTTGCCCAGTGCTAAGCATCTAGGCACTCATAGGTACTCAGTAAACATTTGTCAGGCTGAAATTACCTTTTGCTGTTGAGGGAAGGTGGGTTTGAGGGGTAGTTAAGCCACTGATATGAAAAGTATAGTAAGAGACCCAGGCAGTAAAAACTGAATCTACAAAAGGTTGTGAAATGCCTGGGATCTGGGGAAGACATAGCTTCTTTTATAACAGTTTGTAAATCATGTCCTGGTAGGGCAGAAAAACAATAGTAAAGGGAGTTTGGAGCCTTGGAATCAGGTTTCAACTGGGACATTTTATTGAATATTTGATATGCACACGGGGGCCAGGTCTGGAACCAGGTGGCCTTTGGCTTATAGTACAAAATATGTTTTCTCCTGACTCGGGGGCCCCCTGGAAACTTGTCACCTCTTGATGACCCTGGTGACAGCTCCCTGATTCTTCTGATAGCTTTGATCTTGGCCCGTAATCCTTAAATAGACAAAACTTCTAAAGAAGCCAATTTGCAATGAACTGAACGTTAATCGGGCCACCTCAAGAATGTGAAATTAGGCCTCTGGGGATGGAACGGTAGCTATTTTTCAATTATCCACAGGTCAGAGGCAGCAGGAGGGCTGTCCATCTGGAGTCACACTGAGAAGGTGACCTTCTGCCTCCCCTAAGTGTGATGGGAAACTCAGCTGGACTGCTGGACTATCTGTCCCCCAGCCCATCATGAGGCTCATTGTCCTGAGTGTGTACATAGCCTTGGCCCCATCCCCTTCCTGGACCCTGACTGAGGGTCCCCCTGGACTGGTGGCCAGTGTGTTCCCTGAACACGGGAGCTCTGTTCTGTAGGCCTTTGTGCCTCTAAGTGTCCACTTAACACAGCAGACACTGCAGGAACCTTGAAATGCAGTCTTGTAGGCTACAAAACCCAGTAAAGGCACAGCCCCCAGTCCTGCCCCAGTGCTGGCTTCATGCTGTTCCAGTGGCGACAGGCAGGGGTGGCCTTAAACGCACAGAACCAGGGGTCAGGGTAAGTTCCACATTATTGTTGGTGTTCCACACAGCCTGGTTTCTCTTTCCCCCAGCCCAGTTTCTTCCAGCCGTCCTTCCCACCATCCACACAGTGAAGGGCAGCCAAGCTCGATGGGAGTTCCAGGGCAGTCACGGAGCCGTCCTCAAGTTCACAGCCTGCACGCTTCCATTAATTCACAAAGCGCTCTCCACCAGGGAGCCAGACAAGCTGCATTATTATCATCATCAATCATCCCTCACTGAAGAAACTGAGGCAGCTGAGGACAGGAGGGCTGCCTGAGTTGGCTCATCCAACGGGAGGAGAAGGAGGAGAGAGCAAAAGTGCAGGCAGCCTGGGCTTGGCTCCCTCTGGGAAGCTTGGAGGTAGGTTAAGCGGTGGCCGCTGGAGCCGCATTTCAGATCAGACACCTACCAGGGCCATATTCGTTTCGGGTCTCTACATCGAATACGTTTTGATTCAATTTGGATGTTCTGGATTAGTGGAAGGGAATGAGGTTTAAAAGAGGTCAGTTCCATTACTCAGGGTTATTAATGATGTTGTCGGCCATTAAAATCTCAAAAAAAACTAGGAAACTAATAAATTTTACATATTGAAAAATCACAGATGGATCAGGCAAATGGATAAATTCTTAAAAGTATTTAATATCTGTTAAGAGGACAGAATGATAAATTCAATATTGAAAACCAATATCAGATTCACAATTACAGGCCATTTATCATAACCAACTTGCATGGACAGCATCTTACTGCGGGGAGCATGGTGTGATTCATAAGCAGAGACCCGGAACAAGTCCATATGAAATGAGAAATAAATCTGCTTTCCATATTGGAAACTTATTTCCACTTCCTATCTTTATTGCCAACAATAATGTTAGCTTTCAAGAACAAATTGTTACACATTAAATCCATGCATAATGAGCCCAATTGAGTCAGAAACTTCCCTAAAAAGAGCTTTAAATTATTCCAAATTGGGTTATTAGCTTTAATTCTAATTCCTCAGAGAGAGCCCACCAATCTTATAGTTAAGTTTCATCGTTTCAACAGTTTGTTTCCTAGGGTTGGGCCCCATTCTGGATTGTTTTTTCCTCCTTCCCCCCCCACCCTCCCCTGAAGAATTAACACAGTCAGTCAAAAGAACATAACATGATAACATTTAACAGAAGTGTTCAACAAGTTCTAAGAACATCACAATTTATATTTTTGATTTTAAGATGAATGATTCTGCTTTCTTTGAGTTTTTTTTTTTTTAATTGTTGTTATTTGGTTGCCCTGGGTTGTCGCTGCTGCACGCAGGCCTTCCCTACTTGCAGTGAGTAGGGTCTACTCTTCAGATGCAGCGTGCAGGCTTCTCACCGCGACGGCTTCTCTTGTTGCCGAGTGCGGGCTCTAGGGCTCAGCAGTTGTGTGCACTGGCTTAGCTGCCCGTTGGAATGTGGGAGCTTCCCGGACCAGGGATTGAACCTGTGTTCCCTGCATTGGCAGGTGGATTCTTAACCACTGGACCACCAGGGAAGTCCTCTTTGAATCTGTGAGTGACTGGAATGATTTGGATTCAGACCCTTGCATGTCACAGCCAAGATATCAGCTCAATCAACGTTTTGACATCTACATGTCCCGGCATCAAGTGGTGGGGAGGGGATTTGGCCATGAATTCTCCCATTTTACCTACTGCTCAGGCTGACCCAGCTGACATGACTCCAGTCAAGATACAGGATGGGTTTTTTTTAATTTAATTTTTTCTTGATTTCAAGAATGAGGTGCTCAAATGTATTAACAGAAAATCTGGATGTGTAGGGGAGAAAAGTTCCTAACTTCCTTATAGAGGCCACTGCTTAATTACATTTTGGGGGGGCTGTGCTGGGTCTTCGTTGCTCGGGCTTTCTCTAGTTGTGGCGATCGGGGGATTCTCTTTGTTGCAGAGCACACACTTCTCGCTGTGCTGGCTTCTCCTGTTGCAGAGCACAGGCCCTGAAGCACTTGGGCTTCAGTAGCTGCAGGCACAGGCTTAGTTGCTCCTCAGCATCTGGACTCCTCCCAGACCAGGCATCGAACACATGTCCCCTGCATTGGTAGGTGTGCTCTTATCCACTGTACCGCCAGGGAAGTCTTTGATTACATTTGACATGTGTTTTCCATTGTGTTTGTGTGTCTGTATTTTTTTTTTTTTCTGTGCACTTTTTGTTTACACAGTTCAGATTATATACACACAATTTTCTATCCTTTGCCAGCATACTTTTTCTGGTTATATAATACTCCATTTTATTAAAGCACCCTTTCCCTAATGCTGGCCACTTAGTTTGCTTCCAACTTTTCTCTATTATAAATAACATTGCAATGATCATCTTTGTGCATACATATGTGGGTGAATTTCTGATTTCTTTAAGATTTGTTCCCAGAAATCTCATTGCCGATTAAGGAGTGTGAACATTTTATGGTTTTTGATATATACGAAGGCTAAAAAGAGGATTTTATATAAACTCCTCATTCCCGAATTTTTTAATTGTTTGTACAAGTTGAAGCCACAGCCTATAGGTTAAAATTACGGAGTTTGAAGTCAGATCCATTTGCATTGAAGTTCCAGGTCTGTTATGTATTAACTGGACGTCTTAACCACTCAGAGTCTTTATTGCCACACCTATAAAATGGGCATCATGATACCTAAGTCTCGGGGTTGTTGTGAAGAGAAAATGTGACAATGGGTTTCACCTGCTTAGCATAGCGCCTCTTGACACACGGTAAATATTCATAAAAGGCAGATGGTATCAGGCTTTACTTTTTTGTGTGTGACAGAATATTATATGCATTTTTAAAATAAAATTGTATAATAATTAAAAAGTTGACGTATAGTCGATTCACAATGTTGTGTTAGTTTTAGGTGTACAGTAAAGTGATTCAGTTTTAGGGACTTCCCTGGTGGTTAAGAATCTGTCTTCCAGTATACAGGGGATGCGGGTTTGATTCCCTGGTTGGGGAACTAAGATCCTACATGCTGTGGGGCAACAAAGTCCTTGTGCCGCAGCTGGAGAGCCGGTGCGCCAGAGCTAGAGGAGAAGCCCGTGTGCTGCAGTGGAGTCCACATGCTCCAGCTAGGATCCGACACAGCCAAATACATAAATAAATATTTCTAGAAGTGATTCAGCTATACATATATATGTATATGTAATATATGCATTTATAACATGTATAATATACACATAAAGGCGTCATATAATTTTAAAACATTTAAGCTTTAATAACAGTAATCTCCATTATCTCCAGATTAAAATTCTTGCTTCTTGTTCAACATCAGAGCCCAGCTCATCGCCCGCACCTTTTCCTCCCCTTTCCTCTGCAGTCACATTTGCTCCAGCTGCCTATGGCAAGCATCCTTCGCGGCTGCACCATCTATCTCTGGTAGCTATGCGCTCACCACTTCTCTCTCTAGCCTGTCCTTTCCATTTTCTTCTGTTTGTCAAGCTCTACTCATGGACTTCAGCTTGGCTTAGGCATCCCCACTTCCGTCATGCCTTCCCAGTGCCTCTCCAGACAAGAAGCAGATGTTCGTCCTCTGTCCTCCTGTAGCCCCCCGTGTGCACCCGGAGTGCAGAATCTCTCCATCTCACATGTTATAGAAGGTAAGGTATGTTTCAATCTTTCCCACTACACTGAGAGCTCTCTAAAGGTCAAGATCATGTCTTATTAATCTTGGTTTTCTTTAATGCCTTCTACAGCACCTGACACAATAGAAGGACTCAATAAAAGTTTGTTAAATGTAACATAGGTAGTGGGTTTGATCAAAGAAAGCCATGAATGGCATTTAAAGGCAAATTGAATTGCAACTGAATTGAAAGTTGATTGGACCTTAATTTTTTATTTACCATGGGATTTTAAATACAAATGCATTTTGCACAATTGTGAAGTGTTTTCTAAGCCTTGAAATACTTAATGCTATTTGCAAAGCATTTCTATGCAAATTGTGGAGATTTTAAAATGTGCAAGGAATTTCAGAGGACCCCATATAAACATTTATCAAAATATCTCATGAGAGAATACAGAATGTGTTCAGTATGTGGGTGGGGACCCTGAAGCCCAGGGAGGAGAGACCATGGAGTTATTAGGACCTGGATTTCCTGCCTTAACTTAAATAATATGGTTAAAGCTGAAGTATAAAACAGGCTTCATATTGACTCTGCTGCTGCTGCTAAGTCGCTTCAGTCGTGTCCAACTCTGTGCGACCCCATAGACGGCAGCCCACCAGGCTTCCCCGTCCCTGGGATTCTCCAGGCAAGAACACTGGAGTGGGTTGCCATTTCCTTCTCCAATGCATGAAAGTAAAAAGTGAAACTGAAGTCCCTCAGTCGCTTCTGACTCTTAGCAACCCCATGGACTGCAGCCTACCAGGCTCCTCTACATACCACTTAACTAGCCTGCTGAAATATCTGGGTTGTGTCTAATCAACAAGCACTATCATTATCATTATTTTTGTTTGCTTGACTCAGTGCTGGCTCTCCAATACCTAGATAGTGCTTGGCACATCATAGGCCCTCAATCAATATTTGCCAAGTGACCAAATGAATCAGCAATCACATTTGGTATGACCCAATCTGCATTCACTTGAAGTTGTTTAGTTCAACCTGACAAATCTTTATAGAGTGCTCTCTACGTTCTGGACACTTTGCCAAGGAGCTGAGGGTATGAAGATGAATAGCATATGGTTCCTGTCTTCACAATCTCAAAGTCTAGTGTAGAAGCAGACACACAACAGATAAGTGCAGTGTGCTGAAGTTGGTGATGAGAAAAGCCTATATAGATGGTGCCAGGTAACCCAGAGGAAGGGTGTTCTATCCAGCTCAGGGGCTTCAAGGAAAACATCCTAGGGGAGGCCATACCTGAGTTGCCTTGCTGGATGAGCAAGCGTCAGGCTAAAGAAAGAGGGAAGGACATTCCAAACAGAGGAGACATCACTAACAGAGACAAAGGTATGACATCTTGTCCATGAGTTCATCTCATCCCATTCATGTTGATGGAATGAATGGCCTACTGTGTTTCAGATATCATTCTAGGTGCTGGATATATGGTAGCAAACAGAACAAAGTCCCTTTCCTGGGGGACCTTGTGCTCTGCTGGATTCAGAGCCCACAGGTCTCTCAGTATTGCTGGAGGACCCACCGGAAAGCAGGGAGTGATGGTAGAGGAAACCGAGGAGGAGGAGGACGGCAGTTTGTTTTCTGCGGAAGAATTGAATTGATAACTTACCTACTTCCACAAAGAGTTTGAGGCACTTATAAAAAGCTAAGGATTTGCCAAATCCAACTATCACTGGGCAGGAATCCCAAACCCCTTCCCAAGGAGGAGATTCTTCTATCTCCCCCGAAGTCTCTTGATTGCTGCACGGAGATTGTCAATAGTGTTGGAGAAAAGAGGCTGCTCCTGGACCCTGTGCACCAACTAAGGGGTTAGGGTTGATTCAGTAACTGGATTGTGACCCAAAGCTGTGAGAGGAGAACCTAGAACATAGTGAGAAGTTCATAAATGTGTGTTGAATGAAAATATGAGGGTGAGGACTTTATCTGTAAAGTAAAGGAGTGGTTAATTCCTTTGCGCTCTGACTTCAGCCTAAGACTGAATGGCATTATGAACTTCCTGGAAAGTCAGATGGTTCCTATACCAACACTCTGCTCAACTCAAGTCAAAGGATAAAAAACAGTCAAAAGTAAAACGTATGTGCCTTTATTTCCAAGTTCAACCACCCATCCACCCATCCATGCATCCTTCCAACATGGCAAGGCACTGTGTGAGACAGTGGGGATACTGAAATGACTTCATGGAATTCACCATCCAATTCACCACCGTCGAACGACACTGAGAAAAGGGCCAACTGAAGCAGGTGAACAGGTAGGGTGAGTGGGCCAAGGAAGGCCTTGCCCATGAGCAGACTTCTGAAGAATGAGACTGGAATTTGCCAAGCTTGAGAGAAGTTGGGAAAGACATTCAGATTCTGAGAATAGAAAAAATAAAATTAGGGGGCCCAGAACACTGTATTGAATTCGGGACATGCAGGTAAACTGGTATGGGTATCCGGTAAGATGTAAGGGTTGGTAGGTTATTGAAGATGGGGAGAAGGGGGAGTGTTTAGAGATATAGGGTTTTTTTTTCCATTATTATCTATTGCAAAGAAAATTAAAATACTGTAGTATTGAAGAAATATGGCAACATTGACTTGAATCAGAGGTTTACTCTCTATCAAATGGTTTTATTGTTGCTACTATTCTTTTGGCAGCATTTGTTTACATTTGCTTTGGACCCCAAATCAAAGCAAATCGGAATGTGACAAGGGTGTGTGGGTGAGATGAGTTATTGAGCAGTTTATATCCTGCTGACTGCAGACTGCTGTGGTAAAGGGGCCATTTCCTTTGATTTAACTTTGGCCCCTAATAAACCACATTTTATAATGACTTTTTATCTAGAGAGCATCAATGATATAACGGTAACTTACTTAAAACCTGTGGGCTTCCCAGATGGCGCTAGTAGTAAAGAACCTGCCTGCCAATGCAGGAGACATGAGACAAGGGTTCAATCCTTGGTTCAGGAAAATCCCCTGGAGAAGGAAATGGCAATCCACTCCAGTATTCTTGCCTGGGAAATCCCCATGGTCGGAGGAGCCTGGAAGGCTACAGTCCATAGGGTTACAAAGAGTCAGACACAACTGAAGCTATTCAGCACACACACAGGAACGTAAAATCTGCACATATGGATATGCTAAATTCATTCATTGATTTTCAGAATCTCAAATCCTCCAAGGATTTTCCTGAATCTCCATGATACCTCAGAAAGCTTGATTTGCATCCAATTTTCTTAGTTCAGTAAAAATGATTCAGAAATTCACCTTGCTAGCCTCCAGTGTACAAAACAGAGCTCTTTTTCTTGGACAAATTGGTCTTGGGCAAAGTATGCCACATAAATTGTTTCCAGATCATCTTGAGCCTGTGGGATGACTAAGGGCTTAAGACAAGATGCATTTCACAGCATCGTTTTGTACTCTTCCTAGTAAACATGGAGGAAAGAGAACAAGAGATCCAATCTGAGTTTGCCTGGCTGCAAGGAAATCTGGCATCTGAATGCCATATTTCTTGGGACTGTATAATACTCTATAATAGCGGAGCATCAAAACAAGTAATAGTGTAATAATTTCATGATGATAACCTATAATTTAAAGAAACCCATGAAATGTAGAATTCTGAGATCTCCAGCACTAGCCTCTGAGAGTGAGTCACAAACTCAATTCTCAATTCAAAGCAATTGGCACTTCTGACGTTTATGTGTAAATAGATCTCAACCAATCTCATTAAATATTCAATCTGTATTCAAAGTTATTAAATATTGAACATGATTTAATAAATACAACCAAGTTAATCAATTCTTCGATTGGTGGTTGTGGGTTCATAAAAAGCCTGTGAAAAGAGTCATTTCATTAGAATTTTTCCTGAGTCTCCACCTCTCTCCCATTTTTTTTTTTAAGATGTATTTACTTATTATGGCTGCTCTGGGTTTTTGTTATAGTGCACGGGCTTCTCACTGCAATGGCTTTGCACAGGCTCTAGGGCGCATGGGCTCAGTCGTTGCAGATTGCAGGCTGTAGAGCTCAGGCTCAGTAGTTTGGTGCATGGGCTTAGTGGGTCCAGGTTATGTGGGATCTTCCCAGACTAGGAATTGAACCTGTATCCCCTGCATTGGCAGGCAGAGTCTTAACCACTGGACCATGAAGGAAGTCCTCGCCCCTGTTTTTAAGTGAGTGCAGGAGTTGTACCATCTGCCCATATGGGCATTTTGTGTTGTGTTGGGATGCACGTGGGTATGTTGAGTTGTTAGCTCTTGGAAAGTTGTGTCCCGGGCAGGATCATTGTGTGTAGGTCTTTTTGAGGATGGGCTGGGTGGGCTGTTATCATGTGTCACGTGAGCAGACGTAACCCTGGTGAGTTGCCTTACATCCTGCCTGCTCCACAGTTTCTTCTTTGCACCTCTTCATGGCTAGGATGCAGGGGCCCCACGGTCCCCTCTAATTCTTTGGAAGTATCCAAAGGTTGATTTTTCTCAGGGTTGTGTCCTGTGGAGTTGGCCCTTTGCTTGCCTTGCTCCAGCCCCAGCCCTGCAGTGAGAGACACTGTAGCATGGAGGATAGAGCTTTGAAAAGGCTGGAGTTCAAATTTGGGTTTTGTCACTTTCTAGCTACGTGAACTTGGGCAAGTTACTTCTTGTAAGGCCTTTATCTCATGCTTAGTTGCTCAGTTTTGTCTGACTCTTTGTGACCCATGGACTGTAGCCTGCCAGCCTCCTCTGTCCATGGGATTTCCCAGGCAAGAATACTGGTGTAGGTTGCCATTTCTTTCTCCAGGGGATCTTTCTGACCCAGGGATTGAACCCGCATCTCCTGCACTGCAGTGGATTCTTTACTCTTTGAGCTACCAGGGAAGTCCCAGTCTTTGGTTTTTACTTATTCTTTTTACAAGGCAAGGCCTGATGTGAGGCTTTGTGATAGACATGTAATAGACATGAAAATACCTTAGAGTCTACTGGGAAGATAGACATTTTTTTCAAGTGCTTTAATATGGCAGATGTCACTTGAGGGCTTAAAAGATCTTAGAAGTTCCAAATTTTTTCCACCATTCACAGATTCCAGCCATCTCTGGTGTGTGTTGGATGTTCTTCCCTGGGACTTTGAACTGGAACTCTGCAGGAAGAGGGAGGGGGGAAAAGGGATCCCTCAGCAAGGAAAGGAGGGAGAAGGAAGGAAAATGAAGGGAATTTCCCACAAGCTTGAGCAAAGGGAGGGTGTGGACCATTGTGGTCTGAGCTTGAACATTCTGCCCAGCATCCTATCCTACCTACTTCTGAGGAGGAGGAGGACCTATCTTGGTCATCAGAATTTTGACCTCCTTACCTCCCACCACTGTCCAGGCTGAAGGATATAGAGGTGGAAATGGAACTGGGCTTCAGATGCCATCTCCCTGGGGAAGAGATATTCTAGAACATTGTAGAAAGAAGGCTTAGAGAGGCTGGGGGGAAGTGGAGGGTGGGAGCAAGGGCTATGATGTTAATTCTGCTTGAGCTCCATTTACTTTCTGTGTGACTCTCAGCTGGGGAATTCTTCTCTCTGAACCTTGGTTTCCTCCTCTGTGAGATGGGGGTGATAGCAGTGCTTACCTCATTATCATTCCCATTTTGCAGATGAGAACACTGAGGCATGGAGAGATTAAGTAACCAGCTCAAGATTACATAGCTGGCAAGTGAAGGGGCTAGGCTCTGAACACAAGCAGTTGCTTCCAGCGTTCCTGCTCTCAGTCATCTCAGTCAACTCTTCTGTGTTATGTCTTCTTGCCCCAGTTAGAGTGGAAGCTTTTAGAGAGCAAGGCTTATAGCTTCGAATAGTGGACTTTTGTCTTCCATTATGCCTTCAGATGGATAGACTGGTCCTGGATGTTGCCATAACTTCCCAAATAAACATGTTGCAGTTGGATTGAAACTTATACAGCAAAAGGAGGTGCACAGCAGTCCTTCCCATAAGCAGGCTCTCAGGGATTGAGAAATGAATGATGCGATGGCAGGCTCCTGCGTGACCCGGAGCCGACCCTCAGAGATGTTTGCTAAAAGTGTTCCTGGCTCTGTTGGGACATGTGTCCTTGGAAGCCTGCCAGCTGGGTGGAGAAGGTGCAGCTTTATAGATCCGTGTGGGTTTTTAGAGTATGGCAGAAAACCAGGCAATCCTCTGCCCAGTGTGGAGGGCCCAGCAACCCTCAGCCAGGCAGTTCACACCAGGCAGTGTGGGAGTGTGTGTGAGAGAGACAGGGAAGTGGGTTGCTTCCCATGCATTTGCTTGTTGAGTGGGGTGTAGGAAAAACTGCCCACCTCCCCGAACCTGTTAGAACTGAAGTTTGAGAAGGTGGGAGTTGCAACTCACAATCCAAAAGGGAATATGAGGATGAAGAAAAAATATTTGAAACCCTACCTTCCATAATATATTAGTTGCTAGTAGTCTTAGCAGTTATCCTGTGCTGCTACGTGTAGCGTTTGGCTTATTCCTCATAGGGCTCGCAGGATTATCATCGTTCCCATTTTACTGATAGGGAAACTGAGGCTGGGGGGTGGGGATAAGTGGCTGTCCAATGCTACAGTTAGTAAGTAGTGGAGCAGGAAGAGAAACCCAGAAAGTTAGAACCCATCCTTTTAAACTTTGGCATTTCTGATACCCACAAGCTGCAGTCGCTCAGAGCTGGAGAAACCCTTAGAGAACATCTATTTCAGCCTCTTCAGAATCAGGTGGAGACATGGAAGGCCAGAGAGGGGTGGTGATGGACCCAGGTGACACAGCTGGTTGGTGGCAGCCCTAGGATTTGACTGCAGGACCCAGAGACTGAATGCATCCTTGACTTTTGTGCCGTAGGTGTGTCTCACTGGCTTCAGCATCGTCCCAGCCCCGACCAGATGCTTCTTCTGGTTGTGTGATGTGAACCACAGAGGCCCCGGCAGGGGTTTGTTTATTTGATTTGATGTCCCAAGGCAGGGAACTCAAGGTGGTATTTGTGTGGGGTTTTGCCTGGATGGAGGGTCTGCTTCTGGCTGGTACCATGGAAGGGACAATACTGAAGGGGGACAAATTGTGGGCCCAGCATGTGGGGATGAAATTAGGAGAAATGTGATCTTGTCTTGACAAAGCCGAGCTGCCGAAGGGGTTCCATGGGAACCGAGATGCTGCATCTCCTCTCAGGACCCCACTGGGCTGAAATGGGGGTAAGTGCCTGGAAAAGCTTCTAGGGGTGGGACTTGCCCCACCAGACTCAGAATTAAGTCCATTATCAATAGTTTACCTAAGAGGGCTAGATGCTCAGACACATGTATAGACATGCATTTCCCAAAGCCTCAGACAATATGTCTACTTTATGCACACACACACACACACACACACACACACACACACACACACACTTATTCTCCTGGGGCTTCCCTGGTGGTCCAGTGGTTACTCTCTGTTTCCACTTCATGGGGTGTAGGTTGCTCTCTGGTCAGGGAAGTTCCACATGCCACAAAATAAATAAATAAATAATAATAATAAAGCAATCTCCTGGGCCTTCCTGGTCTGTTGTAGTTCAAGGAGAGAAAGAGACAAACCGCACCAGGAAAGCACCTTGCGGCTACTCTCTCCATGATAAGCAGGAGTGGTTGATTAAGTTCCCCATTGCTTGAAGACGAGGTGGGTGGGAAGAAGGGGTTTGTCCCCTTTGTCACTTGCAAACCAGGACCTCCCCTTCTGCCTGGCTTAGACCCCCTAAGAATGCTGGGGGCAGTGAAGTGGCCAAACGTGCTCTTGGAGGAAGAAGGCTTTGTCCTCGTGGCCCTCGGAGCTTGGACCAGGCAGAGAGGCTGGAAGGAGTGCATGGCCTCTGGCGGCCCGTCCCCTCCCCGCTCCCCCCTTTCTGGGGGTCAGTGGAGGAGACCTTCCTAGACCCCGGGAGCAGTGATGGTCTAGGCCTTGCCTCTGGAGTAGACCTCAGCAAGGCGAGTCCCTGCCCTCTTCTCTCTGGGTCTGTTTCCTTACCCAGCACTGCTCAGCGCGGCTAAGAGTCCTGACTGTCTTGAGTTCTTGGCCTTCTAGCCTTCCCCCCGGCCCAGCTGATTCTTAAGCCCTCGGCTCTGGCCCTGGCTCGCCCCTCTCTCTCCTTCCTCAGCTGGTTAACAGCACGACCCCCGGGGGCTTCCCCGCTCCAGGGGGTGGGGTTCCCCGACCTGAGCTCAAAGACTGAGGCGCCTGGCAGGCCACTCTGAGTAGGGATGAGAGAGGAGGTTAAAGATGGGAAAAGGTTAAAAGGAGGGAAAAAATAGTGAAAAGAGATAGAAAGGGGTTAGAGAGAGAGAAGAGGAAACGGAGAGAAAAGGTGAAAGAAGGGAAAGCTGTGTATGTAGGGGGGGTGTTGGTGGGAGTGAGAAGAGAGGTCAGGAAAGGTTGAATCAGAGAAAAGGGAAACCAAAGGAAAGCTGGAGAGAGAGACGGAAAGAGGAAAAAGAACAAGCGAGCGAGATCGAGAGCGCAGGGTCGGAAAGGAACGAAGAGGGAGAAGGAAAAAAAAAAAGAGGCAGGAGGTGGGGGTGGGGGGAGGGAGGGAGCCGCGAGCAGGGAGGAGGGAGCCTGGGAGGGAAGAAGGGAGGGAGGGGCCGAGGGACGGAGCGGGTGGGGGCTGGCTCGTTGGCGGCAGCAGCAGCCGCGGCTCCAGCCGCCCGCCGGTTCGCTCTCTTGCTCGCCGTTCCCGCCGCTCGCCCGCCGGCTCTGGACTGCCAGCAGCTCCGGCTCCTGGCCCGGCGCTCCGGCGCGGCTCGGGCTTCGGAGGACAGGACCGCAACTGGCCGGCTGAGCCCCGGGCGGGCCGCGAAGCAGGTAGATGGCTGGGCGGGGACGGCGAGGACGCGGAGCCGTGGAGCGCTGGGGGCACACGGGGCCGGGGGTTGGGGGGTTCTGATCCCGGGGAGGGGGCTTTGCATCCCCTCGACTAACTTTCCACTGGCCCCGTGGATCCCCGGTGCTCAGCCGGGGTCCGGGCTGCGGAAGCTGAGTTCGGTGCGGGAGAAGGTGAGTGTGGATAGAATGCCAGGGGTCCCGGCAGGACGTGGGGCGCCCCGGCGCGGGCAGGCGCGGGCTCTCTGTCCGCAGTCGGGACGCAGCACAGGCGGCCGGGGAAGACCCGAGCGCAGCGGCACGGCGCGGTAGTCCCGGGGAGGGCGCCTGCCCGTCTCTAAGTCTGGGGACTCCCACCTCCGAGCGGCCCCGGGCGCGCCGAGGTCCGCGCGCAGAGCCTGCGAGGCGCGGCCAGATCCCCCGCGGTGGCTAGCCTTGCGCCTAGCTATATGTAGCCGAGCCCAGGCTGGTGCCATGCGCACTTTTGCTTTTTAGAGGCGCGAAACCGAACGTCTATTTCCTTCCTTTCTCGTCCTGGAGTCCCGACTTTCTTAGGGGAGCTCCCGGACGCCCGACCCGGGGAAGTCCGGGTCGACTCCCCGGAGGTCCCTACTACCCGCGGCCGTGACCCCAGATCCCGAAGTTAAGAGAAGCGAATCACTGCCAGTGCGCGCCTGGAGCGCGGTGCCGAAGTTCCCAACTTGTCGTCTAGCCTTGGAGGGTGGTGTTGGAGATGGGGATGGTTGGTGGTTGTGGCCCCTTGGAGCAGCAGACGCAGACGCTTCCCCCCTGCACTTCGTTTATTTTCCTGATTTGCTTTAAAAAAATACGACGAAAAATATGCAAAACCGTTCCTCTCTGGAGTCAAACATTCATGTGTGGGACGGAGCCGCCCCCTCGACTGGAACCTGGGAGCGCCGGAGCCTTGGCTTGACCGTTCTTCGAGCCCCGGCTCTTTCTCCCGACCTGGACTCCCGAGTTCCATCCTAGGGTAGCCGCTTCTCGGGATCCGTCCCCGCTAGCCCGCGCTGCGAGGCTGGTCTGACTCCCTCTCATGTGGTCGTGTTCTTTAGAAAAATATTTCGAACTGTCTCCGCTTTAGGATCTCCCGCGCCATCCCCCCCGCACTGCCAAGAACGAGGCCTCGGGCAGGTTGGAGGAGGCCTTTGGGTGGTTTGGGCTCCGGGCCATCTCAGCTCGCTCTGGCCAGGGTACTCGTGCCCGAACATCAGCGCCCCTTCTGCGCTCTGCCGGGAAAGCAGGGGTTAATGCTCCGGCCAGGTGGCAGCGAGCACAGGCTGGCGCGGGTCGGCTTTCGGAGCTGCCCGGGGCGCGAGGCGTCTGGTTCCCGGAGTCCGGGAGACTGGACTCAACCCAGTTCGGCTTTCGCGGAGCTAGCGGGACCCGGGCTTCGCAGCCCTCTTTGTTGGAGTGCTTGCTGTTGGAGAGGTTCTTTTGAAGGGTTTAGAGCCTGTTTAGTGGGACTGAGAGCTGGGGTTTTTTTGGAGAGGGTCCCTCGGCCCTTGTCCCCTGCCAGTTGGGCGGGGTCCCCGAGGGCGTCGAATCCACCGTCTAAGAGCACCCCATCCTTCGCCGGGTTTCCCCTAGTGCGCATACCGCTCTTTGCGTTGCTCACACGTTTTTTAAGCCGTTAGAAATTCAAGATCCACGACTGCAGTCTCCACCTCTTCCTCCCAATTCACAGATATGCAAAGAGGGCCCAGAGAAGTTGCAAGTATTCGCTTGTAGCTAGCTAATGGTGTAAGGGAACAGTAAACCAGGTCTCTGGACTTCTCATTCAGGAATTCCCCGCCCCCATCACTCTGTGCTGTCCTTACCACTTTCTCAGCGCAGGGCAAGTATAAGCCCTTTGCAAGCTGCGGGACTGGGTGTGTGTGAGGTTAGAGGCAGAGGGCTGGTCTCTTGTTAGGTGCTATGCTTCAATCATCCCCCAGGACAAATCACTTAGGTGACAGTTGGTCCAATACCTATCCTGTGCCTGCACTGAAGTCTGGGGGTAAAGGGAGCTCTTAAGACTCTGCCCAGTCCCCACAGGTGCAGTCTACAGGGAAAGAATAGTCACTATCTTGTAGCCAAGGGAGGGAGTACAGGCTTCCCAGGTGAAATCACTGTTTGGAGGGGAGGGCTAGGGTGCTCCCTGGAGAAAGGAGGGTTTGGAATTGAGCCTTGGGTAGATTTCTAATTGAGGGAGTAGGATCACCCTGGCATGGCACCAGGCTGGAGTCCTGAGAGGGTAAAAAAGCTCTTATTAAGTGTTTGGTCAAAAGACAGCAGAGTCAGAACCCGTGAGAACTGGCCTTTGAGTGAGAAACAGGAGGGCAGTTAGAAGACCCACTGCTTAGAACTAATGCCCAGAACCTGTGGTCAATGTCTTATCATCCTTCAGCTCCCGCCTCTCCCGCACAAGGATTCTAATACGCAAAACAAAAGACATCCCCCTCCGCCTGGGAAAAAACCCTGGCCCAGAGGTCTTCTAGTTCCAGATCCAAGGTGAGCAATTGGCTAAATGCCCATAGAGCCAAGGGTTCTGGCTTCAGCTGGAAAATATTCAGGCCCTTGCTTCTCCTTTTCCCTTTTCTCCTTGTTCCCTGGGGTTTGAAATAGTTTCTTTGCCCCTTTCCAAACATAACTTTTGGGTACTTGAAGGTTTGGGGCTTATGATTGGACTTACTATGAGCAGGGCATTTACCATGCTAGGAAAATTTAGTCAATAAACAGTTCTTGAGCTCTTACTTTGTGCCGGGCACTGGGCAGACAGCCATGAACCAGCCAGGCAGAGTCCCATATCTCACGAGGCTGGCATTCTAGGTGTCATTCTCAGGCTTAAACTCTAGATGTAGAGTGGGGGCAAATATAAGCGATGTCTGAAGAACTGCTGAAACGGGACAATAGAACAGAATAATCCCGAGCCTCCTCTCTGGTGGTTCAAGGCTCTGAGGTAAGAAGGCTTGAGGCTACTGGCTATGGCATTTCAAAATTCTGTGGGTGACCATGACTCTGGCTCCTGGTTGCTAAGGGTAACCCAGAGGCAGCTGCAGTGATGACCTTAGATGTGGCATTGGAGGACTGCTCTGCAGAGCTTCTGCCGGTCAGAGTATGGTGGGAGGGAGCTGTTGAGTATTGGCAACATGATCTTGCTAGGTATCCATAGAGACTGGTGCCAGGTAACCACATACTTCTTAAATTCTAGCACCCACAGCTTCTTGGTGAACACTGTAGCCCCATCGTACAGATGGGTAAATGGAGCCCTACTCTGCAGTTTGAGACAGTTATTCAGAAAGGAGCCCAGGCTCTGAAAAGTCCAGGTATCCCTTATCCCTGATTCAATTTAAAATAATGCTCTTTCCTTCCTGTTTTGTAGACCAGTGCTTCTCAGACTTCAATGCAGCATGCTTGCTTGAACACAGATTGCTGTGCTCCACCCCCAGAATTTTTGATTCAGCAGGTCCAGAGTGGGCCCAGTAATTTGAATTCTTAACCAGTTCCCAGGTGATGTTGATCCTCTTGGCCCCAGGACCACAATGAAAGAACTACTATGTGAGAACACGGGAAAGTGAGTGATTTTCCTGAGCTGATGCAGTGAGGGAGCCTGGAACAAAGACTGTGATTTAGCTCTAGGAACTCCAAGAATTTGCCTAGGGATGATCCCCTCCCCCTTACCCACCAGGAGACCATAGAATTAAAAGAATATTTTCATCAGTACATATACAGAGAGAATATATCCAATATAATTAGGGAATAAATAGGTGTCCTGTGTTGGGATGTAGACTTGAGGCCCTGTGGCTCTGTGGGGGTTTATTTTAGCACTGATATAATTGAAAAGATGTCATCCACTCCAAGAGCCCCTCATGAAACTTTCATGGCCCCAGTGGTCATTGTCCAAAGAGGCATGTCTTCTTCATTTAAAAGAAAGTCAGGGAGATTGCTTCTCCTGCTAGTGGGACTATCTGTGTTTCATTTGACAGCATCTATGTAATGTGTTCATAGGGGACAAAGAAAAAGTTGAATAGTTGAACAGAGAGGCATTGGAGGAAGTCCACCTCACAGGTTTACAGATGTTTGTGGAACATTTTGTAATGTTTTGAAACTGTCTGTCTGTTTCACCTTTGTCTCTGATGTGAAGCTGTATCTCAGCAGGAGAGTTTGTTTCACCTTAGCTGGTTGGGCAAGTGTATCAACACATTTTATCCCCAATGTGTTAATTAGACCCAAAAGAAAAGAATCATAAAAGAGTTGTTCTCCTAAATGCTGGCATTTTTCATCTGGATTCTATTTATTGATTATTTTACAGTTGAGAAGGAGCAAAAAAAAAAATCCATGTTTTTATAGCAAATAAAGCTGGCTGCAGTAATTATGCAGGCTCAACATGTCTGTTCTGGAGCAGGAAGTTGGAATTCAGCCTGACTCTCAAACATTTGGGTGAGATCTAATTGAGAAAGACATTTCAAAGAACAAATATTTAGGAACGCGGACTTTCAGTGATGGTCTCTGTGGGCGAAGCGTGAGTCCGTTGCTTTTGGCTTGATCCTTAGAGGTGGGGGGAGGTGATGGGGAAGGACCTGGTAGAAATGTTGAGACCACAGTGCAAATGTGAAGCTGAAACTTAAAGATAATCAGTGAAGCTGAGTAAAGGGAAGAAAGATAACTGATGAGCAAAGGGAGAATCAATTAATCAAATATAGATTGAACACATATTGAAGGTCCAATCTTGGGAAAGGCACAATAAGGGCAAGGAACAGGCTTTTACTTGTTATGTATCTCCAATGATGCTTAACTCAGGTAGTAGTGACAAAAGCCCTTGATTGGTGTGGGTATCAGTCAGGGGTGCACATAGCAAAAACCTGAATTCAACTGGCTGAAACAGTTATGCCTTAGCATCTCCTACAACAACAGATGTGGGCCGTCTGCCCCAAGCTTAGTTCTTTCAGTGGTTCAATACATCATCAAAGATACAAATTCTTTTCATCATTTCTTGGTCTCAAGGTCACAGGTTGGCTGTAACAAATCCAGGTATTACACCCTTACGATTATGTGCAGAGGCAGAAAAGGCAGGAGGGGAACCTTTACCAGAAGGCTCAGTAGACTTTCCCTCAAGTCTCACTGGCTGAATTGTGAGTCACATGTCCATGCATAAGCCAACCACAGGCAAGGGAAGGAGACCACCATAACTGGTTCAGAATAATCTTGATTTGTTGAGTCTCTGAGATGAAAAAAATTAGAATGCTTTTGGAAAAAAGAAAGGAGCAACCAACAAAGCCTGCTATAGCATTTAAGACTTGGGTTTTAATTTTCTATACTCCTTCTCAGCCCTGTGACTCTGAGCAAAGTATTTTACTTCTTTGAGTCTCAGTTCATTCATCTGTGTAATGGGAATTTATTGGGAAACTAGATATGATTTAACTCAATAACTGCACTTGATTAGTATGTAAGAAGTAGGAAGTTATTTGAAGATTTGATCTCTGATGTCCAAGAATTATAATCTAGTGCGGCAGACTTGTAAGGTCTAGACCATGTAGACTATCAAATAATCAGAGAACAGAACAGGAGAGTAAATCAATAATTGGGACTTGCAGGCCAACCATGGTATGAGGAGTATAACATCAGTGGGAGCCACGGAAGTTAGAAAAGACCTCCTAGAGGAGGTGGTTCATAGTGCATACTGGAACTCCAGCATCTTGGTATGGATGGGTCATGAGCTTCTGCCCAGCTTACTGTACTGCCTCTTGCTTTGCTTTTCTCCGTGGCGAAATGGGACCTTAAGCCAAGTTGGGTTCTGATCTCTTTTCTGTCTTTGACAATCCAAATATAGTCTGCAGCTCTGGGAGGCAGTCACAGTGAGTTCCTTGCCAGTCAACTGGTTCTGGTTTCCAGTCCTTTGAACGGCCCATCAGTCTCCAAATCTTCATACATTCTAGTTGCTGATTAGATACTATTATTGTTAGGATATCTGGCTGCTATCATAAAGTCTACATGCCTAAAGTGGAATCTAATGTCTTCCCATCTCTCAAGCCATCTGCCCTTCTGGATTCTTCATTCTTGTTGTTGGCGGCACTGTCTTCCCAGATGCTTGGGCTTAAAACCTTAGCAACACTTCTGATGCCTGCCTCCCTCTATTTCAAATATTAAAGCATGGACTTTCTTTTCTCTTCATTATGTTTCTTGAATATAAGTTCTCCTTTCTGGCATGAGATGCTCCCTTTGTGCAGGTTCTTTCTATCTCATGCTGGGAGATGGCAGTAGCCTCCTGCTCTGATCTCCCAGCCCCAAGCCATAGTGCCTTGGGGTCATGGGGACAAACGACCAGAGAATAAAGCAACAATTGGGACTCGCAGGCCAACCATGGTAGGAGGAGCATGAAATCTCCTACAGGAGCATTCTATGGTGTTCGGCAAATAGAATGGTCACTAATTTGAGTACAGAGGTGGTGATGAGCCTAGAATCCGTGCTGCAGACACATTATATTGCTTGAGGTGCTATTTTGCAGCTTCTCATATCTCCCTCTTTCAGGTCATCCCCAAATGTCATTTTTATCCACTCATTACCTTACATTTTTCCCCATAGTACTCACTGGATGAAGCCCAAACTCCTCAACAGACCCCTGTAAATCTCCACAACTTGCCTGCGTTCTTTCTCCTGGTGGTGTGGCTCGCTGTCACGTCTGACTCTGCTTCAAGTTCTGCCTTTCTCTGAGTTTAAGTCAAACCACCCTTTCCTTCAAGGCCAGGGTTAGAGCTGCATCCTCATTAGACCATCCCGGACCACCAGAGCCCATAGTGATCGCGAAGCATCCGTCTCTCCTTCCCCTGAATTTCTGTAGCAGTTATTGCTGACAACACAAATTTGGTACTTAACAATACACTCTGGGGTCATTGTTCAGCATTTTATTGCAATGTCCCTCATCTTCCCAATTGGATGTAAGGCCATCAAGGTCTGAGATGGGGTGAAAGCGAAACCTTCTTTGTATCCAGTTGTAATCTGTAAGCACAGGGCACTTCAGTGAATATTTATTGAATTAATAAATCAGGAATAAGGGGAATAAGATTATTTACCTGAAAAGTCAGTTCATCCTCACCCTTTTTTCCTTAACCTCAATTTGGAGAAGAGACTCACTTTGATGAATGCCTGCCTGCTGTATGCCAGGCACTGGTTTAGGTGATTTTTAGGAGCTGTTGGAACTCAGCCTTATAAACACCCTTGAGGTTGGGATTATGGTCGTCATTTTACAGATGAGGAAGTGGAGGCTGGGAGAGGTTAAGTGGCTTCCAGGCTCACTCAGCAGCGGGAGGCAATGGGAGGGCGAAGTCAAGGTCTCTCTTCTACGCTCCATTTCATACATCTTCCGGATGTTCTCCTGACCTGTGGGTGCCCTGTTATCCCAGCCTCTTTTTCCCATTTGCTCTGTCCCCCTGCCTCCTTCCATCTCTCATCTCTGATGAGACTCAGGCCCTCTCTGGTGTGCTGGGGGACTTTTAAAACTGTGACGTTTACCATGACTCTTTCCTGAAGACCTTCCACCCCCTGTTATGTTGTGGCTTGTTTTGATCTCTCACTTTTTTGAAAAGAGATATTTTATTTATTTATTTGGCTGCATAGAGTCTTAGTTTCAGCACACAGGCTCTCTAGTTGTGGCTTGCGGGCTTAGTTGCTGCATGGTGTATGGGATCTTAGTTCTGCAATTAGGGATCAAACCCATGTCCCCTGCATTGGAAGGTGGATCCTTAACCATTGGAGCACCAAGGAAGGCCTGATCCCTCATCTTATTAATACCTTGACTATCTTTCCCGCCACCCTCAAGCCTGATCCTGAGATTCCTTTAAGAGCAAAAAAAATGTTCTGCCAGTGGGATCAAGCTGGATCTGAGCCAGCTCTTCTGAACCCCTAAGCCCTCCCTTTACCCCCATCTGACCCTTTGTACCCATTCACCCTTACCTGGTACCACTCCTGTTCCGTGTCTCCTGTGTCTTACCTGTGGAAGGAAAACACTGCTGACTTACCAATAGGAAGGAGGTCTCTGCTACCTCCAGGAGCTGTGAGTGGCATTCTTCCACCCTTTATAGCATTCTTCTTTCCTTTCATTCATTCACTCTGAAGACACTGATCATTGATCACATACTTAATATAGCAGGGAACAAACCAAAGCCCTTGCCTTCATGAGTTTGTGCTAAAGTGGGGGAAACAGGTGGTAAAAAAGTGAACATACTATATACTTTGTGCCGGTTGCAATGAAGAAAAATAGCAAGGTAAATGGCATAGATGGTGATGGGATGCAGTGTGGTCAGGGAAGGCCTCTCTAATGGCGACATTTGAGCAGAGACTGAGAGGAAGGAAGCCATGTGGATATCTGGGGGTAAGGGGCACCTGCAATGCAGAGGGAATAGTAAGTGCAAAGGCCCTGAGGTGAGAACTCCCTTGGTAAGTCCAAGGATAAGCAGGACGGTGGCAGTGCAGAGAAGGAGAGGAACTCTGGAGGAGGTGAGGGCTGCCCATCTCTAGCCTCTTCAATGACTCAGAAACCCTGTCACCTTCTCACAGCTGTGACCACAGGCTGAAATGAGCACGTCCCTCCACTCAGCCAGGTCCCACTCGATTTTCACATCTCAGCTGTGGCACCCCACCTTCTAGGGACGTCCATCTCTGCTCTCTCTCATTGATCTACCTCTTTCCTGAGTTGCTGTAACTTCCACCTCTCTCCTGCACAACGTAGCTCTTAATTACCTGCTGCCTGGCTCACCTTCACCTGGGCTCTGTGTAGGTCTCACCTTTCTAACAAACTACCTCCTCAAAACTGGTTTAGTCCTTCTCCCCAAGAGCCAGCCCCAAGCTGGCCTCGGTGTCTACCTATCGGAGATGCTGGTGTCAGAAGTGGGAAAGGGCAGGCTCTGCAGAGATCTGTGGGTGGAACCTTCTTCATACCACATTCATTGTCCCTTCACAATAGACAGGAAAACTTTTATTTTGAACCTCCTTGGGTCACTTTGAGCTTGGACCCTCTGCTTGGAGCTGGGATAGGAATCTACCTTTCTTCAAGACTTAGATAAAAGTTCGGCTCTGCTCGGGGGTGAGGGAAAGAGGAACCGGGATGCAGAGAAAGTCGCTTATTAGCCTTTCTTGTTCAGTCAAAGTAGAATAATATGCTTCAGGAATGAAGGAGGAAGGAAGTTACCTAAGATTCCTGAGACTTCCCTGACATCAAAGGTCGATGAGTGACCTTGGGCAAATCACTTAACCTTCACCTACTGCAGTTTCTTCTCAGCCAAACTCCCCTCTTCCCATCCACTGTAGAAGAAAATGAACAATAACCCTGATTTTTAGGGACTCTATCTACTCCCCAGGTTGTTCTCTGCATTAATTTTTAGGCCAATGGTTTTAAAACTTGAGAAATGTACAGATGGTTCCATTTTAAAGGGAGAAAATGCTTCCCACAGACCTCTAATATTGTCTTAAATTATTAATATAATATTTAAAAATCTATATAAACAAAAAATTAGACATAAACAGCTTTGGCTTATAACTCATACATAATCTTAGTGCTCAAACAAGTTTATAAATTAAAATGCAAACTACAAAGCCATTAACAATCAGATTAACAATATTAATTTAACATGATAGATGCTGTTATAGTGCTAAGACTAAATCAGCCCTGTGACATGATCATAGCTTTGGTCGCTTGCTCCACCACATGCCCTGTGGTGACTCAACTCTCCTAGTTCTTTTCTTAGCTGGGATGTTTGTTCTTACAACATGCTGAGGGATCATCTGGCCAGACTTTGGCACAAAAGCATTCGTGTGTTAGGTGGCCACTTTTTTTTTTTTTTTTCCCTCATTGTTGCTGCTACTGCTAAGTCACTTAAGTCGTGTCCGACTCTGTGCGACCCCATAGACGGCAGCCCACCAGGCTCCCCCATCCCTGGGATTCTCCAGGCAAGAACACTGGAGTGGGTTGCCATTTCCTTCTCCAATGCATGAAAGTGAAAAGTGAAAGTGAAGTTGCTCAGTCATGGCCGACTCTTCGCGACCCCATGGACTGCAGCCTACCAGGCTCCTCTGTCCACGGGATTTTCCAGGCAAGAGTACTGGAGTGGGGTGCCATCGCCTTAGCCCATGACAATTAAAGGAACTTTAATTCTAGTGCAACAACAGACACTGATGCAAAGCTGGGTCTTCCGACTGGGTATGACTACTTGAGCACTGAAATGAAACCACAACACTAGTATGGTGCTTTGGTGCCTAAGGAACTCCGGCTTGAGAACAAACGTTGAGCGCTCCGAAACAGCGCCCCCAGTGGTTTGAGAGCGTTAATGCTAGAAGTGAGGCTGATGGCTCTGCAGTCCTGCAATAGAAATGTTGGGTACTTTGGTTATGAAGCACTGGCTCAAGGGGTGGGTAGAACAGTGTTAGCCCCATCGCACAGGTGAAACTTGAGGCTCAGCGAGATTGAGCAATCAAGGTCCCATTGGACATCGGGGTCATCTGGACTCCATCCAGGTCTGTGGACTCAGCGTCCCTGACTTGCTAACAGGCTTCACTGCCCCCTCCCTACACACCCTCACCAGGTTTCAAGGTGCTTTGAGTGATCAGAATACAAGGACTCTGGAGTAACTTGAGAAACACGAGATTCTCCCAGTGGACTCACAGCTTTCTGATGGAGTCGTCAGGGTGTTATTTGGTGCAGAAAAGAGGAGTGAAGCCAATAAAGACGGGATAATGGTTCTCAAATCCTCCAGTGGATGGCAGTAGCAGGAGATGGTGCCTTCCTGAAGGCACTTGGGACGAGTGGATACCAGTGACCTCAGGAGAGAAGATATCTTAGCTACTGCTACCTTGATTAGGGCTTCACACTTTAACAAGCACTTTTTTGGTGCATTTATTTTCAAGTTTGTCCTTTTTTTAAATTTTTATTTTTATTGTGATAAAACACACATTTTGAAGTGTACGTTTCACTGGTATTAAATACTACATAATGTTATGCAACCATCACCACCATTCATTTCTATTACTCTCTAGTGTGTATTTTACAACAACTTTGCAAACCAGGTTACCATCCTCAGAAACGGGGGCTCAAGTGGCTTGTCCAAAGTCACACCTCAAACCTGTGCCTGCCTCTCAACTGTGACCTTGAGTGATAATGGTGGGGTTGGTTTCCCAAGGGCCTGTGGGGGGCCATGTGGGATGGCCAAGCTTTCTGAAGTAGGGGCTGAATGGGATGACCTTGAAAGAGCCGCCCTGGAATTGATTCTGCTCATTGGTCAGGGTCGGTATGATTCACCCCTGTGTATCTGCGATATGCCTTTCCTTGGATCAAAAATTCTTTAAAACCTACTCCTGCCCTTGGAAGCTGCCCTTCCCCTGCCTGACTTCATTGGTTTATCATCCAAGCTTAAAATAACTACAATAAACAAAAACACCCCAAAACTTTTTTATCCTGCAGTGAATGAGCAACAATCTACATATGCAAATAAATGGCATGCCTGTCCCTATGAATATTAATTTGGGAAGAGAGCTCAAGGCCCTAAAATACACTCAAAACCATCAATGTGGCATTTTGCAACTGTTCTAGCTTGCTCTGAAATCACAGCCTTATTATATCTTAAGGTATTATAAAATATAATAAGCTCCAAGCTGACATCCCCTTTGAACCTCTGAGGCTACCAAGGGGACATAGATGTCTCAGGTGGGCAAGCCAGAGGCCAGGGTTGGTGGCTAAATCCTGACTGTGGGACTGTGGCTGACCTTGTCCTACCCTGGCAGGGCCCAGGCCTTAGCTCTTCTCAGATCCCAGTGAGTCCCCAAGGTCAGGGGACAGTTCTGGGGAACACTGAGGGGCAACTACTAGCCTCAGGGAGATGGAAGGTGGGAGAGGGAGGGTCCTTGAGAATTAGCTTGTCTTACCTCTCAGACGAGGCAAATGTGGGAATTGAGACCCTGGGACAGTGGGTGACTTGCCCAAAGTGACATGGTGACTTAATAGAGTGTGAGAAATCTTATTCAATTTTTGCTCTGAAAAGCACATTTCCTTTTCTCTCTCTCTCTCTGTGTGTGTGTGTGTGTGTGTGTGTGTGTGTGTGTGTGTAGGAAGTGGTGGGCAGAGTGGCATTTAAAGTTTGTATACTTTGGCGGAAAGCATCATTTTTCTAATGTGAACGTTCACCCTGAGACAGGCAGAGACTGAAAATCTAGTCTTGTATTCCATTTGAATGGAAAGAAATGATTGTCTTCCTCCCCCAGGAAACCTCCAAATTAGATTATACAAAGGCCAGAATTAATGTAAGGTTGCATGGTAGGGCACACCCCGGGCAGAGTGATGAAAAGGCCGAGTGGAGAAGGGCAGGAGTGCCTCAGAGGAAGCCAGAGGTTAACCATTGGCTAGGGAGGACCACAGGGAGGAGGAGGAAGAGCTGGCAGTGACGTCTGTGTTCTCGTCCAGGGGAGGCTCTGCTGGGGGAGGGGAACGGGGTGGCTCCGTGGTACCCTCCCTAGCCGGGTCTCTCTTTTGTGCTACCTAACTGTAAGCTCGAGCCTATAGGCTCACCTTTGGGCCTCCGTTTCAGCGTCAGTATTTAAATAGCGGAATATACACGCCCACCACTCCTTAACTTTGCTTTGTGAAGATCAAATGAGGATTTCAGGTTCCTGCACCTTGCCTGGTACAAAGTAGGTATTCAGGTGTTCTTGTTGTTTAGTTGCTCAGCTGTGTCTGACATTTTTGTGACCATGGACTGTAGCCCGCCAGGTCCTCTGTCCACGGGATTTCTCAGGCAAGAATACTGGGGTGGGTTGCTATTTCCTTCTCCAGGGGATCTTCCCAAGCCCGGGATCGCCCATGTGTCCTGCTTGGTAGGCGGTTTCTTTACCACCAAGCTACCAGGGGGCTCCTGGGCATTCAGTGCCTCTAGATTTCTTTCTTCTGCTGGCAGATTTATAGACGGGCTGTGCTGGGTCAGCATGGAGATGTGTGCTCTGTGTTTGTGTCTGTGTTAGTGTGTGTCTGCTTCCATCCACGTTTGTCCTCAGGTGCGTGGTGTCGTGGGTGGCGGTGTGAGTCTGCGTCTGCGTGAGTGACTGGTGTCTGCGTGTCAGTTTCATGGCAGCATGTCTGTTTATGTGTGTTTCTGTGAGTGTTGTGAGTACTTTAATGGTGTGTTGGTGTGGTGACAACAGTGTTGTGTGTGTGTGTATGTGTGTTTGTGATGGGAAAAGTGCATGGGGTTTGGAAGGTTCACTGTGCCATGGACCTGGGTCCCCTCTAAGATGCTCCCACCCAAAGCCCTCACCTGCTTCTGACTCCAGGTCCTAACTGCCCAGGTCCACTCACCCCTACCTCCCTCTAGAGGCCACTGGGTGCCTTCGCCCTGGCCTGGCCCTGGATTATTTGTATTTGAGTTTGCATATTACATGCATATCATTTGCATTGTCTAAATAGACTCTGCTTTCAGTTCTGCACTTTTCAAGGTAAAATGGAGTTGCTCCTCTTCAAGGTCATTATATTAACAATTGCTGCGTTTGCTTTTACTCTTTCTGGTCCAGGACTCCCTCTCAAAACTGGGCGACTAGGGGAGGATGAAAGCTCAGAAACCTCTGCTTGTCCCTCCTTTGAGCAGAGGGATTGGTTGGTGGGTAGAGGCGCTGGGGCCCTGGGAGGAGCAGCTAGGGAGGACACTTCCTTATTCCACGGTAGTTGCTCCTGACCAGAGCCAACTGTGTCATATCAGAGCTGGAGACAAATACGCTCCGACTTGCACCCTGTTGCCTGCTTCTCACGCGCCCACCAACATCCCCCTGAGGGGGTGTAAAGGAAGGCTCACTTTGGATGTTTCAGCACCTTTGTACCCATATTTGGCTGGGGAGGACCTTATGGGAAACAAAGGAGCCAAAAATGTTTTTTCTATTCAAACACCTAATACATTATATGCACATACACACACATTCACTGATTTGCTTCCAGTTTTATTGAGCTGTAACTGACATGTAGCACTGTCTAAGTATTAGGTGTGCAGCATAATGATTTGACTTACATACATCATGAAGTGATTATCACAGTAAGTTTAGTGAACATCCATCATCTCATATAGATACAAAACTGAAGAAATAGAAAAACTATTTTTCTCTTGTGGTGAGAACTCAGGATTTATTCTCTTAACAGCTTTTGTGTGTATCATAAAGCGATGTTAATTATATTTATCCGGTTGTACATTACATCCATACCTAGTACAGAATTAATAATATTTCTAACACCACAGGTAATACCAACCCGAAAAGCTTCCTTAGGAAGGCTATACTCCCAGTGTATCTTCCTTATGGGCCATCACTGTGCTCTACATTACCCATTTAGATAAAAGCGTTGAGTCCTGGCTGCATGGTTTCTGTCATGTTACCTAACGTGTCTGAGCACCCATTTTCTCATCTGTGAAAGGGACAATAATAATAGTGCTTAATTCTTATGGCAGTACATAGGGCTGTTGTGAAAATTAAATGAACAGTGGAGGTAAAGGGCTTAGCTTAGTGCATGGGACAGAATAAAGACTCAGTAGATGTTAGCATCACCAGTTCTCATGGGCTCCATTTGAAAGCAGAGGTTCTGTAGTATGTCTTTTATGCCCTAGTAGGAATTGTTTATCAGATGCTCCTCAGACTAGCAACAAGCCTGAGCCCCTTCAGTGTCTTTCAGGAAGTCAAGTTCCCTTGGCTGCGTTTACTTTTCCATGGATGGAAGGATTTCCAGGAGCAGCATGGGAAGCAGGAGATTCTTGGCCTGTGTCTCCAAGGATTTGGGTCACTTCCCCCATCAAAGGGGTAGCTGTGTCTGGTTTCCTTTTCAAAGTCATGATTCATCTTCTCTTTGGATCTTTGAGTAAAGCCCTACTGGCACCAAAGGCCATCCATGACTGAGTAGATTTTAGCTTCCCAGAAAACAGAGATTAAGGCAAAACTTGGTGCTATTGCTTCCCCTGGGGTAGGGGTGCAGATCCAGGGCAAGGAGAGGGAGAAGAAAAGGGAAGGTGTGCAACAAAGGAGGAAAAACAAATGCCAACCAGCCACAGCTTCACAAGGAAGTGAGGAAAGAAAGCCAGTTGCTTCCTCACAAGGGATGTTTGTGGTTAAGCCCAGTGGAACCAGTGTGGCTCAGAACAGTTTGCTCAGGGTGGAAGAGAGAGACTCTGTCTGCCAGTATCTTCGTCTCTTGTTGCTCCACGTTTTCCCCATGGGGAAACTCCCTTGCACTGCTGGGTCATATCACTTGGTCCCTCTGGGCAGCCAGTGGGGAAGCCGAATCCCAGACCCTGTAGCATGGTGTCTCAGCGAGGCCAGAAGTGAGAAGCCAGCCCCTCCTCTTCCAGTGGACAGAGGACGGAACCTGGGCACTGTTAGGGGCGGCTGTGCCAGAGTCTCACCCCAGGGGAGAGGTGGTAGGATAGAGGTGGTGTTAGATGAGATGCTGGGGTGGCAGCCTGTGAGAAAGTAGCTGATGGATGGTATGGGAGGCAGCTGCAACAGAGCAAGTCTGGGGAGGCACCAAATGGGCTCTGATTCAGCCACCATTACTCAGTTAATTAATGCACATTTGGGACCAGGTGCTGGAGTCTGGACCTTCCCCTGCAGGCAGTGGGGAGCCATCAGCTTTCCTGAGCAGGTGAGAGACCCACTCAGCGCTCAGCGATGACAGAGTATGTGAGTCTGCTCAGACCACTGTAACACAGTACCATAGACTGGGTGGCTTAAACAACAGAAATCCATCTCCTTGCAGTTCTGGAGGCTGGAAGTCCAGGATCATGATTCTAGCCAATCTGAGTTCTGGTGAGAGCTCTCCTCCCGGCTTACAGACAGCTGTCTTCTTGCTATGTGCTAGCATGGCTTTTCCTGGGTATGTGCTCACTCACAGGAGGTAGCAGGGGGAGAGAGGTAGAGAGAGTGCTTTCTGGTGACCTTCTTAGAAAGATGCTAATCCTATTGGGTCAGGGCCCTACCCTCATAACCCCGTACGTACATGTGTGCTTGCTAAGTCGCTTCAGTTGTGTCTGACTCTGTGTGACCCTATAGACTGTAGCCCACCAGGCTCCTTGTCCATTGGATTCTCCAGGCAAGAACACTGGAATTGGTTGCCATGCCCTCCTCCAGGGGATCTTCCTGACCCAGGGACTGAGCCTGTATCTCTTGTGTCTCCTGCATTGGCTGGTGTGTTCTTTACCACTAGCACCACCTGGGAAGCTCTCTTATGACCTCATTTGACCATAAGTACTTCCTTACTCCAAATACAAGACTCTTGAGAGTCCCTTGGACTGCAAGGAGATCAAACCAGTCCATCCTGAAGGAAATCAGTCCTGAATATTCACTGAAAGGACTGATGCTGAAGCTGAAGTTCCAATACTTTGGCCACCTGATGCAAAGAACTGACTCATTGGAAAAGACCCTGATGCTGGGAAAGATTGAAGGCAGGAGGAGAAGGGGATGACAGAGGATGAGATGGTTGGATGGCATCACTGACTCAATGGACATGAGTTTGATCAAGCTTGGTGATGGACAGGGAAGCCTGATGTGCTGCAGTCCATGGGGTCACAAAGAGTCGGACATGACTGAGTGACTGAACTGAACTGGACTGGACTGAACCGAACGGAACTAAACTGAACTCCAAATACAACTGCACTGGGGTTAGGGCTGCAACATAAGAATCTTGAGTGAGGAGGAGCACAAACATTCAGTCCATCACACAAGGGTTATTTGGAGAAGGTCTGTTTTCAAGTCTGCTTGTCTTTGCCCACAAAAAGTCAGATGGGGACTGCCGCCAGAAGCCCTGGTATTCCCACCTCAGATCAGAGTAACGGAGGCTGAGAGATCACGGTTGCCCATGGAGTTTCATTCAGCAGTGGGAGAAGGTCCTTTCTGGGTCAGAGACCAGAGTGCCTGGGTTTGAATGTCAGCTCTGGCATTTGAAAGCTGAGTGACTTTGGACAGGTAACTCAGCTTCTAGTTATTCAGCATAAGTTCACGGAACACTTAGGTGCTGAACCCTGTTCTAGCTGCTGGGGATACAGCAGAGAATGATACAAGATGAACAGATCGAAACCTGTGCCCTTGTGGGGCTTACATTCTCATGGAGGCAGCCAGCCTATGAACAAAATAAGTTAGTCGATGATAGAGCATGTCTGAAGGTGACAAGGGAGTGATGGAGTGGCGATGGGAATACAGTTTTAAATAGTGGTTAGGGAAGGTCTTAATTAAAAGGTGACATTTAGGGCTTCCCTGGTGGCTCAGTGGTAAAAAAAATTCTGCTTGCCAATACAGGAGACATGAGTTCAATCCCTGATGTGCGGTGATCCCACATGCCACAGAGCAACTAAACTCACGTGCCACAACTATTGAGCCTGTGAGCCTGGGAGCTGCAGCTACCGAGCCCACGTGCCACAAGCACTGAAGCCCGCGTACCCTAGAGCCTCTGCTCCACAGCAAGAGAAGCCTCTGCAGTGGGAGGCCCATGCACTGCAGCTAGAGGGTAGCCCGCACTCACTGCAACTAGAGAAAAGCCCATGCAGTAACCGCGCGGCCAAAAGTAAATAATATTATTAAGAAGGTGACAGTTCAGTAAAAGCACCAAGGAGGTGAGAGAGGGGGCAGTGCTAATATCTCGGGGAGATCTTTCTGCGCCTCAGTTTCCTCACCTATACAATGGGGTTACGCTAGCACCTGCTGCCCAAAGCTGCTTTGAGGGTTGAGTTAATCCATGCAGGGCCTTAGCCCGGGCCTGGCATACCATAGACACTCATAATGTTGCCTGGTATTATTGTCACTGCCCCTCAGGTAGGATCCTGTCCCTGCCACCTCCGGGCAGCAGGCTTCAGGGGTTTCAGACTACAGGGGTTTCGGTGGCCTTCATCTCTCCAGAAGTCAGAGCAGCTCTCCTCCAACCCTCCCCATCTCCTCATTAAAAGGGGACACGCACCCTTGCAGCTTGAGAAGCAACACATGCATTTTCTTTTTACTCGAACGTCTAACTCCCAGAGGGAATTGCAGAAGAGCCTTTAGCAGTATCCAGGCTTAGGAAGCAGCTTCCAGCCTTTCTCTGGAGCATCTGCAGACTGAGTTGAGCAGGCATTTATGGCTAGCTCAGGGCTGGGCTGCGGTGGGGAGTCACCCACCATGAAAATCAGACCCCCAGCAGGGGGGACATGGGGCCCTGTCCTGTTTTCCCAGCCCCAAGTGACTGAGCGGCTGCCCATTTCTCATCAGCAGGCACCGGGAGTTTCTTCGGCAATTGGGACGCCATTATTTACTGTTGCAGAGATTTTTGTGGCTGTAATTTACCATCACTGTGAAGCCGGGGACCTGAATCCCAGTGGCCCTCAGTACAGATATTGCATCTAATCAATCCTCTATTACTATGCAAATACATCCTATAGGTTACTGATGTCTTTTCCTTTCAAACACTTAATACATAATTAATGGTATTTCTAATGCCATGGAAGACACCAACCCAAAAAGCTTCCTGCTATAATTTATACCCACTCAGACAAAAAGATTGGTTTATTGGTTCACTTATCATGCAGGAGGGTACCTCTCCTTGCCCTCCCCAGGAAGTGCCTGAAGTGTGGATGGACCCGGGAAGCACTTGGAGGGCAGTGTACCCTCCAGATGGCAATGAGCGGAGCAGGAGGATGGCTACGTGCGGGAGGGTACCATGTGCCAGCTTCTTTATGGATCATCTCATTCAGTTCTCTCACACTGATACCTCTGAGGGAGGTCTTCCTGTTATCCCACTCTGCAGATGAGGAAACTGAGGCCAGAGAGGTAATATGACCCAAGGTTAAACGTGGGCCTCTCTGCAGGCAGTGGAATGCACAGGAGAGCTTGGAGGTCCAGGCTCAGACTGTGACCTGTGTGACTTGGGAAAATGGCTTGACTTCTCTGAATCTTACTTTCTTAACCTGTAAAATGGTGGCCAGAGTTGCTCCTCTACAGGATTACTGGAGAATTAGAGACAATGGCATGTGTTAGGTATCAAAAATATGCTTGCAGTTTTCCTTTTTTCCAAGTGAATAGTAGAACGTTAAAGTTTTTTTGGCCCTGCCAGGCAGCATGTGGGATCTTAGTTCCCTGACCAGGGACTGAACCTGTGCCCCCTGCAGTGGAAGCATGGAGTCCTAACCACTGGACCACCAGGGAATTCCTGAGAACATCACTTCTGAGTGTATTATTTTGGCAGCATAGTGGTTGTTTTTGGCAGAGAAAGTGATTCAGACAGAGACAGGTGTTGGACAACCTGTCTTCAGGGAACACACCTTCTCTGGGCAGACTGGGCTCCATGAGAAAGAAACCCCATCACCAAGTCCACGTGGGGAGGCTCTTCCCCAGGCTCTGAGTGGCACCAGCCTTAAGAATGAAGGAAACGTGGCTCCCATCGTTGAGGCAGCGCAGCTGGTGGAAATGAACAGGCTCAGTACCCAGTGTGATGAAGCGTAACGGGGGTCAGCTCACAGGTGTGGGCCCTGATGGTGGGGACAGCCGGGTGGGGGCGTCAGTGCACGGAAGAAGGGGGTGCCGAGTGGCGGGTGGGGCGTGGGCCAGGCCCAGCACAAGGAGGGGCCTGAGAATAAGGAAGGAGGTGAATTTTGAATGTGAGATGGTAGGCACCGCAGTCCAGTCTTTCCCAGGCAGGGCGTTGGGGTGTTGCCCATCTTGGGTCTGTCTCTCTGCCCCTCTGCTCTCACAGGGAGGAAATGGACCTGGGTGGGCAGAGCCTCTTCCCCAACCTAGGGCAGGAAGAGAGATGGAGGCTGAGCAGAAGCAGGAGGGACTGGGGTGCTTGGGGATGATGAGGAAACTGCCTGTGAACTCTGGCCAGCTGGGTGTAGGGGCTTCCAGGGGACCCCTTGCAGCTCAAAGAACTGAGACTCAAGTTGCTTTCCTTCTCACCATGCCCTTCCTCTCCCCAGCCTCAGAGCCCCCAAGCTGCCCCCCACTCTTCCTTGTTCGACCAGACTAGACCCTAGCAGACGTGGCTTATGCCTCCAGAACAAAGAGCTGCTCCTCATTCAGGGGCCCTCGACTTTGCCTTGACCCTTCCCCATCTTTTGCTGGGGGGGGGTCTCCCTCACTGCTTTCTGTCCCCCTAGTCCACACTTCTAATGGCAGGCAGAGGGATTGTTCTAAAGTGCAGACTGGACCGTGTCCCTGTCTTGTTGGAAACTTTTTAATGGTTCCCTGTTGCCCTTGGGATAAAGTCAAAACTTATTAGCACAGCAGTCAAGGCCCGGCTGCCTCTCTCCATCCCCTCTCTATAATCTACCCTGTGCTTTATGCTTGGTGATAACGATCTGCTTCCACTTCCCCTCTCCCAGAGCATGCAGTGCTGCGTCACACCTCTGAGCCTTGCTCGGGCTGTTTGCTGACTTCAGTGCCCTTCCCTGTTGCCTTTGTCTGGCTGCCTCTTACTGTCTTTCAAAATTCAGCCCAGATACTGCCTCCTCCAGGAAGGCTTCCCTGAACTCCTCTCTCTCCACTGGGTTAAGTGGCCTATATTCCTGCTCCCTTGGCATTCTTCTTATTACAGTCTTGTAACTGCTAAACCACAGTGAGGGGCTTAGGAGCAGAGATCTGGTCAAAAAGGGACTCAGTATCTAGTACCATCCTTGGCACCTAGGGCTAAAGACGTGTTGTTAGACTGAACTAGGACAGTCCTCATCCTTGATATGAGGCCCTGAAGCCTGCTTGTGGCTCCCCCTGATGACTGGAGAAGAGGTGGGATTTGGCTGCTGGATTTTAGAGTCTGTCAGTGTTCTGAGCACCCAGAGGGTCTTGGGGATTGATGGGGTGGAATGATATTGAGGAACCCTCAGAGGCTGGAGAAGTGAAGAGGATGATCCAGGCAGTTGAGACACCTGGGTGGGTGAAGTCATTTAATACACTGTTTCCATTTTCCCTCCTGTTCATGTCTTTGGATGTGTGATGTATCATATTTGGGATTTGAATTGTTTTAATCAGCTTCCTACTTTTGATCCCCAACTTGATCTCCCCTCCCCACCATGGGAGCAAAAGGGACATATGAAGAGGAAATCTTCAGAAAGTAGGAGCCCCTGCAATGGTCTTCAGGGAGACAGCAGCACCCCTTTTCCCACTTTGGGCAGAGTAGGGGTCAAGAGGTGGCTGCGGGGGAAGACAGGGCAGTGTGACATCACCGGCTTCTGAGCTCCAACGTGGGAAGGGCAGAGAGGGCCTGGTTCTAGGACAGGAACTGCTCCAGGGCTCCCCAGCAGAGGCTCTGTGTCCTTCTGGGTATTTTCCACCTTTAATTTCTCGGCATTTTATGAACAGGGAGTAAATCAGGATCCCACACCGACTGCTTCATGTAAAGGATTAATAAACTGGAGATTTATGGGGCAGCGGCTGAGGAAGGCAGTGAGAGGGAGAATGAAACGAGGCTTGTTTCCCAGGGGGCAGGGCCCGGCTCCAGGAGCTCCCTCCACAGTGCGGGGCCTGCTGAGGGCCCCTTCCGGGACCCTTGTCCTTCAGGGCTTGATGGCCAGGCTGCGCTTTGGCCTGTGTTTTCTACCTAGGTTTGACTCTGGCAAGCCCAGACTCGAAGGGATGGAACCGTCCCGGGGTCTGTGGAGCTTGACAGACCAGCTTGGTATCTAATCTTGAGAGGGGCGTAGAGATAAATAAGGTCTGGTCCTGGACTCTATCTAGAGTTCACATTCTCTTTGTTACGTTGCAAATAACAGACAAGCAGGACCCCATCAAGGTACACAGCAAGGACCTAGATCCTTTCCGCCTCTTTGGCTGCCCTCCTCAGCATGTTGGCTCATCCTCAGGCTAGCGCCTCATGGTGATGAGACGGCTGATGTAGTTCTAGTCATCACCTTCGTAAATGACAGTCTTCCTTGGAAGAAGGGGCTGCCCATCTCTTACTGGGCCTCTCCTTTTATAAGCAAGGAAACTCCCCCGAAGCCCTCCCGCGGGCCAGAATTAGGTCATGTGCTCCTTCCTAGACCAGTCACCAGCATAATGTAAGGAATTACTGTGATTGGCTTAGAGTAATGAAATTCCACTTGGGTTATGCTTCCCTGAGTCATGGTGCAGAGGAGGGGCCACCTGGACAAGAGTCAGGCACTCTGGGGATGAGGAAGTTGGCATGGCTACTGGGTAGGCACTTAGTGCAGTGACTTTGGGTGATTTGTTTTAGCTTGTTGAACCTTAGTAAAGTGATAATAATAGTATTTGTCTTATAGTGTTGTGAGGATTAAATGTGATAATGCATGCTGAGTGCAGACCCAGGTGCCTGGCATACAGTATGTTAAGTTAGGTGTTCATTATAGAAGCAGCCGAGTGAAGTCAAGCCCACTGCTTTCCCTGTTTGTGTCAGCGCTGTGTCAAATGAAGGTGGTGCTATCTCTGGCAGGCTCACACCTGCCTGGTTTATTATGGCCCTAACCCCATGGCATCCTTGATGGCAGCAAGGACTAGGGTCCTCCACTTTCTTGTGGCTTTGGTGAAGTCAGTTCGCTTCTCTGAGCCTCAGTTTCCTCCTCTGTAAAATGGGAACACTATCACCCCGTAAGGTAGTTGGGCATGTTAAGGAAAGGAGGCAGGAAGTACGGTCCCTTGCAGGTGTCGGCCCTGCATGCTATGACCTCAGTGAAACTCCCTGGCCTTCCTCTCCCGCTCTCCTCTTCCTCTGAGTGCTCATTTCAGAGGCTGGAGGTCTAAGGTCCATTCCCTTGGGGGTGATAAGGTGAAGCAGGCTGTGTTAGTCAGTGTTCAGGTCCCTAAGGGATTGGTATGCCAGGCAGGAAACAAGGCCAAAGCCCAGAGTTTTAGAGGGGCCCTCAGACCAGGGGCAAAGGGAAAGCCAGAGCTCAGATGCTGTGCAGCTGCCCAGAGCTCCCGGAGGACTTCACTTATTAATGGGCTTTGCTGGTCTTAGTTGCAGGTAGGATCCTTGATTATTTTTTAGCTGTGACACATGAACTCTTAGTTGTATCAGTGGGATCTAGTTCCCTGACCAGGGATCGAACCTGGGCCTCCTGCCTTGGGAGCATGGAGTTTCAGCCCCTAGACTACCAGGGAGGTCCTTCTCTGGGGGTTAGATGATGAGTGTCTGATTGCACAGCTAATTCTAGCCCCTGCCATCTGCTTTGACTGAGGCTGGTCCAGCTGAAGGGAAAGGCCTTCCTGATTGCGGGTGACCAGGACTGGGTGGGGAAGGGGACAAGGAAGCCAATGGGCTGGGAAATTGCTGGGCTTGATGGAGTGGTGTCCACAGCCTGGGGTCTTGGTGCCCCGGGCCATCCTTGACCCCTAAGACCTGCACTTGGGGCGAGCTCAGCTCTGCAGGCTCCAGACCAGACACCGTCAGCTGGGGCATTTAGCGGACTGGCTCTGAACAAGGCCTCCACATGCACCCTCTCCCTGGATTCAAAGCTCAGCTCTGCCACTCATCACCTGGGTGATGTGGACAGAATCCCTTCACCTCTGTGTTCCTCAATTTGCCCAACTGTAAAATGGGATGTAAAACAGAACCCACTCCAAGGGTTACTGTGGGGAGTGGATATGGGTAGACACCCAGCGTGGGGCCTGGCACACAGTACGTGCTCAACGAGGATTAGCTGTAGTTGTTTGAGGATGATAAACAGATGCATTTGCAGCTTTCATAGAGCAAATCATATTTTCTTTTCCATGGCCCATGGCTTTGCTACTGAGGAGAAGGGTGGAGAGGAAGAATGGAAAAACCCTGCTTCATTAGTGATTGTCAATACAACTGTCCAAAGGGCCAGAAAAGCTGGTGTGAGCACAAAAGGGTCCAGAATTGGAGGATTAGCAAAGATGGGAGGGGTGGCAGCTTGAATCAGCAGCTCAACTCCTGGCCCAGGAGAGGTTTGGAGCATGGCTTCTGTAGAGAGCTCCGGGGCAGCCTGTGCAGGAAAAGCACCCCCAGCCCCCCTCCTCCTAAAGGAAGCCTTGTGGGGCCCTGACATTATTTGGGAGCCCGGAGAGCCAGCCCCTGTTTGGGCCCCACGTACCCTCTCAGCGTTGCTGGCAATGCCTGTTCTGACTCAGCCATTAGCTAGAGACCGTCCCGCATCCCGTAATAGTCCCTCACTTCCCTGGCAGATTATGATTGTCCACGTTTTGTCACCCAGGGCTCTGCACACACCCAGCAGGGCTCAGCTGTGGTGCAGGTTTTCACGTGGGTTTCGCTTGCTTTGGGTTCTGATGTCTGGAAAGCCCCGCTCTGGGGGCTGGCAGGGGTCTGGGTGCACTGCAGGGCTCTTCTGTGCCATGGGTCTGATGTAGCTCAACGTTTCTCAACTGTGTCCTGGGGAACACTAGCTCTACAGAGTGCTCTATAGAGGTTCTGACGGGTCCTGCAGGAAAGGGACGGGATTGCTTTGTTTAGCCCCTTTGTTGAACTTGTTTAATCACACATCTTAGTTTCTGAAGAACCCTTTTAACATTCTAAGGAAATGGTGTTAGTGGGACCGACTTTGAGTAACAGTGGTGTAGAAAAGAGAGCAACTGACAAAAAGCAGGGACGCCACCTCCGTGTTCCTCGTTCCTGGTCATGGGGGTGCACACAGGCTGAGTGATGTGGCCAGCCGATCCCTGTCTCTGGGTTTCAGTATCTTCAGCTTTAAAATAAGACTGGTGATGACCACGCCTTTTACTTGGCTTACATAGTATGGTGGTGGGTTTTTTTTTAAACTCTTTCCAATGGAAAATTTCAAATAGATCCCCAAGTAGAGAGAGCAGAGCAGTACACACCCCATCCACATCACCCTACTTCAGCGGTAATTTGCATTTTGCCTATCTTGTTTCATCTATGCCACCCCACAAACTTTTTATGAAGATGATTTTGAAGCTGATGTAAAATTAAGTCCATGAAAGCACTTTACCATCTTCAAAGTGCTATACAAAGGTAAGACATCTATCATTACTCTTATTAGGTTTATTATTTCTTATTTCTAAAGTTCAAAGTGCTGCATAAATGTAAGGCATCTGTCATTGTCATTATTATTCTGCCTGTAATTTCTACCCAGTCATATCACCAAAAATGCCCAATCGTGTGGATACTTATGGAACTCCATTTATAAGAAGGTAGGGTGAGCTTAGATGGGGTGTAAAGCCTAAATTCCAGCCCTGCTGCCAGAGGGGCTTACAATCTAGTAGAGGGATGAGACAGACTGAGAATCCAGAAGATAGCCTGGCAATACCTGGTGGGGCCTGGGCAGTGCCAGACGAGGGATTCAACAATTCTGAAGCAATTCAGGAAAGGAAACGAGTAGAAGGCCCAGGGATGTCTAAGTGTTCAAGAGTTAGTCACTCGTGTATCCAGCTGTTTCTGACCCCGTGGACTGTAGCCTGCCAGCTTCCTGTGTCTATGGAATCCTCCAAGCAGGAACACTGGAGTGGGTTGCCATTTCTTCCTCCAGGGGATCTTCCTCACCCAGGGATCGAATCCATGCTTTCTGCATTGCAGGCAGATTCTTTACCAACTGAGCCACCAGGGATGTCTAGTTGGAGCCTTTTCCTCCTTGGAGAGATTTTCCTCTCCCAGAGAGCCTAGAAGTTTGGCTGAGCCTGGAGGCAGCTGGAGGGATACGATGCTGTTTCCGGAACACAGGCATCTAAGCACCCAGTGATTGGATGGTTCTGAAGCAGGATAGGCTACATCAGCCTTTGTGAATGATGCTAATTTGCCTGTCTCCCAGGAGATAAAGATGCTATCATCACCTTCCCCATCAGGATGGGGACTGCACCTCTGCAACTTTCAGATAGAACTTGATGCATCCTCAAAACAGAGGTTGGTACTAAAGAAATGAATGAAAGAACAAACAAGCCCCAAGTAACCCAACCCTTTCTGAGGCTGATTCATGGTCCAGTGGGTCACCCCTTCTAATCACTGCAATCCAGTTCCTCATCTTGCCTGGCTCCCTGTTCCTGACCTGGGGCTATTGGCATCACTGCTGATGCTGCCCATCTTTCCCTGTGGTCTGAGCTTTGCCAAGGGCCCTCTGCCTCAAGGACCCTTGCCGGCCCTCTTCCTTCCCCAAGCCAGAGACTCAGAGATTCAGAGTTTGCAGCCTTGGCAGGGCCACCGAAGCTATCATTGCTCCGAATCGTCTGCACGGAAGATGGAATCTCAGTATCAGAGTGTAACTTGTCAGGGAACAAACAACTCTCTGTTGGCTGCAGATGCATTTGGCTTGAGTTTTGCTTTTAAAAGAGAGCCAAGAGAGGATTTCACATAAAAATATGTATTTCCAATTTCCTTTGAATAATTAGAAGATCTGCAACTCCAGGCCTGCATTCCTGCCTGGCCACAGTGGAGGGAGCGAGTGGTGGCTTCCTGTCCAGTGAGGGTACATGCTGTCTGGGTCACCATGATCCCTTGGGAGTCTTGGACTCACTGATATCTCCGACTGGGTCCTAGTGGGCATTCAGAGTGAGGACCCCATGACAGAGAGCTCCATTATATGCAAAGCCATAAGGCCAGGTAACCCCAGAGTTATTTCTGCCTCACTTCTTTCTGGTCATGATGACCTTGCCATGATTCGATCAAGAACATTCTCCCTAAGTGATATATTAGGATCCTGACAGGAAACGGGTGGCACACTCAACCTGGGTAATTTGATGAGAACTTAATAAAAGGGCTGTTTACAAAGGTTTGGGAAATTAGCAAAGGACAGTGCAGTATCCTGAGGCCAACAAGCGTAGGAGCAGTAAGCACCCCGACCCCTGGGCCCATGAGGACTTGGAGAGGATACTGCATACCGAGGGATGTCTGAGAAGAGCGTGGCTTTCCAGAGGGGATGCAGCCACATCTTAGTGATTCTGCTCACTCTCCTCCAACTTCCTGCTGATTTGCCCCATTGGCAGAACCCAACTGATCACGGGTGAACCCAGAGATCAAGGGAGCCCCTGGTGCAACCCATACCTGTCAGCCTCCTGGAACCCAAAGCAGAGGGAGAAATATGCAGAGAAGATACACAGGAATTCATGGAAAACGTCCAACGCAGTGTTATACTAAGTTGACAAATCCAAATCCATCCAGCTGTCATAGGAGATGGGTCAGTCTGCGTGGCCCAGTCTCGGGGAGAAGTCCCCTCTGTTAGTGGGGGGCTGTTATTCCTGGGGGCCGAGGAGCTCCTCCCCTGCAGGCCCTGGCCGGGTTTCCAGCCTGTCCTCTCCAGTGTGAGACTGTGTGCATGTACACGTGGGCGCTCACCCCCTCCACCAGCCACACCCTTCTCTGGGACTCTGTGGGTGTCTGCAAGTGGCCCTAAAGCCGCAGTCCCCAACATTTTTGTCTCCAGAGACCTGTTTCATGGACCAAGGGTTGAGGGGGATGGTTGCAGGGTGATTCAAACACGTTACATTTATTGTGTACTTTATTTCTATTATTATTAATGTATCAGCTCCACCTCAGATCATCAGGCACTAGCTCCCGGAGGGCGGGGATGCCTGCTGTAAAGGGGAGCCCAGAGGAGGAGGAGCAGGCCTGGCTGTACGTGAGGGCTCCATGGTTGGGGGCAAGGTTCAGGCAGGGCAGCGTCTCTTATTGACTCTCTTACCTGAACACTCTCTGTGTGCAGCATTTTCTGAAGAGCCTTCCTGCTGTGCTGTGATTTAAAAAGCTCCCTCACCCCAAATTACCTTACTCACGAGCCTGCCTTGGATTCTGAGATTCTGGTAGCTTCCCAGCCTCCGAGAGTGTTGTAGCGTGATGACCTTCTTGTCCCCTCATTGGGCAGAGGGCAGATGGAGACTCAGAGAAGGGAGGTGACCGGTCCAAGGTCACAGGGTGGTGTTGGGCTAAAGCAAGAACAGGAACCTGGACTAGCTCTTGGGGTCTTGTGCCTCCACCCCTAGTTACTCTGGTGGGTGGTTGAGGGGACCGGGGCAGTCCCAGAGGCTGGGTGGTTAAGCCCCGGCAGCCTTAGGAGGAGGAATCTGAAGCATAAATGGATCTGCTGCCTCGCTGAGCTAGGGCAATCCTTCCCTGGGAGGCTCAGGCAAGAATGGGGATGAAGAAATGGAAGCTAAGGGCCATTTCAGAGCACATCCCAGATAGCAGAGCATGGATCATGTCCATGGAATGAACTGGAAGGAAAGAGATCGTCTGCTTTTTCCCTTCTCCTCTACCCCTCTGCCTGTTCTTCAGAAAGATGTTGAGAGGCAGGGAGAAGCTCAAAACGTGGGGCCAGGCAGGAGACGTAGCCCCCTGGGGGGCAGTGGGCATGGAGAAGAGGAAGGAGTTCCCTGAGGTAGGGGACCTGGACCCAGTTCTCCCATTCAGCCATGTGATCTTGGGCACAAATCATCTGAAGTGCCAGGCTTTTGTTTTCACTTATACAGAATGAGGAAAATAATGCCTCATGGGATTGCTGTAGGATTTATTTTTATTAATAGCCAATATCCATAATAATGTCAAGAATAAAAGCTATCATTTACTGAGGCTTAGTATTGTGGCAGGCACCGGGTGCAGCAATTTCCAGGTATGGTCTCATTTAAGCGTCATGCATCTCCATGGGGAAACAGGCTCGAGATGAGTCTCAGGTTAGCAGTAGAGCAGGGGTTTGAGAGGTAGTATCAGAAGACATTCTCCATAAATGGAGCCTCTGGCATGTTCTCTATGGACCTAAGAAAGCTATCCCATCCGTATCAGTCTTAGCTCCCTGCGGGCTGTGGGCATCCTGAGTCTTCTTTCACCATGAGCTTTGTTCAGAGGTCTTTATGGACCTGCGTGTGTTTCCTGCTTCTTGCCACCTCCCTGGGAATATTGTCCAGGTAACAATTTTCTGAAGGAGGAAAAGGGCCTGGCAAATGGGAAAACAACCCTCCGACTTAACCACTGGCCCCCCGCTGCCGGTGTGCTCAGCAGAGCCTGGGGCCTGAAGGGCTGAAGGGCTGCCGCTGGGTGTGTGTGTAAGTGTGTGAGAACATAGGTGTGATTGTGCACCTGCATGAGTATCCGCTTGCATGTTTATGTCAATATGTAATATACGCATGTGTGTTTGTATGAGTCTGAGGCAGGCTGTGGGTATGAAAGTGTCAGGAAGTAGATGTGTGGTATGAGCACGTTTGCATGTATGAATGTGTGTGTGTATGTCTGACTGTATGTGTTTTCAGACTGTGTGTACTCAGTGTGTGTGCCCATATGTTAGTGTGTGTCGCAGTGTGTACAGCTGGGGTCCCCAACCTCTGGACTGAGGACTGGTACCTCCTGTCACATCAGTGGCAGCCTTAGATTAGAAATAAAGTGGACAATAGATGTAATACGCTTGAATCATTCTGAAACAAACTCCTCCCTGCTGGGTTCGTAGAAAAATTGTAATTGTCTTCCAGGAAACCAGTCTCTGGTGCCAACAAGTTGGGGACTGCTGGTGTATAGGATAGTGTATTGTGTGAATGCATGTGGATGTATATGTGGTGTGTGTGTCTGGGATCATGTATGTGTGTGAACTATTCCCTGGTGGCTCAGACGGTAGAGCGTCTGCCTGCAATGTGCGAGACCCAGGTTCGATCCCTGCGTCGGGAAGGTCCCCTGGAGGAGGAAATGGCAACCCACTCCAGTACTCTTGCCTGGAAAATTTCCAAGGACTGAGGAGCCTGGTAGGCTACAGTCCATGGGGGTCACAAAGAGTCGGACACGACTGAGCGACTTCACTTCACTTTATGTGAGTGTGTGCTTGCAGATGTGTGTCTATGTGTGAGTGGGTGTGACCCTGATGTGACCCTCAAAAAGGCAGTTGTTTAGGAAGCGTTTTAATGACCCACACCTGGTGGATGAAGCTGGTGGGGTGTAGGGTGCTGAGTGCTAGTCCCCTGCTGCCTCACTGGGGCTGCTAAAGCCACGTTGCCCTCTGCACAGTTCCTCAGACATCACCTTTCCAGGGCGAGCGCTGGGTTTCGATGCTGTCCTGAAGCCGTGCGGCGTGTGGACAGAGGGCAAGCACACCGCAGAGGCCTCTCTTTGGGGTGGGGCAGGGCGGGGCTGCTCGAGTTTCTCCCCCAGGACGAGAAATGGCTCCTGGACTGGGCCTCGGCGCTGCTCCCTAACAGGCGCTGGTGGAGGTGCTGGGCTGTGCCCTAGTGTGAATCCGTGCCAGGCCACTCACCTCCGCAGGGAGTGCAGATGGCAGGGCCAGGCTTCTCCGGCCAGCTGCTCCACTGCCCAGGGCCTCTCCCTGCCACACACTTGCCTCCTTGTCTCAGGGTCTCCGAGATGCCCAGGGTACACTGCTGCATTTTTTCTTTCCTTTTTAAATTTTAAAAAATTCATGTATTTACTTTTGGCTGCACCGGGTCTTTGTTGCTACACGTGGGCTTTCTCTAGTTGCAGCGAGCAGGGGCTACTCTCTAGTGGCGCTCCGGCTTCTCATTGCGGTGGCTTCTCTTGTTTCAGAGCACAGGCTTTAGTGTGCTTGGGCATTAGGAGTTGTGGCTTATGGGCTTAATTGCCCCGCAGCATGTGAGATCTTCCTGGACCTGGGATCGAACCCATTTTCCCTGCATTGACAGGTGGACTCTTAACCACTGGATTACCAGGAAAGTCCTGCCACATTCTTTCTTGCACTCATATCCTCTATGACCAGGACCCTTCCCTGTGGGGGAAGAACTAGGGGTCTAGTTCTTGGACTAGGGGAAGAACTGTATACCTCCAGGAGAAATGGGTGCTTCGAAGTGAGATGAATATAAGTTTTTTAAGACTTGCCCATAACTAAACCAAGCAGTGAGATTCACTTCTGCATCTTGGGAAATATTCTAGCTAATCCTTGTATAGCTAGATAGTGTAAAGTAAAGTCCAATGCTATAAAAAGCAATATTGCATAGGAACCTGGAATGTTAGGTCCATGAATCAAGGCAAATTGGAAGTGGTCAAACAGGAGATGGCAAGAGTGAACATCAACATTTTAGGAATCAGTGAACTAAAATGGACTGGAATGGCTGAATTTTAACTCAGATGACATTATATCTACTACTGTGGGCAAGAATCCCTTAGAAGAAATGGAATAGCCATCATAGTCAATGAATGAGTCCAAAGTGCAGTACTTGGGTGCAATCTCAGAAGCTACAGAATGATCTCTGTTCATTTCCAAGGCAAACCATTGAATATCACAGTAATCCAAGTCTATGCCCCAACCAGTAATGCTGAAGGAACTAAGTTGAACAGTTCTATGAAGACCTACAAACCTTCTGGAACTAACACCCCCAAAAGATGCCCTTTTCATTATGGGAGACTGGAATGCAAAAGTAGGAAGTCAAGAGATACCTGGAGTAACAGGCAAAGTTGGCCTTGGAGTACAAAATGAATCAGGTCAATGGCTAACAAAGTTTTGCCAAGAGAATGCGCTGGTCATAGCAAACACCCTCTTCCAACAACACAAGAGAAGACTCTACCAGATGGTCAACACCAAAATCAGATTGATTATATTCTTTGCAGCCAAAGATGGAGAAGCTCTAGTCAGGAAAAACAAGACCAGAAGCTGACTGTGGCTCAGATCATGAACTCCTTATTGTGAAATTCAGATTTAAATTGAAGAAAGTAGGGAAAACTACTAGACCATTCAGGTATGACCTAAATCTAATCCCTTATGATTATACAGTGGAAGTGAGAAATAGATTCAAGGAATTAGATCTGATAGAGTGCATGAAGAACTATGGATGTAGGTTTGTGACATTGTACAGGAGGCAGAGATCAAGACCATCCCCAAGAAAAAGAAATGCAAAAAGGCAAAATGGTTGTCTGAGGAGGACTTACAAATAGCTGAGGAAAGAAGAGAAGCTAAAGGCAAAGGAGAAAAGGGAAGATACACCCATTTGAAGGCAGAGTTCCAAAGAATAACAGAGATAAGAAAGCCTTCCTCAGTGATCAGTGCAAAGAAATAGAGGAAAACAATAGAATGGGAAAGACTAGAGATCTCTTCAAGAAAATTAGAGATACCAAGGGAACATTTCATGCAAAGATGGGCACAATAAAGAACAGAAATTGTATGGACCTAACAGAAGCAGAAGATATTAAGAAGAGGTGGCAAGAAAACACTTAAGAATTATACAAGAAAGATCTTCATGACCCAGATAACCACGATGGTGTGATCACTCATCTAGAACCAGATATCCTGGAATGTGAAGTCAAGTGGGTCTCAGGAAGCATCACTGCGAACAAAGCTAGTGGAGGTGATAGAATTCCAGTTGAGCTATTTCAAATCCTAAAAGATGTTGCTGTGAAAGTGCTGCAGTCAATATGCCAGCAAATTTGGAAAGCTCAGCAGTGGCCACAGGACTGGAAAAGGTGAGTTTTCATTCCAATCCCAAAGAAAGGCAATACCAAACTACCACACAGTTACACTCATCTCACATGCTAGCAAAGTAATGCTCAAAATTCTCCAAGCCAGGCTTCAACAGTATGTGAACCATGAACCTTCAAATGTTCAAGGTGGATTGAGAAAAGGCAGAGGAACCAGAGATAAAATTGGCAACATCTGTTGGATCATCGAAAAACCAGGAGAATTCCAGAAAACATCTTCTTCTGCTTTATTGACTGCGCCAAAGCCTTTGACTGTGTGGATCATAACAAACTGTGGAAAATTCTGAAAGAGATGGGAATACCAGACCACCTGACCTGCCTGCTGAGAAATCTGTATGCAGGTCAAGAAGGTACACTTAGAACTGGACATGAAACAACAGACTGATTCCAAATCGGGAAAGGAGTACAATAAGGCTGTATATTGTCTCCCTGCTTATTTAACTTACATACAGAGTACATCATGTGAAATGCCAGGCTGGATGAAGCATAGGCTGGAATCAAGATTGCAGGGGGAAATACCAATAACCTCAGATATGAAGATGATACCACCCTTGTGGCAGAAAGTGAAGAAGAATTAAAGAGCCTCTTGATGAAAGTGATAGAGGAGAGTGAAGAAGTTGGTTTAAAGCTCAACAGTCAGAAAACTAAGATCATGGCATCTGGTCCCATCACTTCATGGAAAATAGATAAGGAAACAATGGAAACAGTGAGAGACTATTTTTTTGGGCTCCAAAATCACTGCAGATGGTGACTACAGCCATGAAATTAAAAGATGCTTCCTTCTTGGAAGAAAAGCTATGACCAACCTAGACAGCATATTAAAAAGCAGAGACATTAGTTTGCCAACAAGGTCTGTCTAGTCAAAGCTGTGGTTTTTCCAGTAATCATGTATGGATGTGAGAGGTGGGTTACAAAGAAAGCTGGGTGCTAAAGAATTGATGCTGTGGTGTGGGAGAAGACTCTTGAGAGTCCCTTGGACTGCAAGGAGATCCAACCAGTCCATCATAAAGGAAATCAGTCCTAAATATTCTTTGGAAGAACTGATGCTGAAGCTGAAACTCCAATACTTTGGCCACCTCATGCAAAAAACTGAGTCACTGTAAAAGACCCTGATGCTGGGAAAGATTGAGGGCAGGAGGAGAAGGGGACAACAGAGGATAAGATGGTTGGATGGCTTCACTGACTCGATAGACATGAGTTTGAGCAAGCTCCGGGAGTTGGTGATGGACAGGGAGGCCTGGCGTGCTGCAGTGCATGGGATCGCAAAGAGTTGGACACGACTGAGCGACTGAACAGAACTGAATCCTTATATAGCATTTATATTATGACCAGTCCTTTATGTGTATCAATTCACTTTATCTACACAATGGCCTTGTGAGGTGGATTATGTTATTATCCTTTCATTTTATAGATGACAAAAACCAAGGCTCAGAGACACAAAGTAACTTGTGCAAGGTCACACAGCTGGTAACAGGCAGAGTTGGGATTTGACGCTAAGTGATCTCATTTTAGAAACTTCTCTTCACTTCTATAGTATTTTATGTCTCAAAGTAAGTGGTCCTGTTGTTGATTGAAAGAGGTCAGCCACTGTCTTGTTAGGCCAAACAGACATCTTGAGGGAGGTTATAACAGTGGAGGAAAGAGGCTCCATACTTACCCACCCTGAGTAGAGTTGTGTCCAGGGGTCCAGCCTCGAGGGCTTTGTCCTTGCATTGCCCCCTGCCCCCGCGTAGTAAGTGCCCAACAAATGATTTAAAAAATTTGGCAATAGCTTTATTGAAAAATAATCCACATACCATACAACTCATCATTTAAAAGCATACAATTCAGTGGCTTTAGTATATTATTTATATTTATACTTACTTATTTGGCTGCACTGGGTCTTAATTTCAGTGTGCAGGACCTTTACTTGCAGCGTGTGGGCACTTAGTGGAGGCATGTGGGGTCTAGTTTCCTGTCTAGGCATCAAACCCAGGCCTCCTGCACTGGGCTCATGGAGGATAATGCTGCAAGGAAGTTTGTGTACACCTCTTTGCACAGATGTGTTTTCATTTTTGTTGGGTATATATGTAGGAGTGAAATTGCTGGGTCATATGGTAACTTTGTGTTTAACATTTTAGGAAGAGCCAGACTGTTTTCCAAAGTGGCTGCCCCATTGTACATCCCCACCAGCAGTGCGAGGGTTCTGGTTTCTCCATATCCTTGTTAACACCTATTATGGTCTGTTCTTTTTTTTTAAATTTTAAATTGACCTATTTTTTAATCTAAGGACAATTACTTTATAGAATTGTGTTGGTTTCTGCCAACCATTAATATGAATCAGCCATGGGCATACATATGTCCCTTTCCTCTTGAATTCTGTTCTTTTGATAGTTGCTATCTTGCTGGGGGTGAGGCGATATCTTGCTGCGGCTTTGATTTGCATTTTCCTAATGATTACTGATGTTGAGCATCTTTTGTGTGTATGTTGGCCATTTGTATATCTTCTTTGGAGAAATGTCTGTTCAGATCCTTTGCCTATGTTTTGATTGGGTTCCAACAAGTTTGTTAAAGGAAAGAAAGGAGTGAGTGAGTGATGGAGATCCTGGGATGTCAAGATGAGTTAGACTCAGTCCTTGCCCTCAAGGAGCTCACAGCCCAGAGCTAGAGACACACACACACAACTGAGGATTCACATGGGTGTGGTGAGCGCTTGAGCAGCAGTGGGTGTGAGAGGCTGGGTCAGGGAAGGAAGGCTTCCTGAGGAACTGACTTCTCCAGGGAGATGAGGGTGAGTGGGAATGAGGAAAGGCTGTTGAGTTGGAAGAACTTGCTCTGGGAGCAGAAGGCATGGGTGTAGGTGGGGAGCAGCTGGGAAATAAAGAGCAGGGGGACAGTGAGGCAGGTGGGGCCAGGTATCTAGAAGGTTGTATTGAATCCAAGGAGAAACCAGGAGAGGTGCCAGCGTGGTTGATGGTGTAGAGTGGCAGAAGCTTAACATGGCTTTAAATTTGCCATCCAAACCCTGCTTGTCCTCGAGCCCTCTTCACAGAATTGCTGAAGCTGCTGCTGTGGTGGGTCCTTTTATGCTTTAGTAATTATCCTGTCACCCACCAAAAATAATTTCATCCTGGGAAGAAGGAAGGTTGGGTGGTATTGAAAACTGCTGCCGCATAAGTGCAAGTGGCCTAATTGGGACTCATAAATCCACTTTTTAACAAGCACAATTAGGAATACTTATTGCAGGCCAGCTTGAGGAAATCAGGAAAGTGCTGTTAGCAGGAGCAGCTTTTATTTGGCTTTATATAATGGGGTGGAAGACTTGGTTTGATCCTGGCATCCCAATTAGTCAAAAGGGGAGCAAGCCTCAATAGTGCAATTTTACCCCAAAGTTTAGTTCTGAGTAGGTTATTAGACAATACTATCCTGGGATGAGGTATGTTCTAGATTGTCCTTTGGGGGGATGGAATGGCAAATCCCATAAGTTTGGGGGAAGATAAGAGAGATCCCCCATAAGGGGTATAATATGGACAAGCAATCTGTGTTCTATCCACCCTGCCACACTTTTTTGATTTTCTGTTCACTCAGCTAGGTCAAGTGCATTGGAGAGGGTGGTGGTCTGGCAGTGGAGGGAAGATTAAACTAAGGGTCATGATGATTGTGAAATCATATGAGACTTGGAGGTATCAGGGGAACGGAGGGCGGAAGCAGCAGTGATTGATGGAAGGACAGACCCTTGTGGGCTAGAATAACCTGGAACACTTTCAGGGGAAAAGCAGGATTGAGCTGGAGCTGGGAGGACAGGCAGGATTTAGGAGTGTGGAAGGGAGTCCTATAACCACTGTGAGCTCCTGACCCAGGCAGCCAGGAGAGATGCCAGGAGGGAGACAGGCAGATCTGTTGGTGGTGATGGAGCGATGCTGTGTGGGGGCCCGTGTGGGGCTGGACACGAGCTAGGAGGTCTGAGGGCTAGTCCTGGTCCTGCCACACGTCAGTATAGAGCTGGAGGCAAGTGCCTTGCTCTCTGGATCTCACAGTCATCTTGAATGCTCTCTGAGTGTCCTTCCAGCCTTGACACTCGACATAGCCAAGCCTCTGGCTGTCTACAAAGTTGGGGAGCTGTAGGAGAAACCTGGAGGGTGAGACTGAGAAGGGATGGTGGGGTCATTGCCTAGGGAAGGCAAAGGAGGCTCCAGGGAGGTCCCAGCATGGAAACACAACACAATAAGGATGGGTTGAGCCTTTGGGGACATCGAGTGAAGAGGGGCAGCTGACGATCCTCACGTGTGTGCTGCCAGAACACTCACGGGTCTGGCCGACTCAGGAAATCCCCACAGAGAGAACGGATTTCCAATTGCTTCTGGATAAAAGGGAGTGTAATGAATGAATGGATGGATGAGAGCATGATGGACTTGGTGCCTGGTGTAAAGGAAAAATCCCTGCTTTGGAGTCAGGCAGGCTTGGGTCTGATCCCCCTTCTGCCTTTATGGGCTGTGTATTGTTGGACATGTTACTTAACCTTTCGGAACTGAAGTGTTTGATCTGCAAAATGGAGATTTAATAATACTTATGTCGTTGTGGTTTAGTCTCTAAGTGGTGTCTGACTCTTTGCGACCTAATGACCTGCAGCATGCCAGGCTCCTTTGTCCTCCATGAACTTAAGGAGTTTGCTCAAATCTAACCATCTCATCCTCTGCCGTCCCCTTCTCCTTTTGTCTTCAATCTTTCCTAGCATCACGGTCCTTTCTAATAAGCCGGCTCTTTGCATCAGGTGGCCAAAGAATTGGAGCTTCAGCGTCAATCCTTCCAATGTATATTTAGGATTGACTGGTTTGATCTCCTTGCTGTCCAAGGGACTCTCAAGAGTGTTCTCCAACACCATAATTTGAAAGCATCAGTTCTTCAGCACTCAGCCTTCCTGATGGTCCAACTCTAACATCCCTACATGACTACTGGAAAAACCATAGTTCTGACTATATGGACCTTCGTTGGCAAAGTGATATATCTCTGCTTTTTAATATGCTGTCTAGGTTTGTCATAGCTTTCCTTCCAAGAAGCAAGCATCTTTTAATTTCATGGCTGCAGTCACCATCCGCAGTAATTTTGGAGCCAAATAAAATCTGTCACTGTCATTATCTTGTAATAATCACGTGGAAGAAAATAAAGTGCCTGGAATCCAGTATGTGGTTAATTGTGCTGGTTCTCTCCTTCCTGGTCCTCACCCACCTCCCGGATGTGTACCTCTTTGATTTGGAAAAGTGGGATTCTTACATTTGCTCTGCCTCCAGCTAGGGTCTTGCTGGGACCCTAAGAAGGCATAACACATATGTAAGAAGTACTGTGTAAACTGTATTTTGCAACCATAAAGGAACAACTCTTGTTTTGGCAAGACCATTGGAGTGATAGCTAGGGTCAAGATGGAGGGGAAGAAAAGGAAGGGATGGTAGTTGGGGTCCCTGAGCAGGAAACATTATCAGCAGTACCCTATTAACACTGACGGTCAAATGGCAGGGGAGCTTTGCAAAGCTTGGCCTGCATTACCAGAAGGGGTGTTGTTTCCATGGAGGTCTGAGCTTCAGGTGCAGCCCTGCCCTTAGGTGGACCAGGTGAGGGATCTGGAAGACCTGGGCATTAGAGGGACCTGGCTTTTCGGGAGAAGCTTGTCTGATCTTGAAGAGTGGAATCAAATACCACAGTAGGACCAGAAGACAAAATTGGAGTTGCGTTGGTTGAGGTAAAGATGGAGACTAAGTGACTCCGTTACGGTTGCAAAGTACAGATGCTTTTATACCCAGCATCTCATGGGTAATATGTATGCTCCATGTCATTATTCCTGTAGAGGAACTTACATGTGAAGAGCTAGAGGCTCAGAGAAGTGAAAGGACTTGCCCAAGACTACAGTTTGTAAGTGGTGAAGCTGAAATGCTAGCTTGGGTTTGTCTGCCTTCAGAGCTTTGTAGGAGTCAACTTTAAATAGTAACGACATCTTTTTCTTTATACTTGTAAAACATATTGAATCCTCCCAACACTCCTTTTAAAATATTTTTAATTTGAAATAATTTTAGGCTCATGTAGAATTTGCAAAAATAGTACAATTCTCAGGTACTCCTCATGGCTTCCCCCAATGATAGCATCTTACATAATCACAGTATAAGTAAGAACACTAGGTGACATTGCCACCATTTGAGTAACTAAACTATAGATCTTATTTGGATTTCAGCAGTATTTACAAGGACGTACTTTGTGCCTGTGTGTGTGTGTATCAGAATTTTGTCATATTCATAGATTTATGGAACCACTACCATAATCAGGATACAGAACTGTTCAATCACCCCCAAAACTCCCTCGTGCTCCCCTTTTATAGTCCTGCCGTTCCTTACCTGCTCCCCTGGTGACCACTGATCTGGTTTCCATCACTCTAATTTTGTCATTTTGAGAATGTCATATAAATGGAGACACACAGTATGTAACCTTTTGAGATGGGCTTTTTTTCACTCTGGATAATTCTCTGGAGATTCATCCAGGTTGTTGTGTGGCTCAATTTGTTCCTTTTTATTGCTGAGTAACATCCCTTGGTGTGTTAGTTCCGAGGGCTGCTGTAAAAAAGTGCCACAGACGGGGTGGCTTAAAACAACGGAAATGTATTTTCTCACAGTTTTGGAGGCCAGAAGTCTGAAATCAAGGTGTCAGCAGAGCCATGCTCCCTCAGAAGGCCCTAGGGAAGAATCTTTCCTTGTTTCTTCCTAGATTATGCTAACTGTTAGCAACACTTGGTGTTCCTGGTTTGTAGGTGCGCTCACTACTCCATCATCACATGGTCTTCTCATGAGGACACTGGTCACTGGATTTCAGGATTCCCTTTGTCCAGGATGACCTGATCTTTTTTAAACAAATTACTTATTTTGGGCTGCTCTGGGCTTTCGTTTCTGCACTTGGGTTTTTCTAGTTGTGACAAAGTGGGGCTGCTCTCTAGTTGCGGTGTGTGGGTTTCTCATTGCCATGGCATCTCTTATTGTGGAGCACAGGCTCTAGGGTGCACGGGCTCAGTAGTTGTGGTACTCAGGCTTAGTTGCTCTGTGGCATGTGGGATCCTCCAGGACCAGGGGTCGAACCAGTGTTTCCTGAATTGGCAGATTCTTTCCTGAATTGGAGATTCTTAACCACTGGACTACAAGCAGAGTCCCTGACCTCATCTTAACTAATTGTATTTGTTAATACCATATTTTCAAATAAAGTTGTATTTTGAGGATCTGGGTGAACATGAATTTTGGGGTCACCTCAGCCTCATTCCACGTGGTATTGGTGCACTATGGGGAGCCTAGTGGGCTGCCGTCTATGGGGTCACACAGAGTCGGACACGACTGAAGTGACTTAGGAGCAGCAGCAGCAGTGTGTTTAACCAGTCACACTTTGAAGGACATCTGGGTTGTTTCCAAGTTTTGACTGTTACACATAGAACTGCTATAAACTTTCTTGTGAAGGATTTTGTTTGAATGTAAGCTTTCATTCCTCTGGGATAGGTACCCCAAAGTGTAATTGCTGGGTTATATGATAGTTGCATGTTTAGCTTTTTAAGAAACTGCCAAGTTCTTTTCCAGAGTGGCTGTATTATTTTCAATGTCTCCAGCAACGCATGAGTGATTCAGTTTTTCTACATCCTTCCTAGCATTTGTTCTTATCACTAATTTTTATCTTAGCAATTCTGACATGAGATCCTGGGTGATATCTCACTGTGGTTTTAATTTTCATTCCCCTAATGACTGATGATGTCAAACATCTTTTCACGTGCTTATTTGCCATCTGTATATCCTCTTTGGTGAAGTAGTTCAAGTATTTTACCCATTTTTTTCACTTGGATTGTTGACTTCCTACTGTTGAGATGAGAGAGTTCTTTATAGTTTCTAGATACCAGTCCTTTGTTTTATGATGTGCAATTATTTTCTCCCACTCTGTCACGTCTTTTCATTTTCTTAACGCTGTCTTTTGCAGAGTAAAAGATTTGGTTTTTAACAAATTTATCTTGGCCACGCTGGGTCTTCGTTGCTGTGCACAAGATTTTTGCTGTGGCACATGGGCCTCTCTAGTTGCGGCATGTGGGCCCTGGACCATATGGTCTCAGTAGCTGTGGTACCAGGGCTTTGTTGTGGTATAAGGAATCTTAGTTCCCCAACGAGAGATTGAACCTGCATCCCTTGCACTGGAAGGCAGATTCTTGACCACTGGACCACCAGGGAAGTCTTGTTTTTACCAGCATCAGTATATCGAAATAAGATTTAGGCCATGGTTCACTTTTTGCCCGTGAATGTCACATGGATCTGGTATCATGTGTGGAAAAGGCTATCTATCCTTCCTGCCCCAGCACTTTTAAGCTTCAGGTTGGTGGGATAAGCAGGCCCTTTAGAATGATTATGATGATCAGGAAGTTATGCTGCAAATTATGTGGGAGCTAGCATCCAGGTTTCCATGGTCTAAGGACATACCCATTTTAAAGATGAGAAAACTGAGGCCAGGTAGTGGCAAAACAGACCCTGGATTCCCACCAGGGACTATCTTTTGTAAAGCAAACAATAAAAAATGAGAAGCTGGACACTTTGACGATAGAACCTATGACCCCCACCTTAGATCCTGGGATACCTATTGAGCCCCAGCCGGCAGGGTGGGGTGACAGGCTGTCGGCAGTGATCTGAGAAGTTGGTCCAAATGCAGATTCCAGGGATTCCCTCCTCCTTGGCTTTGAGGAATCTTAACTCCTGCTGGAGAGCTGGTGTGCTGGCAGTTTGGGAACTATTGCCATGGCCCTGAGAGCCGGCTTTTAGCTTAATCGAACTGAGTGTCTTAAAATGGCAACTCACCAGCCAGCTTTCATTTTGTTCCTTTCGTTTAATTGTATTTTCCTCTAGAGATTAACCAAATCAATGTAAATGCTTGGTGATTCTGTTTTTTTCTGCCATCTTCAAATTTTGGGGACACATAGACAGGTGACTGTCAACTGTAACTAGCCCAGCTGAGAGCGAGTAGCTCTTTCCTTAGCTGATCATGTGTGCGTGCTTAGTCACTCAGTCGTGTCTGATTCTTTGCGGCCCTATGGACTGTAGCCCACCAGGCTCCTCTGTCCATGGGATTTCCCAGGCAAGAATATTGGAGTGGGTTGCCATTCCCTATTCCAGGGGATCTTCCCAACCCAGGGATCAAACCTGAGTCTCCTGCATCTTCTGCCTTGGCAGGCAGATTCTTTACCACTGAGCCACCTGGAAAGCCCTTTAGTTGAGAAAGGCACCTAATAAGTCTCATAATAAAATGGTGGCACCAATGTCTCCTTCTGAGAAGGATGCTGGTGAGATGCCAAGAGATACTGAGAGATATGGAGAGTGTTTTGGCTGTAAGGGCCCACAGAATGGCGGAATGAAAGCTGGAGTGAGTAGGGACTGAAAAGTGAACTCTCTTAATTACTCTTCTGGGGCTGAGCCTCCTTCTGGGGAGGCCTTACCTTTCTGGAGGGTTCCTGGGGAAATGTGGAATCAGAAGGCCTGAGTTCTAGGGTAGCTCTGCCATGGCCTGGCTGTGTAGACAAAGGCAAATCTCTTCCCTTCTTTGGGTCCCCTTGGCTCTGATGTGAGGGGCTAGACTGGACAGGGGATCTCATGTCACCTCTACTTCAGTGGCACCTGCCACATCAGGGCTTGTCTGCTTCATGCCCCCAATATTAGCATCTATGGAGGGCAAAGGCAGCAAAGTGGGGCAGAGGGAGATGTTGGGTTGTGATGCGGTCACAACAAAGGCTTCAGCCACCTGGGCTTCTCTGGTGGCTCAGTTGCAACCTGCAATGCAGGAGACCTGGATTTGATTCCCGGATAGGGAATGGCAACCGGCTCCAGTGTTCTTGCCTGGGAAATCCCACGGACAGAGGAGCCTGGTGGGCTACAGTCCACGGGGTTGCAAAAAGCTGGACATAAGTTAATGACTACACCATCATCACCACCCTGTGGGGCAGCCTTGCGGCAGTGATGGCCTATAGGACCATCCCACCCTGTGGTTAGAGGCCCACACTTTTATGACCGTCTTCTATTTGGCCAACTAACCAGCTGCCTTCAGGTTTGGGATGTGACCTTGAGAGCTCTCTCTGGCTGGGAACAGTTCCCAGAGAGGAACTTGGGAATGAATATCTCACTCCCGGAGAGGGCATCTGGATCAACAATCCCCTCTCTAGCGTCCCCTCTTTAGCTACCCTAGCCTGAGATGCATCAGTCTCTGGGGGTGGAAAACCTAGATTTCTGCACTCCTGACTGTCCGCTGCCTCTCACCTGGCCCAGGGCCTGAGCAGAACTGAGTTCTAGGGCTTGCCTGTCTGTGGCCTCTCCTCTGTGGCTTGCCTGGGACCTGAGCTGAGACATAGAAGAATAAGTTTGGTGTGAGTTTGCGCAGCAGGGCCCTGAGAAGACAGGCAACATCTTGTTGCTTAGGACCAGCTGGCTGCCAGGAACTGGGCATGATGTTACTATGGGAGGCAAAGGAGGTCCTGAGTGTGACCTGACTGCTCTGTGTCTCAGTGTCTCCTTGGAGTGATGGGGTATCTTTTACAACCAAAGCCTCAAATATGGATCCCTTACATTGGGGGGATTTTAAGTGTGTAGATCTTAAGGGGGATCTGGTATCCTTCCCCAAAGACCCCACCAGACCAACGACTGCCGCTGAGCGGCCACCCATCTCTGCCTTAGCATCGATGGAAATTCCAATTTACAGACTGTGGTTCTGGAAACACTTTGTGACAGAAGCCATCAATCTCTGCATTTCAAATTTATTTTATTCTTCCAGCCTGGTTGCCTGTTCTGCTGTGAACTCTATCTGTCTAATCAGCTTGCAGGCAGTTGAAGGAGAAGTGGGTGTCCCCTTGATCTAGGGGCTTTCTGTGCATAATTTCCTTTAATTCATCTCAGGCAGAGCTTGGAAAGCCAGGGTGGAGAGTGATTTTCAAAGTCTCTCGCTGGAGTTCAAAGATGCATCTCTCCAGCTGGACCAGTAAATTACTGGAGTAATTGGCCATGAATTTCCAGTGTGGAACGATTCCCAGGTCCTCCCAGGGGCCCTGACTCTCTTCTTCCCTCCCTCAGTGGAGGTGGTGGCTGTGGCTTTGTGCGTCTGGAGAGCATTTCCTTCCGATGCTGACCAGACCCCAGGTACCACAACCTGTTGGCCTTTCTGGCCCCTGGTCCCCTAGACCCTCCTGCTCCCCATTTCCATTTGGTCTTGAGCCTGTGCTGATGTCTCATTTGTGGGAGGACTCCAGGTCAGCTGTGCAATCTGGTGCTGACAGAACCTTTATCCTGAAGGCATGTCTTCCTACTTTATTTGCCTGTATGACAAATGCAATTTCTGCATCAAGACTATCAGTCATTTTCTGATGTGATCTGTGCAGCTTTGCTTGAATTGAATCAGTTCCTGTATTATTGTGACAGCTTATTTGGTAAGGAAATAAGATGTGTAAACTAAAGTGGAGGTGTGCATGGTGCCAGGTGGAAGTTCCAGGGACTCAGTCGCCCCTGCTGGGCCCTTCCATTTCCCCTCTTCCCTGCCCTGGCCTCCCCACCCTTGTGCCCTTGAAGCTCAGGAAAACGATCAATGCAAGGACACGAAGGTGTCCTTGTCAGGAGAGGTAAATATGCTGGGATGTATCCAAAGACAGACAGATAAAAAGATGCATTGAGACTGGAACTCAGGTTTAGCATTTTGGTCTTAATGCAAAGGATGGGGGAGGCATTGTAGCTTTGAGTGTGAGTGCGAGTTTGTATGTGCTCAGTCGTGTCCGACTCTGTGACCCCATGGACTGTAGCCTACCAGGTTCCTCTGTCCATGGAATTTTCCAGGCAAGAATACTGGAGCGGGTTCCCATTTCCTACTCCAGGGTATCTTCCCGATCCAGGAATCGAGCCCGCGTCTCTTGTGTCTCCTCCACTGGCAGGATTCTTGACCACCGCACGACCTGGGAAGCCATTGCAGCCGCAACTGGAGGTTAATGGTGGACAGACTCTCGCCCTGGATTCCCTGTGTGTCTGCTCTTCAGCCCTTGGGACCATGGTGACCGGGGGTAGCAATCCTGTTCTTATTCCTTCTCTCTTCCCCCCACTCCTCCACCATCCTTCCACACATATTCACTTTGCACCAGCTCTGAGCTGGGTCTTAGTCATGGTGTTATGTGGGAGGGAAGTGTCCGCTTTCCATGTAGGAAGGATGTCCACAGCTCCCTGAGCTCCTCTGGGGAGATGCAAGACTTGGGGGTTGAGCTGGTGAGTAAGCAGACACCACACAATGCAGTGAGAAGGAAGATGTGTGGGAGTCTGGAGGAGAGAGGAGGTCACTCTGCCCGAGGAGTCCTTGACATCACTGGATTCTACCTGGCCGGCTTTCCACAAGAAATCTCAGTTAACCATGCCACCAATTTCCTTCTCCCTGAGGCCTGCCCCGTTTCCCTCTGCTACGTAGAACAGGCCTGGGCCAACCCAGGAGAACAAGGGATTGGTGTCCTCTCCCACCACCCCTGCCGCCCCTGCCGCCCCTGCCTGCCCAAGACCCTCCCCCGGCCAGAATGCACAATGAGAATGCTTGCTCCCTGCAGTGAGAGGGTCAGGGCTGGGAGAGGTCCGGCCTCCCTGGCTGGGAGGGAGACCCTGCAGGAAGCAGGGGCGAAGTTTCGCCTTCAGAAGTAGCTAGCTCATCCTCAGTCTCTTCTACTCCCTGGATGTATCCAATTGTTTTTGAGTCCCAGATAGAGGGGTGGGTCAAGAGTCGTTTTCTCCATCTCGGACAGTGGTGGGGGACTACCCTGGGCCTCTGAGAGTTCCCTGGGGGCAGTTGCTGGCAACGTTTCCCCAATGGATGGGGAAGCTGGTCTGCTCAGCTACTGGCAAAATAGAAACAGAACTTACCAGGCTGAGTTGTCTAAAATGGCATGGTCCAAAATTATAGCTACTAGCTACATGTGGTTGTTAAATTAAAATTAATTAAAAATAAATAAAATTTAAAATTCAGCTCTTGGATGGAAAGAGATATACCATGTGAATGTTAATTAGCAGAAAGCAGGAATGGCTGTATTAATATCAAAGTCCACTTCAGAGCCAAGAAAATTACCATGGATGGAGAGGGATGTGACCTAATGATAAAAGGGTCAGTTCGCCATGAAAGTATAGCAGTCCTAAACATCATACACCAAACAGCAGAGCTGAAAAACATATGAAGCAAAAATCTCAATGTTTGGTCACAGTAATTAAATTTCAAGTGCTCAAAAGCCACATGTGGCTAGTGGCTACTGTACTGGACAGCGAGATGGGAATATTTCCATCACTCTAGAGCATTCTACTGGGCAGCATTGCTCTAGATTGTTAACCCCATGGGGAGAGAAATTTTACCATTTTGTTCACCGCTATATCCCCACTACCATCTCTAAAAGTCCCCAACATATACTGTTGTTGTTCAGTCACTAAGTCATGTCTGACCCTTTATGGCCTCATGGACTGCAGCACTCCAGGCTTCCCTGTCCTTCTCTATCTCCTGGAGTTTGCTCAAACTCATGTCCAAAATCACTGCAGATGGTGACTGCAGCCATGAAATTAAAAGATGCTTGCTCCTTGGAAGAAAAGCTATGACCAACCTAGACAGCATATTCAAAACAGAGATATTACTTTGCCAACAAAAGTCCTCCTGGTCAAAGCTGTGGTTTTTCCAGTGGTCATGTATGGATGTGAGAGTTGGACCATAAAGAAAGCTGAGTGCCGAAGAATTGATGCTTTTGAACTGTGGTATTGGAGAAGACTCTTGAGAGTCCCTTGGACTGCAAGGAGATCAAACCAGTCAATTGTAAAGGAAATCAGTCCTGAATATTCTTTGGAAGGACTGATGCTGAAGCTGAAGCTCCAATACTTTGGCCACCTGATGCGAAGAACTGAGTCACAGTAAAAGACCCTGATTCTGGGAAAGATTGAAGGCAGGAGGAGAAGGGGACGACAGAGGATGAGATGGCTGGATGGCATCACTGACTCAATGGACATGAGTTTGAATAAGCTCTGGGAGTTGGTGATGGACAGGGAAGCCTGGCGTGCTGCAGTGCATGGGGTTGCAAAGAGTTGGACATGACTGAGCGACTGAACTGAATTGAACATATCCATTGATTCGACGGTGCCATCCAACCATACTAGGTGCTCAGTATTTGGAGACTTGAGGCCTTTTGGCTGTGGTACTGCTACTGTCCTGCTTTTGTGACTTTGCTTTTAAGATTTCTTTTTTTTTTTTTTTTTGATGTGGACTATTTTTAAAGACTTTATTGAATTTGTTACCATGTTCCTTCTCTTTTACATTTTGCTCCCTGTGGCCGTGTGGCATGCTCCTTGTCCAGGAATTGAGCCCTCACCCCCTGCATTGGCAGTCCAACCACCTGACTGCTAGGGAAGTCCCTTGCTGTGTGACTTTATATATATTGCTCCTCCTCCCAGTTTCTCTTGGCCCATAAATTGGAGGATTGTTCTTATCTCTGAGATCTTGTTCAATTTTAATAAGCTGTGATCTTAAGTAACTAGTTGGTTGATTTTCCTTATTCACTAGCAAGGGGTCAGAGAGAGCAGGAAAGGCTGAGGGGGCAATTTTTTGAGTTTTAATTTCAGGTCCGAATTAGCTATTGACGGAAGTGTTAGTCACTCAGTTGTGTCTGACTCTTTGCAACTCCATAGACTGTCACCTGTCAGGCTCCTCTGCCCATGGGGTTTTCCAGGCAAGAATACTGAAGTGGGTAGCCATTTCCTTCCAGGGATCTTCCTAACCCAGGGATTGAATCTGGGTCTTCTGCATTGCAGGCAGATTCTTTACCATCTGAGCCACCAGGGGCCAGTTCTCCTCTAATGTAGGGTTTGCAAGCTTTGCTTCCCATCACTTTTCCTTCTTGCCCTTTTCCCTGATCATTCTAAACAGCTTCTTGGCCCTCTCTAGTTTCGCCTTATGCCCCAAGATATGCATGGCTGGGAGGTGGGGCTCACCCCGCTCACAGAGTCTGGCCTGCCCTCCCTTCAGCTGTCTGGAGAATGCAGCTCTTGTTCCCTCTGGACACCTCTTGCATCCTGTGGTTTGAGGTAACCTGCCTGAGCCTCTACTTGAGTCCTGATTCTTCCCCTGTGGGCTGAGGGGAGTGCCTGGCAGTGGGGACACTGATCTGGTGGCTGCCTCAGTCCATCTGCTAGCAAGCCTCTGGGAACAGTCCCTGCCATGGGGACACTGTTTGTGGGTTGAGACCAGGCAGAGAGCTGGCAGTCAGGGGTGAGGGTGGGAAATGCGGTGTTGTTGGGGGGCAGTGTGCCAAGAGGAGGAAAAGGTCTGTAATTACCTTGATTACTGGGCTTCTGGCAGAGTGCAGGGCCAGCCCAACCTGGCTGCAGGGCTCTGTGGGCTGAGGATTTGACAGTGTTAGAAGATACCCTCCTTCACCGTCTCCCTTTCCTGGGGGCCTGGGACAGGGAGGGCATCCTGTGGCTTCCCCTTTGCAGGCAGTTCCCCTGGACACACCAAAGCTGTGCCATTGAGGACAGGAGAATGTGGAAGACGGCTGTGAGCTGGTGAGCAGGGTGGATCTGGCAGTTGTACACCAAGCCTGTGGTTCTGGGTCTTGGTGTGTCAGTGCCATGTGTGATGAGTATCCTCTGACCCAGGGGTCCCCAACTCTGGGATCTAATGCCTGATGGTCTGAGGTGGAGCTGATGTAATAATAATTGAAATAAAGTGAATCATCATGAAACCACCCCCACCCCCTCGTTTGTGAAAAAATTTTCTTCCATGAAGCCCGTCTGTGGTGCCAAAAAGGTTGGAGACTGCTGCTCTGCTCCGCTGGGTCTCTGTCTGCCTCTCCACCTTCTGGATTGCCCCTTTTATCTCCCACACACATCTCTTCCCTTCTGTGCCCCGCTCTGTGCGTGGAGTAGCTCTGTTTGGCCTGGGCCCTTGGATTTCTGCTTTCTGGTTGGGTTTGGCCAAAGCAGGCTCCTGTGGAAGATTGGGGAGTGGAAAGAGAGAGAGATGGGGGGTGGGTTCTTCCTGACTCCCTTCCTGCCCTGGGCTTCTGCCAGGGGCTGTGTCCCTCCACAACTGCAGTCCGTTCCTCTCCGGCTCCTGTCACTCTGATTCTCCACTTTGTTCCTTCAAAGTGACCAGTTATCAGGGTGGTAATGTCTTCCTACCATGGCGAATCTCTGAGTGTTTTATCTAACATTCCATGTGGATTCCTATATCCTACCCTCACCTGTGTAAATAGTCCCTTTCAGTAAACTCTGCTCAGTTAAACACTTCTGGGTGGAATACAATGGTCTTTTTGAGTCGATGTATATTTGGGGAATATCTGTGTTTTTATTTAACCATGCTGCATGTGAGGATCTTTGTTCCCCAACCAGGGATCGAACCTGCCCCTATGCAGTAAATGCGAAAAGTTTTTACCATTGGACTGCCAGGGAAGTCCTGGGGATATGTGATTTTATTTTGCTAGGCCTGTGCCCTGGGTCTGTAAAGTGATCAGGGTCCTTAGGGCAGTGAATCAGCGTGTTTTTTCTCTAACTCTGCTGGCAGGAGGAGTTATGTAAGGAAGGGAATATATCCTGGCATTTTGAATATACCCAGAGGAAGGGAGGAACTACTTTCACATGGCTCCCTTATGGACCACGTGGGTCAGGAGAGTGTCTTACCAGCATTGTGGTCAAAATATTTGACAGTTAGTACATCATAGCATCAACCAATCAGAATGAGGCATCGACCAATGGGAACAGGTTCCTGATAGAAAGTGAAAGTCACTCAGTCCTGTCCGGATCTTTGCGACCCCAAGGGGTCCATGGAATTTTCTAGGCCAGAATACTGGAGTGGGTAGCCTTTCCCTTCTCCAGGGGATCTTCCCAACCCAGGGATTGAACCCAGGTCTCCCGCATTGTGGGCGGATTCTTTACCAGCTGAGCCACAAGGGAAGCCATTCCTGATAGAGTCCAGTACAAATGTGGGCCTGAACACAGCTGCTTAGGCTAGTTTAGTCAAGGTACAGAACATTTCCAAGGCCACAAGGATCCCTCATGCTGCTGTTTTATAGTTACACCTACTTCCTTCCTATCCCCAGCCCCTCATTGCATGCGCGCTAAGTCACTTCAGTTGTGCCCAACTCTTTGCAACCCTATGGACTATAGCCTGCTAGGCTCCTCCGTCCATGGGATTCTCTAGGGAAGAATACTGGAGTGGGTTTCCATGCCCTGCTCCAGGGGATCTTCCTGACCCACAGATCGAACCAACATCTCTTAAGTCTCCTGCATTGGCAGGATTCTTTACCACTGCACCACCTGGGAAGCCCATTATATGTACATAGTTTATCATTTTTCCAGTTTGAATGAAATATTGAAATCTTATTTCCCTTTCAGTTCAGTTCAGTTCAGTTCAGTTCAGTTGCTCAGTCATGTCCGACTCTTTGCAACCCCATGAATCGCAGCACCCAGGCCTCCCTGCTGCTGCTACTGCTAAGACACTTCGGTCATGTCCGACTCTGTGCGACCTCATAGACGACAGCCCAATAGGCTCCCCCACCCCTGGGATTCTCCAGGCAAGAACACTGGAGTGGGTTGCCATTTCCTTCTCCAATGCATGAAAGTGAAAAGTGAAAGTGAAGTCGCTCAGTCCTGTCCGACCTTCAGCCACCCCATGGACTGCAGCCTACCAGGCTCCTCCATCCATGGGATTTTCCAGGCAAGAGTACTGGAGTGGGGTGCCATTGCCTTCTCCGCCAGGGCTCCCTGTCCATCACCAACTCCCGGAGTTCACTCAGACTCACATGCATTGAGTCAGTGATGCCATCCAGCCATCTCATCCTCTGTCGTCCCCTTCTCCTCCTGCCACCAATCCCTCCCAGCATCAGAGTCTTTTCCAATGAGTCAACTGTAACTCCTCATTTATAATATAATAATCTTAAATATTTCCTCTATACATATTTAATACCAACTTAATTTAAAGAGTATATAAAAACTTTGCTCCTATGTAGATCCATTCCCCTTCTCCTTTGTGCTGTTATTTGTTATATAAATTACATCTTTATACATTGTGTGCTCATCAGCATGGATTTATGATTATTGATTTATATAGTTGTCTTTTAAATCATATAGGAGAAAAAAGTTACAAACAAAAATAGATTTAAACTTTTTTAAATTTTATTTTTTAATTACATTCCCATTACTTATTTTGTAACTGGAAGTTTGTACTTCTTGACTGCTTTAAAACTGTCTTTTATCTTACCTATGTACTTACATTTAGTGATGTTCTTTATGTCTTTATGTGAACTCAAGCAACTGTATTCTCTTCTTCCATTTCAGCTCAGAAGACTCCTTTTAGTATCTCTTACAGGGTAGATTTGCAAATGATGAGTTCTCTCTGTTGTTATCCGAGAATGTCTTAGTCTCTTCATTTTTCAAGGGAAGTTTTGTTAGGTATAGAATTCTTTGTTGATAGTCTTTTTCTTTCAGCATTCTGAATATATTATCCCACTGCCTTCTGCCCTCTGTGGTTTTTTCTGAGAAAATAGCTGTTCTTATTGAGGACCCCAAGTAATGAGTTGCTTTTCTCTTGCTGTTTTCAAGAGTGTCTCTAAACATTTTCTAATGTGTCTAAGTGTAAATTTCTTTGATGTTATCCTACTTAGTGTTTCTTGAGCTTCTCAGAAATGTGATATTTTTCATTAAATTTTGGAAGTTTTCAGCCATTATTTCTCTCTATATTTTCCTGCCCTTCTCTCTCCTCTCATTTTTTGAGTTCCATTATACATATATTGATATGTTTAACAGCGTACCACAGGTCTCTGGGTTCCTGACATTTTTCCCCATTTTTTTTTCCCCATTCAGACTGGATAGTCTCAATTGAATTATCTTCAAGTTCTCTTATTTTCTTCTTCCTACTCAAATCTGATGTTTTTTCATTCCAGTTATTTCACTTTTTAACTCGAAGTTCTGTTTAATTCATTTTTATGATTTCTGGCTGCTTTCAAAGTTGCTTTTTTTTAATTTTTAGTTTTCAGAAGTTGAATTATTATGTACCTTGAAGTGGATTTCTTTAGATTTATCTTGTTTGGGGTTCAATCTTGAATGTATGGGTTTCCCAGGTGGCTCAGTGGTAAAGAATCCGCCTGCCAAACAGGAGACATGGATTTGATCCTTGGGTCGGGAAGATCCCCTGGAGAAAGAAATGGCAACCCACTCCAGTATTCATGCCTGGGAAGCCCTATAGACAGAGGAGCCTGGTGGACTACCGTCCATGGGGTCACAAAGAGTCAGACATGACTTAGAGATTAAACAGCAGCAACAACAGTTTGAATTTATAGATTGTGTCACTTGGTGAATTTGGGATGTTTAGTCTATTTTCTATCTGTTGTTCATATTGGGTAATTTCTATTGTTCTATCTTCCAGTTTACTGATTTTTTTTTCCTCTGCCTTGTCTATTCTGCTGTTAAATCCATCTGCTGGGATTTTTATTTTATTTATTGTTTTTCAATTTTAAAATTTCCATTTCATTCTTTAAATAGCTTCTATTTTTTGAGGCTTTTTATATTTTCATTTGCCTCAAGTATGTTCATAATTGCTTAAGAAAACATTTTTATAATGATTGTTTTAAACTGTTTGTCATATAATTCTAATACCACTGTCATTTTGGAATTGGTATCTGTTGATTATTCTTTTTCATTGTTTGGGATCTTCCTGGTTCTTGCTATGGTGAGTGATTTTTTTTTTTAATTGAAACCTGGTCATTTTCATGTTATGTCATGAGATCCTGGGCCTTATTTATACCTCTGTTTTAATTAGCTTTCTCTGACAACTCTCTGGCAGGGAAAGTAGGGATTCCTGCCTTGTAAATATCAAGTAGGGTTAGAAGTCTAGATTTGGCCCCTATTGACACCTAAGGGTAGGGGTGGGTTTTTGTTCCTGCTGGGCAGCAGTGGGACTTCTGGCTCCCAACATGATCTTCACTTGTTCTACAAGGGGCAATTTGTTACCAGCTGGTAGGGATAAACGTCCTGGCTGCCTACTTAGCCTTTTTGACATTATCCCTATGGTGGAGGTGGCACATTGGAGTGCTTTATTATAATCTTGCAAGGATGGAAGTTTAGGCTCCCCACTTAGCTTCTGCTGATGGGGCCCACCAGTTGGTGTTTGGCTGGAGTACAGTGGGTATGGTTTAAAAGTTTTCTGCTTGCTTGACTGCCTTCTTCCTGGTCCTTTGGCTGAGAGAGCAGGCTTTTGTTAGTGCTTGCTCTGTATGTACCCAGTGGCAATTCTGGGCTCCTGGTGTCTTCAGTTCCAAGTCTGGGACATATAAGGCCAAAAGAAAACCCAAGGAACTCATGATAGTGTGTGTTTGTGAACTCACTATCATGTGAGGTCTTGAAGTTTCTAGTTGTTCTGGCATTTTCTTTTTATTTTTCTCAATCTTCTTTGTTTTGCATATAGTGTCTGGGGTTTTCAGTTGTACTTAGCAGGAGGAATAGGGGGAAATACACTTACTTTATCTTCCTGTAAGAGAAAAATCCTTAAATTTTGCATCTCATTGCCACACACTAGGCCAACCCTCTAACCAAGCAGGGGAGATGCAAAGAAAGGACAAGAATGAATGTTTATTGAGGACCCACAGGGTGTTATGTGTTTCTACATGTAGAAGTTGATTGAGTTCTCACAACTTAGTCTTGATGGTTTTATTATTCCTTCTTTATAGATAAGAACAATTTGAGGCTCAAAGAAAATAAGTTTAGGGAGAGAAGAGGGGCTGAGCTGACCTTGAACTCAGTCTCTCCAACTTTGGTGCAGGTGCCCTTTCTACCAGAAGTCACTCAGCAGCTAACCTCTGGGTTTGCCACTGGCAGCATGAGACCCAGAAGCATCCTTTGGGACTTTTTTTTTCCTGCCTTTTAAATGGTACTGATGAACCTATTTGCAGGGCAGGAAGAGTGGTGCAGATGTAGAGAATGGACTTGTGGACCTGGTGGGGGAAGGAGGGGGGGAACAAATTGAGAGAGTGGCATTGATGTATATACACCACCACGTGTGAAACTAGACGGCTAGTGGAAAGCTGCCGCACAGCACAGGGAGCTCAGCTCGGCACTCTGTGATGACCTAGAGGGGTGAGATGGGGTCGGGAGGCAGGGAGGCTCGAGCGGGAGGGGGTATCTGCATATGCATAGCTGACTCATGATGCTGTATGGCAGAAACTGACACGACATTGTAAAGCAATTTTATGCCAAGAAAAATTAATAATAAAAATGAAATAATTACTAAATTCTACCCCTATCTTATAAACTTAAAAAAGCATTTTTTAAAAAACTTTTTATTATGAAAATCTGCAAAGGTACAGAAAATTGGAGATAGTAGTACAATAAAAATCCATGGACTACAATCAACATTCAACAATTGTTAACATTTTTCTATGTTTGCCTCATCTATTATGTTTTTCACGGAATCCTTTTAAAGTAAATGACAAAATCATGATATTTACTTCTAATCAAGTCCGCACAATCTCCAAAAAAACCATATTTTTATATAATTATAAGAATGATATCACAACTAACAGAATTAATAATATCTAATGTCTTCTAATGCCCAGTTCATATTAAAGTTTCTCTGTTGTCCCTCAAATGTCTCTTATAGTTGTCTTTTTCCCCAAACTAAGCTCCAAAACCTTAAAAAAAAAAAAGTGGATTTGTTTGCTAATTTATGATAATAAACCCAAATATCTTAAAAAAAAAAAAAAGAATTGTGCATATTTGTGGTGACCTTAATGGGAAAGAAATAAACAAGGAGAGGATATATGTACATGTATAGCTGTATGGTTGAAACTGACACAACATTGCATAGCAACTATACTCCAATAAAAATTAATAAATTTCAAAAAAGGACTGTGCACAGTTGCATTGCTTGTTTGCTCTCTTCCTCCTGTTTCATCTGGGTGACTGTTCCTAACCTTGAAGAGTCTTGTTCTGGTAAATTTGGATAGAGTGAGAGGAAAGAGCAGAGGTGATTGGGGTCAGAGCCGGGACTGCTTGACTCGTTTCCCCCTGGAGTCAGAATTCTCCTTGGGATCATATCCTTCTTGTAAGCAGGTAAGTTGTGGCGCAGGAGAGGGTCCGAGAAGTAACCCTTCGTGTATTCACAGGACATTTCGGACAGCTTAGATCTTGTGTTTGAGTTCTTGCATTGGGACCCCAGGGTTTCCCTAGAACCCCCCAAGAGCCCCACCTCCTCCTTCATCACCAGTTTCAACTAGAAGACCATAAGCTGAATCCTGCTGCCTCTTGAGAAACCAGATGGAGTGGTGGATGCAATGCAAAGTGATTTTTCCCTCTTGCTGCAAAAGATTCATGCTCCACAAGCACTGCACAGAGGCCCGTGTGTAAGGCAGACCCTCAGAATCAATGGATCCGTGTTCAGATCTCCGCCAAGGTCTCAGTTGTGCTGCCCCACCTGGGCATTGCAGGAGGTGCTTTGGGAGTGCTGGGGGTGGGCAGAGGGGCAGGGGGTTGAGGTGCATGGGAAAGGGGACTGGTGTTTGCAAGTCAAGGCTCTCAGAGCCCCTCTCCCTGTGGCATGAACTGAGGGTGGGGTTTTTTCCCAGTCATGAGTGGGTTTGGGCTGGGCTAGGGATGGAGGCTGTCTTGCAGCTGTCTTGCATGGCCAGATGCTTCTGGTCAGTTCTTTCAGGCCCTTGAGGGTAGAAGGCCCAGGTCATCAGGGCTGGAGGAGAATGGCGTCTTCCTCTGTCACTGTTCACATGTGCCCTTCAGATGTATGCTCGGGCACTAGCTGTGCCAGGCAGCCTGCCTCTGGCGGGACACTCGCCCCCTCTTGGGGACCAGAGCTCCTGGGGAGAGAACACAGTCTGGCAGTCAGTCCTGAAGGAAAGCCGACCACAGGTACCAAGGGAAGCTTCCAGAAAGGGAAGGGCTCCTCAGAATCCTGTTTTGGGTGAACCACTGGGGATGGGGCAGGGGGTGTTGCTGCTCAGACACTGAGGAGAGAGAGAGGGCAGTTGGGGAGGGCCAGGGATGCCCTGGGGAGGTTGGGAGGCTTTAGGGGGCTGTCTGCCAGGCAGCTGCAGTTTGCTCTCCTCCTTGAGGGGCAGGAGCACGCCCTCCTTTTCACTCTGGCTGCAGGGCTGTTATGAGGAGAATAGGACTTGACCTTAGTGAGGAAGGACACAGCACCCACTCACCGCAGGCGTGATTGCTCTCCATTGCCAGGAAATATTTTATTGTAAAAGTGCAGAGGTCCATTTGGGCTGCCAGGAAGCTGGCACTGGGCTTTGATTGCTGTCATGGCTGATGGCTGTGCTGAAGACATGTGTGTGTGCGTGTGGTGTGTGTGTGTGTGTGTCATGTGTGCGCATATTAGTGCATATGCGTGTGGTGTGTGTGTGTGGCGTGTGTGTGCATATTAGTGCATATGCGTGTGGTGTGTGTGTGTGTGTGGCATGTGTGCATATTAGTGCATATGCATGTGGTGTGTGTGTGTGTGTGGCGTGTGTGCATATTAGTGCATATGTGTGTGGTGAGTGTGTGAGTGTGCATGCTTGTGTCGTGTGTGTCTGGTGTGTGTGTGCATGTGTGCACACTTGTGTGGTGTTGTCCATCGTGTGTGTGTGTGTGTGTGTACCCATGTACATGAGAGCCTCAGCACTTATGACTTTGGCTCCCATCTGCCATGACACTTTGCACCCCAGTGGCATCAATGTTAAGGTCTGGATGCAGGTTTTTAATCATAGGAAACATTACAGGGTGTTAAGGGCATCCTTCAGAAAAACAGTGTTCGGGCAGGGAGTGTTTGCATTCACTGCAGAATAACATAAGTTCTTTTGTACAGGCTTCCCTGCTCCTTAAGCATCAATGGTTTGTTTTTTCTTTTTTAATTGGAGTTTGGTTGCTTTACAATGTCGTGTTACTTTCTTGCTGAACAGCAAAGTGAAACACTTATATGAATACACATATCCGCTCTGTTTTAGATTTCCTTCCTCCCCATCAGTTCACAGATCCTTGAGTAGAGTTCTCTGTGCTCTACAGTAGGTTCTCATTAGTTACCCATTTTATGCATAGCTGGGTTTATGTGTCAATCCCAACCTCCCAGTTCATCCCACCCTCCCTTCCCACTTGGTAACCATAAATTTGTGCATCAGTGATTTTCACAACCCTTCACAGCCCCCCATCATCCATTAAACCCCCTCAGACAGCTCTGCTTGGCCTCAGCACCCCTGGGCTCTGTGGGATTGCCCTGCTCTTTTTCTTTCTGGTGTCTCCTACCCTGAAGAGGTCTATCCTCCCCGCCCTGTTCTGAGGGCAGCTACAGGGTGGGGGCTCTTTCCTAAGTCTTGAAACAGCCTCTCCAGGCCCCACTTTTAGTCTGGAGGAAGAAGGGGAAGCAGGGAAAGGTAAGAATGGGGGGAGGGGGCTGTGTCCCTGAGGTTAAGGCCAGGAGGAGGAAGGGGCGAAAGAGTGAAGAAGGACGGATGCGCTGGGGTCAAAGGCAGGTGAGTGAGGAAGCGTGGGTTTTATTGGGGTCCCAGGAGTTGCCAGTGTGGGTTACCCAAGGTGTGAGGGCTTCTGTTTGGGCTTTTAATGGGACATCAGGTGCTGCCCCTTCCGAGACTCTTTTTTTTTTTTTTAATACTTAATTACATATTTTTTTTTGGCTGTGTCAAGTCATGGTTGCAGCATGTAGGGTCTGTATCATATGGGATCTTTTGTTGCCGTGGGCAGGCTCCAGAGTGCATGGGCTCAGTAGTCATGGTGCACAGGCTTAGTTGCCCCGTGGTGTGTGGGATCTTAGTTCCCCAACCAGGGATCAAACCCACAACCCCTGCATTGCAAGGCAGATTCTTTAACCACTGGACCATCAGGGAAGTCCCCAGAGACTCTTCTGACCCCAGGTGGCATGAAGGCCGTTTGGTCTTGACCACAGCCCCCTCTCCCATGAGGTGTGCATACCAGGGCAGCCCAGCCCGCTGGTCTCGGGTTTGTGCCTAAATACTTCTTTGGCAGAGGGGAGGCTGAGGGATGTGTTGGCTCTCGGCTCAGTTATCCTTAGGGATAAGACCCCAGCCAGGACTCTGTAGAGGCAAATTGGGATCTTAGGGCTGGAAGGAGGCTCCATGCAGGAGTCCTAGACTTATCACTAGAACTTTGAACTTTTTGGCCACCTTCACCCACCCTACTGCCCTCACCTCTGGGCAACCATCAGTCTGTTCTCTGTATCTATGAGTTTGGTGATTTTTCTTTTTAAAGTCTCACATATAAGTGAGATTGTGAAGTATTTCTCTTTCTTTTTCTGACTTATTTCACTTAGAATAATGCCCCTAAGGCCCATCCATGTTGTCACAAATGGCAGGATTTCCTTCTTTTTTTTGTAACGGCTGAATAATACTCCACAGAATATACGTGTGACATTTTCTTTATCTGCTCATTTAGTGATGGACACTTAGGTTGTTTTTCCATTTTTCAGCTATTGGGAATTATCTGCAGTGAACAGAAGTGTGTAGATATCTTTTCAAGACAGTGCTTTCATTTCCTCTGGATAAATACCCCGAAGTCTGCTTTTTGGATTGTGCGGTGGTTCTATTTTTAGTATTTTGAGGAACCTCCATTCTGTTTTCTATAATAGCTGTGCCAGTACACACTTCCCACCAACAGTGCCCAGAGTTCTCTTTTCTCCACTTCCTTGCCAACAATTGTTATTTCTTGTCTGTGATAATAGCCATTCTAACAGGTGTTAGACCTCAGTGAGGTGTTATCTCATTGTAGCTTTGATTTGCATTTCCCTGATGATTAGTTATGTTGAATATCTTGTCTTGTACCTGTTTGGCCATTTGTGTGTCTTCTTTGGAGAAATAACACTTCACATAGATTTTGAGTCCTGCTTTTGTACTTGATCTTATAGCTTGAGGATTTCTTCAAGTTATTAGAAATTTCTGGGAAAATGGCTGCAAAACAGACTTATCTTGTACATATACTGTAATTTTTCCTCCCAAACTCTACTGATAGGTATTTATTTATTTATTTCCTGTTTATTTATTTTACTTTATAACATTGTATTGGTTTTGCCATACATTGACTTGAATCCACCATGGGTGAACATGCGTTCCCCATCCTGAACCCCTCTCCCACCTTCCTCCCCATCCCATCCGTCTGGGTCATCCCAGTGCACTAGCCCTGAGCACCCTGTATCATGCATTGAACCTGGACTGGCAATTAGTTTCACATATGATAATTTACATGTTTCAATGCCATTCTCCCATATCATCCCGCCCTTGCCCTCTCCCACAGAGTCCAGAAGACTGTTCAATACATCTGTGTCTTTTTTGCTATCTCGCATACACGATTATCGTTACCATACTGATAGGTATTTAGATCGTTTCTAGTTTGGACTACATTATACAAAATTTTAAGGGACATTTTTATACTGTTGGTATGTTTTGACTATTCAATTACCCACTTAAGTACCAGTCTGGGGCTTTGAGCTGGGCTGTGGTCCCAGGGACAGGGACTGGGTGTGGGAGCTTCTAGGACTGGCCTGGGAAGAGAGGGTCCAGGCCCTGCTGATGGCCAGTGAGTATACAGGGGCTTCTGAAACACCATGTCTAGGAGACTGGGTAGGGAGCAAGTCAGAGGTCTGAAGGAGACAGGAATAGAGTGGAGATTTGAGACAGGTAGCAGCCAGAAAAACACCCAGGCAGTAGGGCTGGGGGTGGGAAGCAACGAGGGCTAGAAAAGAGGGTAAGGGATGGGAGACTATTTCCAGCAATGGAATCCATGGTGTTTGAATGCCGAGGCTTCCCTGGCGGCTCAGATAGTCATGCGCTCAGACGCTTACGTGTGTCTGTCTCTTTGCCACCCCACGGACTGTAGCCTGCCAGGCTCTTTTGTCTATGGGATTTCCCAGGCAAGAATACTGGAGTGGGTTTTCAGTTCCTTCTCCAGGGGATATTCCCAACCCAGGGATTGAAACTACGTCTCTTGTGGATTCTTTACCACTAAACATTCTGAAGGAGATCAGCCCTGGGATTTCTTTGGAGGGAATGATGCTAAAGCTGAAACTCCAGTACTTTGGCCACCTCATACGATGAGTTGACTCATTGGAAAAGACTCTGATGCTGGGTGGGATTGGGGGCAGGAGGAGAAGGGGATGACAGAGGATGAGATGGCTGGATGGCATCACTGACTCGATGGACGTGAGTTTGGGTGAACTCAGGGAGTTGGTGATGGACAGGGACGCCTGGCATGCTGTGATTCATGGGGTCACGAAGAGTTGAACATGACTGAGTGACTGAACTGAACTGAAACCCACCTGGGAATTCCCAGATGGTAAAGAATCTGCCTGCAGTGCAGGAGACCTGAGTTCAATCCCTGGGTTGGGAAGATCCCCTGGAAAAGGTAATGGCTACCCACTCCAGTATTCTTGCTGGAGAATTCCATGGACAGAGGAGCCAGGCAGAGCCCTACAGTCCATGGGATCTCAAAGCATCAGACACGACTGAGAAACTAGCACTTTCCTAAGAAAAGTGTTGAGCTCCACTCTGACATATATAAATTTATTAATAAAGTATATATATGTACTGCTTGTCAATGTACACTAAGTATTAAATAAAAATTATTTTTCACCTTTTAGGTAAATAATACAAATAGATTTAATTTTTTTTCCCTTGAAAACCATGGGTCACTCTGTTCACTCCTCTTTGGAGAACACCCACCATGGAGGGGCAGAAAGCTGGGCCAGGGCCATGCAGAGGGTTGCTGGGACTCAAAACCATGAGGAGGACATCTAGATGGAGAAGAAAGGGCCCTTGGGTGGGTTCAGAGTCACACTCAGTGGGTTACTCCTGAGATGGTTATTTAACATTTTTACATGGGATTTGAAAGTCAATATTCATGGTGAGCTTCAGGCTTGCTGATGACATTAAGATCATGTGGGTGAGGGGCTCCCCTGGTGCTTCAGTGGTAGGGGGGGCCTGGGTTTGATCCCTGGTCAGGGAACTAGATCCCACGTGTCACAACTAAACATCCTGTGTGCCTCAACTAAGACCTGGCACGGCAAAACTAATACAATTATGTAAAGTTTAAAAATAAAATAAAATAAAAAAAATAATAATAAAATAAAATTAAAAAAAATAATAATAAATATTTAAAAAGATGATGTGGGTGGTAAAATACTAAGATGGGAGCAAATAAACTGTAGGGAAAATTGAAGAACTTTATGAGAGATCAGAGAAATGGTAGATGAGGAACAAAGTGAGTGAGAATAAAGGAATATATTTAGCAGTGGTTTCCAACCTGAGGTCTCTTTAAGAAGTATTTCCAAAATTTCAAAAAGAGCTCCCTCCTACCCTGCATTGAACATCCGTGCATGTTAAGAGACCATTTTCTCTGCTTTTATCTGAAACGCTGTTAAGTTCACATGGCAGGTAGTTTCATGCTGATCAGAAGCTCTGGACTTATGAATGTCTTTGATTAATTTAAAGTTGGAAAAACTATTTTAATTATTTCTTGGCAAGATTTCTTGAAATCCAGAGGACTTGTTGAGGAGAGGGGCTCAGATGGAATTGATAAAAGGGGTTCTTATGGGAGGAAATGTTGAATTCTTGAAGGCTGATAAGATGTGAGACTCTGAGCTACCCATTGGGTCACAGTCAAGGACAAAGGCATTTTGAAGACTTGATAGGTGTAATTAGAACCTAAAAACACCAGCTCAATGAGAGACAATGGCCCAAAAGACAGAGAAAATTTACATTTAATGAATCTGGAGATGAGACTGCGTATATTGTCCTACTGAGAAGACACAATGCACTGAATTGTCAGATCAGACTCTCATGAAGCAGAGGTTTACCCAGTATCAAAATGTATGAATAATTTAAAAAATACAGGAGGCACGAGTGAAACAAGGAGAGGTGTGGGACCATTAAAGCAACCCACTAAGTCCTTTTTCATTACCTTGGGACATGATCTGCCCTGATTTATATATGAGGTCTCTAGGAGCTGTACGTTGTAGAAGGCAATGGCACCCCACTCCAGTACTCTTGCCTGGAGATCCCAGGGATGGGGGAGCCTGGTGGGCTGCTGTCTACGGGATCGCACAGAGTCGGACACGACTGAAGCGACTTAGCAGCAGCAGCAGCAAGAGCTGTATGTAACTACATTGCTCCCACAGAAGGCAACTATTTTGGCTTTGAAATATCTCCACTTTATACTCAGTTACATAGCTTAGGTGACAAAAGGGATCCATGCTCCATAAGTTCATAGATTTCTGTATTTATTCACCATAAGCAGTACCACCTTGCGTGTGTGCTAAGTCGCTTCAGTTGTGTCCTACTCTTTTTGACCCTATGGGCTATAACCCACCAGGCTCCTCTCCCCATGGACAGGAGAGTCCATGGGGATTCTCCAAGCAAGAATACTGGAGTGCCATGCCCTCCTCCAGGGGATCTTCCTCACCCAGGGATTGAACCTGCGTCTTTATGTTTGGCTGGCTGGTTCTTCATCCCTAGTGCCACCTGGGAAGCCAAGCAGTACTAGACACCCAGGTAAACCAGGTACATATGTTAAAAAACATTCTGTAGATAAGGACTCACTCTTAGTAAACACCAGCAGTTTATTGCCAAAGATGTGTCATTAGCCTATCTCCTATGAGGTTTGACCAGTTGTCTTCTTTCTTTCCCAGGAGGCACCCCCGCCCCCCTTCTCCTGCTTTCCATTTCCTTCCCAGGAAACCATTTCAAACCATGATATGTTTACAGTTGCCGCAGGCAATAGTTCAATTGTTTCTGGTTTTGAACCCCTTAGTTCCTGGTTGAAAGTAGTTGGGATGAAAGCTACACTTTAGGAAAGTCACAAAATTGCCATTCTTTCTATTCCAGACCCTATCTTCATCAAGAAGGTAAACGTTTTATTTTTACTATGTATTTATTTATTTTTGGCCATACTGTGTGGCTTGCAGGATAAACCTGGCCCTCAGCTTTGAGAGCGTGGAGTCCTAACCACTGGACCCACCAGGAAATTCCTAGTAAACTTTTAAACACGAATTTGTTACGGGTCTCTCCTTAATAGTAGAAGCAGTGTTAATTGCCCAGTCGTGTCTGACTCTTTGCAACCCATGGACTGTAGCTTGCCAGGCTCCTCTGTCTATGGAATTCTCCAGGCAAGAATTCTGGAGTGGGTTTCCATTCCCTTTTCCAGGAGATCTTCTTGACCCAGGGATCAAACTCAGGTCTCCTGCATTGCAAGTAGATTCTTTACCATCTGAGCCACCCGCAAAGCCCCTATGGGTCTCTCCTTACCACTGCTTAAAACCCTTCAATAGCTCCTATCCCTCTTTAGATCATATTCCAAATCCTTAAGATGGGCTTGTATTGTCTGGTATCTGCCTGCCTTTCCAGCTTCATCTCCCACCACTGATTCTTCCTCTTAGCTTCATCTACACTGACCTTATTTTAGTGTTCTGAATAGTGTTCCCTCTTGTCCCAGGGCCTTTGTACATACTATTTCCTCTGCTTGGAAAGCTCTTTCTGTTACCTACACTTCTCTGGTTAATTCCTGCTCATCCTGCCTCTCACAGCTTGTACTGATGTCTCTTGGGACTCACTTCACATCGCACATCGTTTCAACCCCACATCTTACTCTAGCCCCAGCTATTCCAGACAGGCTTTAACCAGCTTTGCCCAGATGTGATCTGACAGGTCTCACCTTGACCCATTCTGCATGCCTCTCACTTCCTGTCCCAGGACTTTCCTGACACTGAAGCGAGAGACTCCCAAAGCAACTTGTTCACTGCTGATTCTTGACCACTAGCACCTGGGAAGCCAAGCAGTACTAGACACCCAGCTAAACCAGGTACCAGGTAAACTGAGGCACATCAGGCTGGGAGCTCTTTCAGGGCAACATGGGGTCTCCCAGTCTGGCAGAGTGCTCCCCTAGGGTGGGAGGTGCTTCACACAGGGAGCTCCCTGTAACAGGGCCTGTGTCTCCCCCATCAGACAGGGAGCTCGCTGTTGCAGGGACTGTGTCTCCTCTATCAGACTGGCATTCTAACAGGCAGGCCCCTTGGCTCCCCTGTGACATGGACCCAGTTGGTGGTAGTGGCAACTGATTTGCACCACTGTCCCTTCACTGGGATGTGAGAAGCAGGGATGATCATTTTTAAAGTCAACTCCTTTCCAGGTGAGACAAGGCATTTGTTTTCAGAAGCAGCATTTCTTAGCCTTTAAGTCAGTCTTATATTTTTAATGTTTATTATTTAGTTATTTGACTGTGCCAGGTCTTCGTTGTAGCACACAAGATCTTCGATCTTTATTGTGGCCTGCGGGATCTTTCATTGTGGCCTGTGAACTCTTAGCTGCAGCATGCCAACTCTTAGTTGCAGGATGTGGGATCTAGTTTCCTGACCAGGGATTGAACCTGGGCCCTCTGCACTGGGAGCATGGAGTCTTAGCCACTGAACCACCAGAGAAGTCCCTGGGTCTGTCTTTGGATCAGGAAACAGTGGAGGAAACAAACAGAAGTGCATGGCGTCCTTTAAAGACAGAGGGCTGCGAGTGGGCTCCAGCGGTAATGCACAGGGTCGGGGGCCTGGGGTTCTGCACTAGCAGAAGTTCACCGGCTACAGATCAGCGCTTTCCTGCCTGAAGGGGAGAGAGACTAGGATCACAGTCACGCAGGAAAGGAAAACGGCTCTCTTAAGAGGAGCGGTGCTGCCCCAGGCTGCGGGGTCAGGGGTTGCGCACTGAGCCCAGGGGTTCTGAGAGCCTGGTGGGATGAGGGATGTTACAGTTCAGGCTTGCCCTTACCCCTTCCTCCTTAAGCTGAACTTGTTTCTCTTCTGTGGTCTCAGGGCTCTGCTTTGTGCTTCAGAATCCTTTACATTCATCATCCTCTGAGGTCAGTGGACAGGAAGTATCCTTCATTTTGTTTATGAAAAACTGAGAGTCAGAGAGATTAAATAACGTCTTGTGGTATATACAGCCAGGAAGGGACAGAACATGGATCAGAGCACTGAAGCTCATGCATTTCCTCCATCCTGTCATCTCCAAATACCATTTCCCAAATGAATAGCAAGGATGAAATCATAGACTCATTTGATGTTTGTAGTATCTGAAGAAGCAGGCAGGTACAGTGGAAAGGCCCCCATGCTGAGAATCAAAATGTTTTTACCTACGAGTCAGTGGTCTTAGGTGAGTCATTTAGGATCACTAAACTCAGCTTCCTTGTCTCAAAAATGATCGCCTTCCATGCTTTAAAGGACAGCTGAGGGGCTTGCCTGATATGATGTGGTGGTTAAGAGCTCTAAGGCTGGAGGCAAATCCTAGCTCTTTTACCTTCTAGCCAAGTGACCTTGGGCAAATCATGTAGCCTTTTTAATGTCTGTTTTCTTTTCTGTGCGTGACGCATGCTCATTTGCTTCAGTCGTGTCTGACTGTTTGTGATTCCATGGACTGTAGCCCACCAGGATCCTCTGTCCATGGGAGTCTCCAGACCAGAACACTGGAGTGGGTTGCCATTACCTTCTCCAGGGGGTCTTCCCGACCCAGGGATTGAACCCACGTCTTTTATGTCTCCTGCACTGCCATGCAGGTTCTTTACCGCTAGTGCCACCTGGGCAGCCCCTTCTCTTCTGTAAACTGGGATAATGATAAAACCTATATTCTAGGATTGTTATGAAGATTTTAGTATAATGCCTTTTCCAGAGGAAGCCCTAAACATTTGTTCAACTGCTGTTCAGTAGATCTTTTTTTAAAAAATTTTTATTAGAATATAGTTACTTTACAGTATTGTTTTCTACTGTAGAGCAAGGTGAATCAGCCATATGTGTACATATATCCCCTCTTTGTTTGGATTTCCTTCCCATTTAGGTCACCACAGAGCACTGAGTAGAGTTCCCTGTGTTATACAGTCGGTTCTCATTCATTATCTATTTTATACAGTCATGTATATATGGAGAAGGCAATGGCACCCCACTCCAGTACTCTTGCCTGGAAAAATCCCATGGATGGAGGAGCCTGGTAGGCTGCAGTCCATGGGGTCGCTAAGAGTCGGATACGACTGAGTGCCTTCACTTTCACTTTTCACTTTCATGCATTGGAGAAAGAAATGGCAACCCACTCCAGTGTTCTTGCCTGGAGAATCCCAGGGATGGGGGAGCCTGATGGGCTGCCGTCTATGGGGTCGCACAGAGTTGGACACGACTGACGTGACTTAGCAGCAGCAGCAGCATGTATATATATGTCAGTCACAATCTCCCAAATCATCCCACCCTCCTAGTAGATTTTATTAAGAGTGTAACCCAGGCATCAGCTGGAGTCTCCCAGGTCCTTGTGATCTAGATAAGAGATGCTCTTATGCTCCTCCCATGCTCTCCGCAAGATGTATTGGAGACGACAATGGTATACAGGTCACCTGAACTGGGTGGATGACTCGGTCTGAAGCCATTTAGAAGTGAGAGATTTTTACCCCTCATCACTCCTAGGCCTCATCTCATCTTGCCTTTCTCTCTTGTAAAGCAGGCAATAGTCCTCCCTTGGTGCCCTCTCCATGGCATCTTCTCATGGTGCCCCTCTGCGCTACCACCTCTGTGGTTGCCTGGCTTCAGTGTCCTCGGACCCTTAGGGGCCAGGTCTCACAAGCAGTATATCAAAGGCTTTTCTTCCCCTAGAGACAGTTCCCTCCCTAAGAGGGATTCTGGTGCCAGCTGTTAAGATAATGGATTTTTCCATTCAACTATGTGATGCAAAGCATCAATTCAAACCCTAGTGTAGGAGCTTAGAGTCAGGAGGGACCTTAAACATCAGCTGAATGCTTTGTGCTTAGGCCTTGACAGAGTGTCTATAATAAATTAAATGACCATTCCAAAGATCAGGACTTCCTCCAGCCTGGGCTTAGATAGGGCTGTGGTCCCTGCTGCAGGACAGAACAGCAAAATAGGATTTTATGTTTTGGGGGTACAGTTAAGACAGTGAAACTGCTCTGGTTCTCTCTCCAAGGCAGCCCTCCATCTCACCCCTGGCCTGGTTTGGGGGGCAGAAACTACTTTTCCTCCATCCCTGGAAGCCCCACCAGGCCAGTGGTAAAATCTCCCCTGTGACTGCTCAGTATGTTAGATTGGAATACAATTGCACCAGGAAAGACAATAAATAAGCCAATTTATTTTATCTCACCTGCTTGGAGTTGGGGGTCTTTCTTGAACTGAAACAAGCAAATTTATGCAAACGATATGCAAATAAGACCCTTCCTGGATTAACAGAAAGGAAATTGATGCTCTGGGTAGAGCCCAGGGCCTGGCACTGCGTAGGGTGTAATGTGAATCAAAATGTGCCACGCAGGGTGGGTGAATGGAGTCCCCTGGGGATGGAGTGAATGTCCTCAGCTCCAGAATCGGGTGGGAGCTGACCGGTCATCTGGAGTGGTGTCCCTCTAGGAGGCTGGTCCAGGAGGGGAAAGTGCCTCGCAGGTCTTTGTGGGAGCACCGGGCTCCAGGCCTGGGTTTACTGTTCACCAGCTTTGTAAGCGTGCGCCTAAACCCTGAGCCCGGTCCTTAGCCTCTCCCATGTGTACAATACTGGTCCCTTGGGTGGGTGTGAGGATTAGACAAAAATGAGAAAGCGCTTTGTCAACCGTGAAATGTGACACCCACATTAATTATGTTTCCCGTGCTTACCTTGCTCACTGTTATTTGTGCCCCTGCCCAGCGCTCCTCCACTGTTCTGCGCCCCCTCCAAGACCAGATGTTTTGCAACTTTGATTCTCTTGGCTTCTCTAGTGCCCGAGGATTCTGCTTAATCCTTCCTGCTTGACAGAACACAGGCGACCTATCTCCCTTGGAGAGTTGGGTGGTAATTAGGTTAAATAATTTAAAGTAACTTTTAATTTTTAAATAATTCTAATTTGCATTTGCGCAATTTACTTTTCCTCTTTCCTCATTCCTCTCCCTACCCCCACCGCCTTCCTTGTCTTACTTGGTCCTTTATTTATTTAAAAGTTTGGGGTATTTTGATTGGTTATCAATTTGCTCCTAATGGCAGCTGGCCAGTTTGACTTGAATAATCACAGATTGTAAAGCAAAGGCAGGAGGCAAAATCTGCTGACTTGGAAGCATCTGAAAGGCAGCTCTGCCCAGTCCAACAGTCCCTCTCGGGAAAGGGAAATAAAGGGGGAAAGTACAGGCGCCTAACTTGCAGCGTTCTGCCAGGGAGTTCTCCGTGGAGGCTGTGAGAAGCCGGGCGCGTGCCTGCGCGGCCCGCAGGGGAGCAGGGATCCTGGAGTCCATGCACTGCGCTCAGGTCCCTGCAGCGCCTTGGGCAAGTCGGCCGCTCCCTCCTGGCCTTGGGCTCCGCATCTGTCTAATGGGTGTACCCGCACCTTGCCCTCGGTGGGCGGGTGTGAGGCTTCAGTGGGCACCTGTGTTTGGAAGGTCTCACAGGCTCTGATCACCCAGTGAATGCTGGCAGCTGTGGGAACAAAGTGATTTCGGATCTTCCGGATGAACTGGAGAGAGCTGGGAACTTGGCAAGGTCTTTTTCTTTCTTCCTTTCTTTTTAAAAATTTTAAATGCTCATAGAATTTTTTTTTTAATTTTTATTTGCAATTATTTCAGATTGATAGGAAAGTTACAAGGATCAAGGTTAACATTTTACCACTTTTGCTTTCTCCGACTCACACTGGCTCACACTCTCTCCCGCTCACCTCCCTCCCAGCTCTGGTTCTAAACTGTAAGCGATTTTACCCCCATTTGTTAATGCCTGGAGACAATTTTGTCGTCACACATAGGCCGGAGATGGGTACCATTGGTATCTAGTGGGAAGAGGGCAGGGACGTGTCACACATCCCAGGATGCACGGGACAGGGGTCCCCGCACCCCTCTGCACAGAATAATCCAACCCAGAATGCCAATAGGGCCTAGGCTGAGAAGCCCTGTCCTGTGTGTGTGTATCGGAACTGTTTGATAGTTGCTGCTATACCCCTTATTTCTTGTTTTAAACAGTACTTTTAAAAAGTTTTTATGGGAGTATATTTGCTTTACAATGTTGCGTTAGCTTCTGCTGTACGTCAAAGTGAGTCCGTTATACATATACACATATCCCCTCTCTTTTAGATTTCCTTCCCATTCAGGTCACCACCCCTTAATATTTCAGTGCATATTTCCCCAAAGCAAGGGCACTCTCTTAACATAACCATAGCTCAGTTATCAAAATGTCACAGAATTGACATTGATATAGGGAGGCTTAGGTTTGATGCTGGCTGGAGTCTTCAGGGAGCTTGTGGGACTTGGTGTAAAGGGCAGAGAACATGAAGTGAACAGAAGCTTGGGCTCTGGTCTGTTGAGATCAAGTCCCATGACCCTGGAAAAAATTTTTTTTGTGATTTTCCTTCCTGTAAAATTGGATTGACGATGGTGCCATCGCCCTGCCAGGGCTGTAAGTGAGGTGCAATGACTGGAGAGGAAGTGCTTTGTGTGTGAGTACACAGGACTACTTGGGACTTCCAAGAGGGTGCAGTGGTAAAGAGTCCACCTGCCAATGCAGGAGATTCGAGAGATGCGGTTTCCACCCCTGGGTCAGAAAGATCCCCTGGAGAAGGAAATGGCTACCCACTTCAGTATTCTTGCCTGGGAAATCCCATGGATGGAGGAGCCTGGCGGGCTAGAGTCTATGGGCCTACAAAAGAGTTGGACAGGATAGAGCGACTGAGTGTGAGCGCACACACACACACACACACACACACACACACACAAGACTACTGTAACATCACCAGCTCCACCCGGAGCCTTCTTGCCGGCATCATCAGAGGCTGGGTGTGAGGAGCAGCCTCCCTCGCCCTGGTCCCTGATCGTGAGACTCCAGTCGACAGACTTCCACCTTCAGGGGCAGAACAGTGGATGTGCCCCAGTGGCCAGTGGACCGGGCTTCCGTATGTGTGGAGGAAGGGGACACACACCTGGGAGGGTCTGCTCTCTCTGCCCTGCCAGAGGAGAGGAAGGGAAAAGAAGGAGCTGCACCACCCAGGCTCTGAAGATAGAGAAATGCTTGGCCAGACATGTTCCTAGATTCCACTGTCTCTCCAGAACATGCTTCCTTTTTCACTAAAAACGTCCTTTGTAACCTCTCTGCTGGAATTGTCCCAAAACAATGTATTTTAGGATTTGGAATTGGAAAGAAGAAACAAACATTTATTAACTGCTTTCTATGGGCCATCAATTTCTTATATTACAGCTTATTTTTTATTCTCCCATGTACCTTGTGAGAAAGATAGTAATTAAAACATTTGTTTGGAGAGGAAAATGGGGCTCAGAGAGGTTAAGGAACTCATCCAAGGTCACACAGCTGGTAGGTGGCAGAACTGGGGTTAAAATGTTGATGGGATTTACATCAAAGCTGGTGTTGCCTCCAGTTTAAGCCCTGGCTCAATCATCACTAGCTCTATGACCTTGGACAAGTTTCTTAACCTCTCTGAGCCCCTGTTTCCTCTTTTGTAGAAAGGTGATAATTATGTCTGTCCTAGCTGCCAAGAGAGAAAGTGCTTTGTTCATAAGTTAGCATTTTGTTATTAGCTTGAGGGGAATTCACCTTTGGGTTTGTTTCATTCCCTAATACTTGGTGAGTGGGAGCAGGCTCAGCAGGTAATTGACTTAACAGAGTCAGTACCACTCAGTGATAGACAGCCTGGCCGCTCAGTGATGGAGCCTACAGCACATCCATAACCAGATACACACGAGGGAGTCCATGCCGTTCCTTAAGATTGAGCTCCCACTATGTGTAGAGACCTGGTCTGCTCCCTGACCTCCAGCCCTCTTTCTGGAAGCTACCTTCAGTGACCTGTAAACCTTCAGAAAATAATGCCAGCTACTTTATCACAGAGGCCAGTTCTGATGGCTTGTGGCAGAGAAGGGATGCCTCAGGATTGCCGTCCTCTGTGACTTTGGGCAGCTGCTCAGGGGAGAGAGGACTGTTCGGCAAGCCAGGGGCAGACGGGACGGAACCATTGCTGACTGCCCAGGGGGGTCAGCTGCTGCTCCTCCAAAAACTCTGGGCTCCCGGCCCTCAGGGCAGCTCACCATGGATCACTCTCCTTGCCTCCTAGAGGGTCTGTGCTGGGAAATTCCTTCCCTTCCCCCTGTGACATCTCAAGCGGTGGGGCAAGTCTGAGAACTATGGAGCCGTGGCAGGATTGGCCTCTTAGGCTTGGGTCTGCGCGCATGTGCATCTCATTCATGACCGAGTCCCCCTCGAGCCGGGCAGAGTGGAACCTTCTGAAGAAAGGTCAGAAGATTAGCCCCTCAGACACCCCCCTCTCCGGCATCTGCTGAAGTGGTCCTGACACCTGGAGAGGATTTGGGTAGGACCAGACCATAAGTGCTAATGGGAGGGGGTTCCCATGGTGGAGAGAAGCTCAGGGGTGGGAGTGGGGGCTGCTTGGGTTAGTCTCACCACTTGGGGTCTCACGATGCCTGGCTGTTTGCCCAACCCTTGGAGCCCTGTGTGTGGCCCCCCACCTCTTTAATTCCTAGGGCTCTTCAAGAGTCTCTGCAACTTGGCTCTGCTTCCAATGAGCCCAGTTTACCTGGTGCCTGGTTGCTGACCCACTGCCCCCTGTCCCCTGCCCTTTATTCCCTACGAGGCACCCATTTGTCTCCTCGTGTCTCTGCTCCTGTCCCCTCTCTGACCACCACCCCCTCTTTGGGGGGCCCCCTCTGATCTTCTGAGTCTTTGCTCCCGACAGAGAGTAAGTCCCAAGGCTTGGCTGCCTCATCTCCATGGCAGTGAGCCTGCCTGGCCAGAGGGGACGTTTGTAGAAGTCCAGATTGTCCTCTGCAACTTATCTTCCTCCTCTCACCGACCCTGCCAGAGTTTGGGATACAAGCCCAGAAAGAAAATGATTATATCCAAGCACAGTGATGTTGAAATTGTGAAAAGAAAAAAATCCCCCCAAAGTGAATATGCTGTTTGCTTTATGCAAAGCGTGCTTTGAAAGGAAGATTAAGGATTGGGTTGGACATGAGGGAGACCTTTCAGATCTCTCCGGTCTCCACTGGGCACATCATCGGGTCACCTCCGCAGAACTTGAGATAGCAGGGGCCCGCAAGGGGCCATGCCCCAATCCTAGACATGTCTTTGCCCAGGGATGGCGCAGACCCTTTAGGGGCATTCACTAAACATTCAACAACTGAGTATTTATGGTTCACCTCCTGTGTGTCAGATACTGTGTTAGGAGCTGGGCAGAGAGGTGAGCAAAATAGACGTGGTGCCCCCTCCCTGGGCTCACAGTGCAGAGAAGGGACAGACCTCGGTCACGTTCTCACACTAGAGACGGTGTGGCGGCACACTGGACCACGTGCTTGGAAGGAAAGGAACATGGTTCTAGGAAAGCGTAGAGCAGAGAAACTGGTCTGGATGGTGGCGCCAATGTAGGGGAGGCCAGGGGAGAGGCTGAGGAAGAGACACCTGAACTGGGACTAGAGGATGTGTGGAAATTCACTGGGCAAGAGGGATGGGGAGGGGCGAAGCGTGTTAGGGACAGAGATCCACAGTGGGGGCAAAGATATGATATAGCTTATATATGGAATCTAAAAAGAAATGATACAAATGAACTTATTTACAAAACAGAAGCAGACCCACAGATATAGGAAACAAACTTACGGCGAGGAAAGGTGTAGGGGAGGGATAAATTTAGGGATAAAATTAGGAGTTTGGGATTAACATATATGCACTACTAAATATTATATAGATAACCAACAAGGACCACTGTATAGCACAGGGAACTCTACTCAATATTTTGTAACAACCTGTAATTATTTTTAGGGAAAAAAAGTGTGAAAATCTGAGACTTCCCTGGAAGTCCAGTGGTTAAGGCTCTACGCTTCCAATGCAGAGGGTGTGGGCTTAATCCCTGGTTGGGGAGCTAAGCTCTCACATGCTCTGTGGTATGGCCCAAATTCTTTTTTAATTAAAAAAATGTGAGGATCTGAGAAGTTTTATATATATATATATATATATATATATATATATATATAAATCCCAGATAGCGCTAGTGGTAAAGAGCCCACCTACAAGAGATGTAGGAGATGCAAGTTTGAGGCCTGGGTTGGGGAGACCCCCTGGAGAAAGGCATGGCAAACCACTCCAGTATTCTTCCCTAGAGAATCCCATGGAAAGAGGAGCCTGGTGGGTTACAGTCCAGTTCAGTTCATTTCAGTCAGTCAGTCATGTCTGAGTCTTTGCGACCCCATGGACTGCAGCAATGCCAGGCCTCCCTGTCCATTACCAATTCCCGGAGTTTACTCAAACTCATGTCCATTGAGTCAGTGATGCCATCCAGTCCGTAGGGTTGCAGAGAGTTGGACATGACTGAAGTGATACATCTGAATATATCTGAATCACTGTGTTGTATACCTGAGATTAACACAACACTGTAAATCAACTGTACTTCAAGTTTTTTAAAGAGATAGTGATCTGGGAGAACTAAAAGAAAGTCTGCATGGCTGGGGTGGAGAATGGGAGGACACGGCTTCTCAGAGGGTAAGAGGGGTTGGAGGGGGTAGGAGGTGCCCAGGGCAGGGCATGACTTGTGGTCTTTACACCCTGCCATCTTGAAGGATTTTAAGGTGGTGGTGGGAGGAGGCAGAATGGATAAGCAGAGGAGGACTGAGCAGGGTGGAATCAGAGCATGATTCCTAAGCAGACTTGGGGGTAGATGTGGCCCTGGAGCTCAGGTGGGAGCCTGGGAGGAGACAAAGGGACGGGTTCCAGCCATGAGAGCCTTGGCTAGCTAAAAACTGTCCCACTCAGCTTGAAATGCAAACACAGCATTTTCAGTGTGGTGGGTGGAGAGGAGGGCACAGATCCTTTTTGTTTGCTTTCAGTTTAACTGAAGTACAATTGATGCAGAGTAAACTGCATGTATTTGGAGTGTACAATTTGATGTTTTGACATGTGTATACATCTGAAAAACCCATCGCCACAATCAAGATAGTCAATATATTCATTATCCCAAAACGTTTCCTTTGTGACTCATCCATCCCCCAGGCCCATGTCCCAGCTCTGTGGTTACAGAGCTGCCTTTTTTCATTATGGATGAGTATGCATGTTCTAGAAGTTTATATAAATGGAAGCATACATTATGATAATGTACTCTTTTTTGCCTGTCTTCTTTCATGAACATAATTACCTTGAAATGTATCCATATTAGGCATGTAGGTTCTTCCTTGGACTTTGCTGCTCATTTTTTTTTTTTTTTATGTCATGTGTATCTTTTTTTTTAATTTTATTTTATTTTTAAACTTTACATAACTGTATTAGTTTTGCCAAATATCAAAATGAATCCGCCACAGGTATACATGTGTTCCCCAACCTGAACCCTCCTCCCTCCTCCCTCCCCATTCCATCCCTCTGGGTCGTCCCAGTGCACCAGCCCCAAGCATCCAGTATCGTGCATCGAACCTGGACTGGCAACTCATTTCATACATGATATTTTACATGTTTCAATGCCATTCTCCCAAATCTTCCCACCCTCTCCCTCTCTCACAGAGTCCATAAGACTGTTCTATACATCAGTGTCTCTTTTGCTGTCTCGTACACAGGGTTATTGTTACCATCTTTCTAAATTCCATATATATGCGTTAGTATACTGTATTGGTGTTCTTAAGTGAACCTCCTAAGCCCTGGCAGCTCAAATTGGGGTCCAAGGACCTGCAACATATTCATCGGGAGCTTGTTAGCAATGCAGAACCCCAGGCCCCACCACAACCCTACTTGCTCCAAACCTGAATTTTAACAAGATCCTCAGGACTCTGGTGAAGAATCCACCTGCTAATTCAGGAGACATGGTTTCCATCCCTCGGTCGCAAAGATCCCCTGGAGGAGGGCATGGCAACCCACTCCAGTATTCTTGCCTGGAAAATCCCGTGGACAGAGGAGCCTGGCGGGCTACAGTGCATGGGGCTGCAAGATGAGAAGCGCTGTCTCATGCTCTCTGGCCCTCAGTTTCTTTATTTTCTTTGTGAACTGCAGGTGTGAGAAGTTGAGTTGCGTTAATTGCACTCAGTTAATATAATAGCTCAGTGTCATCATCCTTCTTCATGTGGCCTTTGTGTATTTCCCCCCTCATCTCCCCTCTCATTCTCTCCTGTAGCCACCCACTCTACTGTGGTTGGAATATGTTATAAAATCTGCGAGTGTCCTTGTGAAATATGTAGTGTCATTCTGTGTGAGTATGTGACTTAAAATTACATACATTTATTGTGCTACAAGCCTCCTTCCATTCCCAGCATTTCTCACTCAGCACCGTGTTTTGGGACCCACCGTGCAGCTCTCGGTGCGTTCAGTCCGTGGTTTCTTACTGATGCGGAGTTCTCTGTGTGTGTTTTCCACCTGTTACTTATCCATTCTCCCAGTGGTGGATGAGGGACCCATAAGATGTCTCCAGCTCCCCTCTACCACAAATAGCTTCACTTTTGTAGCTTGAACCTGAGTCTCCATCTTTGAAAAAGGAGTGTCTTTGACTGAATGACCCCAGTTGCCTGCAGCTCTGATTCCAGTCGCTTGTTTTGCTGGTGGAAAGACAGCCAGTTGTGGGTCTCCAAACTGTCAGGCAGAAGATCTGAATAGTTGTTCTCCTTTGAGTTAAGTTTCTGGCTGACACCGATGGTAGTCTGAAATCCTTTGATAGTCAGAGTCCCTAAGACCTTCTCTTTTCCCCTGAGCTCATGAAGTGCCTTAACTTCTGATTTTTTTTTTTTTTCCCTGTGAATAGTATACCACCTGCTCCAGGGAGCTGAGTGTTGTACCAGTTTGCAGCTCTGTTTAAAATCCCGATTCTGCAAACTCCTCAGAAGGGAGTGACAGTTCCTACTCCCGTGTAATCATTTATAGATCAGGTAATGATTTCCCTCTTGGCTTAATGACAGTCCTGTCCTCAGGGGAGCTGGTCAGCTTGTCAAATACTGCTGATGTTCCTTCTGGTGGGGCCTGCTGGATCAAGCACGGTGGCTCTGTCTGCCACTCATTCTTACCTCGGTGCCAACAATAGGCAGGAAAAGTCACTTCTTTCAAAGGAATCGCAGGGCCAGTGAGTCTGTGGAGTAAGCACGTGGTGGAGGGAGGCGAGGGGAGAAGTCTATTTACCTTTGGCTCTGGGGTCATTGGAAGACTTTACTTCCCTCCCTCTTCTACATGCTGGTATCCTGAGAGAGACATCCTTGCAGAAGAGGAGGCTGGGAGCATCTGGGGGCAGGGTTCTTCTGTGGATAAGGGGACCACTCAATGACTTTTCAATGACATTCAGTAACTGTTATGTAGGATTCTATAACATGCCAGGCTGCGTGCCGGGTTTGTGAGGCTTAAGGTAGAAGGCCTGGCTGGTTACCCAAGAGAACTTTGGGGGAACTCTGCCTCATTTGTGGGCAAATAGGTCAGTGCTGGTGGCTTAGATAGTAAAGAATTCACCTGTAATGCAGGAGACACGGGTTCAGTCTTGGATTGGGAAGATCCCCTGGAGAAGGGACTGGCAACTCACTCCAGTATTCTTGCCTGGAGAATTCCACAGACAGAGGAGCCTGGTGGGCTTCAGTCCATGGGGTCGCAAGGAGTCAGGACACTGAGCGACTAACAATACACAGGTCAGCGCTGAAGGAACCCAAAGACCATGAGGTTTGTTCCTCTGGACTGCTATGAAAGTGAGCTCCGCTCTCAGTTACCTGGGCTGATGGGAAGCAAGCAGAGATCACACCTGTTTCCCAGCATCATCTCTAAACAAAAAATTACTTAAGAAAAATTAGTCTATGCTAGTGGTTCCCAAGGGTGGCGTGTGGATTTGTGCTGGGCTGTGACCAAGTTTTCACAGATGAGAGTAAGAAAATGAAAACAGTGTAGTGATTATCAACAGTGTAAGACTATCATCTTGCATCCCCAGTGTTCATGAAACTGGGATGATAGGAGAAGATAATAGAAAATACCGAAAAATCCTTTAAGTCAGTAGTCCCCAAACTTTTTGGCACCAGGGACCGATTTCGTGGAAGATATTTCGTGGACTGAGGGCGGGGGATAATTTCAGGATGCTTCAAGTGCATTACATCTATTGTGCACTTTATTTCTATTTTTATTACGTCAATCCCACCTCAGATCATAAGGCAGTAGATCCAGGAGTGTGGGGACCCCTGCTTTAAGTGACTAAATAAAGAATTGGTGAATGTCTGCCAGACCCTCTAATGTACATGGGTTTCAGTGTGTGTGTGTGTGTGAGTGTGCAAGCAGTTGTGTAGCCATTTCACTTGTCTGTGAACCTCCAGAGCCTGAGAACTGCAGGCAACTCTGGAATTGGACTTTGATTCCTTGCTTCCAGTTAGTGTGTAATATACATTACTTTGTTTCTAATGAAACAGTGTTTGTTAAGATCAAAATCTTACTTTGGAGAAAGGCATAAACGCCACAGATGAGACTGATTTAGCGCATGTTTATGTTTTAATGAAGATATCCAGTTAAAAACTCACCTAGGTTAAAATGTAAATAAGCAATAGCCTGAATGTGCTGAGATGCAGTGGACTGAGGGTAATTGAGATTCCCCAGCTCTTCTGCTGCAGATGGGTGGGCGTGGGGCCACATTCAAGGGCCCCCAAACTGGGCTGGGACCTGGGTGCCTCCGTGGTGTCCTGGCCCTCTACTGTATTTAAGTGGTCAGTCAGAGTAAGATCGTAATTAAATTGTGGCCATAGAGCTAGACAACTTAACTAGAGTCCCCTCATGCTACACGCTCCAGAATTTAATTTTCCAAATAAACTCAGTGTGGCTTTGATGCCCGGGGAGGATCAATAGAATGGAAATTGCTTGCAGTTTCCCCTAAAGTGTTACAATGGATTACTGCTCTCACATTTCCCCTCCGTGCTCCTTTTTTTTTTTTCCTTGCCAGAGAGAGCCTGGGATTCATTCTAGGCACATACTGTTTGAAGAAACAGACAAAAATAAATAAATACAAAGGGAAACTACAAGTCAAGTTGAAGAGGAGGATGAGACCATGACCTCCTCCCTGTGGGGTGAGTGAGGGCTCCTGGGCCACCGTGAAGGAGAAAGACACCCCTACCCCACTGCTTGGGCTTTATGGAGGGGGTTGTGTGTGGGGTTCCTGTGCTCTGAGAAGGGAATACCTGGAATGTCTGCCTCCCCTCAGTCACCTCCCCAGGAAGGTGAGCCAAATCTCAGGGGTCAACCCAGGGTGCTTCCGGGCACTTCCCCCACCTACTGATCTGCTCTGGAATCTTGGGGAATGTTCTAGGTCTTTCACTAGATGAGGTTTTATTTTTATTTTTTTTGTTTTTGGCTGCGTGGCATGTGAGATCTTAGTTCCTTGACCAAGGATCAAACCTGTGCCTCTTGCACTGGGAGCGTGGAGTCTTAGCCACAGGACCACCAGATAAGTCCCCTATCTGAGGTTTTAATCTGGAGTTTTCAACCATGGAGCTTTACTTTACAGGATCAGGTCTCATGTTCTTTTTTGTTCCTTTGGGGGAGATGTCAATGAGCTTGTACGATTGGCAGGAAGAAGGGACTGTCAAAAGCAAGGTTTCTGGGTCATAGGCCCCTCTAGTGAGGCCTCTGGGGGCTGTTCCCTGATTTGGTGATGGGAGACAGGCTGGGGCCCTGAGAGGAGGAGGCTGCAGGGTAATCCTCCAGAATTTCACTGGGTGTGCTTGTGTGAAGACAGAGGCACTGTGCAAGGGCAGCCAGGGAAGTGGGCAGAAACAGATTGGTCGAGAGCACATGGCCTGAGTGCCCATCAGGGTAAACATGAATTCAGGCTGAATATAATTGAAGCCAACTGCATGCACTCTCTTTATTTTGCTTTTGGGGACAACGAGGCAGGGCGGCTTGTGCTGCGTGTGCTGTCCTACCTTCTGGCACACTTAGTGGAGCAGGTGCTGCAAGGATGTCACAGAGGAGGGCAGAATGAGGGAGCCTGAGCTTGCTCTGGGCACCTCTGTGCCCCACCTCCTCATGTGGCACAGGTTCCAAAACCACCAACTGCCCCTGAAGCAGGTGCTGGCAGTGCCTCCTGGGGCTGACAGATTAACCATGTTTTGTGATATCTGGAGAGTGAAAGTTCTAGAAAATTAATTAGTGGCAGTAGACACTGGCTACCCAAAGGCTGAGAAATTGATGGGGTTTTTGTTTCTTTTTTGTCATGGAACAAGTTATCAGCATGTGTGTTGATTGATTTCTTGCTAAATTCCTCTCTTTAAAAAAAACACTCTTGCAGTTTGGAGTCCCTTGAAGCATTTTAATGAACTCCCTTCCTGAGTCACTTGTTCTTCATGGTGTTGAATCTCCCCTACCTCCTGTCTCTCTCTCTCTCCTGATTCTGATTCTCAGATCTGTAAGGCTTTCTGAAGAGCCAGGACCCGGGTGAGGCAGTCAAGGCAACTAGGGCTGAAAAATTTAAGGAGACCCTGGCTCTCTCATGGTCTGTGAGTGTAGGGTTGGCACCTGAGAGAGGCAGAGCCTCCTTAAATTTGTATGTTCTCAGTACCTGGCTTCCTCACCCAGGTCTTGCTATCCTGACTGCTGTCTACTCTTGTACATCTGAGGGGAAGCAGAGTCAACATTTGGGAATTCAGACACAAGTGCTCACAGATATGAACAGAGTCAGAGTCCACAGTAAACTCAATAGACCGTGGTGGAACCTGCCCCACACAAAAGCCTATTTTCACGTGGCGGCCAGGTGTCCTCCACTGGCTGGGATGGACCTTCACAGTTGCTCAACACTCCCTTTTGTGGTCTCGTAGGTTCCTGAGCAGAGAAGGCAATGGCACCCCACTCCAGTACTCTTGCCTGGAAAATCCCATGGATGGAGGAGCCTGGTAGGCTGCAGTCCATGGGGTCACTAAGAGTCGGATAGGACTGAGCGACTTCACTTTCACTTTTCACTTTCATGCATTGGAGAAGGAAATGGCATCCCACTCCAGTGTTCTTGCCTGGAGAATCCCAGGGACAGGGGAGCCTGGTGGGCTGCCATCTATGGGGTCCCACAGAGTCGGACACGACTGAAGCGACTTAGCAGCAGCAGCAGGTTCCTGAGGCATATCTCGTCCTCAGAGAAAAGGCCTCAAAAAGGCTGCTGAGTTGGGGATCAGGACAAACTGAGCCCCCATCCGCCCATGTTGCTTTTTTGGAGCTCGAGCTATTTACAAGGCATTGGTCCAGGTGAAATTGTAAAAAAAAAAAAACACAGCTGTTATCAATTTAAAAAGTGACATTCCTCTCATCTCACCACCCCTGGAACCAAAGGAGAGGAATTATTGAATATGTGACATAGGAGGAGAAAGATGACTGTGCATATTAAGCAAGGGGAAGAGTGATTGCTGAATCCATGATGTAAAGGAGATCGTCACCACAAAATTAAACACAAAAATATTCAGTCAAAAATAGTTACTGTCTATACATTATAGGCTTGACATATGATATGTTTTCTACTTTTAAAAGGCTCTTGTAATTTCTGGATAACCCATTTAGCTCTCTGGATCCTGCTACCCAACCCCGAATCCTCCCAGACTTCTGTGCTATCAGAGAAGGTATTTTCTTGGCTTTTAACCCCTTGTGGGGATTTTTCCAGCCATGTATATGAAAAGTTTCTGGGAAGAGGAGAACCCTAAAATGATCTCTGGGGTTTTCTTCTGTTTTTTTTTTTTTTTCATTTATTATTTATTTATTTATTTTTTTGCTACACCACATGGCATACAGGATCTTAGATCCCAGACCAGGGATTGAACCTGTGCCCCCTGGACTGGAAACTTGGAGACAACACCAGGGACGTTCTTTCTCTGGCGTTGTCTAAGCTTCTTTACTCACATCAGCAGAAATCTCTCAAATCATGGGACTCCGAAAATACTCTCTGGCTCTTTCTCCTCTGCCTCTTTTCAAGGTTTAGCATCTTTGAACAGGGAGAATTAGCAATGGACATATCAAGTGGGGAAGAAGGAGGTGACTGGCTAAGGAATGCTCATGAATATTGAGTAACTTCTCTCAGGTATTGGATGATTGTTGAACTGACTGTCCTCCTCTCAAATGCTTCCGTGGGTGACCCAAGTATCTAGGGCTACCTCTCAGGCAGATAGGAACCACCACTCCTTGGTTACTTGTGGCCAAGGTCCATTCTAAAACCACCTAGGATCCTCCCCAGAGCAGAAGGCTAGAGAACATGGGCTGACTCTGAAGCAGGAAGAAATTAGGGAAGCCAGAGGAAGCCCTTTGTGAAAACAAAGGTGAATTTTTAGACCAGTGTTGTCCAAAAGAACTTTCCACAGTAATGGAAATGTTTTATATCTACACTTTCCAATATGGTAGCCGCTAGTCTGTGTAGCAGCTGAGCACTTGAAATGTGGCTTGTGTGACTGAGGATCTGAGTTTTACTCAGATTAATGAAAATTAGCTTAAATAGACACAGGTGGCTGCTCAGCTGGCTAGTGCAGTTCTAGATATTCAGGCTTGAAGGAGGGTGGCCTGGGGAATGGAGGTGGGGCTAGGAAAGGAAGCGCCTGCCTGGAAAGGGGGCTCTGGGTCCTTTTGAGAGGAGTGGGGCAGCTCCTAGGGGCAGCATCTTCTAATAGCAGAGACAGGTCCAGGGGTGGGGCTGGGCTGGGTTTCAGGAAGGATATAACTATGGTTTTCCAGATTATATAGTATCAGGGTTTAGGCCACTGGTCTTCCCTTTCTCTGGAAAATTGCACAGAATCATATCACTTACAGCACTAGGGTTCATCTGATCCAACCCGCCCTTCTACAGAAGAGGCCAGGTCGGGGAAGGACTCAGTGGCAGGCTTGGGCAAAGATCCAGCTCTTTTGATCCCTAGCCCAGAGGTTTTCCCAGGGACCATGCCTCAGTTCACCAAGGCCAGTTTTTTCTTGACTAGGCCCTGCATCCATGCTTCATTCTTCTCTTGGAAGGGGTGGGATGGGGCTGTTCCCAGAGGTCTGTAATAGAACAACCCTAGTCCTCTCTCCCCAGCCCATTTCCAATCTTTGGCCTCACTCTGACTTTTGGGTGAGACTTTTTGGGTGACTGCCTATTCCACCTCCAGGTGGCAATGGACACAGGATCTGCTGATGACTTTTGGATTTGGCCCAGGTAAATGTGGACTTGGCAGTCTCCTTAGGTTCCCAATCCCTCTGGAATAGAATGAGTTGCCAAGAATAGAGCAAAAAGCCCTGAGCAGGCGACCCATCACCAAATGTCCTGAAGCCTAGAGGGAGGATCTTTTCTCAGGGAGACAGCACACGTGAGTGCATGTGTCTCAGGCAAAGGGAGGAGGTGTGGCCAGCCCCTTTGAGGACAACAGCTTTGGAGGAGAGACCTCTGGTAATTGAAGGGAATATTGCCTTCATCTGCTGGGATGGGCTGCTGCTGCTGCTGCTGCTGCTAAGTCGCTTCAGTCGCGTCCGACTCTGTGTGACCCCATAGATGGCAGCCCACCAGGCTCCGCCGTCCTTGGGATTCTCCAGGCAAGAACACTGGAGTGGGATGCCATTTCCTTCTCCAATGCATAAAAGTGAAAAGTGAAAGTGAAGTTGCTCAGTCATGTCCAACTCTTAGCAACCCCATGGACTGCAGCCCACCAGGCTCCTCTGTCCATGGGATTTTCCAGGCAAGAGTACTGGAGTGGGGTGCCATTGCCTTCTCCGGGATGGGCTGTTGACTTGTGGCAAATGATCCAAGGGTGATCTCTGCAGGTAGGTGGCCAGGGGGCTTTCCTGTGGGTCTCGGTGAGAAGGAGGGTTGGACCTTTCCTGAACAGCTCACAAGGTTTGGTGTCGTCTCTCTGGACCCCACTGCCTCTTTCCTGCGGGGTTGAGCAGGGGAGAGAATCAGGCGTTGGTCCTCAGCTTGCTGCTGCTGCTGCTGCTAAGTCGCTTCAGTCGTGTCTGACTCTGTGCGACCCCATAGACGGCAGCCCAGGTCCTCAGCTTAGTAGACCTTATTTTATTCCACTGTTAGTTACAATTGGCTGTTGACATCCTTCACTAGTCTAACTCCAGGGCCTAGATTAGTCTCTGGCCCACTGGAGAAGCTGGAATAGAAATTTACTAACTAAATAATCATTTTTTGTAAAGAAGGGCTTTTGTAAAAAGAGAGTCCTTTGGTGAAATTTTGGACCCCTAATCTATTTGGGGTTTGATTGTGGTAGACATGGCCAGAAGTTTGGCATTTTGGGGAGATGCACTGTTTCCTGAGTGGGCAAGCATAAAGACTGGAGGAAACAGTGTCCCAGGCCACAGAGCACCTCTGAGGGGGCTGCCTCAGCATTTGGAAGCTGCCGAGAAGGGGGAACATTTGAGCTGATATTACCTTCTGTGACAGGAGCCCTGACAGCACCCTGAACTTGTTCCTCCCAAGCCCCCTGGCCACCTGCCTACAGAGATCTCCCTTGGACCATTCCCACCCCTCCTCTCCCCAAATGCGTGCTATGGTTAAGGCAGCGCACCTAAGCTAGGGATCAAAAAGGAGTAGACAGAATGGGCAGGTGGGCCAACCTTGTTAGACACGGCCAGAAGACATGAGTTCTGCAGCCAGCCCTGCCATACATTCATTGTGTGACTAACAGCAAGCCCGGATCCTCTCCGAGCCTCAGTCTCTTCCTTTGGCAAAATGAGGTATATTGGTCAGGGTCCAGCAGAAAAGAGATCTTGCAAAGGTGGGGGCAGAGTATAGGGACCCTGCATGAGAGATGTGCAGTGTCCCCGCCCCCCAGAGAGTGAGTGTAGGGCCTGGAGCTGAAGGATAGAGGAAGGCAGTACTAGGAGAGAGAAAAGGAGAGTCAAGTAATCACCGACCTCAATCTCTTCCTTCCCATTTGCTGCTGGGACTCCCCATCGGCGCAAGCGAGGGCATGGTTGCTCGCGGACGCCATCCCGGCAAGTCGGCCTCTCAGACCACAGAGTAGCCTGGGGAGGGAATGGGCCACATCTAGCCCATGAGGGATTGTACAGTGCGGCTACTGGGAGAGGCTGTCCGAGGGAGGCAGGGTGAGGGGGGGGCGTCTGTTGATTTCCGCTGGCGTCCTGGGTCTCTGCTCCTGGGGACAGGGCGTCCCCTGCCCGGCTCCGTAAAGGTACCAGTCATCCTCCTGCGGCAGAGCAAACTTCCACTGCAGCCCGGTCCTGGAAGGGGGCGGAGGGCCCTCTGCCTCCCGCGCCGTGCCCCCGCCATCCGTCACTCTGCCAGCCGCGTGAAGTAATGATAGATTAGTGCACATTAGGCCTCCCATCCCGCGGGCCTAAAAGCCGGGGCTTTACCAATCAGCGAGGGGCGAAGCGGCGCGGGGTGAGCGGGCTCCGCGCGGGGAGCTGGAGGCGCCGGGAATTAATAAGCACTTGGAGACGGCAGGGATATTGAACTCATTCCTTAAATCAATCCTTAACCAAAAAGGATGAGGGAATGAAATTTTGGACAATTAGTGGGTAATGACGACCTTGTGAAAGGAGCTATTGACGAGAGTGTGACGAGGATGGCCGGGGTGCAGGGAAGGAATGGATGAGGAAAGGGAACCCGTAGGTCCCGACCCTCTCAGAGAGCAGGGTGGGTTGGCTGGGGATGCCCCCAGGTCGGGTCTGGGGAGCCTGGTGGGTGGAGGAAGTCAGCGTGGTCTTCCTGGGTTAGGAAAAGGGCCTCACTAGAGAGAATTTCGTGACTGAGACTTGGTGACCCAGAACCCAACCCAGCGCCGCCCCTCCCCCCCCATCCCCTTCTCCTGGGACCCCCACCCTGTGCGAAGTACTGGGCAGTGTAGGGTTAGGGTCTCTGTATCTTGGACAGACCCGCAATTGAATAATGGATTTCAAATAAGGGACCCACAGTCCTCTTCATCTCTTTGTCACCATCTTACATCAGCCCCAGCATTATGGGAGCAGGACCAGGGTCCCAGAGGCAAGGCCATGCCCTCCACCTTGGTGGGAGCCTGGCCCCCGCTCCCAGCCCCGGCTTTTCTGCTCCTCTGTCTTTTCTGGCCTTCTCTCTGGCATAGTGGGTTGGGCAGAAATGCTGGCTCCCCGGGGCCCCCTCCCCCCATCCTTCACAGCGGACCCCTCAGCACCCTGGTCACTATGACTCCCACAGCAGCCACAGGCGCCCAAGAGGCCCTTTCTTTGAAGGAGGCGTCTTCAGTGGCTTCCTCAGGAAGCAGAGGCTGTGGCAGGGATTCAGAACACTGGTGGGGGTGGGGAGGGATGGAGGGAGGGGAAGGGAAAGGAGGCCGGTAAGGACATGGCCTCCAGTAAAGAAGAAGGTTCTGGAACCTGAACCAGAACTCAGAGTGATCCCCTGGTCAGAGTGGGTCTTTTGTATCTGTCAGTTGCTGACTGTCAGCTGTCAGGAAAGTGAAAGTTTAGTCGCTCAGTTGTATCCGACTCTTTGCCACCCCGTGGACTGTAGCCTACCAGGCTCCTCCATCCATGGGATTTTCCAGGCAAGAGTACTGGAGTGGGTTGCCATTGCCTTCTCCAGAGGATCTTCCCGACCAAGGGATCAAACCCAGGTCTCCCACATTGTAGGCGGCGCTTTACTGTCTGAGCCACCAGGGAAGTCCCAGGAAGGGGAGTTTCTAATCTCCTGGACAGGTGGCAGCAGTCAGCTGAGGGCGCTTCTTGTGGTGGGAGGTGGGGATGGTAGGAGGCCACCCACAGGGCAGATGGCAGGTAAGAGTATTTGCTGCAAAGGCTTTCAGAGCCTCCCTGGCCGCCCCCTTTCATTCCATCAGGGATGAGAATCAGAATCCCTTCCCTTTGCCTAACATTTCACAAACTTCAGGATTCACTGGTGGCTCAGATGGTAAAGAATTCGCCTGCGGTGCTGGAGACCTGGGTTCAATCACTGGGTGGGGAAGATCCCCTAGAGAAAGGAATGGCTACCCACTCCAGTTTTCTTGCCTGAAGAATTCCATGGACAGAGGAGCCTCGCGGGCTACAGTCCATGGGGTCACAAAGAATCGGACACGACTGAGCTACTAACACTGCCACAAGCTACAGAGCACTTAAAAAAAATTCTCATGTTATCCTCACAGCTCAGCTCACTTTGCAAGAAAGGTTTGATCTGCATTTTATAGTCAGGAGCCTGAAGCCCCGAGAAGCCAAACAGTGTGCCCAAAGACCACCCTTCTAGAAAGGTGAACTCGCTAGTTCAGTGGGACCTTAGCCGCTGAAGCCACTGTGTTGATTCAGCTCAGACTGTCCACCATCTAGGCGTTCCCTTTGAGAGACCCTGCTCTCTTAAGGGGAAGCTGCTGCTGCTGCTAAGTCGCTTCAGTTGTGTCCAATTCTGTGTGGCCCCATAGACGGCAGCCCACCAGGCTCTCCCGTCCCTGGGATTCTCCAGGCAAGAACACTGGAGTGGGTTGCCATTTCCTTCTCCAATGCATGAAAGTGAAAAGTGAAAGTGAAGTCGCTCAGTGGTGTCTGACTCTTTGCGACCCCATGGACTGCAGCCTACCAGGCTCCTCCATCCATGGGGTTTTCCAGGCAAGAGTACTGGAGTGGGGTGCCATCACCTTCTCCACTTAAGGGGAAGAGTGACCCTAAATAGAGCCTGTTGTTAGTGTCTTGCTTATGCTTCTCCCCACCCCACCCCACCCACTACCTGTTTAGCTCATCTCCTTTGCAGAATGCAGGAATCTGAGAGCTCTCCCCTTCTGGACCGAAATCCCCCGGAGACTGAGGGGCTTCAGGAAGGAGGCATTATCTCAGAGCCCTTCCCCTCTCAGTTTTTACTCCATCTTCCCCTCCGCCATTGCCTACCCCAGGTCTTGACTCAAGCCTTACTGCAGCTGTTATTATTGTGTGGTTATAGGGACACTGCGTCTTTAATACAGCTTTTTAGGTAGAAAGATGACCAAAAGGAGCCACATTTAAGTTAAAATGACAACGTAGGTTTCCTTCTGGATTTTTTTTTTTTGGCAGATAGTCTCTTAGTAAATTACATCTGATGACCCAAAGTAAATTGTGCCCAGGATTTATGCTTTCTGTGGACTTGCAGAGCCCAGTTCCCAGGACAGCAGGAAAAAAGGGAACCTGGAGAAGGACTGACTAATTGCAAAAATTATCTGTGTGTGACTTATCCTTATGGCCCAAGTGCTGTAGTCTGGCTTCTGTTCCAGCACCTGCAGGTAGCAGGTATGGGACAGCACTGTCAGAATCTCCAATAACCTGATATTGGGGTGGACTTATTCTGGTCTGGGATGCTTTCTTCTCAAGACTTAACTACAAAAATTAAAATGAAACAAAACAGGGCAGGGAAGCTGTAGATAAGGAACCAAGGACATGGCATCTTTGAAAGTTTTCCCAAAGGAGATGTCAGTGTTCGCTGAGACCGCCAGAATTTACTTTAGCTATTATTATGGATGAATAATTATGGGCAAACCAGCAAGTAATGTGGGTTCACAGCAGGTTAATTGGGAATAATGGGTTTCATTCCAAACTATGAGAAATGATATTTCAGAGAGAGAGAAAGAGAAAGAAAGAAAAGAAGGGAGAGAGGCAGGGCTGGGATGGGGAGAGAGACTTTGCAGAATGCTCAGAGTGCCAAGGCGGACCTTTCCTTGCATGTTTGGCTCTGTTGGTCCTAACCAAGTGTCTAGGGTCCAGACATCTGGGCTGGGGTCTTTGTTGGCAGAGTGGGGGGGAAGATGAGGGGATGGGGGCTGAAGTCAGAGAAATCAGGTGGCTTATTCGCATCATTTCCTTTTCCTGCAATCAGGATGGACAGCCTGGCATTCAATCACTCAGCACGTGTTTTTTGAGTGCCTCAGATGGACTAAGCCCTATACAATGCTTTGGAGGCCTGGTCACCTCCAAAAGTCTGTGTGGTGGTGAGCGGGAGAGACACAGAGTGATAGAGCCGGGCGTTGACCAGATCAACACGGGTCAATAGATTCACGATGTAAGCCACAAATGCCAGCTGCATGTGTGATTTAAAATTTTCTAGTAGCCTTATTAAAAATGGTAAACAAAAAAAGAGAGGGAATTCCCTGGTAGTCCAGTGGTTAGGACCCTGCATTTTCACTGCTGAGGGTGTGTGTGGGTTCAATCCCTGGTTGGGGAACTAAGATCTCACAAGCTGCATAGCCAGAAAAAAGGGTAACAAGAGCAAAGTGACATTAATTTTCATAATACATCTTATTTAATCCATTATATGCAAAATATTATCCTTTTAAAGTATAATCAACATTAAAGATTATTAATGAGGTATTTTACACCTATTGCATTTCTCAATATACACTTGTCACATTTCAAATGCTCAATAGGATGTGTGGCTAGTGGCTACTCTATTGAATGGCACAGGATCAATCATAAATAATCGTACACAGAGCTGTGGAGAATGCTGCAAAGGAGAGGTTCATAAGTGTCTAACGGGCAGGCCTGATGGCTGGACAGGGGCTGCAGGGGTCAGAGAAATAACCATTTGAGCTGCAGTCTGCTCTTAGCTGTAAAAATGAAGTAGGGGAACGGGGTGTGGATCCGTGTGTGTGAGTGCTAAGTCGCTTCAGCCATGTCTGGCTTTGTGCAACCCTATGGACTATAGCCCACCAGGCTTCTCTGTCCATGGGATTTTCCAGGCAAGAATACTGGAGTGGGTAGCTATGCCCTCCTCCAGGAGTTTTCCCAACCCAGGGATCAAACCCAAATCTCTTATGTCTCCTGCATTGGCAGGTGGGTTCTTTACCCTTAGCACCACCTGGAAAACCCGTGTGGACCCTTATGGACCCTTTACTATCAAGAGGGTATGAAGCCTCATGATAGTAAAATCGAGTCCCCTTCTGGGTTGTCTTGGGACACAGCCTCCTTTGTTCTGGCTGCCCCTGGACTTGGAGGGTTTCCTTTGCTACCCCCAGCTGTGGGAGGGATGGTCCATCACCTTGGGGCTGTTGGCCCCTGTCAGGATGCTCAGTTTGCTGTGGCTCTGCTCACTGCAGCTGTGGAAGGCAGGGCTGAGGCTGTACATGGGGAGAGAGGATGCTCCTCAGACTTCTGCCTTGGCTGCAACCACAGGGACCATGGCCAAGTTTAGTGTGTCCAGGGCAGGGGGCACAGGGTGGCAGGGAACTGGAACTCCACCTCCTCAGGAGCCATTTTGCCTGCTCCTGCTGTGTGCTCCTCCTCGAAGCTATACGTTTCGGTAACTTCCTTCACTTACACATTCATTCAGCAGATATTCATCCAGTACTGCTCTGTGCCAGGCGGGAGGCCAGGGGCTGGAGATGCTGGGGTGAGTGTGTACAGGGTCAGGAAAAGCATCTCAGGGGAGAATGACGAGAAGGAGGCAGGCATGGGGAGATCCAGGGAAAGAGCTTTCCAGGCAGAAAGGACTGGAAAGGCCCTGAGGTAGGAATGAGCCTGGCTTGCTGGAGGGAGAAAAGGAAGGTGTGGCAGTCTGGGGCAGGGAGAACAAGGTGGGCATGATATGAGGTGAAACCAGAAAGATGTGCAGGGGCCAAATCATGGAAGGCCTCCTAGGCTAGGAAGGAATTTGGATTTCATTCAGATTATAAATGGAAGACTCTGGCGGGTTTTAAACAGTGGAATGGTGTGAACTGACTTGTATTTTTAAAAACTCTTTCTGGCTGCTGGGTGGAGAATAGACTGAATGAGGGACACAGGAGTCTGTCGAGGAAGCTTCTGCAAGTGAGAGATGCTGGTGCGGGGATCCGGCTGGGAGCGGTAGTGGAATTGCACGTACACTTTAGAGAGAGCCAACAGGATTGCTGATGGAGCGGAATCAGTATAACGCTAGCATCAGTGAGAATGGTGGTGTCCTCCTCATGGTGGTAAACCCTAGGGCAGGGGGAGCAGAGGCCAAGGGAGGACCAAGTTCCGTTTTGTTCATGTTGAATTTGAGAAGCCTCTCTGCCATCCAGGGAAAGATGTCAAGCAGGCAGTTGGTGATGTGGATCTGGAACGCAGAGGCAAGGGCCCTGCTGTTTTAAATCTGGGTGTTGTCGCTGTACTGATGGTGTTTAAAAAAGGCTGTGGTGTGCCAAATCACTCAGGAAGTGATGCATGGAGAGCTAGAGGGACTTCATGGCATCCTTGTCTTGCTCTGCCAGGCAGGGCCACCCCTGGCACTTGGAGCAACTTTGCTGAGAGCATCTTGTATCCCGGTCGTGTCTTCTGCAGGGTGTAGGAGTCTATGGCTGTTCCCCATCAGAGCCCAGCTTGGGCCAGGGTCTGGCCCAGCAGGGCATGGAGGGTGGATGGAGGGAGACCACTCCTTTGGTCTTCTTAGTGCCCTCCTACACTTTCTCAGCGTCCTGACTCAGGACCTCACAGGGACCCGGGAGCTTTTCTTCCTGCCCTTTCCCTGTTAAGTCCCTGTAAATCTCCCAGCTGCCCTGAGTCTGGGAGATGAGGACACAGGTGAGAGGGAAAAGGAGAGGAAATGGAGAAGAAGAGAGTGAGAGAAGGGCAGAGGGTGGCCCTGGGAGGGCTTCAGGGGTCAGGAGGACCAGAGGAGAACCAGAATGAGCTGGGGGAGGACAGAGGTCACAGGAAAGGGGGAGGACAGAGAGTTTAAAAAGTGCTCCTTTTTCTCCAGTGCTGGCTTTAGGGACTAGTTCCCTTTACCTACCTGGGAAGTAAACACTGCCTCTCATCTCATAAGGAAAGCAGTCTGAAGCTTTAGGACAAGGTCAGACGCCCTCTGGATCCCCACCTTATACCAGGAACTTGACCTACTCTCTGCACTCCACACTGCCCTGCGAAGGGATCGCACCACCTCATGGCACTGGCCTCAGGCCTGAAGCTCAGGAGGTTTACAGCATCTGCCTGAGACCGCAGGGGATTGGGGTGGGTGGCGGTGGGATTCAAGTCTTCATCTATCAGATGTCAAGTCTAGGTGCCTGTGCCACCCACCCCCTTTTGGTTTATTTTTCTCCACAACTAAGCCTAAATTCTTAAAAAAAGATGACTTTGGGGGAGAATATTATTTCTAAAGTGCTGGGAGGGGAAGGGCAGTGGTGTTGCCATAGTTTGAGAGGATATGCCTGCGCATGCTCAGAGAGGGTGACTGGCACTCCTCGTGTTGCCAGCCATTTGGAGACAGAGTTCTGCCAGGAAAGCCTGGATTCTGTTTCACCTCCTGTCCCCAACCCCCCTCACCTGCCCCCGGTGGGCACAGCTGTTGGCAGCTGCAGTCACCTGCCTGGGATCAGCAAACAGATGGCCCTGGGTTTCTGGGACAGTTCCAGTTTCAAATGTTCTTTCTAGTTGTCAAACAAATGTACTGCCTTTTAGTTCAGAAATTATGGAGCACCTTATGCATGGCTGTAAATCCTGTCAGCTCTTGCAGGTTCTGTCTCAGAAAGGTGCAGCCCTAGAAAGGAAGGATGGTAATTTTTAAAGGCTGCTTAGCAACTGGGATTAGGGTCTGAATGGATACTGGAAGGGTCATCTATAGAAGAAGTGGCTTTCTGTCCAGAACTCCACAAAGTCCAGAGGAGACATGCTAGACCTGGTGAGAAAGATCCAGTGGGATAGGAATTATTGTTCCCATTTTACAGGTGAGAAGGATAAGGCTCGGAGAAGTGAACCACCAGCTCAGGGCCTTCAGTAAGTCATAGATGAAGCTTGTACTTGAAGCCAGGTCCCCTAATTCTTGGTATAGTGTTGTCTCCATTATCTGATTCTCAAGAAGAAAGACCTCTGATGTGGGTCCAGCAGGACTGCCAGGTACAGCTATCCAGGCTGTGCACTGCACCATTTCATTCACATTGGTGTTGAATATGATGGGTGCCCACAGAGTTGTGAAATTCAACTCTGGGTCCAGGGAAGTCTGGCCCTTCTCTATCCATCTGCTATCCTCCCACCTCAGTCCTTGCTGGTACTACAATTGAAGACGCGGGAAGGGTGTTGACTCCAAGCCTCCAGTAGCAGGTGGAGTAAGTGATGGCTTCACCTTAGTGTTTTTCACCTGGTTCAGGCTGCAATGGGCCCCCCACCCAGTCCAATGGTCCTGCTCCCAGGTGTACTGTGCTTTTCTGTCTGCTCACCCAGCACCATTTGCTTAGGGATGGAACTGGAAGAAGGTGGGTTTGGGGCCTCTGGTGGGAGATGAGGCCAGCTGACGTCCTGACATTTAGGATGGCTTCCTCCTCCCTCTCGCTATTCCCCAGCCCACCCACCCACATACGTACCTGGAATTAACACTGTGGCACAAGCTCTTCTTAAATATGACACATCTGCTCCTGCTGTGCAGGGAGGGAGAATTTATAGGTGAGAAATCAGTAGACTGATCTTCACTCTGCTCCAGTGGTCAGGCTGTCGCTGATTGATACCCCGCGCACAGCGCAGCCTGGACGGCTCCTTTTTATAGGCTCCGCCCGCCTTCCCATAACTCAGGAGGGAAACTGTAAATCCTCAGAGGCGGCACAGCAATCCTCTATTAGGACAGCCACCTGGAGTTCCTGACAGGCTCCTCTCTCCGACTCCACATCTCACTGTCAAGGCAGCTGTGAGCTGAGGGGATGTGCCCCGCACAGGGAGCCAGGAGATCTGGCCAGCTCGGAAGCTGCAGGCTGGGAAGAGCCGGTAATGACCAGGGTCACCTGGTCTGACAAATGGTCAGCCTATGCATTCCTTCTGCCAGCGGGGAGCTCACTATCTACCAACCCATCCATCTTTGGAGAACTCCCCTACTTCGGGTCACAGATTTCTTCTTCTCTCAAGCTGGGATCCTGCGTCCAAGTGTTTTCATCTTATTTCTTTTCTTTGGTGCTGAACCGAAGGAACCTAATGGTAGAGTAATTGCCGTGTTTAACTTCTCCGCTAGAACCCAGCTCATTTAATTCTCCCTATAAAAAACAAGTCAGTACTGTGTAACAAAACATGTTGTAGTGGCTTAATATTAAAGCAGAATGGAACAAGCCTGGATGGGTGGGCAGAGCGCTCTCGGTTTCTCCCTCCCTTCCCTGCTCCCCAACACGAGTGTGGTAGTTACTCTAAAGATGGAGCCGTGCCTCAGTGTTCCTTTATTTTAGCCTTTGTCAAACCTAGTGTTTCTCAATCATTAGAGTGTCTCAGCGTTAGGTTACAGGGTTGTATGCACCCATATGAATACATCTTCAGTAGTGATTTAAGTGATTTGCACAGGCAATTTTGACTATAGGCGATGTTTCCCTCACATGATAACTTTTGAACTTAACCTCCACCCAAGAAGTGATTTGATCATGTCTTTCTTTTTTCCCCCCTTTCCTTTTAAAAAGTGTTTCCCCCTTTTTTCCTTTTCTATTGAGGTATCACATAAACCGTAAAATGTATACATCTGAAGTGCACAGCTCAATGAATTTTTACAAATGGATACATCTGTGTGATTCCCACCCAGCTCAAGATATAGAGCATTTTGTCGCCTGCAAGGTTGCCCAATCCCCTTCCTGGTCAATACCATCTCTCTTCCCAGAGGTGACTCTCCCTTGTTGTTGCTGTTGCCGTATCTTAGCTTTACTCGTTCTTGACCTCATCTAAATGCAGTCACACTGGAAGCCCGCTGTCTGGCACCTCATGCTCAGCATAATGCCTCATGGCACGCCACAGTGATTCCTTCTTCATTTCTGATTCTTTTTTAGAGTATAATTGTCTTCAATGTTCTGTTAGAGTCTGCTGCCCAGTGAAGTGAATTGGCTATATGTGTACACATATCCTTTCCCTCTTGCGTCTCCCTTTCACATCCCCCACACACCTCACATTTCTAAAATGTGAGAGCTATATTCCTAAAACCAGCAATGGATGGGCATATGTCCTTCCGAGTGTCTACACCTTCAGCCCTCTAGACCCTTCCTCAGAGAGGCCATCTCAGGGCTCCTCAGCCTGGCCTCCCACCCCGAGTGCATCCCAGCTTGTCTGGTCATTTTCCCTTGGATTTCGGCCTCTAATGGTATGTGATTTGACCCATGTGAAGAGAGTGGGGCAGCATGCTCATTTAAAGCATATCCCTTGAGAAGTAGGGAAAAAATTGGCTTAAAACTCAACATTCAGAAAACTAAGATCATGGCATCCGGTCCCATCACTTCATGGCAAATAGTTAGGGAACCAATGGAAACAATGAGAGACTTCATTTTTGGGGGCTCCAAAATCACTGCAGATGGTGACTACAGCCATGAAATTAAGATGCTTGTTCCTTGGAAGAAAAGCTATGACAAACCTAGACAGCATACTAAAAAAAAGCCAGCAGAGACATTACTTCATCCACAAAGGTCTGTCTAGTCAAAGCTACGGTTTTTCCAGTAGTCATCTATGCATGGTAGAGCTGGACTATAAAGAATTTTGAGCACCGAAGAATTGTTGCTTTTGAACTGTGGTGTTAGAGAACACTCTTGAGAGTCCCTTGCACTGCAAGGAGATCCAACCAGTCCGTCCTAAAGGAAATCAGTCCTGAATATTCATTGGAAGGACTGAAGCTAAAGCTGAAGCTCCAATTCTTTGGCCACCTGATTCGAAGAACTGACTCATTTGAAAGACCCTGATGCTGGGAAAGATTGAAGACGGGAGGAGAAGGGGACGACAGAGGATAAAATGGTTGGATGGCATCACTGACTCAATGGGCATGAGTTTGAGTAAGCTCCAGGAGTTGGTGATGGACAGGGAAGCCTGGCGTGCTGCTGTCCATGGGATTGCAAAGAATTGGACAGAACTAATTTATTGAACTGAACTAAGAAGTAGGTGGAGATTTGACAGAGGAATGGATAAAGAAGATGTGGTACATATATACAATGGAATATTACTCAGTCATTAAAAAGAATGGGCTTCCCTGGGGCTCAGATGGTAAAGAATCCACCTGCAATGTGGGAGACCTGGGTTGGAGACCTGAGTGGATCCCTAGGTTGGGAAGATCCCTTGGAGAAGGGAATGGCTACCCACTCCAGTATTCTTGCCTGGAGAATTCCAAGGACAGAGGGGCCTGGCAAGCTACAGTCCATGGGGTTTGCAAAGAGTTGGACACAACTGAGTGACTTTCTTTTTCATTAAAAAGAATGAAATAATGCCATTTGCAGCAACATGAATGGACCTAGAGAGTGTCATACTGAGTGAAGGAAGTCACACAAAGAAGGAGAAATATCGTATTGTATCCCTTATATGTGGAATCTAAAAAGAAATGACACAAATTAACTTACAAAACAGAAAGAGAATCCCAGACTTAGAAAATGAACTTATGGTTGCCGAGGGGAAGGGATAGTTAAGGAGTTTGGGAAGGTCATGTACACACTGCTATATTCAAAATGGATAACCAACAAGGACCTATTTATTGTATAGCACATGGAACTCTGCTCAATGCTATGTGCCAGCCTGAATGGCAGGGGGTTCTGGGGAGAATAAATACTTGTATATGTACGGCTGAGTTCCTTCGCTGTTCACCTGAAACTGCCACAACATTGTTAATCAGCAATTTGTTGTTCAGTTGCTAAGTACTGTCAGAGTCTTTGCAATCACATGGACTGCACGTCAGTAGGCTTCCCTATCCTTCAATGTCTCCTGGAGTTGGCTCAAATTCATGTCTATTGAGTGGGTGATGCTATCTAAGCATCTCAACCTCTGTCGTCCCCTTCTCCTCCTGCCTTCAATCTTTCCCAGCATCAGGGTCTTTTCCAATGAGTCAGTTCTTCGCATCAGGTGGCCAAAGGATTGGAGCTTCAGCTTCAGCATCAGTCCTTTCAATGAATATTCAGGGTTGATCTCCTTTAGGTTTGATCTCCTTGATGTCCAAGGGACTCTCAAGTGAATTCTCCAGCACCACCCCAATACAAAATAAAAATTTGAAAGTTTGAAAAAAAAGAAGTAGATGGAGATTGTATTGTCAGCTTTCCTGATGTGGAACACTCCTGAGCTCTCTTTGCTCGTGTGATTGCCATGTCTTTCCTCATCTAGGGCTGTGCTATTGATATTTTGCATCAAGAGCATACCCCTTAAATTCATCCCTGTTGTGTTTCATATTCTCCCATTCAGTCTATTGCTTCAGCCTGTCAAGTTCTTTTGAGAGCCTCATCCAATTCTGTCAGACTTCATATTATTCAAGGGTCCTGTGAGCCTGTACTCCAGATGTTTGTCCAAGTCATGTGAGCTGTGTGACCTGATGCCACAAGCTGACCTTGGGATGGCTGTGTCCTTTAATCGGTGCATCCAGGCAGCTCTTCCCTCTGCCTGGAGCACGCCTCCTTTAATACCTGCACAACTGGCCCCTCATTTCCTCAAGTCTGTGCTCAAATATCACTTTTTCAGTGAGGTCTTCCACACCACTCTATGTCAAGTTTCAACCCTTTCTTCCAATTCTGACATTTTATATCTCCTTCCCTTCTCTCTTTCTGCCATAGCACTTATACCCACATAACATATCTATTATTCACTTGTTTATTTTCTTATCACCTCTAGAATATAGGTGCCTCTAGGTATAGAAGTAAGTGTGTGTGTGTGTGTGTGTGTGTGTGTGTGTGTCTGTGTGTCTGTGTCCTTTTTGGGCCCAGGACAGCACCTGGTATGTGGTAGGCACTCAACAAATTATCTTACTCACAGTAATTAACACAGAGTTCAGATGCAGGTTAAGGGGAAACTCCCACCAATCACAGTATTTTAAACAAATAGAGGTATTTATTTCTTGCATAGCAAAATTTCTGGAAATTGTGTGTCTGATGCTGTCATAGTGGTTCCACCTTGTCATTGAAGACCTAGGCTTTTTAACTTCTCTGACTCTACCATCCTGTGCATATTGGCATGTTGCCTTACGGTTACAAAGTGGCTGCTGTACCTCCAGGTATCACAATCATGTTCCTGGCAGGAAGTGGGAAGAGAGGAAGATTTTTTCCTCAGGAGGCTTTGTCTTTTTATTTAGGGAAGAAAGTTCTTCTTAGCTGACTTTTCAATACACTTTATACCAGAGCAGTGACATGTGCCCACCCTTATACTAATCACAAGCCAAGGGGGATGAGATCACTAGTCTTAACTCATCTTTTGGGGCTGGTGCTCCTCCTAAGGTGAAAGGGTCTCCATCTATCACATAAACAAATTGGAGTTCCATTACCAAAGAAAAGGTGGGGGGTGGAGGGAATGATTGTATCATGAGAGACAGTGAACATCTTTCAGAAGATCTGTTATGCTGTTTTCTGTCCTTTGCTAATCTGGAAGAATGCCGCTTAGTCTGCCTTGCCTTGTCTGCAGGGAGGTTGCATCCAATTCTGGGGACCATCTTGGCCTCTTCCAGGCTCTCACTGACCCTCTGGAATCCAGCCCAGCCATGGGGTCTCAATAATCCTTCCCACCAAAGCTCTCCCTCCATCACTCTCCTCCCATCTCCTCGCACTCTACTTCCGCAAAAGGTCCCAGAAGGTACTATGCACCAAGACCTGCATCCCAAGGTCTGTCCCATGGTCTGGCATGTGTCATCGTGGTCCCTCGGGCATAAGTGCTCAGGCCTGAATCTTCCCCTTCTGCCCTTCCATGTGCTGAGAAGCCGCTGAGAGTCTGGCTGTGGTGGTGGGGAATGGTGGTGGGGAATGGTGGTGGGGTTGTGCAGAAGGTGTGTCTAGAGTGTTCACAGTTGTAGACCAAGTCAGAAGGCTGAAAAACCTGAGAGGATCTTCCCTCCAAACTCCCAAACAATGGAACCAAAGCATCTTAAATGGCCCCAACCTTAGGACTGGGGATGGGTCATTCATTCCTGGGGTTTTTGCTTTGTCCTTGGGCCGTGGGACTCCTGGACACAGCTCTGGGGTGAAGGATGGGAAGAAAAATGTTCCTGGATGGGCACAATAGGTGCTACCACAAACTGGCACTAGGTATCACACAGAGCCCCATGGGCATGGTGTGTGTCATTAATTCACTGGCCCATTGCTGCCCTCATCACTGCCCCCTCAGGGCTGGTGCTTTCCTGGGCTCCCTGCCTTCTACCCACCCGAGAGTGGGCAGGTTGGACCCACCCCAGGAAGTAATGAGTTACCCATCACTGGAGATGTTCAAGCAGAGACTTTGCAGCCCCTGGGCTAGAGTATTATAGAGCAATTTCCTGCATCTGGGGGAGGAGTGTTTCTTGCTGTGGAAAGAGCACTAGATCACTGGTCCCACAGCCTGAATTCTGCTCCCAGTTGTACCATTTGCTGCCTGAGGGGAGCAAATCTCTTAAACTCTCTGACCCTTGCTTTTCTCACTTAGAAAGTTGAGGGGCTAACAATTGTGAGAGGATTGTTTGAAATCAGTGAGATTGTGGCCATGAAAACACTTCATAAACTTGACAGATTTAGCATCATTATTACTCAAGTTAAGTTTAGGCGCATGGCAAGTTGGCCAGAAGACCAACTCTCAAAGGAAAATTCCATCCTCATTTAAATTGAGGTGTAAATCACAGCTTAAAATGTTTCCACTAGGAGTAAGGGCATTTTTTCCAGCCTGTATTGAGATCTAACTGACATATAATATTGTGGAAGTTTAAGGTGCCCAATGTGATGGCTTGACTCACGTATATATTGTGAAATGACTTCTGCAATAAGTTAATACTTCCATCACCTCACATAATTACCTTTCTCTGCATGTGTTGAAAACCTTTAAGGTCTACTCTCTTAGAAACTTTAAAATATACCACACAGTATTGTTAACTATAGTCACCATGCTGTACATTAGAGCTCCAGGATTTATTTAACTTATAGCTGAAAGTTTGCATTTTTTGACATGTATTTCCCGCACCCCCTAGTCCTTGGCAACCACTATTCTACTCTCTGTTTCTATGAGTATGGCTTTTTTGAATTCCACTTATGAACAAGATCATACAGTATTTGTCTTTCTCTGACATTTCACTTAGCATAATGCCCTCAAGGTTTATCCATGTTGTTCCAGATAACAGGTTTTCTTCTTTTTCTAGCTGAATAACATTCCATTATATATAGATGTAGATGCGCGTCATAGCGTCTTTATCCATTTATCTGTCATCGGACACTTAGGGTGTTTCCATGTTGTCTTTGCTATTGTCAACAATGCTTCAATGAACGTGGGGGTCAGATCTCTCTTCCAGATAGAGACTTTGTCTCCTTTGGATATATACCAAGAAGGAGAATGCCGGGCCATATGGCAATTCTATTTTTAGTTTTCTGAGGGGCCTCCATGCTGTTTCCCATAGTGGCTGCACCGGTTTCAGTTCAGTTCAGTCGCTCAGTTGTGTCTGACTCTTTGCGACCCCATGAATCACAGCACGCCAGGCCTCCCTGTCCATCACCAACTCCTGGAGTTCACTCACACCCATGTCCATTGAGTCAGTGATGCCATCCAGTCACCTCATCCTCTGTCGTCCCCCTTCTCCTCCTGCCCCCAATCCCTCCTAGCATCAGTCTTTTCCAATGAGTCAACTCTTCGCATCAGGTGGCCAAAGTACTGGAGTTTCAGCTTTAGCATCCTTCCTTCCAAAGAACACCCAGGACTGATCTCCTTTAGAATGGATTGGTTGGATCTCCTTGCTGTCCAAGGGACTCTCAAGAGTCTTCTCCAACACCACAGATCAAAAGCATCAATTCTTCGGTGTTCAGCTTTCTTTACAGTCCAACTCTCACATCCATACCTGACCACTGGAAAAACCATAGCCTTGACCAGACAGACCTTTGTTGGCAAAGTAATGTCTCTGCTTTTGAATATGCTCTCTGGGTTGGTCATAACTTTCCTTCCAAGGAGTAAGCATCTTTTAATTTCATGGCTGCAATCACCATCTGCAGTGATTTTGGAGCCCCCCAAAATAAAGTCAGCCACTGTTTCCCCATCTATTTCCCATGAAGTGATGGGACCAGATGCCATGATCTTAGTTTTCTGAATGTTGAGCTTTAAGCCAACTTTTTCACTCTCCACTTTCACTTTCATCAAGAGGCTTTTTAGTTCCTCTTCACTTTCTGCCATAAGAGTGGTGTCATCTGCATATCTGAGGTTATTGATATTTCTCCCGGCAATCTTGATTCCAGCTTAGGCTTCTTCCAGCCGAGTGTTTCTCATGATGTACTCTGCATATAAGTTAAATAAGCAGGGTGACAGTATACAGTCTTGACGTACTCCTTTTCCTATTTGGAACCAGTCTGTTGTTCCATGTCCAGTTCTAACTGTTGCTTCCTGACCTGCATATAGGTTTCTCAAGAGGCAGGTCAGGTGGTCTGGTATTCCCATCTCTTTCAGAACGTTCCACAGTTTATTGTGATCCACACAGTCAAAGGCTTTGGCATAGTCAATAAAGCAGAAATAGATATTTTTCTGGAACTCTCTTGCTTTTTCAATGATCTAGCGGATGTTGGCAATTTGATCTCTGGTTCCTCTGCCTTTTCTAAAACCAGCTTGAACATCAGGAAGTTCACGGTTCACGTATTGCTGAAGCCTGGCTTGGAGAATTTTGATCATTACTTTTCTAGCATGTGAGATGAGTGCAATTGTGTGGTAGTTTGAGCATTCTTTGGCATTGTCAAGAGAACTCACTGGTCATAGCAAACATTCTCTTCCAACAACACAAGAAAGACCTTGCACATGGACATCACCAGATGGTCAACACCAAAATCAGATTGATTATATTCTTTGCAGCCAAAGATGGAGAAGCTCTATACAGTCAGTAAAAACAAGACTGGGAGCTGACTGTGGCTCAGATCATGAACTCCTTATTGCCAAATTCAGACTTAAATTGAAGAAAGTGGGGAAAACCACTAGACCATTCAGGTATGACCTAAATCAAATCCCTTATGATTATACAGTGGAAGTGAGAAATATCTGGGTCGTGAAGTTCTTTTTTGTATAGTTCTTCTGTGTATTCTTGCCACCTCTTCTTAATATCTTCTGCTTCTGTTAGGTCCGTACCATTTCTGTCCTTTATTGAGCCCATCTTTGCATGAAATGTTCCCTTGGTATCTCTAATTTTCTTGAAGAGATCTCTAGTCTTTCCCATTCTGTTGTTTTCCTCTATTTCTTTGCATTGATCGCTGAGGAAGCCTTTGCCAAAGAGTCCGAAATGCAGTACTTGGATGCAATCTCAAAAATGACAGAATGATCTCTGTTCATTTCCAAGGCAAACCATTCAATATCACAGTAATCCAAGTCTATGCCCCAACCAGTAACGCTGAAGAAGCTGAAGTTGAATGGTTCTATGAAGACCTACAAGACCTTTTAGAACTAACACCCAAAAAAGATGTCCTTTTCATTATAGGGGCTGCTGCTGCTACTGCTGCTAAGTCGCTTCAGTCGTGTCCGACTCTGTGCAATCCCATAGACGGGAACCCACCAGGCTCCCCCGTCCCTGGGATTCTCCAGGCAAGAACACTGGAGTGGGCTGCCATTTCCTTCTGCAATGCATGAAAGTGAAAAGTGAAAATGAAGTTGCTCAGTCGTGTCCAACTCTTCGCGACCCCATGGACTGCAGCCTACCAGGCTCCTCCATCCATGGGATTTTCCAGGCAAGAGTACTGGAGTGGGTTGCCATTGCCTTCTCCGTCATTATAGGGGACTGGAATGCAAAAGTAGGAAGTCAAAAAACACCTGGGGTAACAGGCAAATTTGGCCTTGGAGTACAGAATGAAGCAGGGCAAAGGCTAATAGAATTTTGCCAAGAGAATGCACTGGTCATAGCAAACACCCTCTTCCAACAACACAAGAGAAGACTCTACACATGGACATCATCAGATGGTCAACACCGAAATCAGATTGATTATATTCTTTGCACCAGTTTACATTCCCACTAACAGTGTAGACGGATCTCCTTTTCTCCACATCCTCGCCAATACTTGGTATCTCTCAGTCTTTTTGAGAGTAGCCATTTGAACAGGTGTGAGGTGATTGCTCATTGTGGTTTTGACTTGTCTTTCCCTGATGATTAGTGATGTTGAACATCTTTATATATCTGTTGGCCATTTGGATATTTTCTTTGGGAAAATGTCTATTCGGGTTCTTCGTCTATTTCTAAACTGAAGTATTCGGTGGTGGTTTGTTTTTTTTTTCTCTTGAGTTGTATGAGTTCCTTATATATTTTGAATATTAACCCCTTATCAGGTATATGAGATCAGAAATATTTCTCCCATTCTGTTCAAGAGCATTTACAAAGAGATGCCATGTAGGCTTGTCTGAAAACACAGAGTTCAAAGTCACAGGGTAGAGGACTTAGAAATCTTTAAGTAGAAGCTGGAGCTGATTGTCTGGCCTATTTTAAGATGTTGTTTGGTCATTAAGTCATGTCCAACTCTTTTGCAACCCCATGGACTGTAGCCCGCCAGGCCTCTGTCCAGGCAGGAATAAGATGTAGGTTCATGCTTGAGTGAGAAGTGCCATAGAAATGGGCCTCTGTCTGAAGGTGGAGTTTGAGGTGAAGGGAATGTTTGGGCAGCAGAGGCGTTTCCACTATTTACCTTCTCAGAGTTGACTGAGGAAGCCCACACTTCCCTGCTACTCTTTAGGATCTGGGAGAAACTTTCCAACATTCAGCTTCCTGGGTTCCATCTGTAGAGACTGTATTCAGTGGAGCTGGGTGAGGGCCCAGGAACCTGCATCTTCTAAAATCTCCTTTCTCCTGAGCCATCCCTGGGTGATTCTGCTGTGAACCAGAGCGGGGTGCAGAGGGCCGTCTGTGCCCAAGGCCAGCAGCTGTCCCTGGATCCTGGTACCCAGGTCTGTTCTCAGCCGGAGGGCAGAGTGGGCTGGCTTCGAGGAAGCTGCTCCGAGGCGGGGTCCAGATGGCTCCTCCTGATGGGAGGAGAGGACTGTGTTTATGCAAAGCCTGCCTTTGGAGAAAGAACTTTAAACGGTTGGCTGCAGTTAAACCGAATTTCATTAGCTTTTCTACACAAAGCCTCTGAGTCTTGGCTCTGCCCAGGAGAAGAGGAACACCTGGGGTGGTACCAACTTGGGATGTTCCCAGCAGGCCTCTGGTTAGGGGATGAAAATGATGCAGGGCTTTAAAGTGACCTTTTAAATATTTAGACCTCTTTCTGGCCCCGTATTTATCAAAAATAATGTTTGGAATCTACAGCCGCATTTATTTTCAGCCCATTTGCAAGTTGTTCACGCAAGCGAGCATTTCATCAGCCAAATGGGAGACGCTGTGTCTCACCCGGAGAGCCAAACATTTCAGAGGGGCAGCAGCGGGAGGGGCATCTGGGGATTAATTTAAAATAAAATCCTATTCCCGTGTTCCCATTACCACCTTGGAGGTTGGTGTGTGTATACAACCTCACACCCTTCTTTCATCTAAAATTAAAAAAAAAAGTTTGCAGCAGAACTTTAACCTTCCCTTTAGAAATCATCCCGAAAGGTCAGAGCTGTGCTCCTGTAGATTTCCGGGGCTCAGCTGGGAACTGATTAAAGCTGCCAGCCGTGGCTTGTCAGCTTTGTCAGAGACGACTCTATAAATTCTTTGTTATTCACTTTGCTGTATGTTATAAATACATTTATCTTCCTCTGTCAGGCGTCTGCAGGACAGGTGCTAGTGGGCTGGCAGTCCTGTTTAAGCGCTTCCAACAATGTCCTCTTTCAGTGACATTAGTGCAGGGACAGAGATGGCAGGAGATTCGGGAACCAGCGCCGCGGTAGGGCGGCGGGTGGCGACGCTGGTGGGACCTCAGGGAACACCTGGCACAGAGCCCTGTGTGCAGGAGGTGCCCCTCCTCCAGCCCGGGCTGACGTCCTGTGGCCAGACTGCTGGGGTCCAGTGGTGGGATCGTGTCACCTCCCTGACACACAGGGACGGTGTGAGGTGATATTGGTAGAACACGTGCACTTCTTCACTCACTCTGATTAAAGCAGAGTTTTTGTCCTTCTTGTTTTCTTTTCCAAGGATTAACACTATGCTGCCAGCTGTGATCAGGCAAGTGGAGAGTGGACGGGATGGGCCCCTGGGGGGCTGAGTGGGGGGGCAGTGGCGGGGTGTGGGGTCATCACGGGCTGTGGCACACATCCCTCATCTAGGTGTGATGCGCCAGTGCTGCGCGTGTTCCGATTCAGGGGCTGTCAGCTGCTCGAGCATCTTCGATCCCCTTTATTCGCCTCTAAAACCTGTAAGCAAGGTGCAGGGAGGTGAAAGGCTTTCCCACAGTCTCAGAGTCTGGGCTTCCCCTTGAAGCCTGGCATGTGCGAAGGGGAGAGTCTTGAGGGGCAGGAGCTTACGCTGGTAGCAGGCGGCTCCCAAGGCCTCATGTGAAGGGATGGAGCTGGGGCTCAGGGGGGTTTGGTCTTGGCTCCATGACCTTCCCAGGGCGTCTCCAGTCGCTGAGCTCTCTTCTCTGAGTCCAGAGATGATGTAGCAGGGACCAGGTTTGGAGCAGTGGCAGTTGGGAGAAGAAACCAGATTTGGGCTGTTTTGAAGGTAGAGCCAAGAGAATTTGCTGAGAGGTGGGGTGAGGTCTGTGAGAGAAAGAGAAGAATCAAGAATGACTCAGGTTTGTTGGCTCAAGTCCCTTAAATGAGGAAGGTTATAGGAGGGGCAGGTTTTGAGGGGAGATCAGGTGTAGGGTGTGTTCAGTTTGAGATGTCTGTTAGATATCTGTGTAGGCAGATTGAGAAAGAAGGTAGAAACACAAGTCGTGAGTTCACGGGCAAAGCTACGCTGAAGTGAGAAATGTGGGAGTGATCTGCTGGACCTAATAGATTCTAACAGCTGTTGCTTAAGCTGTGAGACTGGAAGAAATTAGTAAGGGTGTGAAGATCTGACTCCGGACTCCTTAACCTCTGCCTCCTGTCCTGAATTTGAGGTATGCTTGCTTTGCAGACTCATAGAGGCTGGTGTCTTTGGGTCTGCCCAGCCTCTTTCCTGCCCCATGCTCCCTGCCATCCTCCCGAGGTGGGGAAATTCTGTGGCCAAGGGGCTGTCCCTCCACGGTCCTTCCTCTAAGCTTCACTGCGCGCCAACCGCCTGGTAACTGCAGGTGCAGTGACCTATGACCTAGGGCTTGGCTCTGGTGCCATAGGCAGCACAGTGGGCACAGAGTGGGCCAGGGCCCCAGCAAGCCCTGCCTGTACATCCCAGAGTGGCCTGGAGCGGCCTCCGTTTCCACATCTGCCAACTCAAGATTTGCACACGATCCATCTCCTTGATCCCTGCCCGCTCTAACATCCCGACTGTGGTTCTAATCTGGCCCTTGGTTTTCCCTGAAGGGAATCTTGTTGGCTGTCAGAGAACTTGGTGGTTTCCTGGGGAAAGAGGGAGTTGCCACTGGAGTAACCAGGGAGGAAGGGGTGTGTGTGTGTGTGAGAGAGAGAGAGAGAGAGAGAGATGGTTGTTAAAATACTGAGCCACTTCCATACTGATTGGTAAATAGCTGGGTTGCTTCTCTGTCACCCCAGGCTCTCCCTTGGGACCCACGACCTTCACTGAGACCATACCAAGATCCATCAACTTAAAGGGGTACCTCCAGGCCCAGTGTAAGGATGATTGGTCATTTCTTCTCCCCCTCCAGTTAGAAGATTTTAAGTATCATCCCCAGCGTGTGTGTCTTTCTCTGGTAGGTCCCAACAGACAGGTGGCATCTTAGAGATGCCTCTGTCTCTTACATCCCTCCAAAGCTTTGCTTCTCATTCTAGGAAAATAAATATGATCCCAGTAAATACCTGCATCTTCATGACAGGAAGTCACAGGCAGTCTAACGGTGGAATCCCTGTTAAATCTCTGGATTATTTATAACCCAGATGTTGACAGATGCCGGATAGATTATTTGAGCCTGTTTCTTTTCTCCTCTTCTCCGAAGATCCCATGTGCCAATTAATTCTGCAGCCTCTGGGCTCTTGGGGGCAAAGACTGTTTGCCACCAATTCTAGAAGGGCTGGCTAGCTCCTAGTGAGGCTGACTTCAGTGAAGTGAGATGGAGAGAGTGAGCCTGGGGGGTGGGGTGGGGGAGGAGTGCAGCAACAGTTCAGGTGTTAAACTACTGAGGTGGAAAATTGCTTTGACAGCTATGATGTTGTTGTTTCAGGTAGCGAGGGTTACACTCTCATTTACTTCAGCCACGCCTGCTGGCGCTGCCGGGCTGCCTGTCTCGTGCAAAGCTGCTCATTGCCGGGTGTCAGAGCAGGGGTTTTTGCCTGTCTCTGGGGAACTGGTTGGCAGTCCTGCTCCAGAGGTGGCCACGTTCCAGGATCCGGGTTGATGGGACCCTGGGCATCACTGCCCCGAGCTGCTGATACCCATCGCTGGGCACTGGATGGGCCCCAGAGCCAGCGGGGGGAGGCTGAGGGGGCTGGCATTTAGGGAGCATCCTCATGGGTTAGGCCCTGTACCAGGCACTGTTTGTGCATGAGTTCCCATGACCCTATCTGCCACTCTGCAAGGAGAGGCCACTGAGGCTTGGAGAGAAGCCGCAGATTTCTCTGGGAGCCCAGCAGGAATCAGAACTTGAGCCTGGAGTCCTGATTCCAAAGCCCAACCCTTTACTTCTCCATGCTCCAGGTGCCTCCTGGAGGGTGGGATAAGAAGCAGCTCCTCCCTATTCATTCAGTGGCCAAAGGGAGCAGGAAGTGCTTCCGGATCACACCATGAGTTAGAGCTGGTTTCTTCCCGGTCATTTCATCAAGCCAAGGAGAACCTGCCTTACTCTTTCCAGCAGGCCATCCACTGAAGAGCTTTCATCCATCACCTATTCAGCTCTGAGATGGCAGTGCTGTGGGAGATGTGGAAACTGTGTAAACCAGGGCACTTTCCCCTAAAGAGTTGAGAGCCTGGGTAGGAAGCTGCAAGAAATGAGTGTAGAAGGGCAGTCTGCTGTGCTGGAGGTTTTCTATAAGAGGAGTAAGGCAGGAGTAAAGGGGACTGAGGCTTGGAGAAGTTGTCCTGGAGGAGGTGGGAAGGAAGAGGGGAAAGTGGAAAGGGCTCTGGGATGGGGGATGGTTGTGGGGAGGCATGGAGAGGGTGTGCAGAGAGCAGCTTCCTGGGAGGCCTGGATCCCCCAGGAACCCATAGTCTGGTCCTGAAGGGTTCATTCCTGGGCTCTGGGTCCCTGCAGCCAGCTGAGCAGCCTGGCCCCTGGGCTGAGCGCAGTCCCCATTGCCATCTGGCGTGGGGACAGGCAGGCTGGGCTGTGACTGCCTGCTGCCCAGGGACCGTGTGCATCCTCAAGGCCACAGTGGCGGGGCAGTCCTCATAATGGGGATGTGCCCCCTTGGTCTGTGTTCTCCTGTCAAGGGAGGGGAGATTTCCAGAAAGTTCTCTCTATGGAGACTTCAGGCACAGGAGTGGTGCAGAGAGAAGCGCAGTCGGGCGCCCCCAGGGCTGAAAACCGAGGATTTGGGGAGGATGAGGCCTGCCCTAGCCAGGGCCCCTGTCAGATGTCAGGGGTCAGCCCAGGCCTCTGGGTAACCAAGCTGCCGAGTAATTTCTGTTGTGTCCACCATGGAAAGTGATGCTGGGAGGTGACGAACACAGCAAAGCAAAATTCTGCATCCTTTTGAAGTAGGGTGGGAGGAAGGGGGAGGTATGGTTTCTAGTCCTGGCTCCTTCATTGGGCTACTCCTGCTTTTTGGGTCTTTACTTTGTCTCCGATAAACAGAGACCCTCTTTCTAGTCCTTTCTAACCCCCGAGAGCACTGAAGATCCTGTGAAGGGAGAGGTGTGACTTGAAACCATAGTGGGCTTTTATTGAGCAAATGGGGATACCTAAGCTCAGGAATGTGCTCGCCACTCACTGCCTCACCCTCTGTGGTAAGAGGTCCGTGTTTCTCAGGGGTCTGGTGGCGCCCAAGCTTGGCTGGGAGCTGGAGGAGGCAGTAGGTAAGTGGTGCTGCAGAGCTGGGCCTCCTGGAGGAAAAGTCCAGGAAGCAGGCAGGGGCTGCCAAGGCCGGGTGGGTGGGTGGGGGGGCGGTGAGGGGGATTCCCAGGCACATCTGCCTGTGCTCTCCTCACCCTGCCCCCTCAGCCTGGGTATTGTCCCATTCAATGCCTGTGATTGAGTTTGGGATACAAGCCAGGCCCTGAAGAGCATCTGGGCAGCAATGGGGCAGGGAGGTGGCTCCCTCCTCCCCTCTCCTCCCAGGGCCTGCTGCGAATAGAGCCAGAAACCCTGCCCCTGGCCAACCCCACCACCCCCCACACCCACCCCCACCCACAACATGGGGACGATGGGACTGGGCCTCTCTGGAGCTGGGAAGACTGACTCTCCCATAGCTGCTGGGAGCTCTTCTCTGGGGATCTGCCAGACCTAATGAGCCGTTCTCTCTGGGAGAAACATTTGCTGTAGGAAGTAAGGAAATTCAGAGAGAGTAGGTGAGGAAACCGAGGACCCCCCAGAAGACCAGGAAGCTGAAATTTCTTCCATCCTTTCAGAATCCAGGGATATCAGCCAGGGAGCTAGTGATTATCTGGGTGGTGAGCTCTCTTGATGGGTTAAGAAACTCAGACCCAGAGAGGGAGTGGTCTGCCTATGACTGGTAGTAGAGCAGGACCTGAAGCCAGCATCTGACCTCTGGGCCAGGGCTCTCTGCCCATGTCCCCATCTTCCTGCTGGGAGCGGTCTGGCTGATAAGACCTTGGTTCTCCCAGGGGGTCTGCCAAGGCTGTGAGGGAGAAGGCAGTGATGGTTTGCGGGTGCCCAGGAGGAGGAACGTCCTGGCTCCTCCCTTTTCTGTTCTCCCTTGGAGGAATCTCCTCCTTGGAGGAGTCAGAGGGGCAGGAGACCTTTTTCTGGGGACTTTGATCAGCACTCTGCAGTTTCCCAGAATGGTGTGGGGTGGGTAGTGTGTCTCAGCTGATGGGGACAGTCCATCCCCACTCAGGGAATTCCAAATAAGTCAAAGATGTAAGGCTGGACAATTCTGCAGTATTCCAGCACATTGGAAGGCTAATGGGCATCTCCTCAACCCCTAAAATGTTCCTTTTTTGTTCCTTGGATCTTTCCTAACTTCCACTGAGACTAAGGGTGATGATGGGGAGAAAGAGGATGGGGCTGATGGTCTACAGCTGAGTTTTCATCCAAATTTAGTCACTGACAAGAGGTGTGGTTTTGGAAAGTCCCTCCCTCTCTCTGAGCTTCAGTTTCCCCATTTGAAAAATGGGTGGCTAGATTATGATCCAGAGTATCCTTGCCCTCACATCTTAAGATTCTGCTAGATTCTCAGGTGAACCTCTTCATCCATCTGTCCATTCTTTCTTTCAGCTGACAAGCCTTTATTGTGTGCCTACTCTATGTAAGTCACCCTCTTTTTAAGGGGTAGGTCTGTCCATCCATGGACAAGTAGAGTTGACTTCCTCAAGTTACTAAGTCACCACAGCTCGAGGGGAGGGGGAAGTCCCCCTCAAGGCTCTGAGACTCCTCAAAGAATATTAATTATTCTCCAAGGAAGTCTTCATTCTGAGTAGCTTTCTTTCTCTGGTAATTAACATTACATGTCATTAACAGTCAGGGAACATTGTATGATCAAAGACAGCATAATTTGTAGCAAGATTCTGAGGAATAGCACAATATTTGTTAATTATGTTATTGATTCTTATGGTCTGGAATGTCCTAATTATTCCTGATCCCAACTGGACCCCATGGTGCCCGCCAGGCTGGCTTTGAACTGCTGTCCTCCCCGTGGGTGGCCTGGCCCCCTGCTCTGGGGCTGGTGGGACCACAGCTTTCAAAAGGATCAGAGAAGCTTTGTCTCCCCAGAGCCACATGAAAGCGGGAGCTGCTTGGGACGTGGGGGCTGCCTCTCTGAGGCTCCCGCTGCAGCTCCGACTGAGTCAACAAGAGAAATGTAACATCATGCTTTAATTAGCCAGATGCTGTTAATTGACTTCTTGGGAGCTCCAGCAGGCCCTGCTTCAAGAGGGCAGAGGGAGGGGTGTTCTTCTAGGCCCGAGGCCACTTGCTGCTTCTGATGATGCAATACTTGGTGGTGCCCTAAAGGCCTGGTGGGCACAGGAAAGCCCCCCGGGGTGGGGGTTGGGCATCAGCGGAAGTGTCTAGGGTAAACCTTCCCGCCTGGCTCTAAAAGTGGTAAATGAGGTGGTGTATTTCTACCAGTGGCATCATTACAAAATGATGCTTGTTTCTTAATCGGCTGTATTTATGAGTGGGCTGAGCTCCCTCCCTCTTGCTGTTGAATCCTGCAATTAACCTTTGTAATGCGTGACAACAGACTTCCCACTCAATGAGTTTTGTCTGAACCCCAGTGGGCTGCGTTCTGAGTGATACTGACAGAGGGGTGTGGTCTGCCCAGCTCAGGAAGGTGTCTGGGGTATAGGGGTGGGAAGATAGACTTACCCTGAAAAGATCCAGGGACACCATCACCGATAGTAATTAAAAAGCAACTCCTCCCCAGGCTGTATGGGCTCCTCTTTTCTCACAAAGACCCATGAAGTAGGTCCTGCTAGTATCCCTACTTTACAGAGGGGGAAGCTAAGGATCAGAGAGATCAAGTGACTGTCAAGTTTACAGAGCCAGGCAGAATCAGGAATCAAGGCTGTCTAGACCATCTGGCGTTACTATGGCATGCCACAGAGGGTTTTTCCTAAGTGGCTCTGGGGCGTTTCTGGAGAGTCTACTGATGCCGCTAATCAGTGTTTCCCATCAGTGGCGCTCCGGGGTGCTCGTGCCTGTGGTTGTAGCTATTTGGGAAAGGGGGGTGAGGAGGTCGGAAAGGATCTGTGGAGCCGACGGCAGAGGGCAGAGGAGAAGGCTGGAGAGCTCCTCCCATCTGGCACAGACACTTGACTCCCTCCTCTCCTGGGCCTCTGCCTTTCCATCTCATGCCTGGTCTTTCCAGCATCTTCTTGCAGCTTTGGACACTGAAACACTCACTGAGTGGTGAGGTGACTTCACCAAGAACCTGCTGCTTCTCAATGGTGAAACCACATCCAGGAACCAGTCGTCATATTTTGAGCACGTTGGCAGGGGAAATGAAGCAATGGGAGAGAAGGTTCCTGCTTCAGGCAGCCTCTGCTCTGACGGGATGTCAGGCCAGGGGGAGGGAAGGCAACCAGAGACCTGGCCCCAGACCTGCCCACCCCATCCTCCAGTCCCTCAGCAACAGCTGCAACGGGAACAGAAGTGGGGGGACTGTCCAGGCTGTTAAGGAGGGAGGTACTGGATGGGCAGGGATGAAGTCGAGGGAAGGGACACAGTGACCGAAGGGCTGCCAGCCCCTGGCACAGGCATGGGGTCAGCTGGTGTGGCCCAGAGATGTGACCGCAGAGGGATATTGTGTCCCAGTGCTACTGTGCCTTGTGCTGTACGGTAAGTCGCTCAGTCATGTCCGACTCTTTGCGACCCTTTGGATTGTAGCCCGCCAGGCTCCTCTGTTCATGGGATTCTCCAGGCAAGAATATTGGAGTGGGTTGCCATGCCCTTCTCCAGGGGAGTCTTCCTGACCCAGGGATCAAGCTGGTGCCTCTTATGTCTCTTGCATTTGCAGGCAGGTTCTTTACCACTAACACCACCTGTAGCAGCCCCCTTACCATCCTGCCTGCTCCAGCCCCACTCCATCTGATCGCCTCTCTTCATATCTCAGTCAGTGGGAGATTGCTTATTTTTCTTTTTCCTCCTTTCTTTTTATATTCTGGGGCTACTGCCAAGGGACCCTGGGAAGGGGCACTGGTCAGAGGAAGGGGCAGATAAACTGAGACCTGACGGTCTCCACAAAAATCATTTCACATAAGAGCAATCATAACATGCTTTTAAAATTTTCATTCTTTAATTTTTTTCTTTAACTTGCCCTCCTCTCCCTTTCCCCTGCATCATGCTCTTAGTCTCTGCCCACTCAGGGAGTCCCTCCTGTCAACAGCCCTCTCTGTATCCTTCCGTATCCTCTAACTCCAACAATTTACAAACATGTATGTGGTGTGTGTGTGTGTGTGTGTGTGTGTGTGTGTACTGTTTGCTTTAGGAAAGCAGGATTATACTATCTAGCCTCTGACTTTTTCCCTCCCCAGTACCTCCTGGCAATCCTTCCAATTAGACCAGTGTTGCTCTCATGCATTCCTTTTAATAGCTGCCAGATAGTCTACAATGTGGATATCCATCTATCATGTAAAAGAAATTATTTTCCTATTAATGAGAATTCACTTTCTTTTCACTTTTTTTGTTTTTTTTTAATCAGAAGAGAACCTTTGGAAAATATAACCCTGGCCAAGTCGATCCCTGACTTAAAATCTTCCAGCAGCTGCCTATTTATCTGGGGGCAGAGTTGTGACTCAGAGGCACATTGTATTCCGGGGTGACCCCCTCTCTAGCTCAGCAGGCACCAATGCTGCTTCAAACTCTGTTCCAGCCAGAATGAGTCAGTTTTAATTCCTCAAATACACCCGTTCTTTCTCTCTCTGCCCAAAGCACTCCTGCCCTACCTGGCTAACTCTTCTGCTTCCTTCAGGTCTCAGCATATATGCCCCTTCTTCTGGCCATTCCCCTCCCCAGATCCCTTGACAGGGGCCTTGGGGTCTGGGTCTTCTGGAAGATACTGGTCACATTGTGTTCTTCCTCCCATCAGCATCTGACTTGATATGTTACGTATCCAAGTGAAAGTGTTAGTCGCTCAGTCATCCAACTATTTGCTACCCTAGAGACTGTAACTGGCTCCTCTGTCCGTGGGATTCTCCAGGCAAGAATACTGGAGTGCATTGCCATTCCCTTCTCTAGGGGATCTTCCTGACCCAGGGATTGAACCTGGGTCTTCTACATTGTAGACAGACTCTTTATTGTCTGAGCCATCAGGGAAGCCGTTATGTATCCAGGGACTTGCCTAATGTCTGCGCTTACTAGGTGCTTCTGGGTGGAGTGAATGATTGAGTGAAGGGTGACGGATCAGGCCCCATGAGGAGGCTGGCATGAGCCTTGGGCTGGGCCACCATGTAAGGTGCCTGTGCGAGAGGGAATTGAGGATCAGGGATCAGGACAGAAGCCAGATTGTTAAGGCCTCCATGGGGAATGGGGTTGGGGAGGACAAAGTCAGGTTGGGGCTTTGAAACAGATGAGATCCCTGGGGTTCACTGTTGGGTCTCCCTGGCAGCCAAAGAGACTCAGGGGGCAATTTGGGGACCTAGCAACTCTAACTCAGCTACCATCCTCCCAATTCCAGGTCAGGAAGGGTGTCCACGTTATGCCTACCTCGGAAAGAATGGCGTCAAGAGTGGGACTTTTCAGTGTGTTTTCAGGTAGGAACATTATGGGAACCCACAGGAAGCAGTGAGCATTATGAGAACCCACAGGAAGCAGTGAGCATTATGGGAACCCACAGGGAGCAGTGAGAGAAAGCAAAGGCAGAGGAGATGGGTGAAGAGCGGTATTGTGCCTTCCTTAGAAGGTGTCCATCTTCATAAAGACCGCAGCACCTGGAGCTAAGAATCCCAGCTTGCTCCTCTGTGCCCACTGCCTTCCAGTGACTCAAAGTGCGCTCCAGGGACTGGTGCCAGCCGGCAAGCCATTGAGTCTATAATGAGAGAAGTCCAGAAATTGAGTGAAAGCACTAGAGTGTGTGTGCATGCTCAGTTGATCAGTCGTGTCTATAGTTGGCCAGGTTCCTTTGTCCATGGGATTTTTTCAGGAGAAATACTGGAGTGGGTTGCCATTTCCTCCTCCAGGGGATTGAACCCATGTCTCCTGTGTCGCCTGCATTGGCAGGTGAATTCTTTACCACTGAGCCACATGGGAAGCCCTGAAAGCGCTGGAGATTTGATAGCAACTTGACATTGGTACAGTCAGTGGAGTCCTCTTATTGGATGAGGTATAGAGCAGCGTGGGAGGCAGGAGAGGGGAGTTACAGGGGACATGAGCCCATGAGATCATGCAAGTAGGATCATGTATTAGTCTGTGTCTTACTGCAAATTAAAAGCAAACCGTTCTAGACTATGAGGAACTCCCACCCAAACAATGACCAATGACTTGTCTCTCCTTCTCCCAAGGGCAGAGCAAGAAGACAGCAGCCGGTGGGAAGGGACATTGGTTAGCCATCTGTAGGAATTAAAAGTTGTAACTTGCTGTCAATGTTGTCTAGAAATGTAGGCTCTTTTCCTCTGAGGTCTTGAGAGAGACTGTCCTTTGCTCCCTGGGGAAGAGAGGCCAATCATGGCATCTAGAATAACCTTCCTGCTGGAGGTTGATGATGACAATTCCCCGCTCCTGTGCCACTTATTATACATTTCAAAGCTTTCACTTGCTTTATCTTTTTGACCTTTATGACCATCCTCCACATAGATCAAAGGAGGCCTTACCATCCTCACTTTGTAGAATGGACAGTTGAGAACCAGAGAGGTTAAATCAGTTTCCCAAAGTTGCCCAGCAAATTAAAAGCAAAAAAGAGTAGGAGACAACTCCAAGATTTTTTTTTTTTAATCAGTGGACAGTACTCTTGCCTGGAAAATCCCATGGACGGAGGAGCCTGGTAGGCTGCAGTCCATGGGGTCGCTAAGAGTCGGACACAACTGAGCAACTTCACTTTGACTTTTCACTTCTATGCATTGGAGAAGGAAATGGCAACCCACTCCAGTGTTCTTGCCTGGAGAATCCCAGGGACGGGGGAGCCTGGTGGGCTGCCGTCTATGGGGTCACACAGAGTCGGACACGACTGAAGTGACTTAGCAGCAGCAGCAGCAGGAAAGTGGGTACAGGGGAACTGAAGGAGCCCAAAATATACACAGTAACTACTATAGTGACAGCAGCTGTATTTGCTGAATTGTGACTGTGTATCAGATACTGGTGTCATTACCTTATTTAATTTTCACAATGGATACAATTACCATCTCCATTTGCAGATGAGGAAACAGAGCCTCTGCAAGATGAAATCATTTGTCCACAGTCACCCAGCTACTAATTAACAGAACCGGTGTTTGATTTAGACTAGCTGACTGTAGAGAAATTCTCTGCACCGCCACACGCTGAGCCAGGTGATAACCCCCCGCCGCCCCGCCCCAGCCTGGAACATGAGTTATTATGAGTCCCACAGACAGAAGCTGAGGCTTGGTCATGTCGGGGGCAAGTAGAATTCAAGACCCTGAGGCTGGGGTTCAAGGTAGGCCTTGCTGATTCCTGACCTCAGTCTCCTGGCATTTTCTGCAGTCTCTCACGGCCACAAGCTCTGCCCCAGGGAGGCAGGTGGGCAGGCAGTGTGGATGGGTCAGCCCACGCGTAGGACCTAGTTTGCACCTTCCCTCTGTCTCCTGGCAGCGAGGACCGGAAAGTCGAATGCATTCACTTCAGCACCTGGCAACTGCTAATTATTAACGCCCAAGCCGCTGGCAGCTCCTCGTTATGTCACATCATACAGAAGATTTATGGCCACTTTGAAAGGGGCTTTGAAATGAGACAAAACTCAATATTGAATTTTTTCATCCCTTTCTCCCTTGGGGTTTCAGGGCATATGATATCAGCTTCCTCCTCATTAGCATATTTCTAACGAGTGCTTATTAAGGTGAATTTCACTGCCGCTCTCTGGGTTTTCATTAGAGTAGGGAGTACGTGGGGGGGCCCGGCACGATAGATGCAAGACCTCAGGGCTCTGGGACTGGGGCCTGTGCTTGGCTCCAACCTCGTGGTGAGCTCTGTTCTCCCATCCCTGAGGGAGGGATCCCCCTGTTTTCGGCAGGGGATAGGGCAAAAGGAACATGGGTGGTTATAAAGCAGGGCTCACCATATGGGTGAGTGGGTTGCAAAGGCAGCAAACACTGGGGCTGACTGAGAGGTTGGAAGGTTCAAGGTACACAGAATCCAATGTGGCCCAGGGGGACCTCACCATCTCCTCAGCCCCAGAGTGCCTTGCCCTTCAAGGAGGCTCTGCTCAACGACCTCCTTTTTCTTGCCCAGTAGATGGTGGATTGGGAGGGGCACTGAATTTGGGATCCAAAGACCTGGATTTGAGGTCAGCTCTGTCTGTTACCAGCTGTGTGACCTTGGGTGAGCCGTTTTGCTCTCAATCCCATGCAAAAACAGAGACCTGTTCATTGATTCATTGATCCAGTCATTGGCTAGTTATCAAACAGTTCCCATCCCCCCTGCTTTGGAGGGGAACCCCACCTCCCTGTTTGCTCTTGCTGCAGACAATCACTGTAGAACTTTTTAGAGCTATCAGGGACCTTAGCTAGAGTCCAACTCTGGCTCTGAAAGTATAAGACTGTCAGTCAACATCCTTTTATAGATGGAGAATCTGAGGCCCAGACAAGCCAGTAAGAGCCTTCCCATGGCTGGTGGGTGATGCTAGAAAGCTAAATTCAGGACTTTAATCTCATGCCCTCTGCTTTGGCTGGATCATCCACTTGAGAAGTGATTCGCACTTCTCCTTATCAGAAAACAGCTCAGAGAGGTTCAGTGACTCAGTCAGGGTCACACAGCCAACTGTTGGTAGACCTGGGGGTGAGAGATCTGGTTCTGGGTTTCCCTGTACCTGGCCATTTTTCTCCACTTTTGGCTGGGCGCTTGGCTCATGCCCTCCTTGGAGCCCATGGACAGCCTCATCAGCAGATCCTGTTCTCTCAGGGCCCTCCCCGCAGGCTGGAGGTTGCCCTGCTTGCTTGCTCTTTCCATCTTTATCCACCAGGACACAGAGAGCCGCAGAGCTCTACCATTTGGCTTTAGTGATTGTTCCACAGTGGGTGAAATTGGTTTGAAATAAATGTCTCCTCTGCCTTCCTCCCTGGGGGTGATTTTATCCTCCTCTCCACTTTGTGGAGTGATCCAGAGTCTGGAAAGCGCCTGTTCTGCCTAGATGTGTTCTTTCAGATGCAAAGGTGTTGCCACGGCTACTGCTGAGCCCGAGGTTTCTTGAGAGCTGGGCTGTGTTGGCTGCAGAATTCCACAGTGAGCTGCCCCTCCCCCGTTGCCTCGGACGCATCCGGCATCGGAGCGCTCCATGAGCAGAGCTGAAAGTTAGTCTAGGCTGCTCTTGCTTGTTAAAGTATTCAAATATTTTCTGGATGAGGCCCAGAATGGGGCAGGGTGCTGCTCATTCCTGGGGCACAAGCCCCACTGCTCTGCTTTGCTGGAGAACTGGCCCTTTCTGTACTAAATTTCATGTCCTTGGAGGGCAGAGGAGCTGCACAGGAATCATGTACTCAATTATTGATCCTATTCAGAGCTCTTGGCAGTTATTGCTCCCCCTACCCCCAATTAGGGCTTTTCTGATAGCTCAGTTGGTAAAGAATCCACCTGCAATGCAGGAGACCCCGGTTCGATTCCTGGGTCAGGAAGATCCTCTGGAGAAGAGAATAGGCTACCCAATCCAGTATTCTTGGGTTTCCCTTGTGGCTCAGCTGGCAAAGAATCTGCCTGCAATGAGGGAGACTTGAGTTTGATCCCTAGGGTGGGAAGATCCCCTGGAGAAGGGAAAGGCTACCCACTCCAGTATTCTGGCCTGGAGAATTCCATGGACTCTATAGTCCATGGGGTCACAAAGAGTCGGATATGACTGAGCGACTTTCACTTTCACCCCCAATTAGCTAGCTAGCTTGAGGGGCAGAGAGTGAGAAGTAAGGCTCATCCCCTTGAAGGCCTGTTCCTAATTTCTCCCTTGATTCCTCAAATTAGAGTAGAGGTGAGATGGATACATTTAAAGCAGATAGGCTAAGGGATGACACAGATACACAGAGGACACTGTAAGCTGAGATAATCTCGTCCCAGGGGTCTGGCATCCTCACCTGCAACCTCAGCTTTGCTCCGGGATCATCGCCTAGCCCTGAAGCGGAGGCTTACCACCTCCCCACCCATCTCCTGATGTCAGAGCCCTACAGACCTTAAAGATCATCTTTCTTAGCTAGGTTCAAGAGCCTTAACACCCCTTGCCATCCACTGTATGTAATGGATGGACTTTTCTCCTGTGCATCTAGAATGGTACAAGTTGTGAACCATCCTTGGGAAAGCTGATAAAACAGTCTCTGAAATCATTTTCTGGATTCTTTGGTTCAGATGAGGGACCAGTTAGTTAACAAAGCCTCCCTCTCAGTTATAGAGGACAATGAAGTACCACAGAGGCCAAAGACTGGCCCAAGCTCACACAGCTGGCCTACACAGCTCTTCCCACAAAAGCACAGTGTCCTCTCTTCCTCTGCTCAAACTTAGTGGGCGTCAAGGCAGCTCTGACCCAGAGATGATCCCCATCCCTCCCCACATGCCATGTATAGCATGTGCGCCCACATACTTGCATACCTGTGCACACATGCTGCCAAGTCAGAAGGGCAAAGGCAGACCTGGAAGCGTAGTACTAGAGAAGCAGGTAGTCCTGAGTTCAAGCCTAGTTCATGAACTTCTAAACCGTGAGTCTCTGTTTGTTACCTGCCGATGGAGATCGCAGCACCTACTTCTTAGGGCCACCGTGAAGACGGGGATTGGCCAGGTACCCAACTCAGGGCCCAGCACAGGACAGTCTCTCGGGAACCATTCATTTCCTGCTTTCTTCTGGGGTTCAGTAAGATGCTCCATGGTTGGTAAGTGAATGGAATGTTCACTATCTGAGTCAGTCTTCTTGCAGATCCTCATCCAACAGGGGATATTAACAGAGCATCCTTAGCGAGAGCTGTTATGTATTGAATACAGCATTGGTACACAATGCTCACTTGAGCTCAAACTTCAGCCCTGGTTTACTCATCAGCTGGGCGCACCCAGCCCCCATTCCCAGCTCCTCCCTGGCACCCTATCCTTTTCTTTCTGCTCCCCATCTTGGCACCACCAAACCTCCATGTGTCAGAGGTCTGAGCCATGGCTTCACAAACTTCTGGCCTGCCTCCTGTTCTTCCCATCTCACTGAGTCCCTGAATGTGTTATGACAAATTTAGACATTTGTGGGCACACCACAAATGAGAATTAAAACCCTGGGGAAGCATGGTTAGACTTGGCATAAGCTTCCTGTTTTCTGCCTATTGGTGACTCAGCACTTTGGAGGTTGGCACCTTGCCGCTCAGCCTGCCTGCAGAAGCGGAAAGCAACTAGAACTGGAGCAGCTGGAGTCAAAGTGGAACCTGCCCCAACCTCCACCTTGCCTCGAGGAATGGGCGGTTCATGTTTCTGAGTTTTCTGTTGGGTTGGAAGTGAGACAGAAAAGACCTTTCTAGGGTTCCAACGCTTGCTACCAAAATACTTGTTTGCAACTGTGCCTGTTTCCCTTCCTGTCTTGGTGAGTGGGTTATGGTGAATGGGACCAGATCTCTGGATTTATTGAGATTTGGCATGAGTTTAGGGTCCTTATTCCTCAAGGCCTGTCTTTGTCCAGGAATGGGTTTGAAGTAAAGGAAATAAAACTGAATAGATCATCAGTGTGGAAGCTCGCCTTGGAAACTGCTTTTCAGGAGAGTGGGAAAAAAAAAGAACATCTCACTGGCTCTGGGGTGGAAATGCACCTGGAAGTGTGGGCAGTGGCTTGGCACCCCACACCCTGGTTAAATGAAGATTCGCAGGCTCCAGTTAACTGAGGTTGGGCTACATATGCTGTTGTACCCTGGTGCTCAGGATGGCCTGTGCCGAGCTGAGCCTAACTCGGTGGCCTGGCTCAGATGTCACCTGCCTAATGCCTCAGTCGGCATTGTTCCATGGAAACCTCAGAAGGAACCGCTCTGACACATTAAGCTTTTTAATTTAGCACACACCACGCATATATGCCCCCAGACAAAACAGAATTGATTTATAATTCTCTTAATGGAAGCAAAGGCTTTAGTTGCTCCAGAAATAGATTGTTACCTCTGCCACCTTTTGTAATTTTTTCCCCTCCCATTTTTTTTTTAAACACCACCGTGGTCTAAAAATAAGATGTTTCATTTCAGCCCTCTGTCGTCATCCACCAATGCCAGGCATTTCTCTTTAGACTTTTAATTTATAGCATGTTTGTTCTGTTACACTTCATTAATTAATGTTCTTCCCAGGCCCATGCCAGAGTCTTTGTGTAATACTCTCTTACAGTAAGCAGGTGCTTTTATCCTTAATGAACAATTTCCTGGAAAATACTGAAATAAACAACGAATAATCAGGCCAGGAGCACAGTGAGTCTGGGAGTTGTGTCCCATTCTGCAAATTAAACCCGGGAAGATGAGGGTCGATTTTGATCCTTCAAGGTGCTGTTTTTGATGGCCCATTCCTTTGGGAAGGAATGCAAAGTGCTGATGAAGGTGAGTGAGCATCTTGCTCCTCTAGAAAACCAGAGTTCAGAGGAACCATTTTATCACAAATGCTCTCAGCCGTGGAGATGGTGGTCAGACATGGCCTAGGCCAGAAAGGCAGCCAAATTGGCTTCTGATCCAGACTGGAAATCATCTCTTGCTGAGACTGTGGGTCAGCAGGGCCTGACTGGGCCAAACTGCAAACTTCATGAAATTCATCTTGAGTTCCTTTCTCTGGGTTCTGGCAGACTTGTCCCTCTCCCAGAAGGTGGTCCTTATCAAAGGATCCTAATCTCAGTCTCTCTCTCTGTACACACCCCCCAGGAGTATTTGTATTGCATCCCTTCTGTCCTCGGCAAGAGGATCATGACCACATTTGACTCAGTGTTTTAGTGACTATAGTCACTTCCCATCATCCTCGTCTCTGACTCCGCAGGACCCTCTGAGTCAGGTTTTCTTACTATTCCCACTTCACAGAGGAGGAAACTGTGACTTCCAAAGGTCAAGTGATCTGCCCAAGGTCACACAATTGGTACGAGGCAGATCTGAGGTTAGGACTCAGGAATTGAGACCAGAGCTCCATGTGCTTGTCACCTATGGAGGACCAGAGCCTGTGGGGTGCAGGGGACGGAACAGGTGCTGGAGTGAGGTGGCGTTCCCTGGGCTGCCCTGGCCAGGCTGTGAGCCAGGATTCATCAGTGTCATGGACAAAGTGCTGCAATAAATTTCTTTTAAAATCGGAATACTTGGTTCATTTATTATACCAGATAGAGCTGACAAAATCCTACATTATCCATCCATTTTTTGTGTCATCAGATCATTTTGGGTCTTTGAAATGGCATAATGTTTTTAATCACAGCATGTGTATAATCACAGCATGGACACAGACCACTCAGTTATAATGGCAATCCCCACCCTTCCCCCACCCGCCCCGGCTTGATGGCTTCTAGGGCTGCCAGGAAAGCTCCGTAAAGTGGCCTATGTCCCCAAGAGTAGTGAGCTCAGGGCTCAAAAAACCCTGCTGTTTGGGAATATGCACCCCAAGGAGCCTTGTGGGAGAGTCTGGGCATGGGGGAGGGTAAGCTATGGAGGCACTGATGAAAGGTCCTGACTTTTTGGCAAAATGAAGATGGCTTTATTAAACTGAGAAGCTGAGACCAGCTCATCATAGAAAATGTTGACAGCAAAGTATAGAGAAGAAAGTAAGTTACCGAAAATATTATCACCCAGGTGCCTTTGCTAATATTTTAAACATCTTTCTGGACATCTCTCTTTTTTCTTGCTTGCTCTCAGAACACACATCACACACACACACACAATTCAGTTGTAATGTCCATGCTGTTTCATAACCTGTTTTTCACATAATGGTACATCAGGGTCCTCTTTCCATGGTAGTGAATGTACGTATATTATCTTTTATTTGTTTTTTCCTAACCTTTTTAAAAACTGTAAAATTTTTTAAATTAGAAAGCTTTTTTCCTATTTAAAAAAAATTGAAATATAATTGGTTTATAATATTGTGTTAATATCATGCATACAGCAAATATATGTATGATTCAGTAATATATATATGTATTTTCAGATTCTTTTCCATTATAAGTTATTACAAGATATTGAATATGGTGCCCTGAGCTATACTATAGTACTTGTTTTTATCTTTTTTATATATAGTAATGTGTATCTGTTTGTCCCAAGCTCCTAATTTATCCCTCTTGCCCTTTCTTCTTTGGTAACCATAAATTTGTCTTCTATGTCTGTGAGTCTGTTTCTGTTTTATAAGTTTATTGGTACCTTTTTTTTAAGATTCCACATATAAGTGATATCATATGACTTTTGTTTTTCTCGGTCTGACTTAATTTACTTAGTTTGATGACCTCTAAGTCCATCCATGTTGCTGCAAATGGCAATATTTCATTCTTTTTTAAGGCTAATAGTCTGTCATATATATATATATATACCACATCTTCTTTATCCATTCATGTCGATGGACATGTAGGTTGCTTCCATATGTTCAGTTCAGTTCAGTTAAGTCGCTCAGTCATGTCCGACTCTTTGCAACCCCATGAATCGCAGCACGCCAGGCCTCCCTGTCCATCACCAACTCCCAGAGTTCACTCAGACTCACGTCCATCGAGTCAAAGATACCATCCAGCCATCTCATCCTTTGTCATCCCCTTCTCCTCCTGCCCCCAGTCCCTCCCAGCATCAGAGTCTTTTCCAATGAGTCAACTCTTCGCATGAGGTGGCCAAAGTACTGGAGTTTCAGCTTTAGCATCATTCTTTCCAAAGCTATTGCAAATAATGCTGCAATGAACATTGGGGTGCATGCATCTTTTCCAATTAGTTTTCGTCTTTTCTGGTTATGTGCCCAGAAGTGGGATTGCCTTACATATATTTTCTTAAAATATGTTTGCTTTTATGATTATGGTGATGATAATACTCATTATAAGAAACACTAATAAGAGCATTATAAGAAACACTAAGAAGAACAGAAGTGATTGACTTGGAAAGCAGAAGTCCTGTGATGTTTCTCCCTTCCCCTCCTCTTACCAATGACCACTATTAATGCTCCAGTGTATAGCTTCCATATTTTCCCACACATCAATATTTTAAATGTTTACATAATATTTTGTTATGTATACATGGTGGGATTTCTTTAGCAAAGATCACCTCAGTGGCGCTAGTGGTGAAGAAATCACCTGTCAGTGCAGGTAGACGTAAGAGATGTAGGTTCGATCCCTGTGTCAGGAAGATCCCCTGAAGAAGGTCATGGCGACCCACTCCAGTATTTTTGCCTGGAGAGTCCCATGGACAGAGGAGCCTGGCGGGCTACAGTCCATAGGGTTGCTAAGAGTTAGATGTGACTGATGCAACTTATCACACATGCACCACTGACTTACGCATTCAGGTTGTTTCAATGCTGTAATGCATATCTCTTTATTAAGAGATGATGCAACATTCTTAAACCTACCTTTGGCCTTGGTCAGTTTTTTAAATTCAATTGCAGAAGTGGAATGCTGGGTTAAAGATGCACATGAAAACATGTTGTTGTGTATTGCCAATTGCTTTCTATGACACACCAATGCCCATTTCCATGACCAGTTCACAGATGTGGGGGCCTTCAGGCTTTGAGACAGTTGATATCTGACTTCAGATTCTCCTGGCCTAGATACATACTGAAGGTTCCAGAAGGAAACCTGGAGAGGCTACCCTAGTCTGTAGACTAACAACCACGCCCTCCTATTTAGCTCCTTACTGGGGAGAAGAGGTGTCCAAGGAGTGATGGGGCAGAGACTGCCCTGGTGTGGGCCCTGGGCTAGACTAGAGCGTGAGACAAGAGTCCAGTCTTCAAAGAGGTGCTGAAGATTGGACAGAAAGGTGGCAGGAACTTAGGGTCCCCACCCTCACAAGAGCACTGATGCTTGCATTTCCAGTGTTGGGCTGTGGCTTGATATTCATGAGAACTTGTTCTCTTATCCTTACTGTGTAGTCAAAGGAAAAGGAGGCTCAGAACAGTGAAATGAGTTCTCCGTAATCCAGGACTAGAATCTAATTCTCCTGTCTTCACTGCTTTATCTCCTTGCTGCTGGGAGATGGGACCAACCCAACGTAGTGGGTGAAGAGAAAGAAGAACGTGAGGAGGGGAAGGGCAGCAAAGAGAGACACACTGGAGGGGAACTTGTAGAGTTTGAAGAGTCCTAGAGATGGTATAGCCTCTGAACAAACATGGAATGAAGCTCAGAGATGCAAAGCAACCTGTCCCTGGTCACACAGCAAGTTAGTGACTTAGCAGGTAGAGAGGAAGAATGGGGCCGCGGGAAGCTGAGTTGCTCCTGAGCTGAGTTGGGCCTCAGGAGGGAAAACCCGAGGAAGAGAGGAAGTGCAGCCACTCTAAGTCCTAACAGATTGGAGCTGGGAGACCGACCAGGCTTGGGAATCCCCCACACCCCTTCAGAGGAGCAGCCCTGGACAAGAGTGAACTCAGAGGCAAGTGGAATGGAGATGGGCCTGATTCAACGTGTGTGGGACCTGTGGGGATGGTATGCATCAGTAGCAGCAAATGTCTTTGATATTTGCCTGGGGCTTCCTGCCAGGCAAAGGCCTCGGCACTTTGAGTTAAGCCACATCCTGGGTCCATTGCCCTCTCGTGGCCATTCCCATACACCCTCCGGCAGGTGTCTGGGGTCTAGGGTCAGGGCCTGCCTGAATTATTGTGTCTGCAGTGACTGGCAAGTGTTCAGGAAATGTTTGCTGAATGAGTAGATAAGACCATTTAATAACTGTACATTTCAGACCGACCCTGGGGTCACCAAATACATATAGCGAAGCCCAGATTTTCCAGCAGAAGATCTTTCAATCAGCATTTCCCTAGATCCTTAGAAATTAGAATTCCATTTGAATGCAGAGTTCCAAAGAATAGCAAGGAGAGAAATAAAGCCTTCCTCAGCGATCAATGTAAAGAAATAGAGGAAAACAATCAAATGGGACAGACTAGAGATCTCTTTGAGAAAATAAGAGATACCAAGGGAACATTTTGCATAAAGATGGGCACAATAAAGGACAGAAATGACATGGACCTAACAGAAGCAGAAGATATTAAGAAGAGGTGGCAAGAAGATATAGAAGAACTATACAAAAAAGATCTTCATGACCCAGATAACCACGACACTGTGATCACTCACCTAGAGCCAGACATCCTGGAATGCGAAGTCAAGTGGGCCTCAAGAAGCATCACTACAAACAAAGCTAGTGGAGGTGATAGAATTTCAGTTGAGCTATTTCAAATCCTGAAAGATGATGCTGTGAAAGTGCTGCACTCAATATGCCAGGAAATTTGGAAAACTCAGCAGTGGCCACAGGACTGGAAAAGGTCAGTTTTCATTCCAATCCCAAAGAAAGGCAATGCCAAAGAATGCTCAAACTACTGCACAATTGCACTCATCTCACACACTAGCAAAGTAATGCTCAAAATTCTCTAAGCCAGGCTTCAACAGTACATGAATCATGAACTTCCAGATGCACAAGCTGGATTTAGAAAAGGCAAAGGAACCAGAGATCAAATTGCCAACATCTGTTGGATCACTGAAAAAGCAAGAGAGTTCCAGGAAAACATCTACTTCTGCATTATTGACTATGCCAAAGCCTTTGACTGTGTGGATCACAACAAACTGTGGAAAATTCTTTAAGAGATGGAAACACCAGACCACCTTGCCTGCCTCCTGAGAAATCTGTATGCAGGTCAAGAGGCAACAGTTAGAACTAGACATGGAACAACAGACTGGTTCCAAATTGGGAAAGAAGTACATCAAGGCTGTATATTGTCACCCTGCTTATTTAACTTATATACAGAGTACATCACACAAAATGCTGGGCTGGATGTGGCACAAGCTGGAATCAAGATTGCTGGGAGAAATATCAATAACCTCAGATATGCAGATGACACCACCCTTATGGAAGAAAGCAAAGAACTAAAAAGCCTCTTGATGCAAGTGAAAAAGGAGAGCGAAAAAGCTGGCTTAAAACTCAACATTCAGAAAACTAAGATCATGGCATTTGGTCCCATCAGTTCAGTTCAGTTGAGTCACTCAGTCGTGTCCAACTCTTTGCGACCCCATGAACCGCAGCAAGCCAGGCCTCCCTGTCCATCACCAACTGCTGGAGTCTACCCAAACCCATGTCCATTGAGTCAGTGATGCCATCCAACCATCTCATCCTCTGTCGTCCCCTTCTCCTCCTGCCCTCAATCTTTCCCAGCATCAGAGTCTTTTCAAATGAGTCAGCTCTTCGCATTAGGTGGCCAAAGTATTGGAGTTTCAGCTTCAACATCAGTCCTTCCAATGAACACCGAGGACCAATCTCCTTTATAATGGACTGGTTGGCTCTCCTTGCAGTCCGAGGGACTCTCAAGAGTCTTCTCCAACACCACAATTCAAAAGCATCAATTCTTTGGAGCTCAGCTTTCTTTATAATCCAACTCTCACACCCATACATGACTACTGGAAAAACCATAGCCTTGACTGGACGGTCCCATCACTTCATGGCAAATAGATGGGTAAACAATGGAAACAGTGAAAGAGGTTTTTTTTTTTGCCCCTCAAGATCATTGCAGATGGTGACTGCAGCCATGAAATTAAAGGACGCTTGCTCCTTGGGAGAAAAGCTATGGCCAACCTAGACAGCATATTAAAAAGCAGAGATATTACTTTGCCAACAAAGGTCTGTTTAGTCAAACCTATGGTTTTTCTAGTAGTCATGTATGGATGTGAGAGCTGGATTATAAAGAAAGCTGAGCACTGAACAATTGATGCTTTTGAACTGTGGTGTTGGAGAAGATTCTTGAGAGTCCCTTGGACTGCAAGGAGATCAAACCAGTCCATCCTAAAGGAAATCCTTTAGGAAAGGAAATATTCATTGGAAAGACTGATGCTGAAGCTGAAACTCCAATCCTTTGGCCACCTGATGTGAAGAACTGACTCATTTGAAAAGACCCTGATGCTGGGAAAGATTGAAGGCGGGAGGAGAAGGGGACAACAGAGGGTGAGATGGTTGGATGGCACCACTGACTTGATGGGCATGCGTTTGAATAAATCCTGCAAGTTGGTGATGGACAGGGAAGCCTGGCATGCTGCAGTGCATGGGGTTGCAAAGAGTCAGACAGGACTGAGCGACTGAACTGAACTGAACTTAGGAATTCTAGAATTCAGAATTAGAGAGTTGGAAGGGTCTTGAGGTAGAAGGAGGGGATATGAGTTGGCAGGAAACTAATATTTTATTGAGTGCATTCTATGTGCTCGATTCTGGACCAAGCACTTTACCTGCTGACTCATTTGATATCCTCACAGCTCTGTGAAGTTGGTCCTTTCTCATGTGATTGATGTGAAACAGCCCCCGAGTAGTTAAATGACTTTATCCAGGCTGTGTAACCAGTAAGGTGGAGTCAGAATTTGAGGCCATGTCAGTCCCACTCTGCTATTCCCTTCCATGAGCGCTGGCATCAGTGTGCTATGTGACTTGAGGACTTTAAGTCACCTGGGAGTAGTTTGCCCTTCAGTGGGATGAGGTGTTGACACGTGATGCTCCCGGGTCTGTCCAGGTGCCATTCTGGTCCCACATGGCTTGCTGTCCAGCCTTCACCTTCACAGATCAGTTTTGGGGGAGACTTGACCAGGTGATGGATCATTCTACAGGCCCCCTTCCTCAGAGCTCTTTTCCCATCTGAGCATCTGTGTTTGCATCTCATGTTTTAGAAATGTTCTTTGCAGAGCAGGAGGGAATGGGGACCAATCCCCATGGGGCTGTACGGCCCTGAGTGACTGGCCTGTCTGTGAAGGTTTTGGGGATGTGGCCATGACTTAATGCCAGGGCGCAAGGGACTCCCCCAGTTCAGAGAACCCCACAGCCCTGGGAACAAGTGGGAGAGGGGAGCAGAGCAGGCCTGTAGTGGGTTGGGTTGGAGGGGGCTCAGGCAGCCTCTGGGTTGGCCAGGCCAGATGAGTGTGCCCTGATTTGCAAAGAAATGGAAAGATGGAGATAATTGCTCTGTGAGAAATAGAATGGCCTCCGAACACAGATAAGTTTTCTCCCTTCATCTTCAGAGGGGCTGGAGGCTGGGGGCACAGCTGTTGCCTGCCTGGGAATGGGAAGGCTGAGGCCTCAGAGTCCAGGGCTGCGTCTGTAGGAGAGGGAGGCAGATGCTTCATGAATTTGTTGGTTTCTACCCCTCTGCCTTCCCGCTCCTCCCCTGCCCCGGGGATATGCTGCGATTTCTCTCCGAGCCTGACTAATGTCAAGACCACTTGGTCTCCGCCGGGCTTGAGGGCACAGGGGCAGGCCAGCCCTCTGACCCTGATTAATGGGCACTGCAGTTCTCCGTGGTGCCGTTTTCAGGATTTGCAGCCCGAGCTTTCCCGGGTGAGGAGAAAGCAGAATTTACCGGTTTGGTGGAGCCCTAGGACGGGGACGTTTACCGTGTCTCAGGAGGTGACTCTAATCCCGATTGATCCCAGTGGGCAGACTCCTGGCAGGGCCTCCATGTTGACGCTGGGAATTTCTGCTGCTCTTCTGTGGTCAGGGAACCACTCTTTTGGAGATTAAGAGCTGCGGATTTATTTTTTTAAACTTTTTTTAAGTGCAGGGAGATTAGAAAGCCTTCAACATAAGCCCAGCTCCTGGAGGGATTCCTGGAGGGTAGGAGGCTTCATCAAGGCGAAGGGTGAAGCTCTTAATTATGGGCTGATCGTGGCTCCTCTTTTCATCTGCACTAATCAAACCCCAGCAAGGCCAATAAACAGAGCGGGGCTTGGGGACTGGGGACCAGCTGAGAGCAGTGGGGAGATGAAGGGGAAGGTCGGCTAGATGGGATGATACCCTTGGCATTTACCCCAATGAGTGCAAACTTGGCTTTTTTGTTTTATTAAGGAAAAAAAACAGAGAAGTGTGTGTGTGTGTGTGTGTGTGTGTGTGTGTGTGTGTGTGTGTATTCTATAAATAGAAGATAGAAATCTCTCTCTATACCCCCACGCTGGGAAGAATGTGAGGTGTTTGCTTTATCAGTCTCACTCTGGGGTTTGCTTCTGCAGTGTCCCGAGCCTGAAAGCGCCTTTTCATGAGGCTCTCGGAACTCTGGTCAGGCCCCCCCACTGACTGCAGCTTGAGCTATTGAGTGGGCTTCAATGCCCACCCTGTGTTGGTTCCAGGAACAGACATCCCCCGGCGCTGGCGGGTTGGCCCAGGCAGGAGTCTGTGAATCTCTCTCAGGATGTCATGGTGCCCACTGTATCCGTCGCCAACAGATTGGTGTCTCTGTGGTGTGATGTCAGTGCAGGGTGGGATGCCTCGCATGCTGAGGCCTGCTGGCAGTACAGGTTTTTGGTGGTCTCTGTCAGGACGGACACAGGCCGTGTGGCTGGTCCTGGGACTTGGGCTGGCTGAGAGGTCCAGGGGAGGTGGTTAGCTGTAGAATCGACAATTTGTGGAGTCGACAAAGATGGTTTGAGCCCCCTCTCTGTACAGCAGTGCTCTGGGTGCTGGGGTTGGCAGTGGACACAGAGACCAAAACCCCTGCCCTCAAGCAGTGTGTTTGTGTCTTAGTTGTGTGCTAGGAGACCTGGACTTGATCCCTGGGTTGGGAAGGTCCCCTGGAGAAGGGAATGGCAACCCACTCCAGTGTTCTTGCCTGGAGAATCCCATGGACAGTCGAACCTGGAAGGCTATAGTCCATGGGGTCACAAAGAGTCGGACACAACTGAGCAACTAACACACACACACACAAAGGGAAGGAAAATGATGGACAGGTTCCAAGGCTCCAAGAGAAGAGCTGAGGCCATATCCAGATGGTTCATATACGAGAGGAGCGCTTTTCAAAGTTAAGAAGACCGCTCAGCAATGTAGGGCAGGGACAACAAGTGCGTGGCACCCATGTGTCCCTCTCCCATCCTGCGCCTGCAACAGACATCACTAATCAATCACAGCATGTTCCCTTCAGCCCCATTCCTCAGGAGAGCATTGCAAGCAGCTAGTACCAATCGATGCCCAGCATTGTGACTGGAAACCGCCCAGGGCCCAGAGCCTGACCACCGCCAGCCCTGCTTCCCATCCAAAGTTGCTGAGAAGGAAGGGCTCCCTGGAGGAGACTGGGATGGACAGAGAGCAGGTTCCAGGTACACAGACCAGGTTCCAGTGTCCAAGATTTTGGCACATTCAGGATGACAAGGCAGGTGGTGGAAGCGAAGCAGGTAGGGGAAGATTTTTGCACAGATGGACCGTGAGGTCATCACAACCGATCCTGGGGCAGAGGCCATCTGTCTGCCTGCCCTCTGCCCTGGTTTTACGCATCTTGCCTAATGTGAGCAGCTGGTGTCTGGCCAGGTGTTTGTTGCCATCAGAGAGACAAGCTGGATTCTACAGGTGCTGGTGCTGGCAGGGGCCCAGGAGAAGACGGGATCTCCAGAGGATGCTGCCAACTCTAAGGTCTGCTCAGCCTGCAAGGCTGACCCAGGCCAGGACAGAAGGCCAGGGTCAGCTATGATGTCTCTTTAATACCCAGTGGTAGAGTCCCTTTAACACTAGATGCCAGTCACAGACGGCTCTCAAGTGTTAGCATAAACAAGAGGATATGAACTCTGAGGATGCAGATGGTCAGGACTGGGACTTCCTCCAGACTTGATGGAGAGGAGCAGAGTTGACCAAACTAGCATCCCAAAGAACTCTGTTGCTACAGACATCACTAGAAAGTTCTATGGGAAAGACTGGATGAAACAACCAAACAGGTGTCTTTACTCTGGGTCTTCCCAGAGCCCAAGGTCTGCTCAGATACACTGTGAATATTTAAGATGAGGACATAGCATGCAGCATTTCCTGAACTTAGTCACTCATGGCAACCTTCGTCTGGGAGATTTTATCAGTAGCTCATGGGGCTAGTGCTTCATAGAACCCAATTTTGGAAAATGCCTGGCAAAGTTCCCCATGTTGCCCACTTCTGCTCCACAGTGCAAACTCTCCTAGACTCTCCAGCAGCACCTGCACGTTCCTGCCTCCACGTGCTGCCTTATGCAGTACTTGCCCCGAAGGCCCTTTATCTGCCCTCCCTTTCCATATTCTGTCACTCAGCCATGTCTGACTCTCTGCAACCCCATGGACTGTATGTAGCCAACCAAGGTCCTCTGTCCATGGTCTGTCTTTAGTCCCATCTGCTCCACCAAGTTTTCTATAAGCCTCCAGGGGACTCAACTGCTTGCTGCTTTAGCCTCTGAAAATGGACTGTAGTTGACTTGGGTTATTTCTTTGCATCCTGGAAGCATAGCCCAGGGCTAGGCAAGTAGTACTCCAGGAATTTGATTAGTTAAGACCCTGCCAGGTGTGCAGAGTAGCTATACCTGTGGGCAGGTGTCAGCCTCACCTCCAGTTGAGCAGGTGTAAAGCAGCCAATCGGGAAAGAAATTTCCACCTCTAGAACTTCACTCCCTTCCTCTGCGGCTTACTGTGTGGGGAGCATGGACCAGAGGGGAGGGAACCGGCTGAACTGTTTACATGTTTTCTTCCTCTGAAGGGAAACCAGGGGCATTTTCTTATTTAATTATTAATGCCCCGAATCAGATAGTGCCCGCTGTGTTAACCTCTGTCACTCTGAATGGAGTCAGCCTAATAACCACCAAGGCAGGATTGATTTTCCCTCAGCGTCTCATAAGCATATGTCTTTGGGATCTGTCCTCAGAGAGAGAGCCTGGGGAAGCCCCATTAAAGTTAATGGCGATGAGTTGCCCCCATGTGGGGATGGCTCCTTTGTGGCTGCTCTTCACTCCACCTCAGTGAAGTGGCTGAGACAAGTAGAAACACATTTTCTGAAATCAGATCCCAAAAGGAGCTGACTGGCAACAGCCTAGGACTCGACCTGAGTTTCAAAGCATTTACGGACACGTCAGAAAGATGAAGTCAACATGCTGGCAAAGACATCAGGGCAAGATGGGAGGCGATGAGCGCTGGACCGTGTGGCCAGGCTGTAAGCTAGATGAGTGTAGCATGCCTGGCACGCTGTAGGTGCCAAGCCATACAGAGGGGAGGGTGCCTGGGCGTGGATGGTGTTTGGAGGTGCAGAACTGAGGAAGAAGAGCATTGAGGGCAGGAGAGCAAGGCTCAGGGGTGAGGGAAAAACTGAAAGTGAGACCGGTGTGACCTGGGGAGGAGGGAAGGGTGGCAAGGTTGCATCTTTTAGACTGGCCATGTTCAAAGAAAAAGCCTGAGGGCTGAGGGGGTCCTAGAGGGGTCAACTCTTGTACCTGCAGACTGGCATCTTTTCCCCCAACCACACCACCACAGAGGCAAACTTGGCCTCAGACGGGGAACTTTGTGAATACCGGTGATGGGCTGTTCAAGGCTTGGGTGTGAGTCCTGGGGAGCACCCTCTGCTCTGTAGCCTTGACGCACTCCGATGACTGAGGAGTGCTGTGTCAGACCCCCCTGGCTGGCCATGTCCTGTGCTCCCGCATCCGCTTCCACCTTCTGCGTGCTTCTCCAAACACCTGTTACCCTCTCTGTGCCCTGATGTCCAGGTATCTCCGTGGGAATCAGCCAAACTGTCCTGTCCAGATTTGACTCAGAGGGAAAGGTTTTACAAAGTGTGGTGGATTCATTTTGATATTTGGCAAAACTAATACAATTATGTAAAGTTTAAAAATAAAAAAAATAAAAATAAACAGATCTCCTCAATTATAGCCACGATCCAAGTTACCTCCATTTGCCACCCCTCTCCCGCCAGCATGGATCAAAAGCAGCCAGAGCACAGTCTCCACTAGTCCAGGTGGCCTCACCCTTTGATATTCTAAGCTTCATAAATTTAAAGATGCAGCTGGGGGTGGGGGTAGGGCGGGGTGGGGTGGGGGGAGGTCCTCTCAGAAAAACACTGGAGATTACAGCATGGGCCTGGCTCAGATGGTAAAGAATCTGCCTGCAATTCAGGAAACCCAGGTTCGAGGTTGGGAAGATCCCCTGGAGAAGGGAATGGCTACTCACTCCAGGATGCTTGCTTGGAGAATTCCATGGACAGAGGAGCCTGGCAGGCTACAGTCCAATGGGTTCCAAAAACACAACTGAGCAACTAACACACAGGATCAGCCAAAGTAATGAGACAGGGACTTCCCTGGTGGTCCAGTGGCTAAGACTCTGACCTCCCAATGAAGGGGGCCCAGGTTTGATCCCCGGTCAGGGAACTAGATCCCACATGCCCACAACAAAGATCGAAGGTCCTTCGTGCTGCAGCTAAGACCTGCTGCTGTTGCTGCTAAGTCGCTTCAGTCGTGTCCGGCCCTGAGCCAAATAAATAAATAAATATATATTTAAAAAAGCCACAACAGAGTAAGGAGACAAGGTCATGGAGAGAATCAAGGCCAGGCATCTCCGCCTGGCAGTCAGACTTTGTGAGCCTTTCTGTGTGTCCTTTGTTTCTGTATCTGATGCCTGATCAGCCTGCCCTGCACCTGGAAGAAGATGCCCGTCCCCCAAACTCAATGCCCATCTTGGGCGGTTCCTTCTCTTCCCAAAGGGGAAGGTCTCACCTTCTCTGGGAGGAGAATGCGTTGAAATGCCTGGCAGCCCTAGCACTGTGGGGCTCAGGGAGTGCGGAGTCAGTCTCTCCAGGCACTGATGGAGTTGGCAGGGTGAGCCGGTGGGGGAGTGAGGAGCGGCTGCGGCTGGTGACTGCTGGACGCTGCGAATTGTGCAGAATCGCTTTTCTCTTTAGGTTAGCCGATTTTCAGAATCCATTTACCCAGATTATCTGCAGATCTCAAACAGAGAGAAAAGCCTCATTAATCATCAATTGGACCCCCATGGTTACATAGAATTTGTGACAATTTGTTTATCTTTGAAGGAGCTGCTAAGAAAGAGTTTAACAAGGCAAGTGTTGAGGCAGGGGAGGAGAGAGTTTAACCTTTCACGAAGGCAGGAGCTCCATTTGGCTTCCCTCTGAGTACAGCCTGGGGGCGTGTGCAGCATCCCTGCCACTCTTCACTGCCCCCAAGAAGGCTGAGCGCTTCCTTGTCGGTAAACTCTGGGCCAACAGACTAGAAATCCTCAAGCATTTCAAGCCTGGGGACCCCTTTTCAATGTCAAAATATTTTCTATACCATCCCTGCCCCCAGTTATTAGAAGCTGCCTTGTTTTTTTTTTTTTTTTTTTTTTTAGTGTGGCTGATTGAGAATAAAAGCTCCTCTGAATTTGGTAAAGCTTTTAAGCAAATCACAATCACATCTATGAACACATGAAATATAGCGCTGTCTCTCTGAGTTACAGTGTTCTTTCAGTCTGTAGCTGACGTTGGAGCACGAATGGATTGCAGGTCCCCTGGAGGTAGCTCTGGGGCCCCCTGCACCCCGACTAGGACGAGAACACTCGGCCAGTTCTCTAAGGCCGGTGGAGTCCTGGACAGGAGGGAGCCTCGGAGGTCATTCAGCTATTCCTACCTTAATGGTTCTCTGCCTCTATGAGGAGCCCTCTGATAGGGAATCCTCAGTTCCAGGGACCCCAGGGGGTTGGCATCTGTGTAGGCCCACTTAACACCTGTCTTACGCTGTCACTTCAGGGGCTGGGATCAACTCTACAAGCTGCTTCCTCAAACCCCTTACCAGGCTGTCCAAGCCCTTCACCTGCCGGTGGGTATGATGTGCAGAGACATATCACCCTGGGTGTCAGTAGGTGGTAGCCCATGGGAGCAAGAGAAGCAAGGGCCAGCCTTCTGGGCAACTTGTTTGACCAGAGCTGCCAAGAAGGATTTTCTCAGCTTCGTTGTCCCCAGGGCCACACCAGCTATCTTTCTTCTCTGTCTTCACTGAAGGAAAGAGTTGAGAGAGGAAGTGAATGGGCAAAGCGTAACAAAGATGAGGGACTTCCCTGGCGATCCAGTGGCTAGGATTCCCCACTCCCATTGCAGGGGGTATGGGTTCCATCCCCAGTCAGGGAACTAGGATCTTGCATGCTGCACAGGGCGGCCAAAAAAAAAAAAAAAAATGTTGAGGGAGAAGGGACAGGGGAGGGTGCTGCTTTTAAGGCAGTATATCAGAGTTTCTTGGTCCAAGGATGGACTCAGGAGCTTCAGGACACCCTGAAATCACAGCCAAATGGTGTGCATATGGGCATATTTCAGGGGAGAAGTTCTGTAACTTTCACTAGATTCTAAAAGCAGTCCATGAACCAAAAAGCTTTGAGAAGCTCTGGCCAGAAATTTAACGTTTCCCTGACTCAGGCTTCCCACTACCCAGTTACTCAGAACTGGTGAAGTGTTACCGTGTTAGTCGAAGCCTGCAAGTGTGAAATATCAGATGCTCATTACATGATGATGATGCAGAACTTTGCAGCTTAGCGAACCTCTTCCGCCACTTCATGTAAGGCGTCTCGGTGCCAAACAGATGCCTGGGAAGATGATGTGATTAATGACACTACTCTCTTTGTTCTTCCTTGCAGGGCCCAGGATGGTGCTCTCAGCGGCAGGACTCATTGTCTGCTCCCTCCTGCAAATCGTCCTCTCCCTGAACCCCGAGGACCCCAACGTGTGCAGCCACTGGGAGAGGTAAGATGTGGCTCTTGGACGGCCAGACACTCCCTGGGGGCTTCACCCTGGTCTTGGCACTGCTGGGAAGCCATCCCCCAAGGGCCTGCAGTCCAGCTGGGGACATAGCACGATCCTGAAAGGCAGGCCAAACCCATATAGATTCTGTCTGAGACTATGGGGGTGGGGATGAGGGTGGGGGCGCTGAGTGACAGGCAATGTAAATGAGGCAGCCTGGTAGCTGACACTTTCTTTCCTGAATTCACACTTCCAGCCACTTTACAGATGAGGAAAAAGAGTTCCAGAGGAGAAGGGACTGTGGTCCAGAGGTTCTCTTCTCCGAGGCTGCGGTGCCTTTCTGGTCTCCCAGGACTGGCAGCATTGCAGCAGCTCACATGTGTGGAGCGGCCAGCAGCCTGCCCCGAGGAGCTTGGGGGTGTGGGCTGACCGGGGAAGGGCAGCTGCATTCTGGCTGCGGCACTAGGTCTGGGGGAACAGGCCAGGGCCCTGCAGAAGACCTGACTTTGAAGTACAAGGTGAAAGTATTGATTTTGGTGAGCAGAAAGACAGTGACCAGAGACCCAATCAGAAAAACCGAATTAAACCCTGGAATTGATTGGCCACGCTGACCAGGATGACTCTGCCACTTAGATGTTAATAAATCAAATGAATAAAATTAAGATGGGGATCCGATGGGGGAAGCGGGTGGTAGAGGAGGGCTGGTGAGTGGGGGAGGGGATCATGCTCCATGCCCGTGAGGGTGAATGTCCCAGCCCCACAGCAGGGAGTGTCCCCTCACCGGGGGACCTGGAGAGACTGGCTGAGGAGGCGGAGGGATGCTGTTGCCTCCAGTGACCAGGTTGAGCCTGGAGTGGAAAGGCTGGAATGGAAGTGGGCTGCTGCTTTTGGGGAAAGTGGGAAGAACAGTGATGCAATCAGTGATGAGATCTTGGTTCACACCCATCTGGAGTTTTCCATCTGTTAGCCCTGTGACTTTCGGATGTCTCTGAACCACTCCCAGACTACCTCTGTCTCTCTGAAATAGGGGGCAGAATTACTCCTGCTTCACAGGCTTGTTGGATGATCAGGGTACCAGTTTCCTGAAAGGGCTTTGAGGACCGTGAAGCTCAATTATTGTCTTTTCTTGTTGACGACTCAGCTCTGCAGGGACAGTTAACATAGATCCTGCTGCACATCAGGCCCCCTGAAGAACAGGTGAAAAGCAGAGTCTCGTGGGTCCTCTCTGCCCAGACTCTGATCCCCTAGATCTGGGGCGGAGCCTATGCAGATACAGTTTTATAAGCTTTCCATGTGACTCTGAGGGGGTTCCAGGCCCTTTACCCCTCCCAGTTTAAGGGAATGTAAACCTTTTTTTTTCCCAGTGGGTGAGGGAGAAAGCAGGCGACTTCCACATTAGTCTTCGGTTTGCAGACTTCAGTCTCAGCAGCCCTGTCTCATCCACCTTTCCCAGCTAGGGTACCATTGCTTCCTGCTGATGTCTGTGCTGTATCCTAGCTTCTGGAAGGTCTCCTTCCTGTCTGCTCCCCTCTGCCTTCCCAGTGCCTCTGACCTCTCCTCCAGGAAACCTTCTCTGATGGCAGGACCCACCCTGACTTCCCTCTTCTCTGAGCGCCATGTGTACCAGAGGGTCAGTTCAAACTTAAACCAAACTCTCTAATTTTCTAAATCTGCCCAACATGAACTCCTTTGGAATGTGAAAATATTTTGATCCAAACCTGCACTGAGCAGGGCTGTTTGGGCCATCAGCTGAATTACTGCTTTGATGGATGAAAGAGGAGAGACTCCAGCAGCTAAAAAGAGGTCAAGGGGTTCTCCAGCCCCAAGGCGGGAGACTGTGCAGTGAGGCTCATGTCACCAGACACCCCTTCCTTCGTGGTTCTTCCAATTGAGCTCCACTGTCAGCTGTGCACGGATGAGTCTAGTCTGTGTCATTCCAGAAACACACCCTGTTCCCCAGAGACCACTTAGGGAGAATTTCCCAGATGGATTAGTGCTTCTGGCAGGCTCCTCCTTAATTATGCCCCTCCACTGTAAAACCCAGCCGAAAGACCTCCCCTGGCTAGTAAAGCCCAGCTCTACAAGATTAATCTGGCCCCTCATTAGCATGTTGGCAAATGAGCATGTTAAACCACCCAGCCATGAAACCAGGGGCACACACTTCACCCGGAAACTTGGAGCTGGTTCAAGGTCTGGTTGTCTGACGTTCTCGGTGTAGGGCCCCCCTGGCACAGCTGGATCTGTCCCCCATGACACTCTCCCCACCGCCTCTTTTGAGCTGATGCCCTTTCTCAGAGCACCCACTGTTCTTATCTGTGCTGGGAGGGATACCTGATCCCCTGGGTGGGGAGTCTGGTCAGTGTGTGGGTCTTGCTCCCCATTCCCTACTGTGGTCAGGGAGGAACTATCCCTCAGTGCCCAGCAAGGAGGTAAGTCACTGCCAGTCGTATAATGATGATGGCCAGCATCTATTAGGCACTGATGGTATACCCATTAAGCTGTGTAATATCTTTTGTTGAGCATTTTACCTGTGTCATCTTGCTTTACCTTCCCACCACCCTGACAGATGCTATCATTGCCTCCCATAATCCTCGCAGTAACTGTATGAAGTCCCTGGTAATATTTATCATCAGTTTACAGGCGTGGAAATGGAGGCTTATGCTAGTTAGGTATCATATCTAAGGATGTATTGCTAACAAGTGACAGAGTTGAAACTTGACCCAGAGCCCCTGTGGCCTTATCCATTTGTTCTCCTGCCCCCAAGACTCAGTAGAGATGCAGGAGCCCAGGGTCATAGACTTTCAGAGCTGGAAGGGGCTTGGGGATGTCAGGGGCAGATGACGAGCTCAGTTTCTGCAAGCTGAATAACTGCTTTGATGGATGAACGAGGAGAGACTCCTCGTGGAGGGGAACAGGTCCGGGTCATTTCCGCATAGACGTGCCTCTGACACGTATCTCTAAGGTGCTGGTATAGCAGCTCGGTAGGGGCCTCCTAACATCCTCCATGCAGCAGAGACAGAATTTCCCACCACCCTGAGTCCGTGTGCATCGCTGACAGCTCCTGGCTTCCTCTTCCTGAGCTAGAGACCTTTGACATTTCTGGTGGCAGCGAGCCTGCTAGGGATCCACTCGGGAGGGGGCTGGCCTGCCCCAGCCCTCCTCTCTCAAGTAAACCAACAGTTTCCTCAGGCAAAGCAGACGGGCTTTTATAGCCTGGACCTGGCCATCTGGCCCAAGTCAGTGAGCCTTCTGGGGGAAAGCGCTGAATAATACCAACTGATACAAAATTAATTCCTGAACTCTCAGCTGAGGTCCTCTCCCCTCATGCACAGAAAGTGTGATCTTCACTTTCCACCCCGGTGTGACTGCTTTCTCATAGCATTCCTGCCAGTGCAGGCAGGTAGAAAGGCTTATTTTGGTAAAGCTGAGAGCTGCTTGCCAGTGGCTTCTACCCAGTGGTCCAGTTTACAGCTAATAGGCAGGTAACAAGATGCCACTTTGATCAGGAGGTCTGGGGGCATGGCGTTGATGCATGCCTAGCTATACTAGAGACATAATAGAACAGAGGGTACCTGGGTGACCTTGAGGAAGTCACTTAACCACTCTGATGCTCTGTTTCGTCGTTTGTAAAGTGAGGCTAACAACGCCACTACCTACCTTACAAGATGAGGATTAAGAGGGCTTAAAACACTTAACATAGGACATTCAAATATGAGCAGTTACTGGTACCAGCTGTGTGACCTGGGCAAGCCACCTCTAAGCCTTTGTTTCTTTATCTATAAAATGTGACCACTTATTTCATAACGTTGCAGCAAAGATCAGCTTCCATACATGCACTTTGAAAACCATAAAGATCTGAACAAGCAGAAAGTATTTTAAAACTTGCTGGCTTTGGGCCTTCCAGAACCAAGTAGAATAAATGCAAACTTTATTCATTCTCTGTTAAATGAACAAATGAATTCGAACTTCAGAAGATGAGCTGAAAAGATGAGCTTCAAAAGACAGTACGGGGTGTGTCCTGCATCTTACCTGGGGTCAGAAAGGTTTGAGACCGAGAGTACCCAGGGCAGGAGGAAAATGGAGTCAGGCAGGGGAGGTTGGAGCCCTTGATACTTGGCTGTGCGGCCTGGCTCCCCTGGGAAGGGAGATCCCAATCCTGAACATCAGCTCCACCTCCCAAGAACTGACCACAGCTTCCATCTCCTGTCTGGTTCTCAGCTATGCCGTGACCGTCCAAGAATCATACGCACACCCCTTTGATCAGATCTACTACACGCGCTGCACAGACATCCTCAACTGGTTCAAGTGTACCAGACACAGGTGAGTACCTCTCTCAGGTAGTAGGTAGAGGCTGGGTGAGGGAAGGGAGAGGCAACCCTCAGGCTCACCTTCCTACAAGTTAGTGAAAAGCCCTCCTACCAGATGGAGTCAGTGCCCCCCACTGCATCCCCTTGGTACCCACTCCTGCTATTCACCCAAGAGGTGCTGCTGGGGGCTTCTTTGTAGTCAGAGCAGCTCATGGGCAGGGCAGGTGGAAAGTACTCGAGAATGATTACCCTAGGGGGGCATCCCTCACCCAATAACAGATGGGGAGTTAGTGGAGGAATATCTCAGCTTCCTTACCCCTAGGGCAGAGGGGCCAACTCTGAGGCCTGTTCTTAAAAGATTCGTGGTCCTCAGGGGGATGGAACCCCAGGCGCCCACAGCAGTGAGCTGCTCCAAAGCACACCCTGAATGTCTGCCTTTAGTTCCCTGTCTCATTTTCCCATGCCTCTCCCAGTGCTTCCTGGGATCACCTCCTAGATAAACTGCTTGCTTTTGAATCCTTGTCTCAGGGTCTGCTCCTGGGGGAAAGCTAACCTCAGAGGGCTCCTGTTGAAGCAGATGTTGTCCCACACAGGGGACTGGGCTTGGAGGACAGAGTGCAGGCTAGAGTCCAGAACCTCTTGGCACCTTAGCCAGGCTGCCCATGGGAAGAGCCCCATCTGAATGATTGCACATGGGAATCCTGCACTCTTGTCTGCAGCCCTCCTGGAAATTATGCTGTGCTCTCATGGCACTGGGGAGGGAAAAGAGGAAGGAAGAGAGAACGTGTTTTGATGGACGACCCTGGGCAAGTCATTCTATTTTGGGATTCCCTGTGTACTCATCAAATATGTAATGACCCTGGCCCTACGTGGCTTCCCTGGTGACTCAGATGGTAAAGAATTCACTTGCAATGCAGGAGACTTGGATTCGATCCCTGAGTCAGGAAGATCCCCTGGAGAAGGAATTGGCTACCCACTCTAGTATTCTTGCCTGGAGAATCCCATGGACAGAGGAGCCTGATGGGTCATTACATATTTGATGAGTACACAGGGAATCCCAAAATAGAATGACTTGCCCAGGGTCATCCAACAAAACATGTTCTCGTTTCCTTCCTCTTTCTCACCCTGGTGCCATGGGGTTGCAGAGTTGGACAAGACTGAGTGACTAACACTTTAATACTTGCCCTACATACCTGTAGGGTCCAGTGAGGTCAGGGATGTAAAAACACTTTGAACAAAGCAGGGGAAAGTGGAGAATACTGAGGGGTTAGTTACAGGCAAGGTAGCTTTGTTACTTAAGGGAGTGATAATTCAGCAGATGAAGGGTCAGTGAGAAAGAGGATGCCCGTTTCCTATTTGTTGGGCATCTGTGTTGCCTCCAGATTTCTTTAGCTTCCTCCTTGTGGAGGTTGCTCTTTGATGTTCTGTAGGAATCCTGTTGGGAAGAAACATGGATAGGGAAACTTGCTCTGTGCTGAAAAGCTAAAGTCCTCATTTTCTTTGGGGGTTTTGCTAGTAACTTGCTGTAAAACACTGAACATAGATTTAATAGCTGCTTTAAAATCCTTGTCTGCTAATTTTAACATCTGGGCCATCTGAGAGTTGGTCTTCATTGATTGCCTTTTCTTTTATAAAGGTACAATTTTCTAGTTTCTTTATGTGTCTAGTAATTTTGAATTGTATTCTGGGCATTACGAACAAAAGAGACTGAATTCTCTTATGTTCTCTTATATTGTTTCTGGTTGGTTGTTTTAGCAGCTAACTAACTTGGCTAAACTCAATTTCCAAACTCTGAAAGTTCAATATTTTCAGGCTTTTCTGGACCGTTTGTAACCTGCCCTTCACACATGCAATTCAGGGCCAGAATTTTGGGCAGAATTTTTTACAATGAATATGGGACTTCCTCTTTGTGGTTCTCTCCTTTCTAGGGTTTCCTTTGTCAGTTTCTAGTTACTGGGTTTACCCTCAGGTTGTCCTGTGATTCTTCAAACCAGTAAGGCAGTGTGTCCTCTGTCTGAATTTTAGCCACCTGGAATGTTATTGCCTGGGACCTGCCCCTGGGCTCATCTTGTCCCGTGTCATTCCCTTCTTCCAAGTGTCTACTTCCCTCCAATATCTGCCTTTGTTCTCTCTCTAGTGCTCTTAGGTAGGTTGTTTCACACCCCACCCCCACCCCCACCCCAGATTGCATAGTTGTTTGCAGGAGGGTGGGTCTCATAGGAGCTACTCAGCCATTACTGCATCCCCTAATTTGCCGAGGTAGCTGCCTGTCGCCCTGGTCAAAGGCAGAGGCAGAAAGAGAAGTCCTGCTCCCTCTCTGACTCTGGCAAGCCCTGTGCCAGAGCCAGGTTTGCTCTGAGGAGTGGCTTTGTTGGGTACTTGGAGGCTGGAGCTGCCGTCCATCACCAGTGGGGAAGGGTGAGTGAGCGGCTGCTTATTCAAATAGGCTGCGTTTCTGGAACATGAATTATTTTGCTAAATTATTGAGTTGCGTTGCCGCTTTCCTGATGCCCTGGAGTGTGCATGCTGACAGCCGCGCCATCAGTCTCCTTCAGTGTGGGATGGCTTGTTTGAACACAGCATCCATCTGATAGCAGCCTGGCCTCTGGCCCTGTCTGTCTCCTATTTGCCACCCCAGCACCGGGAGTCAGCAAAGATGGGCAAGCAAGAAGCAGGGGGGAACCTCTCTCCTGGGAGGGTTTAATGATGCTGAGACCGCCTCTCCACTGGAAGGGCTTGGGGATAACCCTGTTTGGTGGGAGGCGTGGGCTGCATGACCTCTGAGTCAACCCTGAGTCATTCTTTATCTGGGAGGCTTATACAACTCCCGAGATTGCCGGGAGCTGCCTTCCTGTGCCAGGGAAGTAGCTTTGCTTGGAGGCTGGCTTACCTTCCATTATGGGCTTTTGACAAAGTAGAATGACCTTAGTTTACGACATTCCCAAATGTCACGGACTTCCCTGGAGTCCCACACTGTCATTTGTCATAAAGTGAGCGCTGTAAGGACTGGGAGGGCCGGCCTAGTCCATACTGTCGGATTCCCTGCCCAAGTTAGCCTGACCCTCCATGTTACAGAATAGGGATATCTCCAGTGATGGGGCCCTGCTACTCTGCCCTTGAGCAGGGGTCCCCAGGGCTGGCTCTCCTGGGGTGCTGGTGGAGAAGTAAAAGAGCTCTGGCTTCAAGTCCCAAGGACTTGGGTTGACTCTAACTTTGACCTTGGGAAGTTATTTCCTCTCTCTGGTCTTTAATAACCACTTCATATCTCCTCCATTTTGACCTTGTGTGTGAGGAAGGGGCTTTGCCTGTCTACCCAAATTTGACTCCCTCTTTAAGGACTTCCTGGTGGCTCAGTTGGTAAAGAATTTGCCTGTAATGCAGGAGATCCAGGTTTGATCCCCAGGTCAAGAAGGTCCCCTGGAGAAGGAAATGGCTACCCACTCCAGTATTCTTGCCTGGAGAATCCCATGGACAGAGGAGCCTGAGGGGCTACAGTCTATGGGGGCACGACTGAGTGACTAATACTTTCACCTTTGGACTCAGTCCTCACACCATCCTTTCCCTTATCTTACTGCTCCACAATGGCAATCCCATAAGCTTAGCAAGCCACCCAGTAGGAACTGGCTCAGGGCTCAGTTCCCACTGGGTTAAATCCAGTGGCTCTGAAATGAGAGTGACTTCCGTTTGAATCCTGGCTCTGAAACTTTTAGCTGTGTGACCTTCAGCAAGTCGTTAACTTCTCACTTTTCTCAACCATAAAACAAAGGGGGAGTTTTCATAAAACAAAATAAGAAGAAAAACTCTAAGGAAGAAAAATAAATAAATAAAGGGGGGCATAATAATGCTACTGTCTCAGAGAGAGACTGGAATGAGATTTTGCCTGCAAGTGTGTCTGGCAGTGGGTGAAGTCTCAACACCCATGCCAGCATCAGAACTGGAATCCAGGCCTCTTACTCCCCGTCCAGAGCTTCTGCTCTCTGGATCTTAGCTTCTTCTTCTGCAGAGCTGGTGTTGGTTCTGAGCCTTCCCAAGATGGCATGCAAAGCTCCTCCCCAGGCAGTGTTATTTTTGGTGTGAGGGAGATTGATCTACTCTCTGGGACCTAGTCAGACTCAGGGGGTCCTTTGGCTGATTTGGCTTCGGTTCTCCAGTTGGGTGGACCAATCCCCAAGGAGCCATCAGCAGTCATGGTTGGGGTGGTGGCAGTTGGCATAGAAACTCTCAGGGCCCAGCTCCTGTCCAGCTCACCCCATGGGCTGCTCCAGCCCTGAGTCTGGATGTTTTCAAGAGAAGTCTCCAGTTATCATCTACAATGTAGCCCCCAAAGTATCTTCTACAGCCCTTCTAAACATCACTCTGAAGGGACTGGGGAAAAATCAGCAGGTGTAGCAAACACTGCCGAGTCAGTAATACATTCTGCCTCACGATGGCCGGATCTCACCATCGATTTTTCTTTATTGTGTTCCTTCATAGTCGAAGCTGCCATGCATTTTAAAGTCATTATTGAATGGCATCCTTGATATAGCTTAACACAAATATCATTCTAACAGGAGTGATTGATTTTCAATACTTTCAAGTGGCTTTCTCTCCTGTGCCTTAGGATCAGTTATAAGACAGCATATCGGCGTGGGCTGCGAACGATGTACCGGCGAAGATCCCAGTGCTGTCCTGGCTACTATGAGAATGGAGACTTCTGCATACGTACGTGGGGGTGGAGGTGGGGAGGGGCGGGCAGGGGGACCAAGGGGAGGGAAGTAGGGCTGTCTTCTAGGCCCTGGGCAGTGACCTGAGGGCTCCAGAAGTCCTTGCCTGCTGCCATCTCTGGGGGGATAATGGGTCTGGTGCAAACACCTTAGCACAAATTTGTCTATCAGATCAGCCTTCCTAAGAGGGTGGATATAAGCACGTCAGTTCTAGGCTTTGACAGGGTCAGGAGAGTAGTGAACTCTTCTGGAGTGGGTGCCCGAGGAACAATGGGGAAGAAGTGCTGAGGGCTGGCACACAGCAGGGTGCTCAAGGAGGAAAGAAGAGGTGAGTGGATCGATGGATGGAGGGGGAGAGAGATGCGAGGATGGATGGACGACCAGATGGAAGAGAGGAAGCAGGGAAGGTGAAATCCTTGGATGGCAAGAATAAGATTGAAAGATGCTGGTTCCAGTAATTGGGGGGATTTCCAAAAAGGCCTGGGAAACACTGAAGTTCATGAAAAATACCTGTCAATTCTTCCCTTCTTTGTCTACAGAAAACTGAAGCCTCAGTGTCCCCAGGGAGATGAGGGCTGGGTTTCTGGCAGCTGCAGGTAGAGGGTGGAGGAGTAGAGGGTGGGTAGAGGGCACTGTCGTGGTAGAGGGTGGGTAGAGGACACCCAGGAGCCTGCAGATCTGGGTTCTGGGTTTGGTCTCAGCCTCACACCATGTGGCTTTGGGCAACTCACTCAACCTCTCTGGAAGAACGATTGTAGGGCCCTGTGGTCAGGCTCTCGGGGACTCTTTCCTACTCACCTCTGAAGGAGAGTGGTCAGAAAAGCTAGGAGCTCCCTGTTTGATGGCTGAGAGAAGAATCCAGCCCCAGAGCTTCTGCCTCTTAATTTGGAGAGTGACTTTCCTTGTTAGTATTCTCCTTGCGTTTTGAGAGGGTGAACCAGGTTAGTACCAGACACAGAATTTGGGCAGAGTGGGCGTATTGATGTTGGGAATGAAATGACAATTTTTCCCTACTGATGTTACATCTCCCCTAATGCTGAAGAAACTCGATCCTAATTGCATTACAGAAATGAATGAAAAATGCTCTCACAAATAGGTTCAATAATGATGGTTTCCCAGCAAAAGTACAAAGATACTCACCCAAAGCAAACCCCAAAATGTTGCTTGCCAGGAGCAGGCCAGAGGACTGGGCTGGAACAAGGCCTAGGTCGACACCTCACTTGCGAGAGGGCCACTGAGGGGAGCCAGGTGTGGAAGTGAGATCAGGACCAAGGCTTTCCTGCTGCTGCTCTGTCTGCTCAAAGCAGAGCAAGAGTCAGGTGTGGAGTGGGACACAGGACTCATTAAGCCCGAGCAGGATGGATGTGAGTGGCCCACTGGCGCTCAGGGCACATCGACATTATAAAGGAATTTTGGTCATTAGCAAGGGCTCCAGGAATGGATGAGTACATCGCCTTTCTAATTTCCATTAGTGGATGTCAGTACAGCTCTTGGAAGATGAAGATGGGGCAGAAGCAGAGTGTCCTGATTACACAGGCTCAGCCTTGCTGACCAGGAAGGGCAGCTTATAGCCTCCCACCTTCTCCTTATGTAACATCCAGGGACTACCTGCTGAGTCAGTGCCACAGGCCTGACACGTCCAGGAAGCCAAGCTAGAAAAGCCACTTTCAGGTCTGGAGGCTTTTCCTAGGAGGGTACCACAGAGTTTCAGCAGTGAGATGGGGTATTGTGCGTGCTGGGTGATGGCTCCGAGGGGCAAAAGTCACACAGCCTGGGTGTGCATCTCAGCTCTGCCACTCCCAGCATCTTCCTCTTTATCCTTCTTATCCCTGTCTTCAGGCTACACACCCCATGTCAGGCACCATTCCGATCACTTTGCATACACTGAGACATCAGCTCCTCACAGCAGCCCTCTGGGGTAGGTACCCTTAGTTCTCCCATTTTACAGATGGAGAAACTGAGTCACAGAGCCATTAAGTAACATGACCAAGATCACACAGCTGGAAAGTGATAGGATTTGAATCTAGGCTGTGTGGCTCGAGGCTTCTCTGGGCCACTCCGGACGTGCTGCTTCTCTTCAGGAATTAAGATGGCCCCTCTCAGAACCTCAGTTTCCACTCACGCAAAATGGGAATAGGAGTATGTTCACCACCAGGCACAGCACAGGGTGGGGCTTAATACGTGTCACCTCCCCACTTCCTGGTTTTGGGTCTTAACATTTTTGTGCGTCTTGACCTTTAATTTCTCAGAAGTCCACTGATCCTCTCACTGAGCAAAAGCATATCATAGATAAAGCTACGTGCACACACAACTCTCTGCCCACAGTTTCAGTGAGTTCAGGGATTCCCTTGAAACCTTTATGGGGTCCTCTGGACCATAGTGAAGAGTTTCTGCCATATGCTTGTGTTTATCCACTCCACTTATGTTTGTTGCTTCCTATTATGAAAATGTGGGGGAGTGTAGACAGCAAGGAGTGATGGTTGTCGCCTTAGGGAGCCTGCAGCCTGGTGGGAGGAGGCGGTCTGGTTCATGAATATGTGCAACAGAGTGTTGTCCATGCTTTGACAGGCATCTCTGGAAAGCAGGGTGTATAAAGGAGTTAAGAGGAGAGGCCGTCTTTTTAGCCACACCCACCTGTTGAGCATTAATGAGAAATCAGCTGTAGACGAGGAAGGCATCACAGAGTGTTTCAACACAGTATTTATTAAATGCCTACGTTATCCTGCCTTGCAAACATGTTAATTAATGGGGCCTGATCAAGGGAAATGGGTTTGGACTAGTGAAAGAGGGAGAGAGTTGGGGGAATTTCCTTGGTGATCCAGTGGTTAAGACGCTGTGCTCCCAATGCAGGGGGCATGGGTTCAATCCCTGGTCAGGGAACTGGATTCCACAGGCCACAATTAAGAGTTCGCATGCCTTAACTAAGATTCCACATGCCGCAACGAAAATCAAAGATCCCATGTGCTGCAACTAAGACCCGGCACAGTCAAATATATAAATATAAATAAAAGTAAATGTTATATAAAAAAAAGTGTGGAGGGTCATGGGAGTGAGGGAAGAGGTTCATGAAGCAAGTGGACCCTGAGGTGAGGTTATAAGAGTAACTTTCTAGGGAAGAGTACAAAAATGATTGCAAACAAATATTATCTAGACTGGAAATGGGAGAATTTCACAGCCAGAAGGAAACTCTAAGATCGTGGAAGTCAATCTTATCACAATACAGATGGGACAGTAAGGTCCAGAGTGAGGAAGGGACTTCTCCCAGGTTCCCAAATCACAACCGGGGCAGGGCTAGGACTTGAACCTGGGTTCACAGACTCGATCTAGATCCTTTGATGCTGCCAACTCTACCTACTTCAAGTTCATCCCTATATCTTCCTGGGGGCCAGTTCGGTGCTGGGGCACTTGTAATTTATGTGCTGATCGACAATGAGGGTGCAGAGAGGGATGTCCATGGAGGTGACTTTAGGATGAATGGGAAACAAGGAATGAGGAGCAGGTCACAGGGCCAAGAGTTACCAAGCACCACATTCTGGGTGGCTTAAACAGCAAGAGTGTATTGTCTGTCCATTCTGGAGTTTGTGTGAGCTGTGTGTGTGCCCAGTCGTGTCTGACTCTCTGCGACCACACAGACCGTAGCCCTCCAGGCTCCTCTGTCCATGGGATCTTCCAGGCAAGAATACTGGAGTGGGTTTCCATGCCCTCCTCTAGGGGATCTTCCCAACCCAGCGATCGAATCTGTGTCTCTTGCATCTCCTGCATTGGCAGGCAGATTCTTTACCACTTTGCTACCTGGGAAGCCTGTTCTGGAGGTTAGAAGTCCAAAATGAGGCCATGAGGGTGTCCCTTCTGAGGGACCATCTGTGAGCAAAGGTCTGTTCCAGGCCTGTCTCCTAGCTTCTGGGAGTTCCTTGGCTTGTGGCTCCACAACTCTATTCTTCGCATGACTTTCTTCTCCTTGTGCATGTCTCTAAATTTCCCCACTTAAAGGACACTAGTCATATTGGATTAGGGCACAGCCTGATGACCTCATTTTAACCTGATTACCTCTGTGAGATCCTGTCTCCAAATAAGGTCCCATTCTGTGTTGCCAGGAGTTAGGACTTCAACAGATGGATTTTAGCAGGACACGATTCAACCCATGACAGGCAGGTGTTAGCCACTTATTGTGATGGGAGAAAAGGGAAAGGGAACCAGCCAGTCCCCTACGGGCTTTGTCACCTTTCCACAAAGAGTGGAGGCCCCAAGGTCTGGGAACTTGTGAGAGGAAGAAATAGTAGTGAGAGGGTGCAGGGTGGGCCAGGATGCAGGGTGCTAGAAGAGAATCGTGTAAAGTTGGGAGCATTCAGGAGCTAGAGCCTTGTAGCCCCTGAAACTCTACTCCTCCCTCTCCACCCCTTGGAGGCCAGAAAACCTCCAGGCTCACCAAAGCCTGGGGGGAACCCATCGATGCCAGAGTCTTTGGGACCCTGTACAAGAACATCGCCTGTGCTCTGGGAAGGGGCAGGGGGATATTGACTTCCCTCCAAAACCATCTTCCTGGAGCCTGTTTCTTGGCAGGTGCTAGGACAACACTTACTTGGGAGTGACGGCCTTAGCTGATTCTGCCACCAACTTGCTGTGCAATCTTGGGCAAGTCCCTTTGCCTCTCTGCACCTACTGTGGCATAGAATGGATTGTGCCTGTGCATGGATGGAGGAAAGATGAAACAATAAACGAGTGTCCTAGAAAGCACAACGCTTGGTACAAATGCAGGTTGGCCTATTTTTCTCCTTTTTGTACCATTTCCTCTGGCCCAGAACTGCCATCGTCATCCCAGAGCCCTTGGCAGTCCTTCTAGAACTACCTGCACCAGAGCTACCCCCCCCCCCCATTATCTACAGAGACAGCTGAGTCCTGGCCACTCTTGGTTGTCCAGGTATCAAATATTTCCTGAAGATCATTGAGTACGAGCACATTTCCTTCTTTCTCCTTTTCTTGCAAGATAGGGCAGTGGGCATTTTAGGAAGCTCTGTTCTTTGAAAATATTGGCCCATATCAGACTTGAGAGCTGGGTTATGCTGCAGTAACAAACAGCACCCAAGTCCCAGTGGCTTAAAACAATGAAGTTCTATGTCTTATTCACATTACATGTCCATTGAGGGCCAGCTGGGGCCTGCTCCTTGAAAACATCACCCCAGGACCCAGGCTGATGGAGCAGTCACCCTCTGTGATGTTGCTGGTTGATTTGACAGAGACTAGAGGGCTTTGGCCGGAGAAGGCAATGGCCCCCCAACTCCAGTACTCTTGCCTGGAAAATTCCATGGACGGAGGAGCCTGGTGGGCTGCAGTCCATGGGGTCACAAAGAGTCGGGCATGACTGAGCGACTTCACTTTCACTTTTCACTTTCATGCATTGGAGAAGGAAATGGCAACCCACTCCAGTGTTCTTGCCTGGAGAATCCCAGGGATGGGGGAGCCTGGCAGGCTACAGTCCATAGGGTTGCAAAGAGCTGGACCGGACTTAGTGACTAAACAACAGCAAAGAGGGCTCAGGCAGACTTTGAAGTCAGAGGCCAGAGGTGTTTAGTGAATAGACTCAGTCCTTATCACAGGCGCCACATAGATGCCATGGTAGTCACAATGCTTTACCGATCACTTGATATCCTAATCTCAGAATCACCTGGAAGGTTTGTTACCATGCACACCCCTGGGTCCCAGCCTCAGAGGCTCAGATTCAGAAAACTTGGAGTGGGGCTGGGGAATTTGCATTTCTAACAAGTTCCCAGGTGATGCTCACACTGCTATAATGTGACCCACTCTTTGAAAACCACTGGTGTTAGTTATGCTAAGGCATGATTGCTGTTCTGACCTCATCTTTTGGTAAATTGCAAAGAGCCTAGCTGGTTCTCAACAGGTGTGTCCCCTTGATATTTAGGGCTTCTCCTGATGGGAGAAGAGCACGTCTCAGAGTAGCCAGTGAGGAGGGAGTTTCTCTACACAACCCCCATGTCTCTTATCTCCCCTTGGTCAGAGTCTCCCCAAGAGGGAAGTAACCGCCCCCCCTCAAGCTTCCAGACTGTGTAGTGAAGCCCTTTCAGTGGCCACTGGGAAAGCCAAAGCCTCCCCCTCGCTGTGTGGATTTCATCCAGATCCAGAAGTGGAGGGATCAGCCAGAAGTTCCGGGTATGTGGCTGATGGGCTGAGCTCATTGAGGGGTGTTCAGCATACTTGGGTAACCTGGTAGAACTGTCCCCGAAAGATGGACCACCCAGGCCCAATGGGGTCAGTCTGTGTGTGGGTGACTGAGGGGGAGAGACCCACAGCAGAAGATCCAGGAGGTTGGCTACCAGGAGGGAAACTGAGGGGCGCATAAGACTTACTCCAGTAAACTCACGCCATTTTTTAAAGCTTTTTTTTTTTTAAAGTTTTGAATATTTACTTGTTTGTTCATTTTTGGCTGCGTTGGGTCTTATTTGCAGCGCGCAGGATCCTTTGTTGCAGCGCATGGGCTCCGGGGCACACGGGCTCAGTAGCTGCGTCGGGAGGGCTTGGTTACCCATGGCACGTGCAAACCTTAGTTTCCCTGACCAAGGATTGAACCCGAGTCCCGTTGCTTTGGAAGGTGGATGGTTAACCACTGCACCACCAGGGAGGTCCCTCCGCGTACCATTTTGGGATTTAGGTTCCTCACATTTACTATTGCAGTTGTTTTGTATAGTCAGCTGTCATTTACATTGAAATTTAACTCCTCTTGGCTTCTTTGCTGCCATTTCTTCTTGCCTCGCACTTCTTCCTTCTTGGTTCAGCTTCGTTGTTCTTGAAGGGTCTTTTTTTGTGTTGTTTTTTTTTTTTTTTCCAGAAGCGTCTACGAAGTGATTGACTCTAATGTTTTAACTTGTCTGAAGATGCCATTATTTTTGCCATCACTCTTGGTGGGTGGTTTAGCTGAAGTTCCAGGTTCTCAGTCATTTCCTTCAGTAGTCTGAGGATGTTTTTCTGTTGTGCTCTGGACTTGGTCATTGCAGTGCTCTGCGGTTTCCCTAGATTGTGTCTGGGTGTGGAGTTAATACTGTTGGCTCCTCAGACGTATGCATCTTCCTCAAGCTAAAGAGTCATGTCCTTTATCAGTTCTGGAAAGTTCCCAGGCATATCTCTTCAAACATCTCCTTTCCTTCATCTTTCCGGTCCTCTCCTTTTGGAGCTCCAAAGTGTTGGACTCTCTCACTGCAGCCTTTGTCTCTCCTAAGCTCTAATTTTTCATCTCTTTATCTCTCCAGGCTGTATCTTGGACATTTTCCTCCGATCCATTTGTCAAATCCTTTCATTCTGCTAATTAACCTGTCTTTTGAGGTCTTAATTCCAATGACAACATGTTTCATTTCTAGTTCCTCTTTTTTTTCTTTTTACGATCTGCCTGTTTCCTTCCTGTAGTGTCCTATTCTTTCATTATAAATTCTAATCCTTCTTTTATTGCTATAATTATTTTAAACATACTCCTGTAGTCTCTTCAAATAGTTCTATCTTGAGCTATTAGTCCTATTAGATCAAGTTCTTAGCATGTCAGTTCTCCTGCTCGTGGAGATAGCTGATTCTCCCTGATCATGGGTTGTTTCCTCATTTAGGTTGTAATTATTTCGTTTTTTTTTTCTATGAACCTTTTTGCCTTTTTTCCCCTCCTCATGTCCTGGGTTGTACAAGAGCCCCATATACTAGTTTTTCATTCCCTTATTTGGCACACTAATGGTTTTCACTGACTCAAGACCAGTCTTTGCACTGATAATTTGGTTTGAGATTCCAGTGTGTGGTGAAGGCTTAGAGTCTTTTTCCCTTTTAAAAAAAAAATTGTGAAATTCTCATAACATAATAAACTAGTTTGAAGTATTCAATTTAATGGTATTTAGTGCTTTCACCGTGTTGTATAACCATCACTTCTATCTAGTTTCATCACTCCTGAAGAGACCCTGTACCCATTAAGCAGTCACTCCCCAGTCCCCACTCCTGTTTTTTGTTTCTTGTGGGAGACATTTCTCCTCATCCTGAATCCCTGTTTCTTTCCTAGGCTGGTTAGGCAGCATTTTCAAGTATCCCATCCTTGGAGCTGGCAGCTCCCAAGGCCCAGTCTGCCTGTGTGGGTGTTAACCACCATGCTCCCAGCCTGGGCTGAGGACTAGGGGTAGCAGCTAGCCAGGACTGACATTCCCTGGGCTACCTTAGCTTCAGCACCTGACCTTCTGCAACTCATAAACTCCCCCTACCCTTTTCTCACACTTAGGGATTTACCTTTCTCGTATTAGAGTTCAGGTATATATTTAAAAAAATATTTTCATTATGTTTGGGAGGCATTTTTGTAGCAGGGGGTGCCTACCTTAGCACTTTTTGCCTTGTCTCTGAAACTGCCCCTGGTTTATAGTGAGTGGCAGAATCAGGGGCTTTATAATCAGGCCCTGTGACATTTAATTCAGTGCTCTCTTGGACCGATTGCTAACTTCCAACAACGTAATAAAACAATAGTATAACATCTGGTGGTTTACCCACTGGAGAGGTGAGTATTACTGTTACTGCCCTTGTTACAGTGGGGCTTCTCTGGTGGCTCAGTGGTAAAGAACCCACCTGCCAATGCAGGAGACGCAGGTTCGATCCCTGGGTTGGGAAGATCCCCTGGAAGAGGAAATGGCAACCCACTCCAGTACTATGGCCTGAGAAACCCATGGACAGGGAGCCTGGCAGGCTACAGTCCACGCAGTTGCAAGAGTCGGACATGACTTACGCACTGAACAAATGCCTGCCTGCCCTGTGCAGTAGAGGAAACTACAGCTGAGTGAGGCCACGCGATGCATCCACATGGACAAGTGCAGCCCAGGATTTGAGATCAACTTCCAATCCTGTACTTTCCCTTCCTGCAGCGGGTTTTCTCTTGGCAGGAGGGACCTATGGCCGGGAGAGGAAAGTGGGTTGAGATAAGAGGGCAGGTGGAAAGGTGTATAGGGAGAGGAAGGGACTGAGGGTAAGCTGGTCTGATCTTAAAATTTTGCTAAATGGGTCTGATAGGTGCCAGGATCAGGGTAGTGAGTGGGGGATGGCTGCGTGTGTGTGTGTGCATGCATGTGTGCGCAGACCTGTGGGTTCTGTCTGAAACACATAAATGCCAGGCGAAATAATTCTCTGCTGATCTCTGAGAGGCTCCCCGGGGAATCCTGCCTGCCGCCATCACCAGAAACAGTGCTGATGCTGCTCCCTGGGGTCACCAGCACCTGGTGCTGAGCTTTGCTGCCTAGAACAGCATTCATCTTTCCATTTGTCCATCTGTCTGTCAACATTTACTCGATACCTGTGCCTTGAGGGCTCTCAGAGTCCTGGGAATAGAGAGATGAATAAGAAGCATGGGGTCTAGTGGGGGAAAATGGTTATGGTGTGTGTGTGTGCATTTAACTTTTCAAAAATTCCAGCACAGTATAATCACACTGTAAAGAAGCAGGCAAAGACACAGAGGGTGTCATCAGGCTGGTGGAGGGGAAAGAATGGCTATCACGCTGCCCCAGCAGGTCCTCGATGAGTGGCCAAAGCCTGTGCAGCCATGAGCATCTCCTGCCTCTGTGGGCTTAGAGCACTGATTTAGTATGCCTGGAGCGGCTGATTCGCACTGACCCAACTTGTACAATACTGATGCCTAACCCTGCTGCCAAACAACTCAGGTGGAGGGAGAAACAAGTACCAAAGACTTGCTATCGTTCACCTGTGATTGCTTTTCAGGCCCTCAGTAAATAACTGTTGAATGAGTAAATTCATGGTCCAGGCACCCCAAGGCCCAGCAGATTCTCTGGACACCCATCTTGTTAGCACCTGCTTTGGGTTCCTCATTTTCTGATGCCTCGTTTTCTGACCTGGTAGTTTGGGATGTCTGGAAGCCACGTTGTGGTTGGTTCCATATGCTCGTTACCCACAGCTTCTGGGTCCCCTCGGTCACTCTGTTGCACTGGGTGTGACGCTGCTGCCCCGTCCATCTCTCCCACTCAAAAGTGAGTTCCCCCAGCAGAAGAATCATGTCTTCTACTCCATGGGCTACACGCAGGACCTGGCACTTAGTACTGAATAATTATTGAATGAGTGACCAACAGAGCGAATGGATGAAACAGAATTCATTCTATTTCTACCCCCAATACTGAGAGACCTCGTAGGAAGAAGCAAACAGTTCTCTCTGGGGAATCCAAGGCCAGAGGGGGCTCAAAGAAAATGCTTTGAAAGAGGTCAGTTTCAAGCTGAGCCTGAAAGATCAGGAACTTGGGGAAGGACAAGAGATGGGCAATGGCTAAGAGCATGAGTTTTGAAGCCTTTCGTGCTGTGCTGAGACTATTTCACCTCTCTGTCTTGGTTTTCTCATCTGTAAAATGAGGTAGAGCTGTGTTAAGTGCGTACCCTTTGGGCTGTCGTGGGGATTAAATGAGTTACCACAAAGAGAGCATTTAGGCCAGAGCCTGGCACACAGTAAGAGCTCAGTAAATGTTAGCTACTGCTATTTGTATTATTTTTGTGAGCAAGAGCATTCTCTGGAGAGGGGACAGCCAGAGCAGAGATGAAAGAGCAAGCAGGATCAGCACACTCCCAGCAGGAGCACAGGCCAAAAAGTGGCAGGAGAAGGGGCCAGGGTGAGGTGGGTCTGGACCCCCAGCTCTGCATTGAGCGGACTGGACAATTCCAGGAGATCACTGAAGCAGCCAGTGACATGCTCACTGTGGTGTCCAGGGGCAGCAGTGTGGAGAACCCTGGGGAGGGAATAAAGCCAAGTTAGGTGGTGTGTGAGGCAGGGTGAGCCGTGGCAGTGTCCCTGGCCTTGGTCTGCAGACACAGGAGATCTGGGGTCGGGCAGGCTGTGCTCCGCTGGCTTAGGCCTAAGCTTCCATGCCAGGCCCCCCCTCCCTCCCCCGCCCCCACCTGTACCAAGTGCCAGCAGGGTCTTTTGTGCTGATGCAGCCGTGGAAGAATGTAGGTGCTGCTTCTTAATTACCAGCTGCAGCTGTAATTAAACCTCTGCTGTCCGGACGGGGCAGCCTCCGAGGCGAAGCCTTTATTAGTGTCAGAGTAGTTGGGTATTTATTTAAGTCCCCTTCCTGGTGTCCTGGGCCGTGTGAAGCCTGTGAAATGGCAAACCTGTCCCCAGCCTAACTCACCACTTCTCTCTGGAAACTGCTTCAAGGTTCCCACTTTCCATCTTCTGAATTCCCTCCACATCTACAGCATCCCACCTCTGACTTCCTTCCAGTGCTTGCTGGGAGCTGGCTGCTGCTCTGAGGTGCACACCGTGCACTAAACCCCGGGGCCTGGCCTCGGCTAACCTGAGCCTTTGCTGCCATGTGGCCTCCTTGCTCTTTCTCCTCGCGGCCTAGCCTCAGCGCACGGGAAGCCCTGTGTGCTGCTCCCTCTCCCCCGGATACCACGCGGCTCACTCCCCATCTCACTCAGTGTTTTCTCGCATGCCATATTATCAGAGTCTTTCTGACCCCACGTCTGAAATAGCAGTTCCTTCCCTGGCGTCTTTCTGTAGGCCCTTATCCTGTTTTTTTTTTTTGTTGGTGGGTTTTTGTTTGTTTTTTGTTTTTTTTTTAAATATAGCTGACTTACAATGTTGTGTTAGTTTCAGGTATACAGCTAAGTGATAGTTATCCATACATACGTATTTCTATCTTTTCAGATTCTTTTTCCTTATAGTTCATTACAAAATACTGAGTATAATAATTCCCTAGGATATATAGTAGGTCCTTATTGGTTGTCTATTTTATCTATGGGCTTCCCTGATAGCTCAGTTGGTAAAGAATCTGCCTGCAATGCAGGAGACCCTGGTTTGATTTCTGGGTCAGGAAGACCCACTGGAGAAGGGATGGGCTACCCACTCCAGTGTTCTTGGGCTTCCCTTGTGGCTCAGCTGGTAAAGAATCCGCCTGCAATGTGGAAGACCTGGGCTCAATCCCTGGGTTGGGAATATCCCCTGGAGAAGGGAAAGGCTACCCACTCCAGTATTCTGGCCTGGAGAATTCCATGGACTCTATAGTCCGTGGGGTCTCAAAGAGTCAGTATATGTATTTTACATCTAGTAGTGTATATCTCTTAATCCCAAACTCCTAGTTTGTCTCTCCTTGCCCCTTTCGCTTTTGGTTACCATAAGTTTGTTTTCTATGTCTGTGGGTCTGTTTCTGTTTTGTGTATAAATTCATTTTTATCATTCTTTTTAGATTCCACATATAAATAGTATCATGATATTTGTCTTTCTCTGTCTGAGTACACTTAGTCTGGTAATTTCTAGTTCCATCCACGTTGCTGCAAATGGTGTTATTTCACTTTTTTTTTTACAGCTGAATAATATTTCATTTACACAGATACCACATTTTTTCCATTTCTCTGTAGATGGACATTAGGTTGCTTCCACGTCTTGGCTATTGAAAATAGTGCTGCTATGAGCACTGGGGTGCATGTATCTTTTCTAATTAGTTTTCTCCTTTAATTAGCATTGTTACCACCTGACATAGAGACATAGGATCTATCAATATATTTTTTAGTTTCTGTCTCTTTAACGAGAATATGCAGCAACGTGGATGGACTGGCCCCCAGCTCTCCCACTCCCCCAACAATGCTGCTGCTTTCTCCAAATGCTGTACCCTAGACTCCTTGTCATTCTGTATTTCACTTCCCCAGGGTCCTGTGGGGTCTGCTGATCCTCTATGCACCACCCTGGCACCTGAATTCTCCACACACTCACTCTCAGGGACTGTGTACAGGCTGCCCCTGTTTCCTGGAACTGCTGGTCCTGTGTCCCCAGTTCCTTCCTGGAGGCTTTTGGAGACCGAGTGCAGAGCTGCTGATCCCTGGAAAGTCCCATGGATACCTCCCTCTTCCTCTTCCCTCTAGGTCCTGATCTCAGCCCCTTTCCCCCACAACTGCCCTTACAATTGTCAACTTATTTATCTTCTGCCTGAATGGTGAGCTTGTTGAGAGTGGAGGCTCAGGACCCCTCTGTATCCCAAGCACCCAGCCCAGGGACTAGCAGGGAACATGTTTTGTGCAGCCTTAGATTATTAGAAGGAGGACACGTAGGCTGGCTTTTCCTGGGGGCCCTCCAAGGACACCCAAAGGAGTGGTCTCTGGGCAGGGCCTGAGACCCCAGAGTGAAGGGTGGCCTGCCCCAGTGAGGGTCCTCATTTCCACTCACTCCATCCCCTTAGGACCCCAGAGCCTAGTGTCGTGTGTGTGTGAAGAGTCTGGGGACCCTGCTCTGGGGCTCTGTGGGGATTGAGTCTGTGGTTCCAGAGCCCAGGAGACCAACTCCGGGTTGGACTGATCTTCTGGTCATGGGGAGGCAGCAAGTTTCTTCCTGCAGTGCTTTCTGGTTTGGGTTTATAGAGTTCCTCCTCCCCTCCTGGCTCCTTGCCTTCAGAGCAGAGAGGTTTCAGAAAACGGCCATTCTGGGGTTTGTGGTGATGGACCTGCAGTCCCGCGTCTCCTCGAATGCTGACTCTGATTAAGGACAGCTGAGTGGCTTCATTGACAGTGGAAATCGTGACTTGGCGCCTCCCCGCCATGGCCACTTCAGTACACTTGACTTTGAAGGGCTTTGATCAGCTCCCCGTCAAGTGGGTGGGGTGGGAGCGGGCTGAGGGAGATGGCCAGCCTCTCCTACCAAGCGGGCCAGGCATCAGCCAACTCTCAAGCCAGGCCTGAGGGTCAGGTCCCCTCGCCTTGTTGTAGACCCCTTGTCCCTACCTTGTCTAACCCTGGGGGTGAGCATGAAAATACTTAACGACAGATATGGTACTTCCACTAATAGGTTAGAATGGAGTAGTCTTGGAGGTCTGTTGTGGGGCCGTGGTTAATCTGTAGGTGCTGGATCATGGGCAGATGGGTGGGGGTAGGCTGGGAGCAGGGCGCTGGTGGCAACCACCTACCAGCCAGAGCAGAAGCATTTCACCACTGTGATGCTTGATCCCCTTCTCCCCCGAACCAGAGCACCTGGGTCTCACTTGACCTGGAGACATGATCCATCTGGACCCTTGAGGAAGGGGCATCTCAGCTGGAGCCTCTGGCTGGGGGGGACGCTGTGAGTCTACCTGTGTGAACGCTGCTCCCAGCCCACGCGAGGAGTGTCTGTGCAGCACGTAGTGCCTGACACTGTGAGGGTCATGAGCACAGACCCTGGACTGGACTGCTGCCTCCCGCCTGTGTGACCGTGGGCCAGTCACTTAGCTTCTCCAGGCCTCTGATTACTCCATGGTGTAGCAAGACTGCCTTCCTCATGGGGTTGTTGGGAGGATGAAATAAGTGAATCTGTGCTAACCAAGCCCATGGCAGGTGCTGTGGAAGAACTCGCGTTTATCCCATGGGCACATGCATATTCATGAGTGTTAGGTTTCGCTGTGTGGGAAGAGCTCCCCTCTTGTGTGTTGTACATGCCTGTTCTTGGTGTACACACTTGCTGTGTGTGCGTCACCCATGGGCGGGGCCCCCATCCCCCGCATCAAGTGCAGATCCGCCTGCTTGTGTGTGTTGAGAATCTGCGCGCACGTCTCCTCCACTCTCCTGAGAGTCACCTTTCCCATCATCCTTTCCCACTTCGCCTTCGCCTTCTCCTGTGAAGCAGCAGTGGTGCTGAATTGTCACCTGGGGAGCCAGATCCGCATCTTTGCTCCTGATGGGGTGGGAAGAGCGAGCTGACTGACACTATCAATCTCATTCCTCTGGATGGAGACAGACCTGGAACCAAGGGCAAAAGCCAGGGAGGCATCCTCCCGTCCCTGGTCAGACAAAAAACCGGCCCTCTAGCCACCTTTACCCTGGGCTGAGCCTGCCCAAAGAGAAGGAAAGAGGATGCTCCAAATCTGGAAGCTGGGGGGTGGTGTCTCAGGGGGAACTGGAAGCCGGCCCCTCTCCCTCTGGTGTGGCCAGGCAGAGGGACCAAGGCCTTGGCCTGTGTTTATCCGCAAGTTTCCATCCACCAAACAAACTGCAGAGGCTTGATAGTAAATCAGCTGCAGGCGTGATTTAGAGGACTCTGCTCAGCTCAGTTCAGCTTTTGGCAAGGTAAATGCATGAACTGCAGAAAACCTCTTTGAAACAACCGCAGGGCTCCAATGCCCTTCAGTCCTCCATAAAGGATTCTCCAAATTATACGGACTAGATGAGTATCTGTATTACATAAAGCCATTGCAGAGCCTGCTCAGGGCTCGCAGAATGAAGTCACTGTACAGACCTTTTGTGACTCTGCCCCGCCAGCGCCTGGTAATTGAAGATCTCCCTTTAAAAGTGTGTCAGGTGGAAAGAGCGGGCTAATTTACTAAGTGGAGGGCCTTTGTTAGGGAGACTGATGCTTTGTTCTGCTTGTCCCTTTTAATCTTGTTTTTGTACAATAGTCTTACATAGAGCACTACCGCCGATTTGATTCTGGGGAGGCGGATGGGGCAGGGCCCGGCCTGGCAGGAGGCCACGCAGGGTCTCCTGGGTGTCGCTCTTCCTCCTCATCTTGCAATCCCTTTTTCTCTTCGGGGCTCCTTCCTCCATCCCAAGGGGCAGGCCTGAGCCCAGGAGCAAACTCCGTGGCTGCCTTTGTCTTTTTCTAATCAGAGCACACCCTCCTCCTTTTTAATTGCCTCTCTGCATGGAAACCCCAGTGGCAAGATTGAAGTTTGGGACTCCATTCTCTGCCGGTTGCCGCATTTGAATCTCGCTGAGGTCTTCAGCCCTAAAGTCAAATGCCATCTGGTGTCTGATGGGATGGTTTGGGTTGGAGGGCCTCCAACAGTCCAGAGTACTAAGCATTTGTTGTCAGAGAGTTCTCTTCCACACTGGCTTCTGGCTCCAAGCAGAGGGGGTCACTGATCCTCAGTTCAGAGGAGTGGGACTTTGCCTCAAACAGGGGGGCCACCTCCTTGGGGTTTGAGGCCACCCCGGTGCTGGTGATGTGAGCCCTGACCCAGCTTTCAGAGGTGGAGTTCTCGTCACCCACCGGCTGTGATCTTGCTGTGCAATCGTGTGCAGGTACCCACCTCTCTGGGCTTCACCTCATCCATCCGTCATGTCAGAGACCCATCTGCTCTGAACATCGGTGAAATGGGAGCACCAATTATGGTGACTGTGAGGCAGAGGCTTTTCTTGTTTTGAAGTCAATGGGCAAAGTTAAGGCTGAGGGAGTATGGAAAACAGAAGCATGCACCTGCAGTTCTTAGTGAAATGAATTGTTATTGTTTGTTGTGTAGTCGCTAAATTGTGTCCGAATCTTTGCGGCCCCGTGGACCGCAGCACACCAGGCTCCTCTGTTCTCCACTGTCTCCTGGAATTAGCTCAGATTTGTGTTCATTGAGTCGGTGATTCTATCTAAACCATCTCATCCTCTGCTGCCCCCTTCTCCTCTTGTTTTCAATCTTTCCCAGAATCAGGGTCTTTTCCAGTGAATCAAGGAAATGGCACCCCACTCCAGTACTCTTGCCTGGAAAATCCCATGGACAGAGGAGCCTGGTGGGCTGCAGTCCATGGGGTCGTGAAGAGTCGGAGACGACTGAGACTTCACTTTCACTTTTCACTTTCATGCACTGGAGAAGGCAATGGCAACCCACTCCAGTGTTCTTGCCTGGAGAATCCCAGGGGAGGGATGGGGTTGCACAGAGTCGGACCCAACTGAAGTGACTCAGCAGCAGCAGTAGCCAATGAATCAACTCTCTGCATCAGGTGGTTAAAGTATTGCAGCTTCAGCATCAGTCCTTCCAATGAATATTCAGGGTTGATTTCCTTTAGAATTGACTGGTTTGATCTCCTTGCAGTTCAAGGGACTCTCAAGAGTCTTCTCTAGCACTACAATTTGAAAACACCAATTCTTTGGCACTCAGCCTTCTTTATGGTCCAACTCTCACATCCAAACATGACTACTAGAAAAATCATAGCTTTGACTGTATGGGCCTTTGTTGGCAAAGTGATGTCTCTGCCTTTTAATACACTGTCGAGGTTTGTCATAGCTTTCCTTCCAAGGAGCAAGTGTATTGTAGGAAGAACCAAATAGAGGCAACGTGACTGGCAAAGAATCAAGGACCAGTCACAGCCCTTGGAAATGCCATTTGTTTTGTTACAAGGTGGGGGCATCCGTATTCCTGGGACACTCTTGACAAGTTCTGTGTGGGTGAGAGGTTCATGAGCTTCCTGGGGCCCGGACCAAAGGGCCAGTGTAGTTTTTCCTAAAGACTTTATTATTTGGCGAGGTGGGGAGGCGGGCACCAGGCAAGCTGGAGAAACTTCCTTGGGGCTTTTTGGGACACGTCCTAGATAACGTCCTTTGGGGGACATTCACCCTCACAAAGAGGGACTGATGGACGGAAGCACACTTTTGGCGTCCCTTGGTATATATGACCTCATTTTCTCCTCGAAGTGACTTTCCAGGAACGATTCCTCCTTTTGTGTTATTTTTCGTTTTGTTTTGTTTTCTGGCCACACCACTCAGCGTGTGGGACTTTAGTTCCTGGCCCAGGGATCAAACCCACATCCCCTGCATTGGAAGGGTTCAATCCTTGGGTTGGGAAGAGCCCCTGGAGGAGGAAATGGCAACCTACTCCAGTATTCTTGCCTGGAGAATCCCATGGACAGAGGTTCCTGATGGGTTATAGTCCACGGGGTCACAAAGAGTCGGACGTGACTGAGTGACTAACACTGCATTGGAAGTGTGGAGTCTTAGCCACTGGATCACCAGGGAAATCCCCAGTTCCTCTGTTTCCAGGTGTAAAACTGAAACTCAGAGGAGTTGAAGACTTTGCCCAAGGGCACAGCTAGGAAGAGGTGGAGCCAGGTTCCCAGTGCACTGATGTGGAGGAAGCCAGGCCTGGGAAGTCCCCAGGAATGTTACCTGTAAAAGGTTGCTCCCTGCCCGTGGCCAGAGTCTCCCTGTCTTAGTGTTCAGGCTCTGCTCAGGTCAGGGGCCTGCTTTGCAGCCCAGCTTTGCCCTTTGATTCATGAGTGACTCAGACACATCCTTCCCCTCAGAAGTTTTCTTTCTTTGTCTACAATGTCGGGTTTCTGCCCTGTCCTGTAAGACAGTGTGATGGGGCTGTGCAATCACCAGCCCTGGCTGACCCCAGTGTGCCCACCGGGTGGTAGAAATAACAATCTTCTCTTTCTCCCCATGTTACCATCACAGCTAACTCATCTAGCACAGACTGCAGGCTGCACCTCATTGCTTTTAATTATATACGTGTCCGACTCTTTGCGACCCCATGGACTGTAGCCTGCTACGTTTCTCCGTCCATGGGATTTTCCAGGCGAGAGTACTGGAATGGGTTGCCATTTCCTTCTCCAATTTATTATTTTTATTGGAGTGTAATTGTTTTACAATGCTGTGTTTCTGCTGTATAACAAAGTGAATCAGCTTTGTGTATGCATATAGCCCTTCCCTCTTAAGCCTCTGACACCCCATCCCACCCCTCTAGGTCATCACAGGGCAGCGAGCTGCACTCCCCAAGCCATACAGCTGCTTCCCTCAGCTACCTGTTTTACACACGGTGGTGTACATATGGCAATGCCACTCTCCCAGCTCGTTCCCATATTGACTCACTTAATCCTCACGACAACCCTATGGAGTAGGTGGGGTTAACATTCTCATTTCATAGATGAGAAAACGAAGGCACAGAATGCTTAGAGAACTTGTCCAAGGTCACACAGCAATGAAGTGATACAGCTGAAAGTCAATCCCGGCATCTGGTGTCAGTTTCATGCTCATAACCATTCTGTAACAACCAATGGCCTACAGGCTTAGCCACAACAAGGCCGCATTTGGCCTTAGCTGACATCTTTGGAGTTTGAGGGTTGGTAAGGTTTAATTGATATGCTGTTGGCTGCAGCTGCCTGTGTGACCCTTGCAGGTCACCCAATCCCTAGCCAGACCACCTGTCCTGCTCAGTTGCTACTCTAGTTGTTACTGCCTGATGGGGTGAAGCCTGATCTGGGAAACCTATATATTTACTTTCAGAGCCTCAGTTTCCTCATCTGTGTAATGGGAATAATAGTAACTTCCATTTACGCTTGTGAGAATTAGGTGAGTAAACTCATATAAAATGCTTGGAATAGTACCTGGCACACAGTAATAACTTCAACTCTTGTTTGCCACTATGGCAGGATAATGCTTAGAGAACTTCTTTGTTAGGCCAAGGGCAAAGGAATCACAATGTTCAGATCTGGGAAGGAGTCAAGGTTTGGGAGGTACACAAGCCCCCTTCCCTGGCTTCTTAAAGAAAATGTCTGAAACTGTCAGAAAGAATAGCAGATACATATTGTTGAGTACACAGTACATGCCACAAAGTGGGTGGAGACAGCGAGTGTACAAGAGATGAGCTTTGTAAGTGATGAGGTCCCAGTCATGGCTCTCCTGGCTCCATGGACTACAGTATTTCCACCTAGAAAGCAAAGATAGAAAGTCTACATCTGTATAGTCATATACAATGGAATACTACTCAGTCATAAAAAAAGAATGAAATCATGCATTTCCTGCAACTTGGACACAACTAGAGATTATCATACCAAGTGAAGTAAGTCAGAAAAAGACAAATACCATATGGTATCAGGTATATAGAGAATCTAAAATATGACACAAATTAGCTAATCTGTGAAACAGATTCACAGATATAAAGAACAGATTGTGGTTGTAGAGGGGAATGGGGGAAGAGAAGAATGGAGTTTGGGGTTAGCAGATGCAAACTATTATACAGAGAATGGATAAAAAACAATGTCCTACCGAATGGCATAGGAAACTATATTAAATATCCTATGATAAGCCATAATGGAAAAGAATATAAAAAAGAATGTATATATGTATAACTGAATCACTTTGCTATACAGGAGGGATTAACACAACATTGTAACTCAACTATACCTCATTTTAAAAAAAGAAAAAATACTACATCTGCATCATCAGGAGTTCAGCCTACAGCTGTCCCAGAGAGGGGTCGGAGAACCTGGGCTGCCAGAGACAAGAAGCTTCTCTGCCCACTGATGCTTTTAATCCTCCATCGAGAAGGTCCACGAATGCCTAAATCACAAGCTTGTCTTAAAAGTCTTTGCTAATAGCTTCACAATTCAAATGGTGGAAGGTGGACGGTTGTCTGTCTCTGTTTTGAAATGAGCCTATATCAAAGGTAGACAGTATGAGCCCTGAAGGTCATTTCCAGCCTGCAATTCAGAGAGTATGAGCAGAGAAGAGGTGAGCTGACTCCTGGGCAGCCTCCCTCTGAGTCTATGGTGGTAGACTTTCCCTTTGAGCAGGAGGCAAAGCCACCATGCCTTGGCCCCTGTATTTACCTTGATCGAGCTTTGAAATGCCAGTCTGACATGTGTACAAACAATGCGTGGAGCAGTGTAGACGCCTCGGCTGGAGGTCTTAATTGCCTGCTAAGAACGAGAGATGATCCTGATCTGGGAAGCTGCCTGGGGAAAATGGTCCATTTCCCAGAGCAGGACGCAGAGCAAGGGGAGCCATATGGCCCAGCGGTGGAACAGCTGTCTCTCGAGAAGGAACAATTTGGGAGCTTCCACCATCTGGGTGAATGATGAGACTTGCAGTTTTCATGCATACATTAAGGCAACCCACCAACAGAGCAGTCAAGGGGACGGATGATGGAGAGAGATGGAACGGCCCTGTGCCCTGGCCTGCAGCATGGCCATCCATCTCCAGAAACCCTGACTCAGCGGCCGCCTCCTGGCTGGGCTGCCCTGGCTGGGGCTTATGTCTAAGGTCACGTGGGCTGATGCCCTGTTAGTTCCCCTGAGTTCACCACCACGTCAATCTTCCACTTCCTCCGGAAAATATACATATCATTCCTTTAACTGTGGCCGCCGCTTGCCTCTTTGGCAGGGCTGGGAAAATCTAGTTGAAGAGTGCTTAGTGGTTTGGGGCTGTTATATTTTCTCTGCTCTATGATCCGTGTTGGGTTAAAAGGGCCAGAGCTGCTTTTCTTCCCGACAGAAGATAACTCAACCTGGACAGGCTCCCTCTGGGAGAATTAAAGGTGATGAGGGACTTCTGGTTGGCTGGAACTGCTAATATCCTTCCCTCAAAGAGGCCCTCTCCCTCCCCAGCTTCCCAGCTGGTGGGAATGAGGAACATATTCCAGTGTGTCTTCATTCTAGAGGTGAGCTCTTTTCCTTTGCACATGCTGCATACCCGGGGGGCAGAGGACAGGGGCGTGGTGGGACCCGCAGCGTGCCAGCATCGTGATGGGTGGTGATCTTCTGGCAGTCCTTGGCAGGGGGTTGTGTGTTTCCCAGATCACAGACGAGGAAGCAGAAGCATGGAGAGTTCATGTCACTGGCCAGAGGTCCTTCAACCAAGAACCAGAAGATAGAATTCAAGCTTAGGTAGAACTGCAAAGCCAGGGCTCTGTCTTAGAGACTGTGCCAGATCCAAATAGCAGTGGATCTATCAGCGTGGTGTTAGCTGAGGGTGTCCTTCTTAGGGAAAAGGCATCACTCAATTTGCTATGTCTCAGGGCCTCTCGGTACCCCTCCCACGGACTAGCCAGGAATTTTCATGTTAGAGAGCTTCTCCTGGGTGATTGCTTGGTCTCCAGAAAATTCCTGCTAAAATGTAGCTGTTACCTGAGGAGGTAACGTGTTAATCTGTGTGCTTGCTGGGACGGAGAGAGGATGGTACAGGGGAGTGGGAAGGGGAGACCTAGTCAGAGGATACTGGTACCTTCTCTCCTTTAAAACTTGATCTGAAGCCGGCTGTGTCCCCTTATCCTCCTGTTAGGAGGAGTCTCCAACTTAAGTCTCCACAATCGAGGCATTCCCAACCCATGTAAGCGGGTTGGCTTTAGGTTAATCAATTGCCCAAGTCCATGGCCAAGGCATCCCATCAGCGGGGAATGTGGCCGGTGGTCCCCTCCACATCCCTCACTCCCTGGCTTGTGGGGATGAGACACAGCCTTTAGGCTCCTGTGTCCCCAGCCAGAGGAATATTCTCTCCCCAGAAATCCAGGGCAGGGTCTGGGTGCCCCACTGTTTAACCTTCTGCCTCTGTGTCACTTTATATCTTCCTGTTCTTCCCCTGTGTCCTCCTGGCAGAGGTTGCCCTGAAGGCCCACAAGGCAGGGCTTGGGGATGAATGTCTCATGTCTCTGTGGGGCTAATAGGCAGCTTAGAGTGTTTGGCAATTTCAGTGTCTGCCAGGAGGGAACTTTGGGGTAAGTCAAAGTAGCCTCTCCCCCAGAGGGCTGGAGTCTTGCTCACTAATCCCCAGTAGTAGAAGGGATGATCTTGCCCTTTACAGTATAACTTCTTAGGTTCATTCCTTCTCTTCACCCCAAAGACAGTGAAGCCTGGCCCTGGGATTTAGCCAGTGGATTCAAGCCCACTGGGTCTTTTGTTCTGGTGCAGGTGTAACAGTGGCCTCTGATCAGTAAAGCTGAGGCTGGAAATGAAAACATCTTCCTGCTTGGCTTCCCCCATCTGCCATCCTCTTCATGAATTTCCCTGTTGCTTGATGGAGGCTATTTGAAAGTTATTCTCTTGTAGTGCCCACCTAGAGGGAAGGGTCAGAGGCGACAGCTGCATCAGATGACCTTCAGAGGTGGCGGGGAGCTGGCACTCAGCCCCACGATGGCTGCCTCCCTTTTCTCTTCTGTCTCGGGTCCAGCTGGGCCTCCTTCCAGCTGCACCCTTTTCTCCCTGGCTCAGGGGCTGCCCTGTGCTGGCAGAGGTGGTGGCACCCAGGAGTTGGCTCTCAGAGCAATAGCCACCCCGCACCCTGGCTAGACTTTTGCGGGTTGTGTGTGGATGAGACTGTGTGCCCAGATGATGGAGAGGAAGAGGCACCAAGGGGACAGTGGGTACCAGGGAACCCACACTTAAGGGTGGAGGTTCAGTTTTCTAACCCCAGCATGGTCATATTGGGAGAACAAGGTGCAAAAGTAAAATGAAGTAGCTGAAGCTCAGAGACGAGCTGTGAGATCCTCTGGTCCTGAACCCCAGGCCTCGTGTGCTTGGGGCTGAAGTCTTCAAATTAGGAGATCAGGGTGTGGATCCTGACCCTCCTGTACACCCAGATCGCAGAACCACAGACTCCCAGGGTTGGGTGGGACCTGCAGTCCACAGACCCTGGGCACAGCTCTCTGGATGCCAGTCTCTGCCTGGGCGTGTTGGCCATCATTCACACATTCTTCACATGTAAATGGAAGCCCAGGAAGCTGTGCAGCCTGGAGCCTCATGTTGTCACAGCCAGAGATGATGATTCAGACTCAATTTGATTACGTTGGTTGACAGGGAACTCACTGTCTTCTAAGGAAGCCCAAGTGGATTTGGACTACTCTTGGTGAGAGAATGGTATCTATTTTGGTCCCAGAACAAGTTTCTCTCTTCCATATAATAGCTCTCTAGATGTTTATGAAACCTCTCTTCTCTCTCTGCCCCCCATTTTCTTTTCCATGCAAAATATCATTTGTTGATTTAGCAGCTGATTTTCAAGCATCTCTATGTGCCAGGCTCTGGGCCAGGTGATGGAGAAAATGGACACAATCCTTCATTCAGGGAGCTCACTGTTCAGCAAGGCATCATTCCCAGACTTCTCTACCTTCCTTTGGCATTGTAGGAAGGGCTGCAGATCTGGCTTGATCAGGGCAGCGCCATAGCCCTGCTTTGCTCTCCATACTTCCATGAACCTCTATGTGAAGCTGGAGAAATTGCTTATTCTCCTTGGGCACCATCTGACAGCAACATTTGCCTGCCTATGTCACAAGATGAATACGTGGGATCTGACATGAATTGGATTTTTACTCTGTTACATACAAATGCAAGGTGTTATTTATATCCAGTCCCGCAGAGGCATGGTGGGGAAGTCAGGAAAAGAAAAATGTTTATTTTGGTAGTGTCCTTATGACAGTAATTACTGCACCTTTTCAGAAATAGGGTCATCCATTTAACAAACAGTTATTGCATGCCTACTCAAATGGCTGAACAATGTATTCATTTACTTCTTATTCAGACAGCATGTATTGAATGCCTATTATACGCAGTGCTGATGCCATGGGTGGATGTTCAGGGATGAAAAAGAGATGGGGGTCTCTCCCCACCATGAACCTGATACCTAATGAGAGACAGCCTTTCAACAACTGCCCCCTCCCCAAGTAAATCGAGAATGACACCTTCAATGGGCCCCACAAAGGAAAAGAACATGGGGTGATGAGAGCCAAGACTGGGGAGAACTTCAGATGAGATGGTAGAGAAATCGGGGAAAAGAGTATGGGGCTGAGAGCTGAAGGGTGAATCATGAAACCTGGGGATGGCGAGGAGCTGCAGCCAGGAGAACTGCGTGGGTGAAGACCCTGAGGTGGGACTGAGCTTTATGTATCTAAGAAACTAGAAGGTGGAGGGGCTCCTATGGGAATAGAAGCCCTGGCCTTGGCATCACCACTGAGGTGGGGCACGCAGGCGGGAGTCTGGGGCAGAGCTCGGGGGGCATGGAGGCATCACTGCAGCTGTAGACAGGGGTGCCCTGCCCCTAGACTGCCAGACCACGTGGACTGGGGAGTGGCAGCTGCTGCCCTGTGAACTCTCGCAGGTCTCACCTCTTGCCTTTGTGGGAACAGGTGCCCAGAATGAGCAGGCTTTGGTGGATTGGATTCTGGCTGTGACTCTGCTGTTAACTTGCTGTGTGACCTTGGCCAAGTCACCTACCTCCTCTGAGCTGCTTGGGGTTCTCATCTATTTACACTGAACAAATAACCCTCACTATGAACCACACATGGGGAGGGGAGCAGAACAGCAACAACAGAGATCCTGGGAAAGAAGGTTTTTCCAAACTGTAAATTGCTGGGCAGATAGAAGGTCGCCCTGGTAACTGAGACCTGCCCTCAGTTTCCCTTCCATCCCCTCCCTTTCTCCTCCCTTTGCCAAGGTCAGGGGCTGCCTTTACCTATAATGCAGGCATGTGGGAGACAAGGCAGCTTGCCTAGCTGGGAAGTGGTGGAGTTGGAATTTGAACACAAGGACCCCAGCTCTGGAGGCCATGGTCTAACCACAAGGCGGTCCTACCACACCTTGTATTTCCCCCACAGCACTTGCAATTTTGTCTGCGTATCTTGTAACAAGGAAGTCATTGCCATCCTCGTTTTTCAGATGAGAAATTGGAACTCTAAGAAGCATTCACCCAAGGTCACACAGCCCAGTCTCCTGACTGAATGGTTTGATCTTGCCTTCCAGAAGGCCTTGTTCTGGGCCTGGAGGAGGCGGAGCCCAGGCCTGGGTTGGGGGTGGGGGGTTGTGTGTTTGCATATGGGTGTGTTGGGAGCCGTAGAAGCATGTGGGTTGCAGCCCTGACTGTTGCCTTCCGAGGGCTTCTCAGACTCCATGGCAACCCACTCTGGGCCTGATCTTGTGTTTTGTTTTGGTAAAATGTTTTGTTCAGTGCCTGCCATTTGTGTCCCCTGTAGGCGCTCTGGGATAAGGAATGAAAAAAATGACGTTAGGGGCTTAAAGAGCTGAATCACATGTCACTTTTCCTGTAGTTTTCTACCCAGGGGGAAATAAGTGTCTTGCCTTTTTGGGCTTTCTGATTTCTGGAAGTGTATGTCCTTGGGCCCTGGGGAGCCAGCTCTGCTGTGGGCTCGCTCCCTGCAGTGTGAGGCTCGGGCTCCCATCCCAGCAAGCGTCCACCTGGCTGCTGTGCAGTGTGGGCTCTGGGAAGCATCTGTGTACTGGAAAGACCATCAGATGGGTGTCTGCTCTCCAGCAGCTGGTAGCCCAGCCTGTGAGATGAGCCTCCTACATTCAAGGCATAATTAATCATGAGCCAGTTGCTCAAGGAGGCAAGCTGGAGGAATAATACAGGTAGCCAGGGAGGCTGTACCAAGGGCCAGGGCTCAGGAGCTGGAAGACCCAGTTCTTGGCTAGCTCAGGTGTGGGTGACCTTGGGCAAGTGCCTTCAAGTCTTTGAACCTCAGTGTTCCAGTCTGTAAAATGGGTATAGTAACAGCCCTGTCTTGCTGACTTTTTATGGGAGTTGGGAAAGCAAATGAATGACAAACGTAAATGAGCTTTAGAAATTACAAGGTGCTGGATGAATAGTAATATGGTATGCTCTGAATATTCAGAGACACAGATGTTTTATCTTTCTTTAATCTCTCCTTCCCTATCTTCTTTCATTCCTTCTTTCCATCCTACTGTCCATCTGCAGATACCCACCAAATTATTTCCCGTTGTAAATATTGTGCTAGGTAACAGGACAGGACTTGGTGGGAGGAGAGCAGGGTGCAGATAAAGAACATCTGGACCATCTTTTAAGGAGTTGGAGATGGGAGCCAGGAGTCACCAGAACCGAGATAGGAAGTAGCCCCCTCCTGGCCAGCTGGGGTTTCTGGCAGGATGCCCTGAGCAGCGAGGCATGGGCAGAACCTTGAAGGAAAGGTGGGAAGGTGGACAGGCAGCAAGACAGAGGGTAAGGATCCTCTGACATTTTCCAGCAGTCTCCACTGTCAGATACAGAAAGGAAAGGGTACAGCAACCCAAAGAGGATGCTCACGTGTCAGCATGCTCTCAGCTGGAACACAGTGTCCTCTCAAGAGCCCATGCTGGGCAATCTGGGGGTCCCATCAGCATCCTTCTCTGGGGCTCTGACCGGAAATGACAGCCAGCTCAGTACATGCTGCAGTCTCTTCCTCTCTCTCCTCCTCCCTCCTTTTGCCCCAACCCATCTTCCTGAAGGGCCAGAGGGGCTGGATCTGGATGACCAGGAGACCATCACTAAAATGGAAGGAACAGGGAGCTTTGTCACTTCTGGTACTGGGGAGATGCTTAGAGCAGGGCTGTGAATTAGTTGTCTCAGTGGTAAAGAATCCGCTTACCAAGCGGAAGATGCCGGGTCAATCCCTGGATGGGGAAGATCCCCTGGATAAAGACATGGAAACATCTCCAGTATTCTTGCCTAGGAAATCCCATGGGCAGAGGAGTTGGGAGGGCTACAGTCCGTGGGGTCGCAAAAGAGCTGGACGTGACTGAGCAGCAGCGGCAGCAATGAACTAATTAGTGAAAAGAGAAGGGGGGAAAGGAAATGGGGCCATACATGAGAGGAGTGGGAGAGAGGGAAAAACCCAAAAAGGGAGGAGGGAGGCGGACAGAAGGGGACGGAGCAAGGAAAGCATCTTACAGGATTAGGTTGGTGAAAGTTGGGACAAGGGAGAACAAGGGCCTTATTTGGAAAAATCAACACTCCTCAGCGTGATACAAGAGTAAACGTCATCTCGGGGAATTCGGGCGATGATGTTTTATTGGGTCACGTTGTGCTGAGGTCGGCAGCTGCTGGGAAGTTGGTACAGTGCATCCTTGCCCTGCCAGCCTCTCCTCTCTGCCCGCTGCTGCAAAGCCCCCAGGGACCCTGCTGTCTTCCTGGGCTGGGCCAAGGCGACAGAGACGAGGCTATTGGTAGGGAGGCAACTTCTCAGGCCCTAACTCAGCAGGAGAACTGACCTTCAGGCAGGGGCCAAGGTTTAGCCACCTGATGGGAACAAACCTTCCTCCGAGCTTTTCAGCCCAGAGTCCCGTCCCCTCAGGGCCCCGCTGTGGTAACAGTTACTCTCACTCAGGACTAATAAGGTTGATACTAATGTGTTCTCTCTCCCAGAGGAGTCTCGTGTATGTTAACAGAGGCTTTTGGAGAGAGTGCCTTATTTTTACAGCTTTAATGGTATTTATTTTCTGCACAGGTAATACATTCACCTGGTTGAATATTTAACAGTTTACCAAAGTGGGTGTAATAGGAAGCCTTTCTCCCAGTTCCCCCTTCCTGAAGGAGGCCAGTATTAGTTTGGGGGCATCTTTTCAGAGGTAGTTTATCCACATATAAGGAAATTTGTATATGCATTCTTCCCCTGTGCTTTTTAATTTTTACACCAATGGGAGCATATCCCAAACCCAGTGCTCTGCCTTTATGGTTTTCACTTCACCTCTAGCTTTGTGTATGTTATCAGTCCACGGAGAGCTTTCTGATTCCTTTTAATGACTGTGTAGTATTCCACAGAATAGCCTTACTACGACTGTTTGCCCTTCCCCTTGTGGATGCACGTTTGGCCTCATAGACAGTGCTGCAGTGAATGATCTGGGGCATTTGCCATTTTCTCAAGAGCAAGTATATTGAGATGGTGCTTTTCCCCAAAGATATGGGGACAGACCCTTGGGTGAGATATTTAGGAGAGAACAGAATCCCTGCCCATTTTCACCTCAGTTGTTGCTGTTTGTGGCTTAGGGCTGCTCATCCTAAAGGAGATCAGTCCTGAGTGTTCATTGGAAGGACTGATGTTGAAGCTGAAACTTTGGCCACCTGATGTGAAGAGCTGACTCATTTGAAAAGACCCTGATGCTGGAAAAGATTGAGGGCGGGAGGAGAAGGGGACAGCAGAGGATGAGATGGTTGGATGGCATCACCGACTCGATGGACATGAGTTTGGATAGACTCTGGGAGTTGATGATGGACAGGGAGGCCTGGCGTGCTGCAGTTCATGGGGTCGCAAAGAGTCTGACACGACTGAGCGACTGAACTGAACTGAGGGAGGGGTAGGAGGGGGTGAGAGCCAGGGCCATCCTGCAGAGCAAGGCAGGGAGGGTCAGAGCGGGATGTCTGCTCCTCACCCCAAGTCACCAGGGCTGGGCTTGTTCTTTGCCCCAAACAGTGAGAGGCAAGTGACTCTACCCTGACCATTGGAATCAGAGGAGAGAACTGGTCAGGATTGTCTCTGAAACCTCTGTCTGTTCAAGAAAGGTGCTTCATTTACTCTGCCCCTCCCAACACACTGGGACCCCTCTCTGGGAAGCCTTCCCTGCTCACCGAGCCTGTGTGCCCACATAGCTCATTTACTGGCCACCCTGAAGATTTAGGTCCGCTCAACAGGCCATACTGGGGAGTGGGGAGGACCGTCAGCCTGGGGCTTGCAAAGCCCTGGGCTTGCATCTTGGCTTTGCCACTTAGAAACTAGGAGACAGGCGATGGTGGTTTTTCTTTTTGTTTTTTAACATGAAAAGGTTATTTAAGAATTAAAGTACTCAATGTTCAAATAGAGTTATTTGAAATGGAAGGAAACAGCCTTGACCCTGGGTCCAGGGATCGTTGGGTTTCATCAGGTTGGAAATGAACTTCTCTAAACTCTATTGAGGGAAGAACTGCAGGTTCCCCAATCATAGAGTGTCAGGCTGTAAAGGCTCTAAGAGTCTGTCTTGTCCCCTGCCCCATCCTGAGTTGTTCAGGTGGAGGGTGTGAGTGGTCCAGGTGACAAATAAACCACAGAGCAGGGTCACAGGCTTCTAGACTCTTTGGACCAGGGATGTTAAAGCGTCTTTTCAAAGAGGAGAAGTGTTAAGTTCCCAAGAAGTTAGGATATTCCTAAATATAACTCAGCAGGAAACAAATACAGCTACAAAGGAAAGTGATTTGATAAGGACTAATTCATAAAAGGGCTTCCCTGGTGGCTCAGTGGTAAAGAATCTGCCTGCAGTGCAGGAGCCAAGGGAGATGAGGGTTCGATCCCTGATCAGGAAGATAGATCCTCTGGAGGAGGGCATGGCATTCCACTTCAGTATTCTTGCCTGGAGAATCCCATGGACAGAGGAGCATGGCGGGCTACAGTCCATAGGTTTGCAAAGAGTTGGACATGACTGAAGTGGCTGAGCAGGCACGCAGTTCATAAAAGCACCAACTCCTGTGTGTGGGCTTCAAGGGAATTTAGGGGCCCTCGGCTGGGTAGAGAACCTCACAGGGATGGTGGTGGTGAGAAGGGAGGAGCAGGTGACAGTGACCTTCACAGCTGCCTTTCCCTTCCACTTTGCATTATTTTTATTAAAGCCCTAAATCAGTGATGCTAAGTAGCTTCTGATTTAGCTCCTCATTAGGAGTGAGATTTAAAACCAGCAGGACCACAGGCTGCTCAAGTACTGGGGCACACAGGCAACAGCCTGGCCCCAGAATCCAGCACAAAATGTTAACTTCAGAGGCATGAAGGATGCTTCTCCACACGTGTGCACCTTTGGTTCCAGCCACACCCGCCTTAGAAGCTGTGGCTTCCTGTCACTGTATCTGATCAGCTTCAGTCTCAATAGAGAAAAGCTCCCTGAAGGCCTGTCGTGTGGAATCAGGATGAAACATGGGCTGGGGAGCAGGAAGGGGCAGACTCAGCAGCAACACAGGCAAGTTCTGAGGAAGCAGATTTCAGTTCAGTGAAGCAAAAAAGCTTTCTAGTAATTAGACTGCTTCGCAGACAGAAGGGGCTTCATTGATTGATTCATTCATACATTTTAACAGATGCTTATGAAGCTTCCGCTCTGTGCCAGGTATGTGCTGGGCCCTAAGGTTTCAAGAGAGAAAGGGAGCGAGCATCTTCCTTTCAGAGGCTCCTGGTCCAGAGTTGAAGACAGTGAAACAAGCAGAACAGTAACATTTGACCTGTACTTTGACGAAGAAGGGCAAGTGCTAGGAGAGTGTGTACCAGGAGCACCTAGCCTTTTGAAATGTCCAGGGACGGCTTCCTGAAGTTGGCCATGTTTAAGGTGGACAACAAAGAGGAGGGGAAGAGTGTCTCCGGGAGGAGGGGACAGCTTGTGCAAAGGCCTGGAGGTAGGAGAGAGCCTTTCTGTCGAGGATGTGGATGTCATCGAGTGACATTGGAGCAGAGTGACTGCATTTCCTGCTACTAGGAGTCTCTCAGTAGGGGTTTGGCATGGGTTGCAGGAGAGGGGCTCCAAGCACTGGCTGAGGCGGTGGAAGTGGGGGCTCTGATTACTTGGCCCCTTCTGCTCTGAAGTGCTGTGGTTCTGAGTGCCTGCTGACTTCTCTGAGTTCTGAGTGTATGAGGGTCATGTGTAGGCTGCCTCCCACTCTGCCAACCACCTTCCAGGCATTGTTTTATTTAGCTCCTCATAACCACCCTTTATTTAGGAGATGCTATTGCAGCGGTCTTACAGTTGGAGAACCCAAGGTGGTGTTAGGGTATTCTAGTTTGCTCAAGGCCACACGGCTAGCCAAGTAGAAGAACCAGGACGTGAACCCGCATCTGTCCAACCTGAAGCCCACATGCTTAACCATGTCCCTCTGCCCGGGGCCTCTCTAATGAACATATTATCACCCCCCAGCACCTCCTATGGAACTCTGTCACATGTGGCTGGGAGAAGCAGCTAGCTCCTTCAGGGAGGGCAAGCCACAAGGCAGAATCAGGGGACCAGTTTTTAAATCAGAGCATTAAAAACGTGCTCAACAAGCCTCATGTTTTGCTTTCCTTGTAGGCATTGAGGATCAATTTTCCAAAGGAAAAAAAATAAATCAGTTGGAATGTGTCTTTCTGGAGAAAGCCTGGCATCTGTCAAAAGTGGGAAAAAAAAAAAACCCAGAAAAAGATCTTCTTGGGTCGTGTGCTGGGGGGTGCTGACTCAGGCCGTATGTTCCAACATCATTAACAAGTTGAAAAGCTGTTGCTCCTCACAGGAATGCCGGATTGGTGGTTTGAACAGCTCAGCTGGGAAAATCCCTTCCCAAGTGAGGAAGGCTGAAGGTCCCAGGAGTGTCCACGTGCAGACCTGGGGCCTGCAGGGCTGGCCGTGGGAACTGACCGTGACGCTGGTGTTTCTGTCAGGCCCAGTGGCCACACGTGTTGCTTTACCTGCAAACCCAGTAAGAACGTCTGACAAGCTGGCGGTTCAGTGTTAGGTGCTCAGTCGTGTCCGACTCTTTGTAATCCCATGGACTGTAGCCCACCAAGCTCCTCTGTCCATGGGGATTCTCCAGGCAAGAATACAGGAGTGGGTTGCCACGCCCTCCTCCAGGGGATCTTTCCAGCCCAGGGATCAAACCTGGGTCTCCTGCATTGCAGGTGGATTCTTTACCATCTGAGCCACCCAGCAATTTTAATTGATAAACAATTATTAACGGTTAAGCTATGTTGAGACAAGCCCTAAGAGGCAGGCTAATATCTTGGGGTGACTAGTGTAGATAAAAGACAGGACCCCAGGGGAGTTTGTGATCTGATCCTGGCGTTTGATGATAAGTGGCCCCCAGGGCTCCTGGCTGGAATGTGAGGGCCCAAACCTGACTGAAATCCTTGTTGAACTTTGCTGGAACAATCCTTGACTCTAAGCTGGAGAGTCCCTGGAGTTGTTCTAAAGGGCATTTCATTGTCCCACCATGGGAAGACCTGGGACCTGGCGTTGTCCTGGCCTCTTAGCTGAGTTACATCTTCAATCCTAACCAGCCTGGCTCACAATAGAGACGGGCAGAGCGCTGGGAGAGGGGAGAGATGTTTTACAGATTCACATTCTCAGTCATTTCTGTGTATATTTATGGGATACTTGCTGGATACTGGGCTGCGTGCTGGCACATAGGATGAACTGCAGAGGCCCACCCTGAACCGCTGTGGTTCCAGGGACATCTTAGTGCCCTTGCTCGCTCACTCACTCACTGTCTCCCTCTCCCACTCTCACGCTGAGAAAACAGGGACTGCAGCTGCTTGCTTCTGGTATTTCTAGCACGTAGCAGAGTGTCTGGCATGTAGTAGGTGCTTAATAAATGCTTTCTGGTTGAGTGAGTGCTCAGAGGCAGGGGAATGTAATAGATGATCTCGAAAGAAATAATAGCGTGGTTCTTATGTGACAGGCACTGTTCTAAGCAGTTTATATATACTGATGATTTAACTTTGCAACCAACTTCGGTGGGAGAGGATCATTGTCCCAAGTTTATTCTTTATTTTAAATTTTTTGAGTGTTTTTTCCCTTTGTTAATGCCCCTAACAACCATGGGACAGTGATTGAGCAGTTTTTATTTATTTATTCATTTATTTATTGGCCTTGCAGCATGTGGGATCTTAGTTTCCTGACCAGGAATTGAAACTGTGCCCCCTGAAGTTGAAGCACAGAGTCTTAACCACTGGACCACCCAGGAAGTTCCCATTGTTCCCATTTTGAAGATGAGAAAACTGAGGCCCGAAGAAGTGAAGGAACTTGCTTAGGGGTCACGCAGCTAGGAAGTAGCAGACAGCCTAGCTTCTGAATCCATTCTCTCATTGCCTCATGCTCCTGGCCTGTGGGAATCAGAGCTGAGCCCTTGTTCCCCTGTGTACAGCTCTTTGAGGGGGTGCTCCAGCCTTTTAGGGGCCAAAGGACTCTGTGGGGAGGGATCAAGAGCAAACTGGAGGAGTGTTGACTGCCTGGGTGTCCCAAGGGCAGGGAAGACCTGGCCAGTTCCTCATTTTGGACTCCTCTGCATAAGCCCTGCCCGGGGAGCCCAGGATACAGCAGATGAAGGCAGGTGAGGGTGGGTGTTTGCATGAATAAGCAAAGGGTGCTGCGAAGCAGGTAGGATCCCCAGGCTGCAGGTGCCACCCCGAAGTTCACATTTCCCCCCAAAAGTACAACCACTAGCCCGCCTTGAGAGAAAGAGCCTGGCAGCCTGGGGCCTCCTTGTGTTCCATGCTCCTCTTTTCTGAGAAATGGAAGAGGAAAGGGGTGTGGATAGTGCTCCCCTGGGTAAATTATAATTCACCAGTGAGTTGAACCTGGACTGTGTCTCCTCCCTTCCTACTCTCTGTCTCTGCAGTATTCCCAGCACTCGGCTGCTCCCCTCCCTGCCTGGGTAAGTGAGAAACCAGGCCACTCTATCACCTTTTGAGCCATAAATGAGCCTCAGGATACTCTGGGGCCACGCATCCCAGCTGCCCTGGCCAGACCTGGGAAGAGGAATCTGAACAATAGCATTAAAAACAAAAACAACCAACAGCAATTATAACCAACCTCTGGTTCTAGGCACTTTGCATGAATTACCTCTCAGTTCACAACCATTTTATAGATGAAGAAACTGAGGACAAGATAAGTGGCTCAAGGACTCACAGCTAATACATGGCAGGACAGGGACCTGGGCTTTTAGATGATGCTAGATGCCAAAGGTGGAGAAGGCAATGGCACCCCACTCCAGTACTCTTGCCTGGAAAATCCCACAGATGGAGGAGCCTGATGGGCTGCAATCCATGGGGTCGCTAAGAGTCGGACACGACTGAGCGACTTCCCTTTCACTTTCATGCATTGGAGAAGGAAATGGCAACCCGCTCCAGTGTTCTTGCCTGGAGAATCCCAGGGACAGGGGAGCCTGGTGGGCTGCTGTCTATGGGGTCGCACAGAGTCGGACACAACTGACGTGGCTTAGCAGCAGCAGCAGCAGCAGATGCCAAAGGATAAAACTCAGCTAGGGCACCACTGAATTAAGATGAGTGGCTCTGGGCCAATGTGTCTGGTTGAGTAGGGGTGACAAGCCCCTGGTTACCCACCCCAGGGTCCTGTGTGAGCCTCCCTAGGACAAACCCCCATCCCCTACCGCCGTCATTGGGAAGAAAGGGGACCTGGAGGCCGCAGACAGGAGAGCGTTTGGCCCTTCATGTCCTTCCATCCTATCAGCCCTGCAGCTGAAATGCTTCTTTTTTAAAAAGATTGAGTATTCATGTCTCAGAGCCACATGTGACCGCAGCAGTTAAAAGCCAACTCTAGATGTGTCGACCAGCTGTTTTGGCTCTTTCTGGCCGTGGAGGGGGTGCCAGGCTGGTAATTGGAGAGGAATGACTGATGCACATCTGGTGAATTGTTTTAGAACTTCTTTGGTGATTCCCTGACACAGACGCACAAGTACCCACCCCCATCACCCTCACATGCTCTATGACCTTGGCCATGGCAGGATCACACATGCTAAGTGTGTCACTTTGGAACTGGCACCTAGGCCCGTGTGGATGTAGGTCATTTTACCTCCAAGCTGAATCAAATGACAGCCTGATCTGAGGCTCCAGCCAAGAATGCTGATGGAGGGCTGGTTAATGTGCCTTGAAACACTGGGGAAAACGGGGTTAGTGGAAAACCCTGGAAGCCGTGTGCTATAGAATTCTGGGAGGCTACCACCTCCTTTCCTTGGCTCTCAAGCCTTCTTTTGTCCTAGCTGGGTATCAGGCTAGCTGGCCAGGGAGCATGGAAGTTTTCTTTATTTATCTTGACCTTTTCATGTAAGTAATTTTTATAGTTCCATTAACTAGAAGACCCTTTGCAAACCACCAGGCAAAATATATTACTATGAACACCTCAGGGACTTGCATGGAATGCTAATAGGATTGGGGGATTGATTCAGAGGGCTCATCACGAGTGAGAGACAGTCTTGGCCAGGGAAGGGCTAGTGTTGACTCAGGGGTTCATTTGCAGAGGAGACCCCAAGTCTGACCTAGATCCTTTGGCTCAATGCCAAGATCCCCGTGCTGGCTGCTTTATATCAACCTGGCCCAGGACTGATGCTCTGGCCTTGCCTCTGTATCTCGGAGCACACTTGTTCCCATGCCGAGCTCTGCATCTACATTGGTGGAATGGATTCTTCTCAAGCTTGGCTTGAATCAGTTAGCCAAAAATTCAAACCCTAGACTCCCAGAGCTGGAAGGAACATTTGAATCATGTCATTCAGCTCCTTCATTTCATAGATGAGGAACTGAGACCCAGAGGGAGGGAGGGGACTTGCTAAGTTGGTGACAGATTTGGCACTGGTACTAACTTATCTCAGCCTGTGGTCCAGGTGGTGGTGGAGCATGAGGTTAAGGGCAGACCTTTTAGCATCACATGGATGTGAGTTTAAACCTTGTCTTGGCAACTGATCAGCTAGGTCCTGGTGAGAAACAGATGGTATGTTAACTGAGGAGGGTTTAATAAAACTATAAAGGCTTGAGAAGGGATAATGGAAACTGTTGGGTTGGCCAAAAAGTTCATCTGGGTCCCAAACAAACTTTTTGGCCAACCCAATACCTGCCTCAAGGATGAAGTGGAACAATGGGCAGTCAGTGTCCAGCAAAGAAGGAGGACTTATATTTGGCCTCTTTCGCTTACCATAGCCACTAGTATCCACCTAAGCAATTGCAGCATGCGTGGTTGTTATGTTGTCCATATTCCTTGTCCCTCTAGGAGGAAAAGAGAGGACAGAAATAAAGGGTCAAGTGAGCCTTTGTGGCTGCTGAAGGTTATGCTTCCCAGCCTCTTGCACCTTCAGGTGGACCCAGAGGACCACTTGAGAAAGGAGACTGGGCATCACTGGGTGTTTTCCTAAGCACATTTTGGGCTTTGTTTTACCATCTGGTCATACTAGGGAATGAGTGAATGATAGAAGTATAGAAGGGGGAAAGGGACCTTAAGAGTACCAATATCCAATTTCCTACGAAATTGGGAAATCTAAGGAATCAGATAGCAAATAGTTTAGGCTTTGCTCACCATCTGTCTCTGTGGCGAGGACTCAGCTCTGTCCCTGTAGTTCAAAAGCAGCCTTGGACAATATGTCAGTGAATGGGCACAGCTGTGCTCCAACAAAACATCACTTATAGAAATAGATGGCAGCAGCATGTGGCCTGAGAATCCGACCCCTGCCCTCCAGCTTCTGTAGGTCCTCTATACTCTACTGAAATGTTCCCAGGGATGGGCTGCTACCTACCTATAGAAAGAGGCCTCTGAACTGCTGAACCATCCAAGTAATAGAAAATCTTACCTTGAATTTGGCTGAAATCTGCCCCTTTGTCACATGTGCCCCTGAGTTCCTATTTTGTCTGGGACCGAGTGGCTCCCACTTCTCTTTGACAGCCTGTCAGCTGACTTCAACCTGCCTCCCACTCATTACTTCTCCAGGCTACACTTGCCCACCATCAACAAGCCCCAACCTTCACATGATCCTCACAGGTCATGGTTCCACACTCTCTGCATCCTGGTCCTTCTCCCCAGTCTTGTAAATTTCCCTTGCAAAGCACAGGGTCATCAACAGCCACTTATGGAGTAACTGTGAGGCATGGTAAGTTCCAGGGATGTTTATGACTTTGGATTTGACCTCAAGGAGCTCACACTCTATTGGGGAGGCCAGATCAACCCAAGCTAATTGCGGAAATGGCAGGGCCAGTCAGGAGGAACCTTGTGTGGGTAGGGAGGTTCTGGTGGGAAAATATTTCACCTTCCATAGCTGTGCAGACTGGGCTGGCTGTAGCCCTCTCAGCTTCTTGGTGGAGCTGAGTGATGGAGGCTGTGCCTGGCCTTGCTGACCCAGGTGACTGGGACTGGGGAGCCGAGGGGAAGCCTTTCAAGCTTTCAGGTCCTGTGACATGGTGATATCACAGCATCAAGGGAGTGTCAGCAGTCAAAGGAGCCTTTAAGGGTGATGTGCTTTAATGCTCTTATTTTATAGACGAGAGAAGGGGAAGCCACCTGCCCAGGCTCATGCTGGACTCATACTTGGGTCTCCTGGCTCTTCATCCAGTGCCTTTTTCAAAGGAACGGAGGACAGATACCAGGGGTCCCTGTGAGATCAAAAGTAGAGGTTTACTAGACTGTAAGAAGGGCTTCCCTGGTGGCTCAATGGTAAAGAACCTGCCTGCTGATGCAGGAGACTCGGGTTCAATCCCTGGGTCAGGAAGATCCTCTGGAAAAGGAAATGGCAACCCACTCCAGCATTCTTGCCTGGGAAATCCCATATAGGAACCTGCTGGGCTACAGTCCATGAGGTCACTAAAGAGTCGGGCACAACTTAGTGACTAAAACATCAAGACCATAGGGAGAGGATGGGGCTTGGGGATCAGGGAGTGGGACTAGAGCACTGGCAGTAGTCCAGGCCTTTCCTGGAGGACAGCTTCTGGCGACTCTCAGCTGAATGGGACTTCAGACCTCCTCTGGTCTAATCTGAATTCCAGGGGAAGTTACAGCCCTGGGGAGGAAAGTGAGTTGCTTGATATCACTGAGATGGATGCCGGTAGACACAAACCCAGGTCTCCTCACATCTACAGCTGGGCTTGTTCTACAGCCCCCACCATCCCTAAGACCACCCAGCACCCTGTTCCCACAGGTCCAGAAGTAGCCTGAGCCAAGAGGCAGGGTCTAGAGATGTGGCGACTTCCCTGTGACTGACCTCTGAAACCAAAGACAACCATGCCCTCTCCATGCTTGCTTTGGTGCTCTCTCCTTGGGACCCACAAACACTGAGCACCTACTGTGTACCAGGCATCATGAGAGCTTTAAAAAGCCCAACTGAAAGCGGCCTCTGTCCCCCAGGGGCTGGAGACCTGCAAAGAAGAGACAGGTACTGACAGAGGGAACTCGCTCAAGGTCTGTGTGGATGGCCTGTGATAGATGTTGAGGTAGCATGTGGGGAAGCCTGGCACATAGAGGGTGCTCAGAAACCGGGAGCACACAGGAATTGGCACTAAGTGGTGAGCACCATCAGCTATCTTAGACATGGGATCCAGACCCCACGGTGTGTGTGAGAGACAGAGAATTAGTAACAGCAGGTCCTGTTTATTGAGTACTCACTGGGGGCCAGGCCAGGTCTAAACACTCATTATGTATTACTGCATTAAATCTTTGCAATAGCCCATGACATAGATACTATTATTGTCCCCATTTTACAGATGAAGAAACTGAGGCACAGAAGGTTAAGCTATTTGCTTATTGTCCTGTAATTGTAACTGTAAATAGCAGATAGGGAGTTTAAATATGGGTCGTCACATTCTCTTCCATCCTGGCCTCTCCACAAGGAGGTGGGGATGGGGCCGCCCTACAGTACTCCGCCCCCATATCCCTTAGAGCTCACCCCCCATGTTTATGACCTCAGTGAAAGATGAGAACAAGAGAGACAACCTGGGGGTGGAGGATTAGGGAAGCTCAGGCATGGCCAAGACCCTGCCGTGGGGCTGAGGACACCCTACTAGTAACAATACAGGACTCACTCAGCACTGACTGGACCCCAGGGTCTGCTCTGGGTACTTTGTCAGCTCAATGAATCCTTGCACACAGCCCGAGGCCCAGCCTGTCACTCGCCCCCACTGAACAGATGGGGACTGACACAGAGAGGGCGGTAACCCGCCTGAAGTCCGGAGCTGATGAGTGGCGCCGCCGGGCCCAGCCCCCGATCCCTGGGTGCCATCTGTGCTCTTAGCCGCTGTGCCATGCTGCTCATCACTAAATGCACCTCTAACACCTGGGAGGGTAGAGGCAGGACTGAGGCAGGACGATGGGGTGGCGGTCAGGGTGCGGGGAAGCTGAGAGGGCAGAGATTCAGATGTCCCCGTGGAGCCCTCGGCAGAGCCAGCCTCAGGGTGCCCATGACAGCACCCGGGTGTGCAGCAGAGAGAAGGGGGGCTTGACAGAATGCCCCCATTTCAAGTTACAACAGCCTGAGAAGGAGGAGGTGGGGGTGACGGAACCGTGACTCAGCCTCTCCTGGGGGGTCAGCTGGCGTGAAGGACTCGGGTCAGAGAGAACTCAGGGGACCTGTATACTCTTGGGGTGGCTGCCGTGTAAACCCTGGCCCTGTGTGGAGGGACGGCCCGCCTGGGGTTCCCGTAGAATCTGGGGTAGGAGCTGGCTGCCCCTGCTCCAGGTGGCGTCACAGGTCTTGCCTCTGCTCCCACTCAGGAGACGCGCCTTGCGTCCTGTCCCGTCCCCTCCCCACCAGATAACAAACACGCAGTGGCCCAGTTGCCAGATATGGCTATCTGAACCTCAGAAACTTGCTATCGATATTTCATGCTTCAAACAACACTGTCTAAACAATGCCAATGAAATATGAATGAACTGAGGTTTTTGACAAGCAGATAGCCAAGACGGAATACCAGGGTGATGAGGAGGAGAGGGGGACAGTGAGGTCTGGATGGACTGCGGGGACAGCAACCACATCCCTGGACTCAGGCCCAGGGACTCTGCTTATAGAGTCACCGGGAGCCTGCATGCTGGATCCAGGGCTGAGCTGGGGGAGGTCCTCAGCACGCGGTCCTAGGGGTCCCTGGGAGAGGCCACGGGAAGGGAGAATGGGAAGAGCTTGCTCAGAGCCCCCGGAGGTGCCTCCCTTGCAGGTAGGAGTGGGGGGCAGGACAAAGGCCAGGGCTTAGGTCTCTAGGATCAGAGGACCAGAGAGGCGAGGGTTGGCAGGGCACTGGCTAGTTTCTGCCCTTTCTCCCTTGAGCTGCTCCAAGCCCCTACTCAGCCCACAGGGGACTTGGCACAGTGACACAGCTTCTCTGGCTTGAACCTTCTGGGAGGGAGAGGTTGTCCAGCCTGGATGCGGCATGAAGGCCACATGATCGTGGTCGCCTCTTGCCTCCCTCAGCCTTCAGAGGCCTCTGTCTCTGGGAGCCGCCTCCTCCAGCTCCTTCCTCCCTGACCAGAGATCACACAGTTCATGGGATCCCAGACCCCCAGGCCTCAGTTGTTCTATGGATAAAATGAAGCAGATGGATGGATTGTCTGTGAGGTGCCTTTCAGACCTAACATGGGACAGGTTCCCTGGTCCACTGCCCGCCCTCGCCTTCTGCAGCAGAACTCCTGCGCAGGGATCAAGGCACTGCTGTATGCAGGCAGAAGGTACCTGGAGGTATCTGGGCTCACCGGACAAGCTGATGGGAGGGTCTGCTGGAAGGTGAGGGGCCCAGGAATGGAAAAAAGTGGGGCCTCAGCCTAAGGGGGTGGGATGGAGGGAAGAGGGAGCCGCTGAGGACAGGGCTGGGATGGGGAACCAGGGGACAATGCCTCGAGTCTGGTGTATGCTGGGGACATTGAATCTGAGTTTGTTAGCAAGTGCGGTGGGAGCGGGAGAAGCCAGGCAGCAGGGATGACTGACTGGGGTCTTGTTAGCTACTGAGTGAGCAGCTCACTGTGGCTGTAAGTGGAATTGGTCACTGGAGTCAGGGTTCAGCTAAGAAGTGGGTTAGCTAGTAGGCCCCAGCCACTGCCCAGGAGCCGTGAAGTGAGGGACTCTCGAAGTCTTGAGCACAACCAGAACTCTGCCTGAAAGCAATCTGTACCAATGAGAAGGACTCAAGGGCCAGGGCTCCCCACAGACACACCACATCCCAGGCTGGCAAAGGGTGGGCTGTCAGCAAACTACGAGCCAATGGGGCATCTGAAATGGTTCTTTGGGGTCTGCCTTGCCAGGAGGCCTAGGTAAAGCTAAGGCAACAGCTTCAGAGCCAAGGTTTGTATTTGGGAGGGGCCAGAGGACCCCACGGGCTTCCCCAGTGGCCCAGTAGGTAAAGAATCCACTGTCAATGCATCAGGCACAGGAGATGTGGGTTTGATCCCTGGGTTGGGAAGATCCCCTGAAGGAGGGCATGGCAACCCACTCCAGTATTCTTGCCTGGAGAATCCCCATGGACAGAAGAGCCTGGCAGGTTACAGTCCGTGGGGTCACAGAGTCAGACACAACTGAGCATGCACACATGCAGAGGACCCCCCACCCACCATAAAATGAACCTTGTTGTCTAACATGACAGCACCCTCTCGCTCGCACTCAGCCAAGCAGTGGGCGTGGAAGCAGGGTGGGGATTTGGAAGTCAGTGGCAGCTCGTCTAAGCTCACCACTGGGGGCCACCTGCTTCCCTGGCCCAGGCCAGTTCCAAGCAGAGAGAAGGTGGCTAGTCGCTTGTCAGAAAAAAAGCTTCATCTAGATCCCTTCTGAAAAACTGACAGTGTTGATGGTAGCTGCTGATTTCCCAGGCTCACAAAACGGGGGGGGATGGGGTGGCCAAGGAGGTTTCTGTAATCCCTCACTGATGGATTAGATGGTGGGGCAGATCTCTCAGGAGCAATGGATGACCTTGAGAAAATGTGGATGTCAAAGGGAGAGAGAAATAATCTCCCTTCCTCAAACTGCTGCCAATAAGCCTTCTCAGCACTGGGGTAGTTGATGGAAACTATTCTGCTATTGCCTCCCAACTCAGGAGGCTGTAGCATTTGACTGAGTGATAAGAAATTGCCAGGCACTTTCTAATTACAATTATCATCATCGTGGCTGTCTCTCTTAATTACTTTCTTATAATTAGCTGTTGCTTTTTCCTCAGCATTTGTGTACTTTGCAGATTTGCTGACATTTGAGAGCCCCAAAATAGGGCCATTTGGGGAGGAGGGCAGAAAGGTGGGGAAAACGTGAGGGGAACAGACTCTTTACAGGCAACATGATAAATGTGGGGGCCTTTGCAATAAGAAATTGGGGAAACCAAAAGATGGGTCATTTTCTGACCTGATGGGGAAAGAGAACAGGGGTGGGGATGTAGGGATTGGGCTTTGTGGAGGGTCTCCTAGTGTTAAACCTTGGAGGAAATACTCTTTCTTAAAACTCGTTCTGTCTTCCTTTATTCAAAGGTACATTCTATGAGATCAGAGTCCATGTGCATGAACTGTCCAGATTCCTGTACTCTTGCCCTCCCCATCAGCTGTTTGTTTGTTTGTTTGTTTTGTTTTTAAAGACATCTTCTAGTTTGATAGCCAAAAATGAGTGTTTCCTTTTTGGGGAGGAAATAACTTGAAAAGTCACCAAGCTGCCATTTCTCAGGCTTGGGTTTCATTTTAGGAAACAAAATTGACCCTGGTGAATCCTTTTCAGAGTTAATTAAATAACTCAGGTCAGGAGTAGCTTGCTTTTCCCTGAAGCCAGAGATGCATTCTGAGCATCTTTACAAAGTGGATTGTGCTCCTTGACCAGATGGCTTGGTTTTCACACTGGTCCTGTTCTTCCTCCCTCTCTTCTGACCTCCCGCAGCCTTGTGTACAGAGGAGTGTGTGCACGGCCGCTGCGTTTCCCCGGACACCTGCCACTGTGAGCCCGGCTGGGGAGGGCCTGACTGCTCCAGCGGTGAGTCTGGGGTCTTTGGGGTTTGAGTGGGGCCACAGCTCTGGCTGGGGAGGGGCTGTGCCGTGGTTGGATGCTGAATTCTTTGTTCTGGGCTTGGGGTGCCTAGGCAAATGTGGGCGTTGGGGAGGAAGCATGCCTACATGATGGTACTTGGGGTGGAGGGCTCTAGGGGCATGGCGGAGTTCTGGAGGGGCATTGCATGTTGTGTGTGGGGGGAACTGTGCGGTCATCTGTGGATCATCTTTGGCTGATCCAAAGGCTCCGTGGGTGCTCACAGAGACTCTGACTTTTGATGGATGAAACACCTCTGAGTAAGGTCTTTGAGGCTTAAAGTGAAATTGAGAAGCCGCCCATGGGTGTCGACCCAGGACGTCACAGTAGTCGAGGTTTGGTCCTCAGCGTGGCTGATCCAAAGGCTCAGTGGGTGCTCACAGCGACTCCAGGGACTGATTTATGAGACTGGTGGGCCCTGGGATGCGTCTGTGTTCCCCAAAGGTAGAAGAATGGCATGCTTGTAGGGGGAGGTTACTGTGTTCTTACAGCTCTCTGGGCGGCTGTTCACACTCCCTGGGGGAGGCTCTCTAGTGAGCACGAGTGAGGCGGATGCGCTTGGACTGACCGAGTGACCCACAGCAGCACAGGCACATCTCTACTGTGGGACTGGCGGCCGAGTGCTCAGGGAATTCTCGCCAAGAGTCCAGCTGAAGGCGAATGCTTCCCCTTTGGCTCATTTCCCCTATATCCTCACACATAGCCTTCTTTCCAGTGGCACTGTTTGGGATCAATGGTTGGCTAATGTCATGGTCTTACTTGATTCCAAAGAGCCCTTGATTAGTGTGGAAGCCCAGTTTCCTTCCTGCTTTGAGCTGGGATAGGGTGTCTTTCTGTGTGTGACTCGGGGAGATAACATAGCTAAGGTGGTCCAGGCAGGGTCTAACCCCTACCAGTGACCCATCTTGGGGAGCCACCTCCCTGTTCTGCAACGGTCATGACAACTTGAAGAAGGAATGTTGGGTCCACACTGGCCCAGGGTGGTGCCCTTGCTGTTTTCCACTCTCTGCTGGGGTGACATCTTGTTATGGTCCTTTTTTCCAAAGGCCTTAACTGGAGTCTCCCTGTCCGTCCAGTCTATGGGAACTTACCAGGCAAAGCAACCTATTGGATGTGATTTTGTTTGGGCTTTGTTTGGGTGGTTCTCTAGGCTTGGGGAGCCCAGGGTCAGTTTGGGGTGCTCCAGAGACTCTCTCTAATGTGTTGGGACCTCCATTGACTGTGCTACCTTCTTCCTTCCACCGTTTTCCCTGCTTTGAGGTAAGTTGTGCTGAGAAACAGGGCAGGGACTCCCCCAGGCAATGAAAGGTACACCTGGGGGACACGGAAGATAAAGAAATGTGTTCAAGCAGTCTTTGTGTGAGCACCAGAAACATGTCGGCTGAAACGTTTGAGAGCTTTTTCCCCTCTTAGCTTTGTTCTGCTTTGTGTAACTTTGCCTACGATGAATCTTTGATGAGGAACTATCTAACTCAGGTTCGGTTAACCCTTCTGGGACAGGTTTGCTTGCTGTTGCCAAATTATAACGTCAAGGGCGGTCTGCTGGAGGTTGAAATACAGCCTGAGTCTCCGGGTCCTGAGTGCACACAAATCACCATCCAGCACGAATGTGTTTGACGCTCGCTGTTTCTGGACTGTGGTGGCTGTGGGACCTGGAGGGTGTTTTTAGACAGTCTGTCACTTTGGGTTTCCTTCCAGTCCAGTGAAAGAAATGGAAGGGCAGCTGCCTTTGATCAACAGGACTAGGCAGTTTAGAGTAAATCTTGTGCCTGGAGTGTGTTTACCAAGCATGTAGCCCTGTTACTTCACAGTGTGAACCCAAGCTGCCCAATTGCCACTCCCAATTCAGTCATCAGACTTGGTGCTGAGCAACTCGCAACCTGTTTCCTCAGTAAATCCACCCTCGTAGGTTCAAGAGACACCACCTTTGCGTCTACTAAAGGCATGTGCTCCTAAACGCAAAGGAAGCTTCAAAGAAGAATTCCAGCCTTCCTTTGAGAGATGGCAGGATTGAATGAAGGGAATTCATAGATTCCCATTCTCACAATCATTCAGAGCACTGACCATTTAGATGCCCTGCCCAGAGATTTCCAACCACTGCTTGAATCCCTCTCTTAACAAGGAGCTCACTGCTTCCTCTAGAAGCACATTCTGACTAATGAAAAGTTTTCCCCTCTTTTAAGTTGAAATCTGTCTCTAGCTTCTATGAGTTGGTTCTCACCCATGATAAAGGCCAGAGCTGGGTGTTGGATCTCCATGATCATTCTTGCCATATCTGTACTTTCTTCCAAGGAGCTCAGTGGACAGCAAATTGTGTGTGGGCAGATAGTCATCTTAGAGCAATTGATGGTAGTCATTGAAACCGTACAGATGATATCAGAGTCTCCTTCCACAGGTGAGGCCTTCAGGTATTAGAAGACAGTGATCACCTCCTTTCCCCCAGTTTTTATTTTCAAAGCTTCTTTGTTTTTTATATGACATTGTTTAAACTTCCTTCTCTATTTAGTTTCTCTCCATTGGCTGTGGCCTTTATTCCTCTTGGCTGTTGTTCCTAGATCTGACTACAGATGCAAGCTCGTATGGAAAAATAATAATAGATATAGGTGCCCTTTATTGAATTTTACTATGCACTAGGTACTTTATTCATCTTCTCATTTACTCTTTGCAACAACCCTATGATATGAAAATTATTATTAGCCCCATTTTACAGATGAGAAAGTTGAAACACAGAGAGGTTAAAAAACTTTCAAAGGGCACACAGCCAGTAAATGATGAAACTGGGACTACTGATCAAGTAAAAACCTAAGCCTGGACATGTAATTATTATGCTTTCTTTCCTTCTGGATGCTCAGCCTCTGTTAATACAGACTGAGATTGAAACAGGTCCTTGATGAGAAAACCTAGTTGCTCACAGGGGAAGGAAGGATCTGCTTGAAAGATGTGGCCCTGAGATATTGTTGTAGAAGTAGATGAATCAGCCATGGGACACAGATTGTGAATTTGTTTACTCTGAGCAAGCTGACCCTCCTTGCTATTGTGCCTTTGGACACCTGTCTGCCATTGTGTGCTCTGAGGGACTTTAGGGACTTCATGGGGCCCGTGTCAATGGGGATGGGTGTCTCCGTCAGCGCACTATCTGGAGATTTCTGAATGGAGTCTCTCGTTTGCATGTCTATACATGTGACATACTTGCAGGGAAGCTTGGATTTTTTATTTAGTCAAAGGCATCATTCTTTTGTTTTGTTTTGTTTTGTTTTTTTTAATTTTATTTTTTAACTTTACAATTTTTTTTATTTCTCAATATAGTTTTTATTTTTTATTTTTTGTTGTTGTTGTTCTTCAATTTTATTTTATTTTTAAACTTTACATAATTGTATTAGTTTTGCCAAATATCAAAATGAATCTGCCACAGGTATACCTGTGTTCCCCATCCTGAACCCTCCTCCCTCCTCCCTCCCCATTCCATCCCTCTGGGTCGTCCCAGTGCACCAGCCCCAAGCATCCAGTATCGTGCATCGAACCTGGACTGGCAACTCGTTTCATACATGATATTTTACATGTTTCAATGCCATTCTCCCAAATCTTCCCACCCTCTCCCTCTCCCACAGAGTCCATAAGACTGTTCTATACATCAGTGTCTCTTTTGCTGTCTCGCACACAGGGTTATTGTTACCATCTTTCTAAATTCCATATATATGCGTTAGTATACTGTACTGGTGTTTTTCTTTCTGGCTTACTTCACTCTGTATAATAGGCTCCAGTTTCATCCACCTCATTAGAACTGATTCAAATGTATTCTTTTTAATGGCTGAGTAATACTCCATTGTGTATATGTACCACAGCTTTCTTATCCATTCATCTGCTGATGGACATCTAGGTTGCTTCCATGTCCTGGCTATTGTAAACAGTGCTGCGATGAACATTGGGGTACACGTGTCTCTTTCCCTTCTGGTTTCCTCAGTGTGTATGCCCAGCAGTGGGATTGCTGGGTCATATGGCAGTTCTATTTCCAGTTTTTAAAGGAATCTCCACACTGTTCTCCATAGTGGCTGCACTAGTTTGCATTCCCACCAATCAAAGGCATCATTCTTGTTGGTGTTTTTTTCTGATTCTAAAAACATACCTGCATGCTGTGTGCTGAGTTCACTTCAGTTGTGTCTGGCTCTTTGCAACCCTATGGACGGTAGCCCACTAGGCTCTTCTATCTATGGGATTCTCCAGGCAAGAATATTGGAATGGGTTGCCATACCCTCCTCCAGGGGGGGTCTTCCCAACCTAGAGATCAAGCCTACATCTCTCATGTCTTTGCATTGGCAGGTGGGTTCTTTACCACTAGCGCTACCTGGTACCTGTTCATGTTTAAAAGAAAATTCAAATGTCACTGAAAGCATAGACAAAAAGTTAAACCCATACATCCAGCGATAACCTCTTCTGGCCTTTGAGTGGTTGCCTTCCCTGTTCTTTGTCTGCATATTTGCTCTTAGAGCTAGATGAGGACACAATTTTATCAGATCAAACGTGCTATTCTGTAACTCGCTTTTTAAATTCAACTTATATCATATGCTCATTTCCTTATCAATAAACATGAATCTCCCTTAAAAAATTTTAATGACTTTATAGAATTTCATTCTATGGATTACTGAAAGTAACCAGTCTCTTGGTGATGGACATTTAGGCTGTTTCTGATTTTTCAGCATGTTAGGCTCATCATCTTTTACCCAAGATCTTTGTTCCCTGTTGCTTTCAAAATTTAGATTTTTTCAGAGTTCAGGAAAGTTTGTGGTGACTAGGTCATATATGGCATATGCCTCTAGTGGAGTTTGGGCAACACCTTGGGATGAAACATTGTGACATTTCTGAAGTGACATATAACCGATGACTTCTAGTGGCATACAGATGATGTGTAACCACAAATGGCTTCCACGAAGATTCTGCCTCTAAATGAATTTTGGAAAATTAAAAAAAATTCCTTTGGATTCTTTAGAGATTTGGGGGTTGTGGACCTATGGATAAGGGGCTGTGGTCCTTTGTAAAAATGCTGCAAGGATTCTTCCTGCATGTGTATCTTTGCCCACATGTTCCAATTTCTTTTTAGGATAAGTTCCTGGAAGTGGCAGGGAGGATTATAAAGATCCGTCATCTGCCTGCTCCTGCCCTCTGTGGTTGCCAAGGGATTTATGACTTTGATAGACATGAAAGAGACGAATCCAGCAGTAGGATGGTGGGGGGGGGGTGGCGCTTTTCATTCTTTTACAGACTTATAACCCCATAGCCTAATTTCTTGAAAGCCTGGATGAATTTCTTTCTGCTCCATAAAGGAAATAAGGTGATGCTGATTTTTCTGGTAGGTAGACACGTCGGCTATCATGGATAATTCCAAGATGTTAGATGAACCAATATGGGCAAATGGAGTGGCTGTATGCTTGGTCATAAACTTCCATCCTATATAATAATGAAGAGTAAAAGGATGAAATGTCAGTTTACACTGAATAAAGACGACAGAGTGACTCTTATTAAATTGCACTAATCTCACAAGTGGAGATAAAAAGAAAAAAAGTTTTGCCATATTGAATATCTAGCTTTTGAAAGTAATTAGGAATATTAAAGCACTGACAATGATTGAGATAGAAACATTATTCATAACTTTTATTTCCGCACTGGGCAATGGTCCAGTATATTTCATTTATGAGGTTTCAGCTGTAAGGAGAAGGACGTGAGCCAATTCCTAAATTAAATATGCCCTGTTAACTTTTATAAATGATACCCAAGAATCAACTTGGAAATTTCAGCCTTCATTGTATTATTTAATTATTGTATTTCTTGGGTCCTGCTTCTCTGCCTCCCTTCCCAAGGTGCTTTGCAGTTTGGATTCTGGGTTATAGAGTGGCATTTTGGTTTTGGTTTCAGGCCACCGCAGAAGGGAAGATGGCGGGGGTAGACATGGAGAGAAGCCCCACCCGCCCCCCGCTTTCTCTGTAGTCTCCCATATTTTTAGATTCTACTGAACTGGTTTTATCCATGTGCATAGAGTGCAGGAGAGTAAAAACTCATTGCACAGTCTCTCACTATTTGTGGAAACTGACTCCCCCCACCCCGCCCACCCTCCAGGCCTGATGCTCAGCATGAGACAGGACTGCAGAGCAGGCCTGAGTAATGAAGGCAGCGGGAACCAAGCTGGGCCACTACCAAGAGCAGCCTCTGCCAAGTCAAATGTGTTCTTATCTTGAATGGTGTGGGGGACCCCTGGCTGACTTGGCTTTCAACTATCCTTGCAGATGAAAATATAACATTTACCAACTGAGAAATACACTCATACTCCTCAACTAGCCAGGGACTCTCTAGGTCAGTCCTTTTCAAACCACGATATCTGTGTGCTAGGGATTAGTGTGTAGGAAAATATACATAACATAAAGTTTACCATTTTAACCATTTTAAAGTGTGCAGTTCTGTAGCATTAAGGACATTCATGTTACTGTGCAACCATCGTTATCATCCATCTCCAGTGCTTTTTCATCTTCCCCAACTGAAAATCTCTACCCATTAAACACTAACTTCCTATTCCCCACACCCCCTAGGTACAATCAATCACCATTCTATTTTCTCTCAAAATTTGCTGACTCTAGGTACCACGTATAAAAAGGATTATATAACATCTGTCCTTTTGTGACTGGCTTATTTCACTTTGCATAATGTCTAAAAGTTGCGTCCATATTGTGACATGCATTAGAGCTTCCTTGCTTTTTAAGGCTGAATAATATTCCATTGTATGTATATACTATCTTTTGTTTGCCCCTTCACCCATCAGCGGACACTTGGGTTGCTTATACCTTTTGGCTATTGTGAACCACGCCGCTATGGATGTACAAATATCTCTTCACATTCCTGCTTTCACTTCTTTTGCATAGGTAGCCAGAAGTGGTTTGCTGGAGCATGTAGTAATTCTATGTTTAATTTTTTGAGGAATCACCATACTATTTTCCACAGGGTCTATACCATTTTACATTCCCATTAGCCAAGTACAAGGTTCTAATTTCTATATAGCCTTGTCAATATTTATTAGTTTCTATTTTTATTTTTTATTGGTTTGGCCAGAAAGTTCATGTAGGTTTTTCTATAGCATCTTATGGAAAAACCCAAATGAACTTTTTAGCCAACCCAATATAATGGTCATCCTAATGGGTGTAAAGTAGTATCTCATTGTGGTTTTGGTTTGCTTTTCCTTAATCATTAGTGATGCTGAGTCTCCTTTCGTATACTTTAGTGCCCATTTATATATCATCTTTGGAGAAATGTTCATTTTTTTCCAACTGGGTTGCCTTGTTGGTACTAAATTGTAGGTGTTCTTTATATATCCTGGATGTTAATGCATTATATGTGATTTTAAAATATTTTCTCCCATACCATGGCTTGCCTTTTTACTCTGTTGTACCCTTTGATGCACAAAACTTTTAAATTTTGATGAACTCCAATTTATATTTTTTGTTGCCAGTACCTTTGATGTCATATCCAAGAAAGTATTGTCAAATCCAGTGTCATGAAGCTTTCCTCCTATGTTTTTGTCTAAAAATCTTATAATAGTTTTAGCTCATGCAAGTAGGTCTTTGATCCATTTTGAGTTAATTTTTGCTTATAGTATAAAGTAGTCCAACTTCAGTTTTTCTGCACGTAGATATCAAGTTTTCCCAGCATCATTTGTTGGAGTGACTTTGGTAGTGCTAGTTATAAAGAACCTGCCTGCCCATGCAGGAAACATAAGAGACTCAGGTTTGATCCCTGGGTCAGGAAGATCCCCTGGAGAGGGGCATGGCAACCTACTCCAGTATCCTTGCCTGGAGAATCCTATGGACAGAGGAGCCTGGCGGGCTACAGTCCATAGTATTGCAAAGAGTCGGACATGACGGAAGCACCTTAGCATGCACGCTTGAAGCTACAGAGTTAAAATTTTTACCATGTAATGGCACATTAGTTACCTGAGCAGTGATTACTCTGAGCCTGTTTTCCCATCTATAAAATGGGAAGGTCAGCATGTATATTTCAGGCCTAAAAATCCTAGGATGCCATGTTTCTGGAAAGTGAAAATCCAGCATCATCTCGCCTGATCAAGGGCCCTCATGCCCTTCCCGCTGCTGACCTCTAGAAGTTGTCTGCTCTTCCCAACACCCCTCTCCGCCATGCATAGCCCTCCTGGGATTCCAGGACCTGGAAAGGACTGAGGGTAGGGGGTAGTGGGCAGCCCTGAATGGGGACAGTGACTCATACCCTTGCCTCCCCCAGGTGGGGGCACCTGGGGAACCTTGGCTGCCTCCTCTGGGAGGGGTGCAGAGGGACGTCCTGCCAACCCGGAGGCTGCCGCTCACTCAGTGTTTTTCTCCCTACACGAAGCCTGCTGTCAAGGTTAAAGCAACTTCAGATGAATCACCAAAAAAGCAATTACACTCGCTGTTCCCGCGTGCTGCTCTGCCCAGCCCGCGGCCCCTGGCAGAACCGCCTGGGCCGCCTTCTGCCGGCATCTGGTGTGCCCGTGGGCCTCCCCAGGCCGGTGGGCTCCGTGTCAGCGCACGCTGGGGCGCAGTCACCGTGACGGGGACAGAAGGGAGCTGCGGACGTGATAGCAAATGCTTTTTCAAGGTCTGTGCATGAGAGGGGCTGCTCTTCACCACAGAATTCTAATTTTAAACAAAAAGGTATTCAGTAGCCGGGCTAGTGCTCCGCTGGCTCTGTGTTCTCTGTCCCTTGAGTTCCATTTAATACGCATGTATTGAGTACTACTCAGAGGCCCACACCGCGGGGTCTGGGGCTGGAGGGGGTATTAGGAATGAGGAGGGCATGGCCCCCATCCTTGAGGAGCTGTGAACAGAAGCCAGACCCACCCGTACTGAGAGGAGGGAGGAGGAAGAGTCGGGAGAGAGAAAGTTCTGGCTTCGATGGGAGATGAGGGGACTGAAGAGTTCAGGAAAGCCATATTGAGAGGAAGGAAGGAACCAGGTGTGTGCTGTGTCCCATTTTGAAGGAAGAAACTGAGGCACAGAGAGGTTAAATGATACCCCAAGGCCCCACAGCTGGTGAGCATCCGATCTGGGTCTGTCAGACTTTCCCCAGGCCACTGGGGATGGGCGTTGGGGCTGGGAAGGTGAGAAAGAAAGTGAAAGTGAAGTCGCTCAGTCATGTCCGACTCTTTGCCATCCCATGGTCTGTAGTCTACCAGGCTTCTCTGTCCATGGGATTTTCCAGGCAGGAGTACTGGAGTGGGTTGCCATTTCCTTCTCTAGGGAATCTTCCTGACCCAGGGATTGACCCCAGGTCTCCTGCTTTGCAGGCAGACGCTTTACCCTCTGAGCCACCAGGGAATACTACAAGGTGAGGAAAGTGAATGCCAACTCAGTTGTGAGGAGTCTGTGATAGAGGCTGAAAGAGACTTGAGCAGGGTTAAGAGGGACTTTCCTGGCAGTTCAGTGGCTAAGACTCTGAGCTCCCACGACAGGGGGCCTGGATTCTATCCCTGGTCAGGGAACTGGATCCCACAAGGTGCAATAATGAGTTTGCATGGCTCAACTAAGGATCCTGTGTACCTCAACTAAGACCCAGTGCAGATAGATAAGTAAATACATTTAAGAGAGATCAACCCAGTCCCACCCCGAGTCCTGGGGGTGCCGTGGGCTGCAGGGGAAGGGCAGCAGGAAGACAGACCTGCTGGCCTCTCCATCTCTCTGTCCTCGAATGTCACCTCCCCTCCCCCTGCCTTCCTCTTTTTGAGACACCCTGGCCATGGCTCTGCTCTGGAAGCCAGTGAAGAGGATGACTTCCTCCCCTCCAGAGCTCGTTTCTTCCAAAAGTGCCTGCCAGGAAGAATGGGAAATGATGGGGAGCAGATGCTGGGGGTGCTCTGCTCTCACGGGGGTCCAGACAAGTTTGGGGTGAGGATGGGGCTGGGCAGGGGGCAGCCTGTGGAGACCCTCAACCCCAGGACTGAGGACAGCTGGTCCCCCCACCCTCCGTCCACCCTTGGACCGGGTTGCTCTCTTGTGACAACACCCACAAGGAAAGGAGGGGAGACCTGCTGAGACAGCCCCCTTCCCGGGTCCAAGGGAGGCAAGTCATGGGGCAGAGGGGGCGTGGGACCACTGCTCCTCCTGCTCGTTGGGAGAAGGCGGCATCTCAGGGCTTTGGCCCTTCTCCCTCTGACTATCAGACCAGGAGACATGCAGGACCAGTCAGTGCCCTCTGAGCAGGGCCAGGGGTCAGCAAAGCCTCGGCGCATGTGGCCTATAGGGATGTCAGGTTTTGTTCCTGAAGCAGCTGGAAACTGGGTGGCCTAGGGTCTGTGTGTGAGCTGCCTGTTCAAGGGGCTGTCACAGCCAGGGGGAGGGAGGCACATTCTGCCCACCCCAGCTCTGGCCATCTGGCTTCCTGAGAACGAAATAAATAAATAAGTGACATGCAGTGAGTCTCAAGGACTAGGAGAGGAAGGAGGGTGGGAAAACCCATCCCGAATGTGACAAAAGCAGAACAGAGGGACCACAGCCAAGCTGGCATCGTTGATTGGGACTGGCAGGCAGTGCCACAGCCCCTCCAGAACGCAGCTCAGGCATGGAAAGGATGCTGTGCCCCCCTACATACATGCACACGCACACGCACACACACGCACATAGTCTGTACTTCCAGGGTGGGTGCGGGGGCTGGGTCTCCATGGGAAACACAGTTCCTGGGGGAAGGGAATCACGAACTGCTCCCACCCGTGCCCACCAGCCCAGAGGACTGGCCTGGAAGCCTGACAGGGAAGAGAGGAGTGCATTCCCTCTGGAGTCAGGGGCCGGCTGATGCAGCTCCCACTCTCTGAGACCTGCCCCCGCCCCCGAGGACTTTGAGTTCCGGCCCAGTCGCCCAGGCCTGCTGTGCACCAAGCACCATGCCGGACGTGGACGTGATGACCTCATTTTATCTCCCCCTGCCCCGTGAGCTGGGGATTATGACTCCTGTGTTGCAATGGAGGAAGCAGAGGTCCAGAGAGGTTTAGCCATGCTCTAAGGTCACTCAGGACTTCCCTGTTGGCTCAGTGGTAAAGAATCCACCTGCCAATGCAGAAGACTGGGGTTTGATCCTTGGTTCAGGAAGATCCCCTGGAGAAGGAAATGGCAACCCACTCCAGTATTCTTGCCTGGGAAATCCCATGGACAGAGGAGCCTGGCGAGCTACAGTCCACGGGGTCGAAAACAGTTGGACATGACTGAGCGACTGAGCAACAACAGCAAGGTCAGGAGGTCACACACCTCTTGAGTGTGTGCGGAACTGCGGAGTAGGTGGCCTTTGAGACTGACTGGAAGAGAGGTCTGGGCTGGCCTCATACTTAGATTCTCGGCTAACTCCTATCCAGCACTGACTACACACTGTCCTGTTCATTATCGTTTGTTATTACTATTTCTATCTTTCAGCTGAGGAAACTGAGGTGTGTAGAGGTGAAGTAGCTGGCCCCGGGGCACAGACAGAGTCAGTGGCAGAGCGGGGATTCGAACCCAGGCCGTCAGTCTCTGGCAACCACATTCGTAGCTCTGGTTAACCCTTCTTTCCAGGGTCCTCTGCCTTCCCTCTCCAACCCCTCCCACGCTAGGAGGTGGGGAGATAGCTACAATGCAAACCGGGGTCCAGTCACTTCCATGCTCCCTTCTGCCTGCCTGGAAGTGCCCAGTTCCTTGCCCAGGCCTTCAAGGCCCCTTTGGGTCTGATGCCTGCCAGGCTTTCAGCCTTAATTCCTTCCCATGACCCCCACCACCACCCCCTCCTCTCTTCTAGCTTCCCTTTATCCACTGACCCACTGCGCTTCTGCCTTTGAAGCCCAGTTCAGGCCCTGACCCCCACAGACCTTGACTGTGTGTACATAACCAGTGCGGCCCGCGACACCCCGGACACTCGTTGTTTGATTGTGTGCTTGCTCTCCTTCCAGCCCCCAGGCCCGGAGACCTTCCCGTGGCAGGGCCCAGCTCTTCCTTGTCACCGTGACCCCAGGGCCTGCACGCTGCAGGCACCATGCACACTCAGCCCGGGGCTGATTGGGGTCCAGAGGATTTGCTGTCCCTTTTTATCATGTTTTCATTCTTCCAGATGATGCTCTAGTGGTGGTATTGGGACCAGGGAGGAGTGTGGGGTTCTGGGATGGATGTTCAGGAGTATTTAGTTCCACGTCCCTTGATCTTCCAAAGCTTCTCACGTATCCACGTTGTCCAAGGATTGAGATGGGAGGCCAGGAGTCAGACTGGTCCATTAAAGGAAGAGAGGTCACAACCAGCTGAAAAGTGGGAAAGATGCCAAGAAGGCAGTGGAACCAGAGCTCAAAGAAGGATGAGATTTGAAGTTTTGATAGTCTGGTATGGAAAGAGAGGCCATTCCAGGCACAGACCCACAGACGCAAGAGTACCAAATGGCGAGCAGGTCCGTGTGGCTAAAGCAGAGAGTGCCTGGTGTGGAGAGTGGGAGCACCAGAGGCTGAGCCAGGAGCTGTGGTGCTCTCACACAGCAGTCCAGGGAGCTTGGGCCTGAGTGCACGGACATGGGCTCCTTGGCTCCCTTTGCATCGACTGAGTCTGCATTGTGGACTGGGAGCAACTTTTAAACTCCTTCTTCTCCTAACTAACCTGGACTCAAGGTCTGGTAAGGGAACAGAGGGCATGCTGGGGGCTCTGATCTGCCCCTCCAGTCCTGGCTAGTCCCTCCAGGCCAGCTGGGCCACACTCTCCTTCCCCTGTCCCTGACTTCTGGCAACTGAAGCAAGCTATCTAGGCATGGTATGGGAAGCAGATTGGAGGGCTTGGGGGAGGGGAGACTGCCGTGATTCAGAGTTAGAGAATGGATCTGGGCAGGGGCTGACCCACAGAGGCCAGGTTGGATGTGTTGATACCCGTCTGCCTCTCCAGCCAGAGCAGGGGAGGCAGATGTGATGGACAGGAGAAACATCTAGAACAGCCTAACTGGCTCCCAGGACCTCTGACTTCCAGCTGACCTCTCAGGGACAGCTTGGCTCCCCACCTCCAGGCCTCAGACACCAGTGGGGCCCCAAGGCAGGTGGTAATCACCCAAAAGAGCTGCAGCAGCAAAGGCCGTGGCAGAGCTGAGGAATCCGTCACCGTCTAATAAGGAAAGTCCATTCTGGCAGCCTGGGTAATAGGCCTCAAATTGAATAATTAATAAAGTTATAAAAATATGTCTACTATATGGCCAGAATAATTCAGCCCAATTAGAAGCAATTATTTCTTGCAGTTAATGCCACTCGTTTTTCCTTGTGAACAGCTCTCTTAGCAACAGGATAGGATTCGTAGCTTTGGCTGCCTACTTGATGGGTTCTGTTGAGACCGAATCCTCCGCTTGGGCGTCTTTCAGATGAGAAGCCCAAGAATGTTCATCTTTCCATCCATCCATTTATGCATCTCTCTGTGAAAGTGTTAGTCGTTCAGTCATGTCTGTCTCTTTGCGACCCCATGAACTATAGAGGTTCCTCTGCCCATGGAATTCTCTGGGCAAGAATACTGGAGTGGATTGCCATTTCCTTCTCCAGGGGATCTTCCCGACCCAGGGATTGAACCTTGGTCTCTTGCATTGCAGGCGGATTCTTTACCCTCTGAACCACCAGGGACGCCCAACCACCTCTGTGACTCTCTGAAGCCCAAGCATCTCTCTGACCATGTTTCAGTTTGTCCATTCTTCTATCCATTGTTCCATCTGTCTATTCGTCTATTCATCCCTTCACTCAGTCCTCCATCCATCTGTCTATCTACACATGCATCCATTTATTCATTCATCCATCTACCCATTCATTTAGCAGATACTTCTTGAGCCCCTTCCATGTGCCAGACAGACACTGTTCTAGGCCCTGGGCATGTAGAGATGAGTAAGACCTTGCCTCTGCCTCAAGGAACTCTCAACCCAGGCAGGTGAACCTTTGAATGATGTAAGTTGTTTCTCTTCAGAGGTCCTGCTAAATGATTTTTGTCCTTCACCTCTTATGTATCTCAGGAATATATATATATATTCCTGAGATACATACATTCTCTCTCTCTCTCTCTCTCTCTATATATATATATATATATAGATATAGATATAGATATAGATATATATTTCATTTCAAAACACATTATAAAACACTTCATTTCAAAACACATTTCTTGCTATATATAGAGATTTGGAGTTACAAGTGGCTTGAGTTAGTTAATAGGTTCTTTCCCAAGATGGTTCAGCTTATTCCCCTATGTTTGAGAGTGTAAGGATCTTGTGGCTTCAAAATATGAATACCCGCTGCTCTGGGTCCCAACCTTTTATCAGGTGGAGGTCAGGGGGTACGGGCTCCAGCTCTGCCCCGGCCCCTGCATTCACTGACCTGGATGTGACATTTACTTTTTATGGGTCCATCTGTAAAATATGAAGAATCACTGTGCTATTGTGAGCTCACAGGGATGACAGGAGTCAAGATGCTTAGGGGCACCCATTGGAGACCCAGGTTTGCTTCCTGGAACATTGGCCATAAGTTGAATTCTGAGATAAATCAACTTATATGTTATAGCCATCTTGCTGGAAATCCTTCCACAAAGCCAGTGCTCTTTCTGCAGTGAAGATGCCTTCTTCCTGATTCTCTGCTGAGACACTGAGAATTTTCTCTCTTTTGTTGGCTGCACTGGATCTTTGTTGCAGAGTGCAGGTTCTTGGTTGTGGCACGTGGTCTTCTCTTATCGTGGAGCATGGGTTCTAGAGCATGTGGGTTCGGTATTTGTGGCACACAGGCCTCTCTAGCTGCAGGGTACAGGCTTAGTTGCCCTGTGACATGTGGGATCTTAGTTCTCCAACCAGGGATCAAACCCACATCCTCTGCACTGGAAGGCAGATTCTCAACCATTGGACCACCAGGGAAGTCCCAAGAGACCTTTCTTTTCCCGCACCATGACTCAATTCTTTAAGTCTCCATAGAGCCCTTGTTGTAAGCCCATCATTGTGCTAGACGAATCTGATAGAAGTATCTACTCAGTTATATTATAATCATCAAACATTTATTAGGTGCCTGCTTTATTCAGGGCTCTGGAGATACAGAAAGGCCCAAGCTTCCACCCTGTCCTAGCGTTGGCCTCTCTGATTTGGGTTCCCTTTTACCTTGTTGTGAATCAGGATATCAGAACTGACAAAGTGAGAAGGAAAGGTGTAGCCTGGGAGAAGGCATTCACAACATATGTAATCCACAAAGGATTAGTATCCAGAATATTTTTTGAATTCTACAAATCAGTCAGATCAACCATTCAAACACTGGCAAAGAAACATGCATTTCATAGGAAAAAGATATTTGATGGGCAGTAAGCGTATAAAAAGATGTTCACCTCACTGATAATCAAGGAAATACAAACTGAAACTAAGAGATGCCGCCTTGTCACACCCAACTAATTGGGGAAAATCTATTTCTGATAATACCAAGTGTTAGTAAGGATACAGGCAAATATAGACACTTATACGCTACTGGTGTGTATGTGAACTGGCAGTACCATTTCAGAGAGAAATTTGATAATTTTAGACAAAACTGAAAATTATACAGGGACTTCCCAGGTGGCTCAGTGGTAAAAAATGTGCCTGCAATGCAGGAGATGCAGCTTCAATCCCTGGGTCAGGAAGATCCCTGGAGAAGGAAATGGGAACCCACTCCAGTGTTCTTGCTGGGAAATACAACAGAGAAGCCTGCTGGGCTACAGTCCCTGGAGTCACAAAGAGTCGGACACAACTTAGTGACTCAACAATGACAATGAAAGTAATACTAACCCCATCAGAACATGTTTCTCAAATATTTTTTCTATCACAATCTATATTAGGAAACACATTTCATATTGTGCCCTAGAACATAGATACCCACACACTGATATTTTAAAATCTCTTCTATTTAATTTATTTAAATGGTAGTCATAACCCTTTACATTGATTTCATGACTGTCTTCTGGGTTACTCCCTGAAGTTTGAAAAACTGTGCTCCCGAGAACCTCTCTAACATGTGGATCCCCGCATCATTTTTTGTAAAGGTAAAAAGCCGCAAATAACCTCCAGGTCCCTCAGGAAGGAAATGAATAAATTCTAATATATTCATACAATGGGATCTCCACAGCAGTTAAAAGGAATGAAATAGCCCTATACCTGTCTACTCAGATGAATCTCAAATACATAATATTGAGTGAAAAAGGCAAGTTGCAGAGGGCTACATGCATACCATATGACATCATTTATATAAAGTTTTAAAACATGCAAAATAATGAATATGTTATTTATGGGTACATTCAGATGTAGTAAAAGCATTAAAACAGACATGGTGATGATAAACACCGAAGTCAGACTATACTCAGGGAGGGAGGAGGAAGGGATTCGGGAGTGATACACGAGGCATTTCAGCTGTGTAATGTTTTATTCTGAAATAAAAATATCTGTAGATAAATAGGGGAAATTAAGATTTGTTTGATGAATACACTGGTTTAATTTTCTCTGCATTTTGAAATATGCTTGAAATACTCCCCATGCAAAACAAAAAAGACTTCTCCACCTGTCCAGTACCCAAGCTTATATGAAGAAAAAAATGTGTTTGTGTTAAACTGACTTGCTCATTTCTTTCAATTTGGCTTACCAGATGTTTATGGAACACCTTCTATGGGTCTGACAATGCCAGGTGTGAGGTGTGTGGAATAAGCAAGAAAGTGGGGAAGATATTACAAGCAACAGTTTGGAGCTCAGCAAGGACACAGACTGCTCTCCCATTCTGGCCATAAAGAACAGATTAAGGGACTTCCCTAGTGGTCCAATTGTTACGACTCCGTGCTTCCAGTGCAAGGAGCGCAGGTTTGATCCCTGGTGAGGAACTAAGATCACCATATGCTATTGGCCAGAAAAAGAAAATCATCTTTAGAGAAAACAAGAGCAAGTTAACACACATGTCACAAAATAGGGCCCAAAGATTATAGCCTGTGTCCTCCTGGGAAATCATGGAGGTCTTCCTGGAGGAGATAAAGACTGAAATGGGCCTTTAAGGATAGAGAGGGATTGACTGACAAGACACTCAGGAAAGGAACCTCGAGTTCCAGGAAGCTGTGGGTCTGCGTGAGAAAGACAGGTGACACAGCAGCTCCAGCCTTTGAACTGGGGTGCTACAACTTGCGTGGGGACATGCACTCCTGACGGCAGGAAATAGACACATGGAGCGGGGTGGTGAATCTAATTCATCACAAATGCCGAGGACGGCTAGAGTCCTGGAGGCCGCAGGAGATGAGAGACAGTTTGCCTGCTGCAGAAAGGCGCTGCCTCTCAGGGCCAGCCCACTGCATCACCCATCCTCCCATGAGGGCCCTTGCAGGGAAGAGGGGGGTAGAAACTCTGCTGAAATTCCAGACCCTTAAATTTATTTGACCAGCTCTCAATAAATTGCTCATGCCAGAGGCCTCACCATCCATCTCTAGGTGGACTACACAGGATGTATCTGTCTCTGATGGCTCGGGGACATGTCCACATGTCTTGCCAGGAAGCAAGCCCCTAAATCCTCCTCTGACTTGCCCCCCCCCCCGACCTTGAGGTTGGTGCCAACTTTGTGTCATCTATCAGCCCTGGCTGGTTTCCTATTAAGGTTCTGCTGTTCCCTTGGAAGAGTCGCCACCTTAAATCAAAGAGTGCGTGGGACAGGGGAGCTGGAGCCAGTGGGGCGAGGGCAGGTCAGGAAGATGAGGTCCTGGTCCTACTGCTGGGGCAAGCGGGAAACTTTTCCCAGACCCTGGCTCTGCAGCATGCCTCGGACATGTTGTCTAGGACATGCTAAGGACAAGTTGCCTAAGCCCTGCATGACTTGAAAAGACTGCCCCGGGAGCAGCTCAGAGGTGAAACAGCTTCCTACAGTTCTCATGAGAGCCAGCAGGGAGATGGCTTAGGGAAAGCGGACCTACAGTACTGATGCCATTCACCCTTCATTCACTCACTCACTCATACATTTCACTGTCATAATATATTTGTATTGGATGCCTGATACTGTGTGCCTATTCTAGGTGCTGGGGAGACGGCAGTAATCACAGAGCTTACTTTCTAGAGAGGGAGATAATGAATAAGCACAGCAATAAATATGGTAATTCCAGATGTTGGTATGAAGGAAATACAACAGAGCAATGAGTTAGAGTGAGGGAGGCAGAGTGGTCAGGGAGGCCTCCCTGAGAAGGGGACCTTTGAGCCAAAGTCCTAAACGATAAGAAAAAGCAAAGCCCAGAAAGTTTACACGTGGGTAAGCCTTGACACATGGCCTCTTTCTGACTCAGAAGAGCAGAATTTGCTTTATGGGTGGAGAAAGAAAGAATGAGTCGTGTCTGACTCTTTGCAACCCCGTGGACTGTAGCCTGCCGGGCTCCTATGTTCATGAGATTTCCCAGGCAAGAATACTGGAGTGGGTTGCTATTTCTTTCTCCCAGGGATCTTCCCAAACCAGGAATTGTACCTGGGTCTCCTACACTGCAGGCAGATGCTTTACCATCTGAGCCACCAGGGAAATCCTTATGGGTGGAGGGCAATTGCTAAGCCAGGCTCTGTTGATTTATAGATGGATAGCAAATCCCTGCCCATACAGATGCCTTCACCTGTATTCTAGTAGGCATGATGGCCCAAGCACCCAAGGAACTCCAGGGCAGGGTGCTTGGGACCACAGCACTGGGCTGAAATCTTGAAGAAGGTGCAGGTCCCTTCCAGCTGGGAAGAGCAGGGAAGGGCTTCCAGAGGCCAGAGCGCATGCAAGGCATCATCTGGCAGGACTCAGGCGCGAGAATGGTGCTAGGCCTTGATTGTACTCATTGATTCCCTTGGGTGCTGGTTCCTGGGTGGGTGCATGTGTCCTCCTAATTACCCAAGAAACCAAGTTGATTCTTGGAGCATCAGGCATGCAGATGACACATATTACCTCATCAGCAAAAGAATTACGGGCAGGGAGGAATTTGGAGTTGGAACCAGCTTTCTTTGAATAACTGGCAGCAGGATGAGCAGCGTGGATTGTTTTTTGCCTTGCTGTTGCTGCACCAAAGGAAATCACCGAGGTTTCCCCTCGTTTCTGCCGTGCGTGTCTCTCGGCTCCAGGTCACAGCCCTGACTAGGAAGCAGGAGCCCTGGATGGTCCAGATCGCAGGAGATGACGGGTCTCTGATGTAGCTTTGGGGCTTCTCTGGGGAGAGCATAACCCACCGAGGCCGGTCTGCTGTTGAAATGAGCAACTCTCTTTTATGAGTCAATATCATTTGCTTAGCAAATAAAGATTAGCAGGACAGACTTCTCTGTTTTTGCTTTCAGCTCTAAATGTCTCATGTACACCTGTGGCGGATTCATGTCAATGTATGGCAAAACCAGTACAATATTGTAAAGTAATTAGCCTCCAAAAAATAAATAAATAAAAATAAATAAATGTCTCCCAATGTGGTCACAATCAGAGGGTCAGGAGGACAACCAAGAAATGCATTGACTTGCCATGCAGCTTGGAAGCTGATGGGCTGATACTTCAAAGGCCAGGGTTGTACTTGCTGTGGGAACTCCTGGAGTGCAGACTCTAGGCTAGACCCTGGGGAGCAGGTGGAAAGAGGTAGCCCTTGTCCTTAAGGAATATAGAGTCTAGGAGACAGGCAGGTGAATCAGCGTGTGACAGTGTTACGGGTGCTTTCTTATGCTGGCATGCAGGGCAGGGGATGGATAATGAGGGGGGGGCAATTCCATAAGGTGAACCTTGGGTGCAGTTCCCTGCCCCCCACCCAGGGCAAGTGTGGGCAGCTGAGGTTTGCTCACAGATGAGTTGCAGTGTAGCTGGTAACATCTAAAGCAAATGTGCCTTGGAAGTTTTTGGAGCCCAGCTCTCCGACTGCTCACCACAAGCTCTGATTGAAGGGATATCCAGGCCTGACAGAGTTCCTGCAGCTCCCACGCTTGTTTCTAAACCCAAGTCTCTAAGTTCCTTAGCCAAAGCTGGGCTTCCCAGGCCCTGACCGTCTATGGGGGTAGCCTTGGGGTTGATCCTCTGGTGTGCAGTCCACTGCCCCAGAGTAAATGACTTTTACCCCAGTCTTTCCCTGAATGTCATCCCCAGATCACCAGGGTCATTTCCCCAGGGCTTGAGAAAAAAGAGGGGTCTAGTACTCTTCCTTGGAGAAGGCAATGGCACCCCACTCCAGTACTCTTGCCTGGAAAATCCCATGGACGGAGGAGCCTGGTAGGCTGCAGTCCATCGGGTTGCAAAGAGTCGGACGCGACTGAGCAACTTCACTTTCACCTTTCACTTTCATGCATTGGAGAAGGAAATGGCAACCCACTCCAGTGTTCTTGCCTGGAGAATCCCAGGGATGGGGGAGCCTGGTGGGCTGCCCTCTATGGGGTCGCACAGAGTCGGACATGACTGAAGCGACTTAGCAGCAGCAGCAGCAGTACTCTTCCTAATTAGATGCATCACCCACGATGGAATAGCGATTAGGCTGACAACTGACTTCTCGACAGCAATGAAAGAAGCCAGAGGTGGTAGAATGTCTTCAACAGGCCAAGATAAAACAATTGGCAGTCTACTACCTTTAAGAAAATAATTTTCAGACAAATAAAAACTGAGAGAGTTTACCACCAAAGAGCTCACTAAAGGAATATTAAAGGAAGGACCCTCTTGAAAAAGAAATGGTAGACAAAGACATTGGTAATATGTGGGCAAAATAAAGCAACATTGACTGTTACAATTTTTTTTTCTTTTTAAATAGGAAGTTACAGCCCACGGGCCAAGTCTGTTCCATGGCCTGCTCTTATAAATAAATTTTAATTAGAACACAGCCACGCCCATCTGCTTCTGGGTATGTGTGACTGCTTTCTCATTATAATAGCAGAGTTGAGTAGCTGTAACAGGGATTGTCTTGCCCACAAGGCAAAAAATATTTACAATCTGACACTTTATAGAAAATCTTTGCTGACTCTTATGTTAGAACATTAGAATTTTTGGCCCCAGCGTTTTCGCCCCAAAGTAATAAATGCCTTAAAGACAGGATGATCAAACCTTTTCACCACCTCGGAGAATATGGTAATAACAATAATAATAGTAGCAACAGTAAGGCTGGGCTAAATGCTGACCCTGTTGAATTTAAGAGCACAGGTTCTGGAAGCAGGTTGGCTCATATACTAAATTCAACATTGTCCCACTTGTGGGACCTTGGCTAAGTTATATGATGCTTCTGTGCCTTGTTTTTCTCTTTTGTAAAATGATGGCTACTCTGGGGAGTTGTTGTGTGAGGTGACAAAGGTATTATATGTAAATAAGTTGTTACACATGCCTCAACAAAGTGAAAGTGAAAGTCACTCAGTCGTGTCCGACTCTCTTCGACCCCATACAGTCCACGGAATTCTCCAGGCCAGAAGACTGGAGTGGGTAGCCGTTCCCTTCTCCAGGGGATCTTCCCAACCCAGGGATTGAACCCAGATCTCCCGCATTGCAGGCGGATTCTTTACCAGCTGAGCCTCAACAAGTCACTCAGTCGTGTCTTACTCTTTGAGACCCCATGAACCGCAGCATGCCAGGCCTCCCTGTCCATCACCAACTCCCAGAGTTTACTCCCAGTGATGCCATCCAATCATCTCATCCTCTGTCGTCCCCTTCCCCTCCTGCCTTCAATCTTTCCCAGCATCAGGGTCTTTTCCAGTGACTCAGTTCTTCGCATCAGGTGGCCAAAGTATTGGAGTTTCAGCTTCAGCATCAGTCCTTCCAATGAATATTCAGGACTAATTTCCTTTACGATTGTCTGCTTTAATCTCCTTGCTGTCCAAGGGACTCTCAAGAGTCTTCTCCAACACCACAGTTCAAAAGCATCAGTTCTTCGGCACTCAGCTTTCTTTATAGTCCAACTCTCACATCCATACATGACTACTGGAAAAACCATAGCTTTGACTAGCCGGACCTTTGTTGGCAAAGTAATTGTTCCGTAAATGCTGGTCATGTAAATGCTCATGTCACCCTCATGGCAAACCTCCTATTGTTGCCAGGTATAGGACCCTGCTATCCAAACCTGCCTTTGCAAACTCAGAAGCAAAAAAGAGTGATATAAATTTCTGAGTTAAATGCTCAGTCTGGGGACTTCCCTGGTCCAGTGATTAAAATTTCATCTTCCAAAGCAGAGAGTGTGGATTCCATCCCTGGTCAGGAGTTAAGATCCTACATGCCTTGCAGCCAAAAAGTCAAAACATAAAAATATTGTAACAAATTCGATAAAGACTTTAAAAATGGTCTACATTAAAAAAATCTTTAATAACAAAAAATAAATAAACACTCGGGCTGGCAGCTTCCTCTCTGAACTCAATTAGACTTGGATAGTGAAGGACACTTGTACTTGGGATCTTTAACTTGGAGTCATTATTATTCCCGTTTTACAGATGCAGAAACTGATGTCAAGACAGGGTAAGGGGGCATGAAAAGCAGGACTGGATCCAGGCTGTCTGACCCTGGAGCACCCAGTAAGCACCTGCCACTCCCTGGTGACTCCTGGCCAACTGAGTCCCTGGCTCATTGCAGATGCCCATGCTTGGTGGGTGAATTCCTCTACTCCAGGGAGTGTCACCAGGGCAGGGGGCTTGGTACAACTGATTACCCAGTCCCACTCCTGACCAGCATCCCCTTACAGAAGGACTGAAGAACAGCCCAGAGGCATCTGGTCTCTTCTGATTTGGAGCCCATGACCACTGCCTGATGCGAGGGGCCCTGACAGTGAGACTTTGAACACAAAGGGGGAGTGGAAGGAGCACTGGGCTTAGGATAATGATGCCTTGATTTGAATCCCAGCCCTGCCACTTCCTGTGACTTCTGGAAGTCATTTTCCCTCTCTGGGCATCAGCGTCCTCATTTATCAGATGAAGACTTTATATTTAATTTGATCAGTGGTTCTTAACAGGGAAGGTAAGTTGCCTCTTGGGACATTTTACGTCTGGAGACATTTTTGGCTGGAACACTTGGTGGGGAGGGTGCTACTGATATCTGGTGGATAGAAGCCAGGATGCTGCTTAGACTCCCTGCAGTGTACAGGGCAGCCCCCACCAACAAAATTACCATGGCTGCAATGGTGATAGCTTTACTCTCGAGAAATCCTGCCATCTACAAGGGTCCATTCAGCTCTAAAATTCCATCCTTAATTTGTTCATCAAAAATGTGTTTATCAGGTAAGTGCCTTTTGTGTATGAAGCAGTAAACAGTTCAGAGTCCCTGCTCTCTGGAGGCTCACAATTTATAAGGAAATTGGTAATAAGAGTTCATATTGGTTAAGTGCTAAGTACATACCAAGTTCTTTACATAAATTGACATCTTTGAGCCACAAAAACTATTATTATGCCCATTTTATAGATGGAGAAACTGAGGCTCAACAAAGTAAAGCAGCTTGCCTAAGGTCACACAGCTAAAGCAGTGATATCAGCATTTTTATTCCAGAGTGCATGCTCCTAACCGCACAGACCTTCAACTGCCCCAGAACAGTGAAAAGGAGGACAGGTCCCCATCTGCCACTGGAAGAAAGGCAGCTTGAATGCTGAGGCCCTGTGGTCTCTTTATCATGCAAACCATTTAGCAAACTGGAAAAGGGCCTCATGACTATAAACAAGCCAGTAATGACCTGACAGGCAGAGGGGCTGGAGTAGTGTTAGGACCACAGAGACATTAATCTGCTTCCAGCCACTGCGGCTAGAAAGGCATTTGTTAGAGCAGTTATGGGAACCATAAAAGGCTATTTGACAGCAGCCTTCCCTACAGTGGGAACCTCAGTCATTGGGAAAAGGGCCTCTTGGGGCTCAGGTGTTACAGGCCCTGTTGGCCAGAGGCAAATCCTTCCATCTGCCACAGATAGGATGCTGTGGAGATGACAGGAAAAACTGTGAGGTTGCCCCAGGAGAGCTGGATTCTGGTCCTTTTAATGACTCTCAAACAGCTGCAAGGCCTGTAAGTCCTGTAGTTGCTCTGGGCCTCAGTTTCTCTATCTGTAAAATGGAAACATTGATGTTTATCTCACAGGGCTGTTCTGAGGCTCTAAGGACGCAACAGATGTGGCACCGGATGTGAACGTACTTTACAGAGGTGTTAAGTATCACTATCGCTGGTGGTGTTTGTAGAAGTAACAGCAGCTGCAGGAACGCTATGCAGGGATGTGTCTCTGAGATTTAATCAAACCTTAGACCTGGGTGAAGCTTTATAGATCCATCTGGTTCAGCTTCCCCACTGAGGAAGTAATAGCTTTCATTCTTCACACACTTAGTTTGTGGCAAACACTGCTCTAAGCACTTTGTATTAACCCATTTAATCCTTACATCGAACTGCAAGTCAGCAGTGAAAAGTGAGGGGGGAGTCTTGGTGTTTGCCAAGTGGAAAAGATGGGAAAATCAATAGAGGGAAAAAATGGGGATACTCTTCCCATTTTACAGATGAAGATGCTGAATCCCAGACAGGTACCAAGGTTGCCTAGCCAGTGGCAAGCAGGCTGGCTCCACCTGGGAGCACTGCTCCACCCTCATCCATGGGTGAGAACTGGAGCCAACTGCAGGGTAGCAGATGGATACATACATCTCATCTCCTTCCTGGGGACCTCCACTGCCTCCTGATTGCTGGGTCACAGGGCATCTCATGACTTCAGCTCCCCTGCAGGGAAATGGCAGCAGGATAGCTTGGATTGATGGGGTTTGACTTTTCTTAGGAATTGGGATGACTCTGAGCCTCAACTCAAAGTGGGATGGGCTGACTGGGAGTGATGCCTTCAGGAGACATCCCTACCTCATCAGGAGCCTGGCAGGGAGATGGAAGGACCTCACCTCCTGGGAGCCTAGAGGTCTGAGCAGTTTCTATAATTGGAGTTTGGTGTGAGGACAGTGCAAAAGGCTTGTCTCAGACTGGGACCCATGGGGGATGGGGGTCTCCACTTGGGAGTAGGCTGGAAGCATGGTGGAGTGGGGCCCCTCCCCAAAGAAATGCAGGGCTGAGGCCAGGGAGGACATTGCAATGCTCAGTTACAATGCAGTCAGCTGGGTTTTGCACAACAATCCAGGTTTTGCTGATGTTTGTTTTTTTTTTAAATTATTATTGAAGTAGACGCATAAAATTTTAAATTGCTGTAGATTCCTTCTGGGCCTCCAACAATACTATGCAAACATTATGTTGGATGAGTCCCAGTATCTATGTGGGAAAGATTGAAGGCAGGAGGAGAAGGGGACGACAGAGGATGAGATGGTTGGACGGCATCGCCGACTCAATGGACATGAGTTTGAGCAAGCTCCGGGAGATGGTGAAGGACAGGGAGGCCTGGCGTGCTGCAGTCCATGGGGTCGCAAAGAGTCGGACACGACTGAGCAGCTGAACAACAACAACTATCTATGTGTGTGATGAGGAAGCCTGGAGAGGGGAGGGAGGGTCAGTGTCTAGGAAGATGGTTCTGCGGGCTCTGGTGTCAGTGCGGGGACCCTAAGAACCATGTTCTCCTGACCCTGAGTCCCCTGCTCTCAAGGAACTGTCTTCGATACACCTCTCATGACCTTGTAACTGAGCTGTCAGAAACCCTACTTTGCAGCCTTCCTTTGTTAAACAGTCTCTTCCTAGGATTTGGGAAGCTCTCAGGCAGAGGTCAAATCTCATAGAGCCCTTCTCTTCAAATTTTCTGGCCTCTTCAATCCCTGTTCAGAACTGTCTGAAATGAGAGATGGGCAAAGTGGCTTTTTCCAGTCCCAAATCCTATTAACTTGGGGTGTCTCTTTATAAAATGCAGGGGCCAACTGGTCACCCCAGCTCCAAGGCATGTTCCTGAGCCCTGGGCCCCAGCCCCTCTGCAGCAGGACACCTGGGTGGAAGTTTCCCTTGTCCCTTAGAAGATGAGGGGAAGCCCAAGAGCCCCCCACCTCATTGTTCCCTCCTCAAGTACCCCCAGCAGTGAAAAGTCAGGGGGAAATCTTGGTGTTTGCCAAGTGGAAAAGATGGGAAAATCGATAGAGGGAAAAAAAAAATCTCATTTTCAAGTTTCTAAGCAGGGATTGCAATCAATAATGCAAAGAGCAGCAGGAGGCCATTAAGCCATACTTGGCAGTGTCCTCCCGCCAGGGTGATGTTTGCTGAGAAGCAAACTTCAAGGGCGCCTCAGCACCCACCCTGACCCACCCCGCTCACTGCCTCTTGGGGAGCTGGTGTGAGGGGGTGGAGGGGGGATGCCACTTAGAAGTAAGCTAATCAATCCTTCGACCCCTCTGTAGACCCCAGTAACAGGCCATCATATCCAGATGTGCAGAGTCAAGGGCAACCAAAATGCCCCAGCCGGGGTGGCGGGGGCATCCAGGTTGACTGGGGGTGAGAGGTTGAGTCAAGAGAGAGCACATGCCATTCTCCCCTTTGCTTTTCGTTTCAATCTCGGAGATAAACTCGACTTTCTTTTTTTTAACCATCACAGAACAGAATAGACTGGTAGTTTACAGTCTATAATTTCCTAGCTTATTTGGCATACAGCAAATTTTCCATTTCTTTTATTGGAGTATAATTACTTTACAATGTTGCACTGGTTTTTGCTGTACAAGGAAATGAATCAGCTGTATGTGCATATATATTTCCTCCCTCTTTGACCTCCTTTCAGTCTTCCCCTATCACGGCCCTCTAGGTAATCACAGAGCACTCCGTTCCTTGTGCTATGCAGCGGCTTCCCACTAGCTATTTCACACAAGGTAGTATATATATGTCAATCCTAAATGCAGTTCACTGCAGCACTATTTACAATAGCCAGGACATGGAAGCAACCCAAATGTCCATCAAAGCTTCATTTTTATATTCTATTTCTGACTACTGCTCCAAAGTATTAGGTGCCATGGCGGGGTGTCAGGGCGTGCTCTGATGGTGGGCACATCACAGCCACATTCCCTTCTCTTGCCTCTGTCCGCTGTGTTGGTGCTTTCAAAACCCGTGGGATCGTTATGGACATGCAGCCCAGCCAATGAGGGCTTGTGGACGAGCATGGTAGGAGGGGCTGGAGTGTGTTGGGGAGGGGCAGGAAGGGGTCTTAGAAGAAGTGCCTAGTCGTTTGGTAGCGTCTTTGCGACCCCATGGACTGTAGCCTGCCAGGCCTCTTCAAAAACTTCCAGGTTGGTGTGGGAGGCTCAGACTGACTCACAGAGCTCCCCCAGTCTGATGGGGGAGACAATGAAACAATAGCACTTAAAATAATTATTCAATATGTCATTTTACAAACCCATACCCTCCTGAGACATTGTCCCAATTCAGCCATTGTCCTGGAATGCTGTTACACTATGTATTGCCTGGGGAAAGTGGCTTATTGGTGGGGTGTGGAGTTGTTTTATACAGTGTTCTATTTTCTTGCAATAGTATTCCATCAAAGCCCTAGGTGCCTGGTATGCTGGTAGGTTTGAACAGGGCCTTTGGAATCAGACGGACTGGGTTCAGATCCCAACTGTGGAGTTGTTTTTGTGCAACCTTGGGTCTGTAACTTGACTTTTCTGAGCTTGTTTCCTCATTAGGGGAAAAAAATGAAGACAGTCACACCAATCACATGCTTCATTTAAGAAATAAATGCTCCCAGCACAATGTCTAAGTAGTAGGTTCATAAGACATATTTGTTTTATTCTCTTTATGTCTTTCCTCTGTGGATTTTAATCTGACTAATGCAAATTTAATGGGGAACTTTGAAGTGTGGAGAGCTTTCGGGATAAGGAATACTGTAAATTTGGGGGCCAATCAAGAAAGGCTCCCCAAACAAAGCTCAGCATCTCCCCAAGCCCATTCTGGGATGCTCCTAACCCAAGCAGAAATATCAGAATGAGGAACTGTGGCCCAGGGCACAGGCCTTGCACACAGTAGGTGCTTATGCAATACACGGGGTTGCCGCCTGGCTTGGGGCTGGGGCTGTGACCTGTAGCTTCTGCTGCCTAAGGACAGGGACCAGGCTTTGTCATTTTCCCAGCCTTTGCAGACATCCCATGGACCCACCATCCAGGGCCTGTTGGTGGGAAAAGACCACCGTGTCCACCATGACAAGTGCAGCCGCCCCCACGGGGGCCCCGTGTCCATTCACTTTCCCTCTGCAGCCTCTTTTCCACCCAGCAGCCAGCATGCACTCTAAAACATGGATGAGACAAGGTCCCGCTTCTGCTCAGAACCTCTAGGAGGACTCCCATTAGCTAAGATTCTGTGCTCCCAATGCAGTGGGCCCAGGTTCAGTCCCTGATCAGGGAACTTGATCTCACATGCCACAGCTAAGAGCTCACGTGCAGCAACTAAGACCCAGCACAGCCAAATAAATACTAAAAAAAAAAAAAAAAACAGAACTCTAGGAGCCACTTGGAAATTATGTTTAAATCTCCAAACATTTAAACTCCAGGAGTCTTGGAGTGTTTCCAAATATAAGTATCAATTTATCTAGATACAAAACCATTAGTTTGAAATTATATAACTTGTTAGTATTTGAATAAACGTGAAATTTTGAGAGTAGTAAATATATACCTTTTTACCACCCTAGCTATGGTTCAGGGGACATTTAATTTCTCTGAATACATATCTGTCCTAGTTGTTTTTATAGATTGTAATTTTAAAATTCACCTCTGAAATACACTTTTTCATTATTCAAAGAGGTATTTTGACAAAAATGTCTATCACACCAAAAAAACAAAGCCTCCATGTCACTCTGTCATGTCATTCAATCTCGTCTTCTACAATTGTTCCCTTGTACAGCTGCCATTCTGACTTCTGTGAGATTGCTCTCCTGCCTCAGGGCCTTTGTGCTATCTATGCCTTCAGCCTGGAACTTCCTCCCCCCAATATCCGCATAGCTCACACTCAGCTTATTTTGTTTCCTATTGCTTTGTAACAAGTTACCACAAATTTAATGGCATAAATATAATTTCTTTAGGTCAGGAATTCAAACATGGCTTCGATGGGTCCTCTATTCAAGGTCTCATGAGGCTACAACCAAAGTTGCGGTGGGCTGCAGTTTCATCAGAGGCTCAACTGGGGAAGACCTGCTTCCCAGCTTCCTCCAGCTCTTACAGAATCCAGCTCTTTTAGTCATCAGACTGAGGCCCATTCACCTGCTGTCATTTAGGAGCTGCTAACGTCTAGATGTGAAGAGTTGACTCATTGGAAAAGACTCTGATGCTGGGAGGGATTGGGGGCAGGAGGAGAAGGGGACGACAGAGGATGAGATGGCTGGATGGCATCACTGACTCAATGGACGTGAGTCTGAGTGAACTCCAGGAGTCGGTGATGGACAGGGAGGCCTGGCGTGCTGCAATTCATGGGGTCGCAAAGAGTCAGACACGACTGAGCGACTGAACTGGACTGAATGTCTAGAGGCCGCCCACAGTTCCTTGCCATGTGTCCTTCTGCTTTTAAATATTCTTGCTGTAAGAATCTTGGCTGCAAGCAGTTTCAGCATACAACTAATTGGATGTAAGACAATTTTGCCACGAAAAATAAGATAACAAAAAATAGAATAGAAGACATTAAGAAGGACATAATGAAACATGAAAATTAATTGAAAATTTTAAAGATTTTATTGTGAAAAATGAAAACACAAATAATATTTAAATACATTTAAAGTGAGTAGATTCATGGTCATAGTTGTATTCGGGTATATCTCAGAGAAAGTGACAATACTTTCTCAAAGTTAGTCATTTAAGGACTCAGGATCTAATGTGGGATGTAAGTACTTTATGATGTAAAAATACCTGCTGTAAGTCAAACCAAACTGTCAGCCAGTTATTTTCCCCTTTATGGCAAAACTGCCTTAGAGCCAATTAGTTGTGCAATGAAACTGCTAGTGTCAGAGACGCTTGTGGTAACAGTACTGTGCATGCCTTGCCATGGGCCTTCTCTGTAGGCCTTCGCACAGCGTGGCAACTCACTTCTGCCAGCAAGGGAGGGAAGTCTTCCTAGTGCATAGAGCAAAAGGGAGCCTTCTCCATAGCGTAACACATTGCACATGCCGTAACGGAGTGCCAGCTAGTCACCTGTGTCCTGTTCTGTTAGCTAGAAGCAAGTCCCAGGGCCAGCCTACTCTCAAGATTGGAGGGGCTTTTCCAGGGCAAGAACAGGCGGCCTTCACACTCACCTTCTTCAAGTCTTTTCTCAAATATCACATTCTCCGCGAGGTCATCTGGATAATTGTAGTTGTGAAATTACAACCCTCCTGTCCCCAGCATTGCTGATCCCCTCTCTCCTGCTCGAATTTTCAGATAGCACTTACTGTCTTTTACCAGGATGTGTAATCTACACATGTGTTATATTCATCTTCTGTCTTCTCCCGCTAGAAAGGAAGCTTCATGGGGGCAGGGACTTGCCTCTGTCTGGCTCACGACGAGTCCTTGGTGCTCACAGCTGCAGCAGTGCCTGGCACGTAGTGGGTGCTCAGTTACTATCACTGGGGAAATGAGTTAGATCTTGTTTCACCAGCTAAAAGCCCTCCAGTGTCTCCGCATGGTCCTTAGAAAAAAATCCAAACTCTTGGCCTTCTCGACAAGACCTGGCACACCCCGGCCCTGGCCCGCCTCTCGCCCCCTCCACCCGTCCCAGCCTCACCCCTGCGGGCTGTGAATCTGTCATGCGGGCCTCTGGCTGCCCCACAAGCCTGGCAGGACTTTTTCTGCTGTGGGGCCTTTGCACTTGCTGAGTTCTCTGCCTGGAAGGAGCTTTCTCCAATCTTTGCAGAGTTGGCTCCTCTTGATCCTCATGAATCAGATGTCCTCTTCCCAGAGAGGCCTCTCTGACCACCTGACCAAAAGGAGGCTCCAGAATCTCTGCTCCCTGCACTGGGGCCCCACTCCCCACCCTGACCAGGTTACATGGCTGCTGTCTGTCTGTCCTGTGGCCTGTAAGCCCACTGAGGGCCCTTCACCAGTGTATCCATCCCCAGTGTCTGGATCAGTGCCCTATACTCAAGAAATATAGAAATGAATCAGTGAATGAGTCTGAGACTGAAATGTGGGTGAAAGCCTTCCCAGTCTAGGATGGGAGGGGGTGGGAATGCTAGGGGAGGGGAACAGTGTGGCAGGAAATCAGCATTAGCCTGCCTGCCTGGGGATGGCCTGGGTGACTGCCTGCTCCCCCCACCACCTCAGTCTTCTCTGAGGCCAGAATAGAGCATTTTGGGCTCCCCATCTTCGGCTACTCTGGCCTTGGAAGGGTGGTGTCTCTGCTTCCTCCAGTCCCCAGTCCAGGCCCTGCCTACCCCGGGGTCTGGGAGCCGGTACCTTTGGCCCCGGGCATCAGTGGTGCTGTGCTGTGCTTAGTTGCTAAGTCATGTCCGACTCTTTCTGACCCCATGGACTGTAGCCCACTAGGCCCCTCTGTCCGTGGGGATTCTCCAGGCAAGAATACTGGAGTGGGTTGCCATGCCCTCCTTCAGGGAATCTTCCCGACCCAGAGATAGAACCCATGTCTCCCGCATCGCAGGCAGATTCTTTATCATCTGAGCCACCAAGGAAGCCCAAGAATACTGGAATGGGTAGCCTATCCCTTCTCCAGAGGATCTTCCTGACTCAGGAATTGAACCAGCGTCTCCTGCACTGCAGGCAGATTCTTTACCAGCTGAACTACCAGGGAAGCCTGGGCACCAGTGGTAGTCTTTCCCAAGCCAGAGGCAAGCCAGCTGCCAGGTATCAAGGTGCTGGCCCCAGGGTTTCTCTCTCCATCCCTGTAGGCTGTTGTCTCTGTGTATTTGTCATAATTCCTAGGTATTGGTCCACGTTCAACTCAATGCCATAAGGCTTCACTGCTCACTCACTGCACCAGGCACCTGGGACACTAAGGTACGCAAGTGTGTGCTCACAATCCGGAGGTAAGGACAGACATGCTCATGCAGGAGGGGGACACTTGGGAGCAGCAGGTGCTTGGGGCATGGAGATGAGTCTGCGAGGGAAGAGACTGTGGTCGACTTGGGGGCCTTGAGGGGCCTGAAAACGGGTTTGGGGCAAGAGTATTATCTCTTTCCTTGACCTCCTGCTCTCCTTCCATCTCTGTTTCATGGACGGCCTTTGCCCTGTGTTTGTCTCTTTGTCCTCTTTCTCCCTAACTTCTGTCCCATCCCTGTCCCCTTACTCTGTCCTCATCCCAATTCCTCTGGTCTCTTGTCCTTCAGTCCCTTCCCTTATCTCACTGACATCATCTCTTTTATCTTTAAGCATTTTTATTTACTTATTTGGCTTCGCTGAATCTTAGTTTTGGCCCATGGCTTATTTAGTCGCAGCACTCAAGATCTTTAGTTGCAGCATGAGAACTCTTAGTCACAACATGTGGGATCTAATTCCCCGGGCAGAAATTGAACCCAGCACTCCTGCATTGAGAGCTCGGGGTCTTAGCCACTGGACCACCAGGGAAATCCTCTGTTATCATCTCTTGTCTTACCACCCCCAGTCCCTAGCTCCCTGTTCCTCTCTCCCCTGCCCCTTCTCATTTCCCTTGCCTCTCATCTTTTCACCCCCATCCTCCATCTCTCTGGCCTCCAAGCTATTTGTCCATCTCTTGTCCCCCCTGCCCCATCTCTCTGCCCCCTGCCTCTGTGCCAGTTTCCAGAATTCAAATACTTGCCAACACCCCATCTGCCTCTTCCAGGTTCCCACTCAGATCCTTGCCTGCCCTTCCCTGCTGCCAAGCATCCCAGGAACCTGGGCAGAGAGGTGTGGCTGCTTTTTGAACAAGAGTACAAATCTGCCTTAGTCTCCAGCTTGTTTGTTTTACTATAATTAGGTAAATAAATCAGCACATTAGCTTCATGCTTGAGAGCCCAACTTCTAGAAGGAGCGGCTCTATCTTACACACAGAGCGGGCACAGAAGTCCCTGGGGGTCTGGGACATGTCCCCAGCATCTCTCAAAGGCTAGCAGGCCAGTCGATCTCCTGATCCTGACAAACGAGGATCCCTGGATCTCTGTTTCTCCCCATCCTCTACTCCTGAGCCTGCACAGCCCATGTTTCTCTGCCTTTAAGAGCCTGGGGCTGGGGCAAGTGGTTCGCCAGTCCTGTGGGGCACTCTGGGACTGGGCAGGCAGGAGAGCCAGGGGCTCCACTGAGTCAGAAGCAAGTGGGTCATGAGGGTGGCTGCTGCTGCTGCTGCTGCTAAGTCACTTCAGTCGTGTCCGACTCTGTGCAACCCCATAGACGGCAGCCCACCAGGCTCCCCCGTCCTTGGGATTCTCCAGGCAAGAACACTGGAGTGGGTTGCCATTTCCTTCTCCAATGCATGAAAGTGAAAAGTGAAAGTGAAGTCGCTCAGTTGGGTCCGACCCTTAGCGACCCCATGGACTGCAGCCTACCGGGCTCCTCCATCCATGGGATTTTCCATGAGGGTGGCAGGTATCCTTTATTAAGTCACACTCCTGCTTTTCCAGTCTCCCCATCTGGACTGGAGCCCAACATGGCAGCCGATGAGCCCAGGACCATTAAAACCCAATTAGCAGAAAGAGGACCTGCTGAGCAGTGGGCTCTCCTCCTCTGCAGGAATGCCAGAGGCTGAGAGGGGACAGCGGGGTTCTAATGAGGCTGGCAGGATGAGCCAGAGAAAGTGGTGCCCGGGAGCGGCAAGACTCGGGATAGAGTCGGGGAGGACTTCCACGTGGTGAGGATGGCAGGGATGGGTACAACACTAGCCTGGGCTACCCTGGAGGTGCCAGCAGGCTTCTGAGTGAGCTAAGGGGCTTAGACAGATGGTTTCTAAGTGGGACAGGTCCAGAGAAGGCTCCCTGGAGGCAATGAGTGGTGATATTGGAAGTGTGTGTGATGAAGGGGTACTGACCTACCCACCCCCAGGCCCCAGGCTTTAATTGCTGAGTGGATGGGCATCCTACAGGCGGAGGTCCAGTGAAGGGCTGGGACGGCTGGGGCAGCCAGGAGACGGACTTGAGGGCTCACGTAAATGGCTCTTTACTGACCAGTATGGAAACATTTCAGGATGTTAGTAACTGAAGCAGGAATACCAATGTGTCCCAGCTCAGTTAAGAGCATTGCATGCGTGTGTGCTCAGTTATGTCTGACTCTTTGCGACCACATGGATGGCAGCCCTAGGCTCCTCTGTCCACGGGATTTTCCAGGTGAGAATACTGGAGTGGGTTGCCATTTCCTTCCCCAGGGAATCATCCGGACCCAGGGATCCATGTGGCATCTCTGGTATCTCCTGCATTGGCAGGTGGATTCTTCACCACTAGCGCCACTTGGGAAGCCCCAGTAGAGCATTGCATGGAACTGATAAGGCGGCACCTTCTCTTTCTGGAATGGGGGGTGGGGGTCGCACTAGAATGGGGCCACCCCTGGAAGGAGGAGACAGGATGCAGTGACTTGTTGATGTCTGCCTTCTACAGAGAGGGGATATGGCTGGGGGCATGCAGAGGCAATTTTCATCCCTTCCTCGGGACCTCTGGAGCTGTGGAAGGGCTTGGGGATTTGGATGGACTTGTCCCAGCCCTGCGAACTGTACCTCAAATCTGTGCCTGCCTCACCGCACTGGGGGCCTCCAGAGCCCAGTGCAAGGCGGCCCCTCTTCCCCTCGAGGGATGTTTCCAACGGATCTCGAAACTGCTTCCTCAGCTCCTGGCTTGTCTTACCTAAGTAGGCCTTTTGGATTTATTAGCTCTGGGGGTGGAAAGAAAACAGCTTCTCGAAGAAGTGTCTTTAGTGCCACATTTCAAACTTCCAGGCTTGATTGAAACGGTAGTTAAAACAGTTTAAGGCTCTTAGGTAAAGTTGCACTTACCTCCCGGCCTCTGTTCTGGTATTAGCCATTTATGGCGGTGGCCCTGCTATGCTGCTGAGAGGCCGTGTTTTCTGGAGGGCTGTCAGCCTCCAAGGATGTGGCCCCTGCTTCCATCTGAGACATCTGTGAGCCCGTCTCATCGAAGCCACCATGAGGAAAAGTCACGGAATAATAGTGCATTTTAATTAAGCCTCATTGTGTACCCTCTTGTGGAAATGCTCATGTTAAAGAATTCTTTTTACTTTGCAGGAAGCTGGAATATTTGTTCCCCATGTCATTTTTATATTCCTTTTGCATTGGCAATTAATATTTAACTCCTGGGAAATAAAGCTGCCACCTGATACCGTCTTTATGGCCTGGTATTAAAATAACTGTTCCTGATAAACTATTGTAATAAAGCATGGAGAAGCCCCTCTGGCTGGAAAGGGGTTTAGTTCACATATTAATTCTACTCAAGGAGCTGGGTCCTAACAAGTCTTTTTCTCCTAGTTCATTCCATTTTTCATGATGACACGTCAATGAGCCTAAACATAATTATAATAACCGAGGAGAGAGAATATGGTGTATTTAAGAGATGGGGGACTCAGTCTGCCTCTCTTCCCTCCCATAAAGGTATTTCCAATTAGCGTGATCACTCTGTAATTATGGTGCCCATAACTTGGCCTTCATCGGCTTTCATCACCCCCAGCCAGAGCATGTCCTTGATGTAATAGAGAAGGTGAAAGCGGCCCATTTGTAGTCACTGGTGGAAGCCCAGCTGTACCTGATATCAACGGTATTTAACTGGGAGACCTAATTTGAGTTTACAAGTGATTACAAGCTGTCCTATGGGACTCTGCTTACCGACGAATTCTCAAATAAGTTGCAAAACAGTGACGAATTAACTTGTTATACTGTCAAAATCAATTACTGCGGAAGACAGCTTAACTTCCCGGCCCGTTCTCAGGGCCCTTGAGCCAACACCACTCCCCTCGGCCCTGCCAGAGTGGATCAGGACAGTGTGGCCCACCCCAGCCTCTGTCACTGCTGACTTCTCCTCCCCTCCTCCCCACCCTCACTTGGCTTCACTCAGAGTCTCCAGTTTGAATTTGGGGAGCTGAATTCCCAAGAGCAGGGAGCGGGGGCAGGGAGAGGAACATCTCCTGACATACCATCTCTGCCTTGAAATGATATTCTCTGCAGTGAAGTCTGGGGGAGATTGATTCTAGCTGGGGCTTTAAGGAAGATAAACATCTGAAAGCCCCAAGATCTTTACTCCGCAGCGTTGAATGGAAGGTGCAGTTTATAAATGTTCCCTTAATATTTCTGAACCAGATTGGCCAGTAATTTATAGACTGAAATATTGAGGACTGAATTAATTTTTCCAGTGCGAAAAGTCTGCATGCAGCTTTTGGCGAGAGTTGTTCCCTGCATCTCTGGGCAGAATCAGAGAATGACAGGGTGAGAAGGGACTTTGGTGAGGATGAATTCTACCCTCTCCCTGGCACAAGTAGGGAAACAGAGGCCCAGGGTCACATTGAGAGTCCCTAGCAGAATCAGATCTAGAGCCCTGGTCTCCAGACGTGTTCTTCATTTCGTGCCCTGAATAAGTGAGTGATGTCTGTATCGTTGGTAACTAGAGCCTCATAACCCTGAGGGGTCCTGCTTCTCCAGCTTTTATTTCTTTTCTTCTCAGCAGATAGCAGTTTCTTTGTCTGAATTAGAAGCTATAGGCCTAAGGCTCAAGATTGTAGCAGGCTAAAGCTCTTGTCTGCGTGGCTGTCCACCAGGGTGTGTGAGGTTCCAATAGGCAGGGAACTTGTATTTATTGAGTTGAGCACCTAGTATGTGTCAGGGCCAGGGTTGGGCACCATATCTACATTATCTTGTTCATAATCTTCACAACAACCCTGAGTAGGGTGGGTATTTTGACCTCCCATTTTACAGATGGGGAAAATGAGGCTCAGAAGGTTAAGTCCTATTCCCTCTTGCCACCCCTCCCAACTTCACCCCCTTCTCAGCTCTTCCTGCTTCTCCCCAGTCCTCAGTTCAGTTCAGTCACTCAGTCGTGTCCAACTCTTTGCGACCCCATGAATTGCAGCACGCCAGGCCTCCCTGTTCATCACCAACTCCCGGAATTCATTCAAACTCATGTCCATCAAGTCAGTGATGCCATCCAGCCATCTCATCCTCTGTCATCCCCTTCTCCTCCTGCCCCCAATCCCTCCCAGCATCAGAGTCTTTTCCAATGAGTCAATTCTTTGCATGAGGTGGCCAAAGTATTGGAGTTTCAGCTTCAGTATCAGTCCTTCCAATAAACACCCAGGACTGATCTCCTTTAGGATGGACTGGTTGGACCTCCTTGCAGTCCAAGAGACTCTCAAGAGTCTTCTCCAACACCACAGTTCAAAAGCATCAATTCTTCGGAGCTCAGCTTTCTCCATACATGACCACTGGAAAAACCATAGCCTTGACTAGATGGACCTTTGTTGGCAAAGTAATGTCTCTGCTTTTGAATATGCTATCTAGGTTGGTCATAACTTTCTTTCCAAGGAGTAAGCGTCTTTTAATGTCATGGCTGCAGTCACCATCTGCAGTGATTTTGGAGCCCAAAAAATTAAAGTCTGACACTGTTTCCACTGTTTCCCCATCTATTTCCCATAGAACAGCAAAAAATGAAATGGGTCAGAGACTTCCCAGCAATTGAGAGAGTTCAGTGGGGCACAAACTAGACCAGAGCTGCTCACATGAACCATCTGGGGATCTTAATAAAACACAGGTTCTGATTCAGTAGCTGGGAAGAGGGCAGGGAATGTGGGCCCGAAACCCTGCATTTCGAGCAAACTCATACGTGATGCCAATGCTGCTGGTCTGGGACCACATACTGGGTAGGAAGGGCCTGGGTCACCATGCTTTCCAGAAGTCTCTGACCCAGTGTCATGAAATCACACACTCTTGCAGCTGATACAGCCTTCTGGTCATAAAGTCCATCTGCCTCTGGAAATTTGGGGATTCCTTCTTTTCTTCGAAAAAATTTTACACATATGTAGAGGGGGCTGTGTTTTTGTTTGTTTTAGCTGCACCAGGTCTTGGTTGTGGCATGCAGGATCTTTAATTGCAGCATGTGAACTCTTAGTTGCGGCATGTGGGATCTAGTTCCCTGACTAGGGATCAAACCTGGGTTCCCTACATAGGAATTATAGAGTCTTAGCCACTGGACCACCACAGAAGTCCCTAGGGATTCCTTTTAAAAAGAAAAATCATGAACCATCTCTAGGAAAGAGATAGAAACCCCTTCTCAGAGACCCCTAAATCAGATGGAGGCTGTTTTGTATTTAAAACCTAGGCAGTAAGACCACATAAGGCTCCTCACCACTGTGATTTAATAACTAGCAATTGAACAGCAAATTGGTCCCCTCCAATTACCTGATCTTTGAATCACAGAGCTTGCTTTGGGGGCAAGATATTTACTATGAAAACTGAGTTGAGACAGGAATGTTACCAAACATTATAAATAGCACCGGGTTTATTTTCCACACGCTCCATACTCTGAAACAAGAAGGATATTCACAGAGCATCAGAATCTAAGAGGCTGCCTCTTTCCTCTCTGCTCACCGCAGCACGGATACACACTGCCAAATAAGACATCCTTATGCAATTAGGTTGTGGGTCACATCTGAATATCTCCTTGTACATGACATTTACAGAGAAAAACACTTGCAAATTAAATGTTTGATTAACATTACATCTTTTTCTGTTGAAAATGGGTGAGCATAATTGAAATCTGCATTAGCCAAAGAATATGAACTTTATAGGGGCTTTATTCTGGGCCTGAGACTCTCAATATTTTTATTGTAGCCAATGGCCCAGAGTATTTATACACCATGTTTCATGAAATAATCTGAAGGTTCAGAAGTTGGCACCCCATCAGAGGACAATTAGCAGAGTTTGAGTGTGATCTTGTCCAGGAGCCTTGGGTAATATATGCTGGAGTTTATGGTGTGTTTTATCAAGAGTGAGTGGGTAAAATGTACTTTCTGGAGTGGGAGGGACGGTTTTACAGTTCCCAGATTCTATGTTTATATCCACTACTTATCCAGATTCTATGTCTACACCAGCAACATCTTCTTTCATTGTCTGCCTCTTTTATAATCACTGGATTTAGACATATTGTCTGAACTAGTCCTACTTCCCTTTTATATTAATAGCTCATTCTCTTCTCTTTGTACTTTTCCTTCCTTTCTTCTGTCTTCCCCTCAGTTAAGTTCAGTTGCTCAGTCATGTCCGACTCTTTGCGACCCCATGAATTGCAGCACGCCAGGCCTCCCTGTCCGTCACCAACTCCCAGAGTTCACCCAAACTCATGTGCATTGAGTCCGTGATGCCATCCAGCCATCTCATCCTCTGTCGTCCCCTTCTCCTGCCCCCAATCCCTCCCAGCATCAGGGTCTTTTTCAATGAGTCAACTCTTCGCATGAGGTGGCCAAAGTACTGGAGTTTCAGCCTCAGCATCAGTCCTTCCAAAGAACACCCAGGACTGGTCTCCTTTAGGATGGACTGGTTGGACCTCCTGGCAGTCCAAGGGACTCTCAAGAGTCTACTCCAACACTACAGTTCAAAAGCATCAATTCTTCGGTGCTCAGCTTTCTTCACAGTCCAACTCTCACATCCATACATGACCACTGGAAAAACCATAGCCTTGACTAGACAGACCTTTGTTGGCAAAGTACTGTCTCTGCTTTTTAATATGCTATCTAGGTTGGCCATAACTTTCCTTCCAAGGAGTAAGCATCTTTTAATTTCCTGGCTGCAATCACCATCTGTAATTATTTTGGAGCCCAAAAAATTAAAGTCTGACACTGTTTCCACTGTTTCCCCATCTATTTCCCATGAAGTGATGGGACCAGATGCCATGATCTTAGTTTTCTGAATGTTGAGCTTTAAGCCAACTTTTTCACTCTCCTCTTTCACTTTCATCAAGAGACTTTTTAGTTCCTCTTCCCTTTCTGCCATAGGGGTGGTGTCACCTGCATATCTGAGGTTATTGATATTTCTCCTGGCTATCTTGATTCCAGCTTGTGCTTCTTCCAGCTCAGTGTTTCTCATGATGTACTCTGCATATAAGTTAAATAAGCAGGGTGACAATATACAGCCTTGACGTACTCCTTTTCCTATTTGGAACCAGTCTATAGTTCCATGTCCAGTTCTAAGTGTTGCTTCCTGCATATAGGTTTCTCAAGAGGCTGGTTGGGTGGTCTGGTATTCCCATCTCTTTCAGAATTTTCCACAGTTTATTATGATCCACACAGTCAAAGGCTTTGGCATAGTCAGTAAAGCAGAAATAGATGTTTTTCTGGAACTCTCTTGCTTTTTCGATGATCCAGCGGATGTTGGCAATTTGATCTCTGGTTCCTCTGCCTTTTCTAAATTCAGCTTGAACATCTGGAAGTTCATGGTTCACGTATTGCTGAAGCCTGGTTTGGAGAATTTTGAGCATTACTAGCGTGTGAGATGAGTGCAGTTGTGTGGTAGTTTGAGCATTCTTTGGCATTGCCTTTCTTTTTGACTGGAATGAAAACTGACATTTTCCAGTCCTGTGGCCACTGCTGAGTTTTCCAAATTTGCTGGCATATTGAGTGTAGCACTTCCATAACATCATCTTTCAGGATTTGAAATAGCTCAACTGGAATTCCATCACCTCCACTAGCTTTGTTCGTAGTGATGCTTCCTAAGGCCCACTTGACTTCACATTCCAGGATGTCTGGCTCTAGGTGAATGATCATACCATCATTATTATCTTGGTCATGAAGATCTTTTTTGTACAGTTCTTCTGTGTATTCTTGCCACCTCTTCTTAATATCCTCTGCTTCTGTTAGGTCCATACCATTTCTGTCCTTTATCGAGCCCATCTTTGCATGAAATGTTCCCTTGGTATCGCTGATTTTCTTGAAGAGATCTCTAGTTGTTTTCCTCTATTTCTTTGCATTGATCGCTGAGGAAGGCTTTCTTGCTATTCTTTGGAACTCTGCATTCAGATGGGAATATCTTTCCTTTTCTCCTTTGCTTTTCACTTCTCTTCTTTTCACAGCTATTTGTAAGGCCTCCTCTGACCGCCATTTTGCTTTTTTGCATTTATTTTCCATGGGGATGGTCTTGATCCCTGTGTCCTGTACAGTGTCATGAATCTCCATCCATAGTTCATCAGGCACTCTGCCTATCAGATCTAGTCCCTTAAATCTATTTCTCACTTCCACTGTATAATCATAAGGGATTTGCTTTAGGTCATACCTGAATGGTCTAGTGGTTTTCCCTACTTTCTTCAATTTAAGTCTGAATTTGGCAATAAGGAGTTCATGATCTGAGCCACAGTCAGCTCCCAGTCTTGTTTTTGCTGACTGGTATAGAGCTTCTCCATCTTTGGCTGCAAAGAATATAATCAATCTGATTTCAGTGTTGACCATCTGGTGATGTCCATGTGCAGAGTCTTCTCTTGTGTTGTTGCAAGAAGGTGTTTGCTATGACCAGTGTGTTCTCTTGGCAAAACTCTATTAGCCTTTGCCCTCCTTCATTCCGTATTCCAAGGCCAAATTTGCCTGTTACTCCAGGTGTTTCTTGACTTCTTACTTTTGCATTGCAGTCCCCTATAATGAAAAGGACATCTTTTTTGGGTCTTAGTTCTAAAAGGTTTTGTAGGTCTTCACAGAATCATTCAACTTCAACTTCTTCAGCGTTACTGGCTGGGGCATAGGCTTGGATTACTGTGATATTGAATGGTTTGCCTTGGAAACGACCAGAGATCATCCTGTCGTTTTTGAGATTGCATCCAAGTACTGCATTTCAGACTCATCTGTTGACCATGATGGCTACTCCATTTCTTCTAAGGGATTCCTGCCCACAGCAGTAGATATAATGGTCATCTGAGTTAAATTCACCCATTCCAGTCCATTTTAGTTCGCTGATGCCTAGAATGTCGACGTTCACTCTTGCCATCTCCTATTTGACCACTTCCAATTGCCTTGATTCATGGACCTGACATTCCAAGTTCCTATGCAATATTGCTCTTTACATCATCGGACCTTGCTTCTATCACCAGTCACATCCACGACTGGGTATTGTTTTTGCTTTGGCTCCATCCCTTCATTCTTTCTGAAGTTATTTCTTCACTGATCTCCAGTAGCATATTAGGCACCTACCTACCTGGGGAGTTCCTCTTTCAGTGTCCTATCATTTTGCCTTTTCATACTGTTCATGGGGTTCTCAAGGCAAGAATACTGAAGTGGTTTGCCATTCCCTTCTCCAGTGGACCACATTCTGTGAGACCTCTCCACCATGACCCGTCTGTCTTCGGTGGCCCCACACGGCATGGCTTAGTTTCATTGAGTTAGACAAGGCTGTGGTCCATGTGATTAGATTGACTAGTTTTCTGTAATTGTGGTTTCAGGGTGTCTGCCCTTTGATGCCCTCTTGCAACACCTACCGTCTCACTTGGGTTTCTCTTACCTTGGACGTGGGGTATCTCTTCACGGCTGCTCCAGCAAAGTGCAGCTGCTGCTCCTTACCTTGGATGAGGTCCCCCCTCCTGAGCTTGAACTTGGAGTAGCTCCTCTCGGCCCTCCTGCTCCCGTGCAGCCACCGCTCATTGGACGTGGGGTTGCTTCTCTCATCCACCACCCCTGACCCCTGTCTTCCCCTACCACCTCCCATAAAGCTATCCAGGCCTTAAATTTGAGGCCTGCATCAAATCTCTTCAGGCAATTCTCTATCAGGGTTACCCTTCGATGACCGTGCTTAAAGCAGGGAGAATCCCTGATTACATTATTTGGACTTTCTTACATTGAGGCTTTTAAAAGAACACACCTGTGTGTTCATTTGTTCACACGCTCACCATTCCCTAGGTCACTTGTTGTGCTCAGGCCAGTGGAGAGCATCTCCCTCCAGAGGGCCCTAAGGTGACTCCCAGAGACGGAGGTGAAGTTTGTCAGGTGAAGAGGCTGGGGTGGGGGAGGGGAGGAAATTCTGGGCGGTGGGAGCAATGCATGCAGTGGTCTGGAGTTGGAGGAGGGCGCAGCACAGCCGGGAAATGTTCAAAAGTCTGTGCAGAATGGGCAGAGGTGGGGTGGAGGTAAGGAGCTGGGGACGGAGGGGGCCTGTTCGGATCAGGTGGTGAGGGCCCTCACAAAGAAGCCCACAGAGAATTTTAAGCCAGAAGAAGTCCTGATCAGCTTTGCGTGTTCAGGATCCATCGGTGGCTGGAGTGCAGGATGGACCATGGTCCATGAACTACTGCATTAGTCCATCAGGCGGGCACATTGGAGACAGGGCCAGGCCAGGGGGCAGTGCCAGGAAGCTTGCCAAGCACTAAGAGTGGGGAGCTGAGCACCCGAGGGGAACAGGGACACTGGTGAGCAGGGGAAAACTGGTGAGGGAAAGGTGAAGGCTTCATGCGGAAGGGCCGAGATGCCAGGGCTCTGAGTCCTGGCCTCCTTTCCTGAGTCAGTGTCAGGCTTCCAGGGCTCCCAGAAGCTCTGCGCTCATACACATATCAGCAGAAACCTGCGCCCTGAGGGTGGTGGATAAAATGTGGATAAAAGGCAGGACGGCTGCTGATTACCAGCGGTGTGCAAAGGAGGTTAGAAACACACTGCCAAGCTGAGGAGCTGAATAACAGGGACCATGATGGCAATAACACTGTTCTCCGTGTACACTATGCTTTTACATCCATCTGACTCACTCGACTTTGTTGGCGGGGGAGAGTTGGGGTGGTTGTTCTAAGACCATGAGAAACCTAAGGCAGGTTGACTTGACTAAAGTCAAAATGAATGAAGGATACAGTATTTAACCCCTCATCTTTCCCCTGAGCTTCCCAGGTGGCACAGTGGAAAAGAATCTCCCTGCCAATGCAGGAGACACAGGAGGTGTGGCTTCGATTCCTGGATTGGGAGGATCCCGTGGAGTAGGCAGTGGTGACCCACTCCAGTTTTCTTACCTGAAAAATTCCATGGACAGAGGAGCCTGGCGGACTACTGTCCATGGGGTCGCAAAGAGTTGCACATGACTGAGCACAGCACACACAGGACACGTCTTCCCCTAGTCTAGTGTTTTTAACATGCAAAGATATTAGGACTCCTTTGAGCATTTGTTCTATCTGGCTCTATGCTGAGAGCATTGTGGGAAAATATAAAAGATATGAGAAATCCTTACCTAAGGAAACTCAGTCTTAATGAAAAGACAAGGTCAACTCAAGGAAGGTAGCAGACAATTGCAAGAGAAAGTATGCATCTATCACCCATTCAATTCATCTATCCACCCATCATCCTACTCATCTACCCCTCCACGCACCGTTCATGTCCCCATCATTCCACCCACTCACTCACCTTCCCATCCATTTATCCATCTATGCAGTTGCCCACATGTCCACCCATCAACCCACTCATCTACCTTCTACCTATGCATCCGTCCATTCATTTAGCATGCATTATACTAGTTATAAATTGGATTTATCCAATTTATCCCAAGGGGGTTCTTCCAACTCTTGCTGGATATTGGAATCATGTTGTTGTGGTTCAGTTTCTCAGTCATGTCCAACTCTGCGACCCCATGGACTGTAGCATGCCAGGCTTCCCTGTTCTTCGTCATCTCCTGGAGTTTGCTCAAGCTCATGTCCATTGAATCAGTGATGCCATGCAGATATTAAAAATGACCAATGCCCAGGCCCCACTCCAGAGATTCTGATTTAATCAGTCCAGATGAAGCTGAACTTTGGTTTTTGGTTTTTTTTTTAAACCTCCCTAGGGATTCCAAGTATATCTAAGATGAGGACCTTCTAAAGTGTTTTAGCAGTTCAAAGCTGGATGGACCAGTGAGGCCTGG